>NC_052501.1:87152563-87780629 GCF_016617805.1 Bactrocera tryoni
AAATTAATTGGGATATTAGGATTACGTTTAATGCAGATCAATATAAATTACCTTATTCTTCTTCAGCTTGGCTTGTTGCAACTGAGCCGCCAATGATCCCATAAGATCGGCTTGAGGATCGTCCTTTTTCGAGGATGGAGCGCCTCCCGCGGGAGGCGGAGGTGGTGGTGGTGGCGCCGCAGCTGCTGCCGGCGGTGGTGGCGGTGCGGCTGGTGCTTGTGGTGCGCTACGATTAACGTTTGCCGGTGGCGGCATCGGTGCTGGAGGTACACTACTACCACCCATCATAGGCGGAGCTGGAGCACCTATGCCTCCGAATGGAGGTGGTGGTGGCGGTGGCGGTGCTGCAGCAGCACCAGCAGCAGCAGCAACACCTACGCCACCACTGCCACCACCATTCTGCATTACACCACTTGGAGCTTGTTGTGGTGGCTGCTGCATCTGCATTGGTTGTCCACCATATACACCACTACTCGAGCTAACGGATGTGGGCAGCGCTGGCTGCGATTGCGAAGAAGAAACGTAAATTGGACCGCTGCCACCGCCGCCACCACCGATACCGTTCTGATGTGGTGGCGGCATTGGTGGCTGAGGCGCCCCTGGTATGCATTGTGGCGGCGGCTGTTGCTGTTGTGAATATTGATGCAGATTAAGATTCGGATTAGAATTAGATAACATAAAGTGGCTGGGCTGGTACTGTGATGATGACGAATGATGTTGTGGTTGGTTGCAATGGTTGGTGGTAGTTGGTGTGATAAGAATTATGGCAAGTCAGGCAATACAGGCATTACAGATAGGCGGACGGGCGGACAGGCAGCAGGAGTTTATTGTTTGGATGTTTTCAATATTTATGTACATTTAGATTTTTTTTTTGTTTTTGCAATTATCGATTTTTCCGATCGAAGGCCAATTTTTAATGGATTCCAAAGTTGTGTACAAGGATCAAGTTTAAACCAAAATTACAACAGAATTTCAAAGTATGTAAAGCACACAAATTTCAGATGAAATGAAAGAGAAATTTAAAGCATAAATAAACGATCACAAAAACAAATAGTTTTGTGTTGAGCTATGCTCTTAAATACGCAAACACCAAAGGCAACTGTACGTTTACCTTCGAAAGACATACCTGTGATTGTGGCGGATAGCCGGCGTTAACCAGCTGTTGTGCGGAATAAACGTGCGAGGCCTGTGGAGCCTGTTGCATCTGCTGAGGTGCGTGGTACTGCGGCTGACCCGGAACAGGTGGAATATGCGTCTGTTGCTGTAAACCGTTGGGCTGGCCCGCCTGACCGTATGGCGGCTGAGGCTGCTGCTGCGGTATTGTCATCTGCTGTGGTTGCGGAGCCGCTGGAGCGCTAAGGGAATTTCTTTAGTGGTGAAATGGATTTTTTCGGATAGGCAAATTCGATAAGGAAGATTTTGATTTTGATGTGATTTGGTGTGACAATTAAGTGAGGGAATTTAAAAAGTGATAGATGACAGGTTTGGGGTTAGTTAGTAACGAATTCAATTAAAGGAGAAAAAAAATTGTTATGAAAATTTAAGTAAACAGAGTGCATGTCGTATTCAGAAAGGGAGGTCGGTTAGTAAGGAGGCGATGACACAAGTCATTCGTGAATTTTATAGATCGGGTGCAGAAAAAAGACAAAACAAAACAAGATAAGTAAAAAGAAGATGTTAACCAAACTTATTAAAAAAGAAAAAATGTTTTATAAGAATATGCAAATTAGATGAATATATTAAATAAGCGTTTTAAAACTTGGACTTATCGTAAAAAAAATGGAGAATGAACTATCTACGCATTTTAACCAATACTTCTCAAGGTATCACCAGATAATCTTAACTAATCGACCAACATAAAATAGCAACATAAATAGCAACATAAAAGAGTAGTTACTTTTATTTCACCAAATAAAGAAGCTTGTCATGACTGCTTAGTGATATGATAATTCCCACTTAATGCTTATCCTACTCCTATGAATATATCAACATTTCTGTTGAAACTTCACAAATCTTACAATTTCTCCATTTTTACTAGTCCAGCATCTTGAGTACAATCTACATATTAATGCGATTATTTACCTGCTGGTGCGATGATGTCCCTGCGGAGTCGGTGGGCTTTGTGGTATATTGTTTTGATTGGCCTGTGAAGTTGGAGTTTGAGCGGAAGGTGTGATTTGTCCAGTAATTTGTTGTTGCTGCCGCAAAATCGCCGCATCTTCACTTGTCATCGTACGATAGCCCATATCCTCCTCAAAACCATTCCCATTTGTGGGTAAACCGCCCATACCCATTGCACCGCCCATAACCGGGTTGTTGGCCAACCGACCACTGAGCACCTGCAAAGCATAGAAAAATCAGTAAATTTGAGATTTGCCAATCGTCTACCCAAATCAGTTAAAATTACTCACATCCAACGCATGAACCATAGCCCGAGCAAAGGCCTCCGCATCATGTTGAGAGGAAAAGTTCAAGCCGTAAACGAACTTGGAATCGCGCCATTGATGAAATGTTGGTGTGGCTTGATTATATTTGAGACCCTTCAGTATGGAACAATTGATAACGACCTCGTGATCCTGCAGTTTGCGTCCAACAATCCGGAATGTGTTATTCTGTTGATGATGGTAGATCTGCACTTTGCTGAGGCCGGCCGAGGTGCCCGACGGCAACCAGCGCTTCAGGTTGTCATCGTAAACCATGACGGAGGCGCGGGCGCCAATAATACTTTGCTCACTGCTGAAACAAAACATGAAAAGAGTGCAACAAACATGAGATAAGTGGGAAAATCACATATTAAATAATACATTGCATCAAATGTCAGCAACTTGAATGAGTTTAACAGGAAATTACAAAGTAAGAAACTTTTTGCAATTGCATTCTTCAATACTTATGTATGCATATGTGTGTGTGTTACATTCACACATGGATCACATATTTGAAACAAAGCTAGCAATGGTGAGGAAAGTGTAACGCAAAACCTGAGACAACGTGCCCTGCTTGACAAACACACTCTTACACACATGGTGTGTCAGGTTTGCCTATCATTCTTTCACACAACTGTCCACATAGTTCAAGTGGACCTTAGGTATTAACATTTCTGTGGATGAATCACTTCTAATGAAAACAAGAACACGTTCGGTTTGACAATGTTGTAGTAGCAAAAAAAATTACGATTAGGTAGCGGAAAGAACGGTCAACAATAAAACTGGGAAAGCAAGTCCACCATATATACACATGCATATACATATGTATGTACATACATATGTATACTTACTTGCACTCGTGCTGCTTAAGCGCTTTTAACTATTTTTATAGAGCAAGTTGACTCGTCGGTTTGTATTGAGTAAATCGTTTAACCCTGTTGATTTTAAAAAGCTCACTTCTTCCAGATTTAGATTTATTCTCACTCATTGTCATATATAATAACCGGGTAAAGTGAATAAAGAATAAATAAACACCTTACACGGACACGTAAATAAGAACAATGGATTTTTTTTGCTTCACAGCTATTTTGAAAGAAAACGACTGTAAATACATATGTAATTCGTTTAAGGATTAACACCAACCAAAAAAAATATTGACTTAATGACTTAGAAAAAATCCGCACATGTGCGACTTTGTTTACTCTAGTCCATGCCGACATACATAACCATAAACAAGTTCTGTGATTATGCCACAGGCGCAGTCAATAAGTGTGTACGCTACAAACAATAGCAGATTGACGGTGTAGCAAAGAAAAAACAGACAGATAAAGCATTGTTTCACAAAAACCGAGGTGCGATTCTTTAAAGGAACAATGCGAAAAATATCACAAGTCAAAAGCATTAACGAAATCCGTACACCACTAAAAAAAGCCAACACTTTACTTGTGCGGTTTCACTTCGAACAATTTTATGTAGCGACAATCAGCAGTCCGGCAAACCGACTGCACTCCTACATTTCGCCTAAACGACCCGGTCTTACCAAAATGAAAACGAAACAACGAAAAAACTGCAATGGCTAAAAACAAGAGTCAACACAAAAGGCGGTCGAGTTGATGTGTTCACTTCAAAATAAAAAAGCAAAAGCGACAAAAAACAGTTACCAAACGACCAAAACGCAAAGAATATAAAAGGCAAGGAGGAAAGAAAAGAAAAGGCTTGAAAACCAGTCGCCGTGCGCAAATACTTAACTTTATGAACATATGGCAGACTAGATCCAGTATGGACTGAGTTGCTATAAGTCAAGCAAGTTGTGTGCTAAGCGCGACTTCTATGCAACGCCAGATTATGCGTTTGTCATTACGTCTTCTGACATTGGCAACAACAAATGATGATGATGATAATGCGCCGATGACAAAAACGTACTGCGGCCTTTTGTGTGCACATGAGCATACGTGGGTACGTACGAGAGACACATAACTCAGTAGGTGTTACGTGTAATGAAAGTGAACTTCTTGCCCCGTTGGACGGGTTGTTGTTGTTGGACAGAAAGCACAAGATTGGCAACTTGGAGCATTTGAGTCAAAAGTGAAAACTTTATATGTGTGCAAGCGTCTAACCATATATACATAGATACATACATACATACATATACATATGTATATGCAAGTCGTTGCGCCCCAGAACTGTATTTGCATGTTTACATGTTGGCTAAATTACAAATTAGTTGCAAGCATTTACTTACATATGGATATATTATAGTCATAAATTCCATAAGTCCGCATAAATTTTAAAATTGCAAGTGAAATTTGCAAGGTACTCGAGCGTTGCAAGTAATTTACGGCTCTAATTGGCGTTGCACTTGCAGCAATATGCAACATGCACACACATATATATGTATATATATGTACATATGTATATATAAATATTGCAGTTGAAACATATTGTATAAATAAAATCGCAGTTTTGGTCTTCTGCACACAAAACATGCGTTGATTGGCGTTTGCTGATTGAAACTTAATTGCGCAAAATTGAGCGATATTTAAGGCGTTGCGCTACCAACTCGAGCAGATCAAGGTTATGCGAGACACATCTGTGTGGATGCAAACACTCGCCTCTATGCACGTATTGGGGCTGCGAACTTCTCGCTCAAGCAACTAAAAAGCGACTGGAAAACGATTAAATAAAAAATATAAAACATAAATTTTTGTAAAACTTAAGCGGTTATAAAACATCGCGAATAAAAGTGTCCGCCAGAGCGCAGATAAAAATTGTATGCTTTAATATCTTGTGTGTCATGTGTTATGGTTTTCAGGGCAATGGCTGCGAGTGTGCTGAAGATTGCATCTGTCCCCGGTGTGGATGAGACGAGCACAACACAGCGCGCACATATTGAGGCCATGACTCACGGGGATTCGATACGGTGTTCGAATGTAGAATGCAATAAGAAGAAGGAAGTAAGTAAATGAAAATAAGAAATCAAGTTCTCGGTGGACACGTACGAGTATAAGAAAGCGATTAGAACAATAAATATGTGAGGAAAAACAAGCGGGCATTCAACTATGGCAGGAGCCTAACTGGTCAATAAACTTTAACTGCAAGTCCAAAATAGAACAAATATCCTCAGCATTGTAATACTTAGTTTTTAGAAAGAGTAAGTAACATATAGATCATCACTGCAATTCGATTGTATGTCATGCAAATGATTTTCCAACACACAAACGCCAGCCGTTAGAAGCTAATTCGAGCGTTTGTAATTTTGCTATAAGCGTCCCTCCTAGTTTAAAGGAACCATATATTCGAGTAGAATCAATTTAGAGTACCATGCATACGAATATCACTTGCAGTAATTGGCCATCGGCACTCTTACGTACATATATCCAGCGTTGGCTGTTGTTGGCCAATTACTAATTAAATTCGCTTTGACCGAATTATGACGCGACGGCTGCGGATGAAAATGCTGATTATGTTGAGCTTGTTGTTGCTGCATTTGCTGTTGTTGTTGTTGTCTATATTCATGCAATTGTTGCAGTGCGCCGATCTCATAGCCGTCATAATCACCTTCGGCGTTGTCCTCAACCCCCGCTGACCTGTCGCTCCTCACACAAATGGACGGCATCGAGTGCGTGTGTTGCAACTTGCGTGCATTGTTGAACGACAGCGTGGAAGAGCGATGCGACGTGGACGAGGGCGGTGACGAACCCAACCGTCTAGCATTGATCGCAGCTTCCACAATGGGCAATGAACCAAAGCCAGCAATTCTGCCGTCGCTGTCCATCATAAAATCGTTATCTTTATCCAAATCGTGTCCATCAATGCCACCAGCTGCTAAGTATGAACGCGGTGCCGGATGATGGGCATTGTAGTTGTAGTCTAGCGAACGCGCACCGCCACCGCCCTCATTTGCATTGTTGACAATTTGCGGTGCCTCATAAATGGGCGATGCTGCTGTTGCTGTTGTTGCAGCCATAGGCAAGTGCAATACTAGTTTATGATGCTCATAGAATGTGGTTGTTGCTGCGGCCGCGGCAGTTGCAGAGGCCGACGCTGAATTGGATTGGTGTAGCAATTGGTGCTGCTGATGGCGGTGGAAGTGCGGGTGTCGATGATCGAGCATATTAAGCTGTTGCAGCTCCTGTATCGAGTAGTAGTAATGGGAATCGTCTGGCTGATAAAGACGCGCGATGGCGGGATTGCTCGCGGACAGTGACGATGCTGAGGAGGGCGTGCGTGAGGGTGGTGGCGGGAAAAATGATTCATCTGCATTACTGGCCGCTGTGGCATTGGCTGCTGACTGAGCTACTTCGGAAGTAGACTTTCTGTGTTTTCTGCGCATTGTTGTTGTGTTCACATCAATATCAGCTGGATTTTGTTGGTCCTGTTGTTGTGCGGGACCACTTTGATACGCGAGTATTATTGGGCCATGCTGCGACTTATTGATGTATATATCACCATCGACGCAGTCCTCGTTAACATTTTTGTTGCTGGGTTTTTTACTTTTAAAAGATGCTTTGGCGTAAAGCTTTTTCATGGTTATAGGGAGCACACAGTCACTGCCCACTACAAATATACTTTGGCGTTCGATTGTACTTTGAGATTTCGTAAATATACTTCAACTTCTCGGTAACATTTCCACAAAAGACCGCATATTAACCATAACTATTTAACGTTTAAAATCTATACTTTTCTTATTTTATTTGGTTGTATTGGGAATGCACTTCATCATTACATATTCGCAAAATTCATCGAATATACAGTTCACTTATATTTTGTATTCCACACGAGCGAATTTCTGTTTAAAAATCTTACAAACACCGCTCAATACTTGTTAGAAGCCCATATAAGCCAGAAATCGCTGGTCAAATATGTATTAAGTATATATTTTGTATGCCGAGTTCGATTGCCGAAATTTCGCAATCGACAAAATAATAGACTAACCACGGCGATCAGTCAATATCTGTTGAAACTGTAACAAATAGCATGCGCTAGACAACGAAGCGCGCTCGCCGAACGCGATCACAACAAGACTTGATTAACAACTAAGGCCCGCGCACTGAATGTCGAATGTACTCATGGAGACTCTAGACTCAGATTGAGACTGCGCTGGCTAAGCCAGATATCTAACTGAACGCCATCAGGCCGGCCTCCGCTCGCAGCGCTGATCAATTGACTCTCGAGAACCAACGCTACCACTACGGTATGCGGTTTGGGAGCGCGATAATCCACAGAGAGACAGCGCTACATGTATCAACATATATACACCATACATACATGCTTATGTACAATTATGGGCATATCTTTCAGATGCCGACCGACAGTAATCATATTTAATGTTGTCTTCCGCATAGAATAGTAAGTGCACATACAAAAAACAGAAAACGCAATGGGCAATGAAAAGGTGTTAACGGAGGGGTGAACGGACAGGACAGATTGATTGAACCGACATCAACTTGAATGAACAAACTTAGCAGTACAACTCGGCAAGCAAAGCCGCAGTTGGCGAAGAGAACAAGTAAACAAGCGAACAATAATCACTGAGACACTCAGCGGTAAGAGATGGTCAGATTGTCTATCTTCTGCTAGAGCTAGTTTGCCAAGAGCAAATTGCCAGCCACCGGCCGTTAGAGTCAATAAAATTATTAATTAAAAAATCATTGTCATCAAGAAGACGAAGTGCTCAGCGAAAGATATGAGTGAATGCATACAAATATGAAAAGAGTAAGGCCTTTTTCAAATGGAAGCGCTTTCGAGACGCCAGCGCACTTTTAGGCATGTCTATTGAAAACGATGGAACGAACAATGTATTCTTGATAAGCACACAAGTATGCACGCATACGTACATACATATGTATGTACACATGGAAGACTATATAAGTGAATGGAAACTAAGAGATACGCTACCAACGCCTGCGTTGCAATATGTGGCATTTTCCATGCGGTGAAATGAATATCAAGTGGAAGTGCTAAGCAAAGAACTTTCTACGGATAAACGAATATAAATGAAGTAAAATTAGGGGTAATTAAAAACCGTGCGCGCATGCTGTTCCCGCCAATCACTCTTGGCGCAAAGGTACTCAGTCCAAAATATGATTAAAGAAATACACATCGATAAAAAATAATTAAGAAGTGAATAAAGACAAGAATGTGCTGAAACAACGTTTTCTACATTGCTTGAAGGCGATGCTTAGGTTGTTCTCACAGAGTGGTCACTTGCTAGCTCATCGTTAAACACTGCTTTGTTGTTGAGCATCGTAGCGTTGCACAGCGATTTTCCAAGTGAAGCCATTCTTACCGTTACATATTAAAATTTTTAGGTCAAAGCAAAGTTTTTTCAATTATGTCTTCACTTAAAATTATATCTGCAAACACTCAATTAGAAATCACTGTTCAACGATTGGATGAGAAATTCAACATAAGCGCCAAAATATTGACATTGCAGGTATAGGGTGTCTCCGTAACAGAAATTTCTTTAAAATTTCGTCGCTGAAATAATAATATCCTTTGGATCCATGTAAATTCAGCGGCGGATCTTCGAAAAAACAATTTAAAGAATATATGTAAATACTTTACGCAGGGTATAAAACCCAATCGGCTGCGGTGTGTTGGGTGACTAATCTCGGAATGCGGTTTTTCATTATATCGCAACTTTTGTATATGCGTTTCGGATCGAGCTCTACAAGGAAATTCGCATTGTTTTATTAGTTTCATTTATCGCCTTATGAAACCAAATATGTCGGCGGCATGGAACCTTCACAAACTGTAGAAAATAATCTTATGTATTTATAATATATACATCATGGAGGGATTTTGCTTATCATCATTATATGCAAAGTCAGTTGCTTTTACTTTATTTCAGAAAAAGTTTGCAATATTCACATTTCCGCGCTGTAATTCATTTGTTTTTGGTTTTTATTTAACCGCATTTCAATACCCATCCAAAAAAAAAAATTTAAGTATGGTACACCTACATACATACATACATAGGGTGGTATTTCCCTCAGAACTCTCACTCTAATAATTAACTATTCTGGTAGAAATCTCAAGCGACGTTGAACTTGTGGTCCATAAATACGACACCGCATCGCCCAAACACTACATTGTTTCTACAGTGTCAATCCCCAGCAACATTTTTGTAGACGATCCATTATGACTACACATGAATAGACCAGATGAATAAAGCAAAGAAAATGAAAATTTAGTCCAGCGGGATAAACCGAAAAATTGTCTAAATAAATCTTGATTTTCTAAAACGCAGCGGTCGCAAGGAGCATTGATAGTGAAAAGGCATCCGACAAAGCTTAATGGCGCGACGGCGATTGGACGACAGACCAGCAAATCGACCACTTACCCCGCAGAGCTAGTCATTTGCCCGCCGACCGCACACAACACACCGATGACGAATTACATTGGCGCCAATGATGTGCTGGATATCCTGGTAGGATACGGAAAACAAGGCGTAACAACTGAGAAAAAGCCGTGTAAACAAACGGAGAGAAGACATGAGGAAAATGAACAAAATACAACAAAAGTTACATGTCCGCATGACAGACGACGGGTGAGAACATAAACACAAACAGAAGAAAAAGCAAAAGAAGTTGATGATTATGCAGAGTTTTCACGATAATTCACTCTGTGGAACACACATTCTGCGCCTTTAGCAATAATTCGCTTTGTTTGTGCTGGTGAATTTGTGAATTTGCTTATGGGGTCGAGAGGGCGGCTGTCTAAAGAACCAAAACATAAATGACACACCACACCCACAAATGCTGGAGTGTAAATGAGCGGCAATAGGCACAGCATAATTTCTGGCTTCGTAAAAAAATCTAAAAGGGAATTGGGGGAAGAGGCAGAACCGTGGAGCTTGCTTACAAACCTCACAAAGCCCGAATTGCATTAGTGTAAAGAAAGCAGATAAAGAGAGGACGGAAAGTATGTGCTGTTTCAAGCTAATTTTTGAAGCTTCAAATAAAAAGAAGCAAAATCTGAAATGTTCTTTCATTGAATTTAAGTCGACAAAAACATTAAATACTTATGTAATTCACGGCTTGAAATTGGAAACCGCTTAAAGTCAGTCAAGGTTGTAAGTGCATTTGCTTTGTATGTATGTGTGTATGTATGTACATTTGCGTGAACATATTATTTACGCACTAAATCAATAGTTCTTAATTCGATTGCGTTGACCTCAAAATCTTTTCAAGTTACTTCCGCTGCAATCGAGTTTTCATTCAGAGGGTTACAAATTATAGAACGTTATTTTAACACTGAGAACTGGCAATGCGGGCAAAATCGGTTGAAAGGCAAATAACATTTATATTTGAATGAAGAGAAATATATTTCTCAAGCTTTTAGAAGCCGTTCACGAAGTACATTTGCAGCAGTTTTAATTTTGCGTTCGTGCTGGATAGCGGCAAACTCAAGTGGCTACTTTACATCAATTAACGCGCTTAACTCCAAGACGACGCACTGGCGTTTGAGAGGTGCATAGCCAACTAACTGCAACCCTACCACGACTCTTATAGTGTGCAATTCATTAGAGTAAGAGCACAAGACGCGAGAACAGCTTAGGCCCGAACCTGAGCACGACTGATGAAGATGTTTTTTAGTGACCAAGTGGAGCGCGACGGAGAGTGGAGCACTGGTTCAACTATTGCGTGTGCACCAGCACAGCAGTTGCTAAATCATAGCCACGTTTTGCTGGTGCAGGCTTGGAATTGAAAGACAACCTAAATTGCGATGTTACCACAACATCACCATCATAGAACCACACACCGCTTCCTAAAAACTACACCGTGGAACATGAATTCCAAGTGCCTCCCTACTGGAGAACACAGAATTTGAATACCAAGTACCGTCAACGAATACAAGATGCAACATATACCTATGTATACTCTTGCACACACAGGTAAGCACAGAACTGTGGCCACATCGTTTTCACTATATGCGGAGCAACAGAGCCGCTAGGTGTGCGTATTTGTGTTTTTTGTAACATACTTCAAGGGGCAAAAATCCGAGACGAATTCACAGCATTACAATATACATATGTATGTATATGATATACATATCACTGCTTTTAACCGTATATTTGTAAGTGATGTAGTAAAAGCGGCACTGGATTTCAAATTTCTGAACACATAACCACGAATGAACACGCTAAAACCTCGCGAATTCTAATATTGTTGAAAACTTAATACACTTTTTAAAATATTCCCCGAAAGCAGATTCACACTCACTCTTCGTGTTGACACATATTTCCCATGATGCTGACGCGGCAACAAACAGCAGTTGCTCCAGTCTGCCCGTAAATTCCATATAATCTTCGGAGGAACGCTCGTCGTTCGCTTCCAAACACGTGTTTCAACCGACCGCGACCGCATGCACGTCCTTCGAGTGCCGGATCCTGCGGCAAATAGACACATCAACGCGTAACAGGCGCTGTGTTGTCGACTTTTGCCGACTGCCTGCCTGGCCCAACTTGCTCCGCATATAGCGCACCTCCCATGACTCGCAGAAGGGGAGGAACACGCGCTACGAAGGAGTACATATGTATGTATGGCGCATTTAATTGTTTGACGCCTCATCATCGTCAACAGCATATTAACAGCCCCACTGTCAACAGTTATATATACATATGTGCATGTACTATATATACATACATATGTATGCACTCATGTGTGTGTTGTGCGCACCAGCAGTAAAGTCTGTACTCGGTGGAGGTGGCAAAAGCCCAGTGGACATGTGGCACACCCATGTTGAAGTTGGTAATCGAGATAGGCGCGCTTGCGACTTCTCTAGCTGTGTCGCCATTCCATTATCCACCATTTATGGAAAATGAGATAATGCAAACATCACCAACAACGCAAAAAACCATACAACAACAATACAGACAATATGGAAACGACAGACACCAAGTCAAAATGAAGTCACATGCGATGGTGCCATAAGTATTGCCATACTGCCACAGTGCCACATTTAAATACTATGACTGTACTGTTTGCACCTGCCGCTTGCCGTGTGCCGTTCACTATCGGGCGTATGCTTTTTACCAGGTTGAGCTTTAAGTGAATTAAACAGTTTTGTTGCCGCTTCCCGGTAGCTACATAGGTGACTGAACGCATGTATGTAGCTGGCACAATGGACATTTGAATTGTGGCAAGAAGTTGACATATTTTATGGATAAAGCTCGAAACAAAAATACTAGTAAAAGGTATAACCTCCAAATAAAACTCACAACTCTTTCTTTACACTGTGTAAGCCTCTGCTTCTATGAAGTAGTATGTGTAGACAACAAGTTAATTGAAACGTCCTTGAATAGTTTTAAGCAACAACAATCACAGTTACGATCACCACAACTTAAAAGTGATTTTTCTCTCTCTCTCTTTCCATCACTTCGTCTTTTTCATAAGTCGCCTATTCTAATATCTCGCGAAATTGCTGATTTGTTGTAAGCAAGCGCAATTGACGACAGAAAGCTGAAGCAAGCACGCGCTAATACAACAACAAATCACAAAATAGTATGAAATTGTAGTAATACGAACAAACGCACGGACGGACAAACGGACGAACGGACCGTCGTCGCAAATTGTGATGCTCTATTCATTGCCAACAAGCTGCGATCAATAATTTCCAACTAACAAGCAATAATTACCGACGATTGTGTCGGTTGCAATTCGATATATGAGCAAAGCTATATCGAAAGATCTGCTATATGTAATATGGTGAACTCTGTCTAATATTTGTAATTTCCACATATCTACATATATGCACACACATACATACATATGGAACTTATGTATTTCAAAGTTAAATTCCTGCATTTTTTTTCTTCTCTGCTTTGATAAAGTGGCAATGAAATTGTAAACAGTTTATTCAAAAAGTGTGGCAGCTCGTTTCTAACGGTTTTCACTCTTCTATTCTCTTAATTATGTAAGCAATGTGATATATGTATATCGACATAATAAATATGAATTCCAATCAGTTTCAAATACTTACTTCATTTTGTGTAAAATATTTATAAAAATCTGATGAACCGCTCCGAGCTACTTTGCTAATATGGAGTTCCACTATTGTATAACGAATTTTCCACTCCCTCCGAGTAGTACGAGTTAATAACTAGGTGTTTGTTGTAGAATTTACTGATGTTGTCAAAGCGTCTTGCGTGCAAATTCGTAAGAATATATATAAATACAAATATTTAAATGCAGTAAGAGGCGTCGATTTTGAAACTACTGGCGTTTCGAATGAGAGTCTTTCCTGTTAAGAGGCGAATATACCATATATTCTTTATTATAACGCAAGGATTCGTTTTCCGTTCGAGTCGTAGCAACTATATTTATGAGATCTGCAAAAGAAGGAACGATTCAATTAAGATATTACAAAAAACTTGTAAATATATACATACACACGTATGTATGTACATCTAAATAAATATGTAAACAATATACATATATATGTATGTATGTAAAATATTGTTTAAAATATGCTGCTCTCACAACTTCACGGGAAATGCCCAAACTGTTTCGAGATCCCTCTTTAGAGGCATTTACCAAAACTCTATGGAATCCGTTACACATACATATGGCTAACAGGCAGTAAGAATTAAGCTCTAAGGCACTACGAAGTACTTATAACAAAAATTGTGTTTATGTAAGTGTGTATTCTACGGAAGGGACAAGGATATATTCCTACATGAAAACTAAAAATACACAAATCCAAAGGAAAGCCAACAAATACACTCACGTGCGAACCACACATTTTCCTTTGGTCCACATATGTACGTATTTATGTACAGAATATTAACATATAGTAAATCGTACGAAAGTGTGTGTGTGGGAACGAAGGAGGGCCATACATCGATTTCCGCTATTGACTCGAATGAGTCTGTTTGTGGTATCAATAGAGCGGTGGCGAAGGGTAAGACGAAGCAAAGAATTCGCAAACCATGAATGGACGAACGGGTGAATGAATGAAAAAGAGGCGAGCACAGAAGTAGTGTAGGTGAGGTGCGAGAAGAGCTGGTGGAAAGGAGATATGGAAATGGCAGTAGTGCGGTGTGTGTGGGCAGCATGATGGGAAGGAAGCTAGTGACTATTTCTGTAACGCGCAGCCAGTCTGACTCTGGTTGGACGACGACAATGCGACAAAGTGATAGAGCAAAACAAAACCGCGTTGCAATCATGGAGAAAACAACATAATGAAGCCATTGGTTTGAATGTGCGAGTATTTGAATTTATATGATGCAAGTACAACTTTTGTCGGGCATTAACCTGTGAACTTTATGCATTGAGCTTCCAAATGGTTGCGAAGCATCGAAGTAAATGGAAAGCGAATAAATGAATTTCACCAATGTGGCAACTATGTTAACTCAAAAGCGCGTAATAACACATAAGAAAAGCCTAAGTTCGGTTGCAAGACCCCTACTAGGACCCCTTCTTAAGAAATACAGGGTTTGTCCGAAAAGTAAGAGGACTGATGCGCGTACCGACTGGATTCGGTAGAGGGCGTTCCTAGCTAACGAACAAGCGGCTGGTCAAAGGAATCTTCCACCATGAATTTGTTCCTCTTGGACAAACCGTCAACGCCAAGTTTTAGGTGGAAGTCCTTAAGAGATTCAAAAGAAGGGTCAATCGGGTCCGACAAGACATCACAGCCGATTGGAAGTTGCACCACGACAACGCCTCGGCTCACACCGCCTTTATTGTGAAAGGCTACCTAACTAAGGCCGGCATCCCAACGCTTTTGCCGCTGCCCTACAACCCAAATGTGGACCCCAGACTTTTTTGTTTCCTTACCTGAAAAGGCCGATGAAAGGCAAGCTTTTTGAGATGACAGAGGCGATCCAAACAGCAAGCACCTCGGCTCTCAATGCTATTCCGGAGCATGCCTTCCGTGACGTCTTCAATGCTTGGTTTTGAAAAATCACCTCTAATTCTAAATTATTAAGAAGGAACTGAATTTCTTCCACTGCATCATAAATTCAAGCAACGTACCACATGTGCATATACATACATAGATACATCGACATGTAGATGTTGCTGCTTAGTGCATCTGAGTTAATATCTAGGTTAGAATTTCAAGAATTTAAATAGAAAACTCTTCTTTAACCGCTTCTACTATGAGGACACAAAAGAATATGTTGCTATGTGTAGGGTTTACATATGTTTGACATAACACAACATAAAGTTTTTCAGGAAACTGCAGTCCGGTGGTGTCCTTCATGCACTAAGGATATGACCTGATTTCCTCAATTCATTTTTTGTAGATTTAAGAATAAAGTCAGCGAATACAGCTGGATTTTTTCATTAACCTATAAGTGAAGAGCCATTACCTAAATGTGAGCTCAGGCATACACGCACAGGAACACCCCCTTACACGCTTATCGACAAGGTTTTAAGAAGTTAAAGGATAAGCAGTAAACTGAGCCACTGAGTCACTGAACGTCACATAAAGAAATGAAAATATGCGAAACAATAAAATGGACAAAAGGTGTGTTGCGACTGCGACAGCAACGAGTCACAAATTGCAACATTCAAAATACAAATGATGGTAATAAACAAATGCACATACCTGCCTGCATACAGGGTGGGCCATTTGTTATAGCATAACTAATTTTACATTTACCAAGCTGTTGCTTTAGCAAGAAGTGGTGTTTCGGTAGCACCAGGTCTTGTTGGAGGACCGGGAAGAGGTCGCTGTCGTCCTCGCCCAAAAAAAGGAAGAATGAGCAAATCCAAAGTGAAAATGATGTCTATTTTTTTTTTTTTTGACATCAAAGGCATCTTCCACCATGAATTTGGTAATCCTGGACAAACCGTCACCTCCAAAGTTTTACGTGGAAATCCTCAAGAGACTCAAACGAAGGGTCAATCGGGTCCGAAAAGACATCGCAGCCGACTGGAAGTTGCACTACAAGAACGCCCCGACTCACACCGCCTTTCTTGGGAACAGTTACCTAACTAACGGCATCCCAACGCTTCCGCAGCCGTCCTGCAGCTGTCTTACAGCCGAGATGTGGCCCCTCGGACTTTTTTGTTTCCTTACCTGAAAAGACCGATGAAAGGCAAGCATTTTGAGAAGAGAGACGGAAACCAAGCAGCCTGCACCTCGGCTCTCAGGACTATTCCGAAGAATGCCTTCCGTGACGCCTTCAATTCTTGGAAATCGCGCTGGCAGCGCTGCATCGACTCAGAAGGACCTTTTTTTGAAAGTTTTTAAAGAATGGTAACGATCGCTTCAATAATTTTTTTTTAATCGACTCAGTCCTATTACTTTCCGGACAAACCCTGTATGCATTGAATTTAACATAAGAGCAATTGGCATTCTGCTTTACGAAGAAACCCTAAAAAACTTACACCAGATCTTATTTCACTGCAGTAAATATAATGCATAACATAGGAAAATTCTGCGAAATGCTGAGCAAGGCGGAATACGGTAGAGCTGTGGAAGTAAGCACACACGTAATTGCTTACCATTCGCCGGCTTCTCCATCGCTTGACACGAACGCATTCAGTAATTCAGAAATTAAGCTCGATTCTTGAACCCCAATCGTTCGGCGCGGTGAGTTCATTGATTAACTTTTTCGACCTCACCTTTGTCTCAACGATAGTTGTTGTTGTTGTTATCAATATTTTTTTGTTTTCACATAAACAAAAGCAAAGGCGTCAGTCATCCATTGCGTCACATACGCCGGCAGTGCATTTACATCTCCTTCCCCCTTGGCTGCAGAAACTTTACATGAATGCTTCGCTGTGCTTTCGTTTGTTGGCTTCGTTGACACAAGCCACGTTAGGCGCCGCATTAAAATTGACGATCGTCGTGATTATAGCCATTGCGTTGTCAGCAAAGAGTTGACTGGTCTAACGCTCGTTATATTGACTGTTTGCGTCTCTCTAATTATGCGGCAGGTGCCGACACTAACACAAAGGGTACTTACTCATACCTACTCAAAGATATGTAACTTTTCGCATTTGATTGAATTGAGCTGCACATTTATGCTTACATAGCACACATAGGCGTCAGCGTATCAAAGCCAGTCAGAACTGCTTCGATTACATTGAACTGACCTTACAACTGTATTTTACAGATTTGACACTTTGTGACTGATGTCAACAAGAAAGTGGAGAACATGTAACTGATAAAAAGTAAACATTTGAAAATTGTTGGCTTAAATGTTTACCTAAGATAGTGTTCGTATTTCGTAATACCTGGGAATGATATGACCCATTTAAGATAAGACGTGAAGTAGTCATCGCTTTTCACTGAAAATGACTCAACGCATTTCATTTTTCAATGCTTTGTGAGACTGCTGAGGAAAGCGCGAGAGCGTGAGTTAATGTGAGCATGGCGTGACAATACGAATTTGTTAGAGGTTTTCAGGCGCTTTAATATTACAAACGTAGTTGTTCGGATTTTCTGTTTTTTCTTTTATTTGCAATTAAAGTTGTTTATTTGGGTATGTGGCCCGTGATGGAAATTCTAATTCAAACTATTGCCACATGACATGCACCAATTGCGAGTTCTCGCTATTTTCCATGTTCCTTCGTTCGCTTTTTAAGTGCCCAAGTACATGCTTACATAAGCAGAATGCTCAAATTATTAGACATTGACGCACTTTACTGCTCTTGCAATCAATGCAATTACTTAGCATATACAGGGAACGACTTTGAGACAGGGCCACTCACTAACCCCTCTGACCAACGTGAAATGTCAAGGATATTTGATTTTTTAATCACATTATGCTAAAATATGTATGTATAGTATATGTATACAACAGTAAGTATCAGTTCAGAGTTACTTAGAAAAACTGCTCGAAAGAAGGTGAGTCCATGATATTGCTTGAAAGTAAAAATAGCTAAATTTTGACCGACCACTTTCTACGGTTCAATAATTATAAAATTTGTCTACTACGCTTCAAACACTCCTCAACGATTAATCAGTACATAGATATTTCCTTAAGTCGTCAATTCTACAATATTATCATTTATTTTTATTACTTTTCTTCTGATTAGTCAACCCATTTTTCTTTTATGTGCGTCTGCAAGTGCAAGTTTGTTTTATTTTAGTAAACTAAATGTCGAAAGAATTCTACAGTAATTTATTCAGAGGCGATGCACAAGCCAAGCGGAAATAAATTTCCTGCAATGAGCATTTATGCCCATTTTAAAGTGTAAATACAAGCCTACTTAGATGTCCACACACACATACGTTCGATGTATTGACCGTAGAAGCAGATGGGCGTGCAATAAATCATACAAATCGTCATAAAATGACGCATACGAAAAACCGGCTAGGGGCAAATCTGAAGTGGAGCTAAGCCTGCACCGAGCGCAGTGCCGACTGCACTTAATTGACGAACACGATCACAACTGCGTAAGGCAGTGATATAATGGCCGCATAAACTTGCGGCGTGCGTTGCACCGTGCCACTGCAGATAGTCGGGTTGCCGATCTGGCCGTTGGTATGCCAATCGGTCAGTCGATGGGCTGCGACCTTCATTAGTCGGTCGTAATGACCTCAATATATTTGATTTTTATAAATTCCTATTATTTATGGTTATTTATAAGGCAAAACAAATAATGAACGCAAAATGTCATTTATGTATTAAAATGAACCCAAACATCATAAATAATGAAGGGGGCAGAGCGTCTGAGGCGACGCACAGCCTACAGATTATTTCATCTTACAGCTCTCATCGCGCGGCATAAACTGAGCCCTGGTCATGTCTGTGCTTACACTTCATATTTCTGCTGCAATACGCTTTCAAGGCGCTCTTCTGTATATATAAATGTACGTATGTATGTATGTATTTCCTGCTTTTCAATTTGCTGACATTTATCAATCAATTGCAATTATGACAAAGTTGTGAATAGTCGGACAAGTCCATTCAAATTACATGAATATGACCTTTACTTTTCGTTAATATATTGTTATTGTTTTTATATTTTCATCCATTCTTAACTTTATTGACTTTGCTTTAAAACTGTGGTTCCTCTGTCATTAAAACGAATCTTTGAATGAGCTTCTTGAAGTGGAGTAGAATCTCTCTAAAAAAATAACCTTCCTAACTAAACAACTGGGGTTCTTCCATAAGAAAAGCCTTTTGAAACCGAACACAAGTACTTAAACTTGGGAGGGTTGTAAGTTTGTAGAATTAGAGTGGTGAGATTAGGCCAATTAACCTGGAAAAAGCGATGCGAATTCGGATCGACAGTATGGTCTTTGAAATTGCCAAAAATGTCTTCATTTCGAAATGTTATAACCACATCATTTACTCACATGATTAGATATATATTTAAAAAACTAGACATCTTCTTCTTCTTCTTAATTGGCGTAGACACCGCTTACGCGATTATAGCCGAGTTAACAACAGCGCGCCAGTCGTTTCTTCTTTTCGCTGCGTGGCGCCAATTGGATATTCCAAGCGAAGCCAGGTCCTTCTCCACTTGGTCCTTCCAACGGAGTGGAGGTCTTCCTCTTCCTCTGCTTCCCCCGGCGGGTACTGCGACGAATACTTTCAGAGCTGGAGTGTTTTCATCCATCCGGACAACATGACCTTGCCAGCGTAGCCGCTGTCTTTTAATTCGCTGAACTATGTCAATGTCGTCATATATCTCGTACAGCTCATCGTTCCATCGGATGCGATATTCGCCGTGGCCAATGCGCAAAGCACCATAAATCTTTCACAGAATTTTTCTCTCGAAAACTCGTAACGTCGACTCATCGGTTGCTGTCATCGCCCAAGCCTCTGCACCATATAGCAGGACGGGAATTATGAGCGACTTATAGAGTTTAGCTTTTGTTCGTCGAGAGAGGACTTTACTTTTCAATTGCCTACTCAGTCCGAAGTAGCACCTGTTGGCAAGAGCAATCCTGCGTTGGATTTCCAGGCTGACATTATTAGTGGTGTTAATGCTGGTTCCTAAATAGACGAAATTATCTACAACTTCAAAGTTATGACTGTCAACAGTGACGTGAGAGCCAAGTCGCGAGTGCGACGACTGTTTGTTTGATGACAGGAGATATTTCGTTTTGCCCTCGTTCACTACCAGACCCATTTTCTGTGCTTCCTTGTCCAGCCTAGAGAAAGCAGAACTAACGGCGCGGGTGTTGAGGCCGATGATATCAATATCGTCGGCATATGCCAACAGCTGTACACTCTTATAGAAGATGGTACCTTCTCTGTTTAGTTCTGCAGCTCGAACTATTTTCTCCAGGAGCAGGTTGAAGAAGTCGCACGATAGGGAGTCGCCTTGTCTGAAACCTCGTTTGGTATCGAACGGCTCGGAGAGGTCCTTCCCGATCCTGACGGAGCTTTTCGTGTTGTTCAACGTCAGTTTATACAGCCGTATTAGTTTTGCGGGGATACCAAATTCAGACATCGCGTCATAAAGGCAGCTCCTTTTCGTGCTGTCGAAAGCAGCTTTGAAATCGACGAAGAGGTGGTGTGTGTCGATTCTCCTTTCACGGGTCTTTTCCAAGATTTGGCGCATGGTGAATATCTGGTCGGTTGTTGATTTTCCAGGTCTGAAGCCACACTGATAAGGTCCAATCAGTTTGTTGACGGTGGGCTTTAATCTTTCACACAATACGCTCGATAGAACCTTATATGCGATGTTGAGGAGGCTAATCCCACGGTAGCTGGCGCAGATTGTGGGGTCTCCTTTTTTATGGATTGGGCATAGCACACTTAAATTCCAATCGTTGGGCATGCTCTCGTCCGACCATATTTTACAAAGAAGCTGATGCATGCTCCCTATTAGTTCTTCGCCGCCGTGTTTGAATAGCTCGGCCGGTAGTCCGTCGGCCTCTGCCGCTTTGTTGTTCTTGAGGCGGGCAATTGCAATTCGAACTTCTTCATGGTCGGGACTAGACATCTAGGTGTACTAATATAACTCTTTTTTATTTTGTTTTTATTTGAAATTATCAGCATATGCTTACTGTATTTATCAACTGAGAGAGACTCATATGAATATATCCATATTGTACATGATTTTTTTTCCAGAAGACGATCATGAGGCATGCGTCACACCTGGATTGCGATTTTGTTCTCCACTTCCCACTTTCTTCCAACAAACGTCGCGGTACCTACCCCTTCTGCATGCGGTTCCACAGCAGCAAGTTCAATGGCTTCGGTGCAGTGGATTTACATATAAATGTACGGATTTATATGCAATTTTATAAGTCGTCGGGCTGTAAGCATATATGGTGTGTATTGCTGCTTGCATGCCCGTTGCAAGTCCAAATCGGTATTAAGTGTAAAGTCAGTAAGAAAAGGAGCAATAAAATGACTTGTGAAGAATATAATCTAACTGCCACTCACATTGCCGAGAAGTCTCACTTCGAGAGTATAAGAGTTGATGTCACTGCCGCTGTAGACACTGACCACTCCGACTAGTTTTAACCATTTACCGCTGCACTGAACCAAACGTTCGGCACATATGTATTTACTTGTCACTCTCCAGAGATTAGCCCAACAATACTTGTACATATATGCCTAAAAAACATCTTACACAAACCTTAGTAAAACGTTAGCACCCAGTAAAGTAAACCAAGAATTAGCAGATCCGCCCGCTGTCCACTGGCGCACCAAATACGAATTGCATAAATTTTTTCTTTGTTGGATGGATCATGGAAGAAAATGTTGCCCAAGTCAAAATTTCAAGGGCCGCTTTAATCGCAAAAACGAAACTAGAGCAAACCAAAATTATACTATATTTGTAATCGTAAACAAATGTTCAGCATGAAAAAGTAGGTAGACGATAGCCATGTTTAGTCAGCAGTCAGCAATGCGTAATCAACCGGAAATTTCGTTGGCACCAGAAATATTTACATACGTTCTAGAGCAGGCACATTTTGACATACAAAGCAAGCAGCACCAACAGAGGTTGTGAAACTGGTGATTACGCTAAATAGAATCCAAAATTGAGTTTCAGAGCGACAAGCTCGCTTTAAATCCTCTTGTGAAACTACATGCTTTCTTATGCGGTTTATAATTTGAAGGCGAAAAAGACGAGGAGCACTAACTTTAGGTAGATATTTAAAATCTAAGTATTCCGATTTTTGAAGGTGTTTTTGAGAAATTTGTATTTTTCACTTCCGAATAGGGAACATTTCGTATATACTGTTTCGCTGAAATCGGCGCCCACCACTTGTTTTGAAAAACTAAAATGCAAAGGTTGATGTCTCTATTTTTATTTTTTTATAATTAACTTATACACAGAACAAAACAGTAAAATCATCATTGGATCTCAAGTATAAATACGAAAGAGGAAGACATCGCTCGATCTATGTACCTAATTTAAGCAGTAAACATTTAAGTAAGTCACCCAGACGTAAAGCAAACCTTCCCGCAATGGAATTAAGCTATACTTTGTCAGACTTTCGTAAAAAATTATACATACAAGTATATACAAAAATATGCACCAGCACACCGCATTACCCAAATTGCATACAAGTTGGTTCTCTTAAGAGTTAGTTTTTTTTGTTTCGCACTTTGTTGCCATTCAACATAACAAGACGAAATTCGTTTAATTGCGGTGTAATCTAATAAAAGTTTATTAGACTCAACAATTTAATATATTGTGTTGTGTTGCTTTTCTGTGCACTGAGGCGTGTCGGGTTGAAAATTTTCAGTCCGTGAAAAAGAAAATCGTAGTTAGACCATCTGTGGAAACCACAACCAAAAAGAGGATAAAGAGTGAGTCGGAGAGCTTTTAAATTCATAATTTTTGCACATTGGCGTATGTGCGAACATTGGCAGACGTCTTAAGATATTTTTTCAGTCATGTAATGCAATTTATTTTATACAAAGTTCCCGAAAAAACCTTTGTACAAATATAGAACATTATAATTTTAGACGCATTAAATCATTCTTACATAAACACTCTACTGTAAGCCAATGATATAAAAAACTGTATTCTTTGGGATTTTTGTGTTGATTTGAGATTTTTTAAGCGTCTGTAGCCTATGATCACTGGCTTTCGTGCAGCCTCACCGTGCCACCATATGGTTACAATGTTGACCGTGACAGAGCGATTGTGGCAACACCATATGCCAAACTGGTCGCCGGCATTTTAAACTAAGCGTACGTTTGTTTGTTGGTTCACTTGCAGTTTTATGTTTCATTGCCTGTGTTATGTTACCTTCTTACTGCATTTCCCATTTTTGCAGATTCCACACTTTTTCACTGCAGTCATTGAAACTAGCCAGCTTACCTTACCCACACATAACTAATTCTCGCCACAAGCTATGTAATTTGGATATTTGCTTTTGTTATCTTCTTGCTTATGCTGTTTATTGCTCATTTTCCCTTCATAAAGAAGTCGTTTCATCAAGTCTACAAGACGATTGCCTAGTTGTATCGCCCCAAAATTTAAATTTTTGCTTATCTTTGCATTTTTTCATATATTTTCTAAAATTTTATATAATTTATATTCAACTTCATTTATTCCATTGTGTCTGTGTATTCAAGAACCCAAGTGACAGTATAAGAATTCGCATACAAATCAATCAGGTAAACCATATTGGATAAAGCCGTTTTAATTTACTAATTTTCAATTCATTTTCTTAAAGAATTAACCAATATTTGTCGCGATATTAGCAACGCCAAAGAAGTATTAAAACTCGAATTCCAGTTCGTGGTCATAATTGTAAAAGCAACCTAATCGCTATTCAACACAAGCACCCATGAGGCAAGCGAGCCAACTAAATGGCGACTAATTACGTCTGCTAAAAGGGTTTACGGCGAAAAATTCAAATTGAAATCAAAGGTACGCCGGTAGTGGCTCTCCGTTAATATGCAGATCCACCTCGTGCTTTTTTGAGTGATCGGCATTGCGTCGATTCTTCGATCAGATCAAAAAAATAAGAGTGCAAATAAGCCTCATTGGTTTTTATTACGAATAAGAGTACGCATAAGGCAGTGGAACGATAAGCAGACGGGAGTCAATGTCAGTGGAAGTGATACGAAAGACAATAAGTCAACAAATGCGTTGGTTTACCAAACAAAACACGTCTCATACATCCGCGTGAGCGAGCGCGTGCTTTGGTGTCGGCCGACAAACCGCAGCTTAAGCTTAAAAAGAAGATTGCAGTAGAAAATTCAAGAGGAGAGAGCAGGGTGGCATATTGAAAGGTTAACGTTGAACAAAAGAAGTGCAGTGAGTCATATTCCTACATTGTAAAATGTACTATAATTCATTTTTTTACAAAAGGGCACGGATTTTTATCGACAAGGACTCTACTCGATTATTAACTTTTAATAATAAAATGAAATTTTAATTCAACATCCTGTTTATTTTCACTTATGATTGTGCGCAATAGTGTTTGAGAAAATTTAGAAGATTTTTGGCATGCCATGCCATGCCCAATAAATTGTTGAGCAACAAGACCGATAAATGTGTTAATCCGCCGTCCAAGCAATGGCAACTGATCACCTAAGCTGACATAAAAGTATCTACATAAGTATATTTTTGGTGTGCATTTAAACATTATTATATTAATTATTAGACAATAATAAACACCAAAAGGTTGGAACGTAAAAAGACAAATTTGGAAATTCTAAATTTATTGTAGTTATTACACTTATCTTATCTGTGCTTTTAGCTTCCCCATAGAAAACAAAACAAGGGGTCGTCAATGTAAATAAAATACATTTTGTTTTTTTTCTATGCTTACTTCACAACACACGGTTGAGTCACAAAAAATTTGTTGGTTGTATTTTTCAATATCGCTTTTAGGTATTCCGCTGAATGGCTCATTGATTAAATTCGTCGAAATAAAAAAGAGATACCTACTTGGAAAAATCATAAGAAACTATGATATTTTGCTAAATTTGTTATTCAATGCAACAACAAAATGTTGAATACAAAAATTTATTCAAAAAAAAACTATGAGCCGAATATTATTTATTTATTATTTATATTATTTTAACCGAAGCAAGGCAGTTGATTTGTTAGCAACATAATATACATAGTAATGTATAAAGCGCATGGTTTGAGGCCTTATCACGTGAGCCCTTAAAGACGTAAATTTCACATTCGACAACTGCAACATGCAATCAGGCAGAATATCAGCTGCTTGCATGGTGGAACTAGAAATTGATGAGTCAGACGTTTAACTCCTCAGATCGCGCAATATACCTCAAAATTTTGCAACTTCACAATGCTTTGTGGCAGACATGGCAAGCGTTGTGTATACCGAAAGCTTTACTCGTGCGCTTACGGATGCCTTAAATATTACGGTTACTTGAGTAAAAAACTGGTTTACCAATATAGCAAAAACGAATATTATTGCTATTCAAACCAGTCCGTCGCATCGTTTTATAACTGTTGTATTGCAATTTTGAAGGGCAAGTCGAAAGTGTAATGTCCAATTTTTTATGCTGAATTTTTTTATTTAATATTCAGATAAATTATTGCTTATATTGTAGAAATTTTGTACCAAAAAAAACTTCATTACGAAAAATACTTTATTCTTAACGACTTCACCATAGACGCTATTTTGTTAGAAAAATGGTTTTACTACAGAAAAAAATATATTTTTTTAGTTGTTACAAAATAAACTATTAGAAATAAACGATGTAGTACATTTGAAAGTACTTATGTACATACATACATAAGGTGAGATCACACTAAAATTAAAAAAATAAAATAAAATGAATGGTCCAGATGAATCGTAGGTATTACGATTAATATTTTGTAATAATGTATGTATATATAATATATAAGAATTTTATTAAAAGAAATTACTCGTTAATCATGAATTTCATGAAAATTATTGTTTCTTATTTGTACCAAAAGCAAACCAACTAAAAACTAAAAGAGCAACAAAAACAGAGAGGTGAACACATGAGAAAAAGGGCGTGTAAGGAAGAGCTAAATAAAAGAGGAGGCGAAAAGGTCCTTAAAAATATCACATAGATATATTTGTACATACATATGTATGTTAATACATATGTACATATGCGTACTTTCTATTTGCAACCAGAGAGACTGAGACACATGCGCGGTGCGGCGTCAGCTCTGATAATAAATATACATTCATATATTCGTCACGCAAACCAGGTAATGGACACACACATTTATCTGTTTTTGATTCTTTGCGAAACGGAATTTTCGCTCTAAACATGAAAAAATGATTTTAATTAAAAGTTTGAACCGAAAGAAGTAGGTGGAAATAAATTTTTGTATGGAGGTATCCAAATAAATTAATTTGATTTTAAATATTACAATAATAATTATGTAATATAACTTGTGTACAGTGTAACAATAATATGGATTTTAGGTACTAATAAGTGTTCATTAAATGTTTTTGTATATTTATGAACTTACCATATCATTTTCTTTAATCCTTTATAATCAAATGTATAGGGGTAGCTTATATTTTTGATAATATAAGCAGATCTAATGACTTCTTCTAAAATTCCTCACTTCAAACTTGGTATTTGAACTGAACGGAAGGGAGCTAAAAAGAACCCTTGCATTATGTTTACACCAAACACCACACAAATAATTTATTTACCTTTTCAACACAATATTTTCATTTGAAACACCTTTGTGTAAATTTCAATTTTCACAATTTTTTCATATCTCGTATTTGTATTTTAGCACTTCTTATTTTGTATTTCAAAGTTTGCCGTTGTTTTTATAGACTTATTTCCATCTTTTGTTCTCTTAGAATTCTTTAGTTATATGCCTTTTTGAAGTTGACTATGCGCACCCATCACCGTCATCCACTGTGCCACTGCTGCTGATTTGCGCTAATGCAACCAAAAAAAATTGAAAAATTGGAATGAAGAAAACCCAACCCGATTGCACCAAGTGCTTATTCGGCTCGCAAATAACACACCCTATCCTTCCCTTAATACATTTTAACAAATTTGCACATTTCACCGCTTGTAACAGAATACTGCTGGCATATTCATCACAGCTCGCCGAAATATTTAACTTTAACTTAAAATGCACAACCAGCAAAGGGAAGTACTTATTAGAAGTTTTATACACAGAAAAGGGCGAATTTTCTCTTCGCCGCAACCTGTGTAAATGTGCGCTCTCTTCCTTCACCCACACCCTCAACACACATTATAAAATAAATGTTCCTATTCCTTTCGTTCCCTTTAACACTTCTCACTGTTCTCCCCGATAACTTTATTGCTATTTTTTATTCCTGCTGGCAGGAAATTTGCGCTATAGATATATAGATAGATACTGTTTTTCTATAAAACTGTGTCTAACAGAAGTCCATCTATTACCACAATTAAAAAATATATTTACAAAAATGTAACATTGTAAATAATGCAGTTGAGATTTTTTTATTGGTTTAAGGAAGTGCTGAAGCCATGGTGTCACTTCATCTCCTTGTTTCTTCCTGGTACTGTGGTTTGTGCTGCCAACGCCGCTTTGTTTGGACTAGTTAATTCGTATGGGTACACATTTACATATATATGCACAACGTTTTCAATGTGTTTGTGTCTGCTTTAGCACTGCACCGCCTATTTCCCCAATTCTTCTTCGAATGAAAGGAAAATATTTTGACTGGCTAAACAGACACACTCATTATCACTTGTATTTTGCAATCACTTAACAATTTTTCCGTTTTCTTTTATATATTTTTTATTTAAAATAATGCAAAAATCTTAACCGAAACCAAATTTCCTTCCGTCACTCACTAATACAAACCGCTCCACCGCTGTCAACCACAATATATCCAGAAGCAATTGATGCAATTAGGGTTGTAAAAATCATCATTTTCTGTACCCACACAGGGTTTCACAAATAAGTACTAACTCACTACATGGTTGCATTAACAAACACTTCTTTGTTTTTAACAAATATTTTATTCTTCTTTCACATAAAAGTAATATATGAAAACTTGGCAAACATTCGAAATGATAAGAGCCTATTTTACTAGAACTCGATGTACTTACTTTGCCCCTAGTGGCAACCATAAAGAGGCCCTGACCTAAGGTGAGTGTGACATGTCACACACTTGCTCAATCAGATTGCGCAAACCGTGTATGAGGTACCAACTCCGTTGTACATTTGTACATTATTCTCCATTTCTTATAAAGCGAAATAGTTCTTCACTTTTCATTAACGAAACAATATGACATAAATGCATGAATAAAAATGTATTACTATAAAGTAAAAATTTTGCATTTTTACTTTTATTTATTTACAAAAAATAATATTTCTATGATTTTGTTATCATATGTTGCCTTTTTGGTAATTGTTAAACCTCTAGCATACTGCTCATGACTTTAGCAACAGTAATTATTAAAATTTCTCACAGTTTGAATTATATTAGTTAGTCGCAATCTCTACACAACGGCCTTTTCTATTTTTATATATGAATGTATACTAATAAATGTCTCCATTTCTATGATTATAGATTTTTAAATTAGGTTGCACAAATAATACTAAAGTTCTTGTTGCATATATATGTGTATATATACGAATCTACGACAAAACTATAAAGTAAAAGGCATCCAGTAGCTTGTAAGCTACTTCTCAGTACATCCGGGCGGCTTGATTCTTGACTGAAAGTCCTTAAATACTGCAGGATATACATATATGCACTTTCTGGGGGGAAATATGAGAGGCCAATGTTTAAAACATTTCAAAGCCTTTAAAAGTCTTCATTACGATAAGTCTCGATAAATTGTTTTGCAAGTTTGGGTAGTTCAGGTGCGCGGCAAAGAAACTTATGTCCGTACCCTGAAACACCATTGAAACGATGGAATTCAACAGGCCCCCAAGTTTTTGCACGCGTATCCAACGCTGTTCGATAAAGCTTGTAGCCAAGTTCGAATGGAACAACATAATCATCTTCCGCATGGAGTATCATTACTGGCTGCCGAAATTCGCTGATATGCTTGTCCGATTCAAAACGCAACTTGTTCGAGTACATAGGGCGCGCAATTGTCAAATCAAACCAAGGCAGATCTTTAAAGGGCTGTAAAAAATATATAACAGTTTTAAAGCTAATCAACATACATATATTTACTATCTAACCCTAGCGAATGGATGCAATCTTATTTCATCACGGATGTTCGTAAAAGGTGCCTCCAATATCACTCCCCGTGGTAGATCCATTTTGAATTTCAAACTTAACTGTGAACACAAATGACATGCCACGCCAGTGCCCAGAGAATGGCCCCATATGAATATAGGATTTGTTGTTACATTTCTAATATATTCATATACTGTTAAGGCATCTCGTACAATTCCTTCTTCGGTGGGTGAAACGGGATCGGAATCTCCATAACCTCGATAATCCAAAGACAATACATGGCAGTCAAGTTTGCGCAGAAGTTGGTACATCTCGACACGGTGCCCGGAGCCACGAGAAGCGGTGTTGCCATGAAGATATAGAACAATGGTGCCCGGAAGTTTCAGCATGCGCTCGTAAAAGAGCGCTTCATTCTCAGCGGTTACATCGGAAAATTCAGATTTCAGAATAGGCGTTAGCTTTTCCAAACTTTCGTCATGCTCAAATGTTGTATTCTTCAATTCATCGTGCTCTTGCTGTACGATAATAGTATTTTGTAAAAATTTCTGTACATAACTCTTAATAATACTCGTAATCAGTATACCGTATCAATTTTCAGTTCTTTAGCAAAACGTTTAGCTAAGTGTAATGGCAGCACATGCCAGACACCAATGCGCACGCCATCATGACGTTCCTCAGCATCCGGATCGAGCACACTAAGATTAAGAGATCTCGTACCAAAAAGTCCCACACTGGCTGGATTCGAAAGGTCAAGGTCCTTGGGGTAAGTAACTACAAAGGAATTTAAAATTTTCCGTTTAAAAAAATTATTTGAAAAATAAGATTTATAGATTGCTATTCATTAAAAAGGCAAAATTGTGTAACATTAAATAATTGTGATTTTGAATTTAAAGAATTTTAAAGTGAAAATATTGAAATACTTACTAAACGTAAGAAAGAGAATCCCTCTTTGTAATGTTATAGAATAACGAAATATTAATGGGAATCCAACGAATATTATCAGGAATACGAACATACATAATTGTACCACAGTAAGTGAGATTCTGTAGAATAAAAAGGAGAGTTTAGAGTAAAATTAAAATCGCAACTTATAGAATGGCAAACACCTCAATGTTACACATTAGGAGTACTTACTGATGCGTGTATCAGAATAACAAATAATGTAAGAATGATTAACAAATAATTTATTCGCTAACTGTAGAATGAATAAAAGGATAGCATTTAATCGTAGACTGAATGGTGCACGACAAGTACATAGATCAAGATTGTAATGGGATGTTTCGTACAAAAGAGAATTAGAAAGTTATAAGTATGTGTCAAGTAAAATGTGAGATATTCAGTAGAGGCACGAGGAATATACACGTTTTTACTAATGTCGATTGCCTGAATTAGTACATAGCCGTGCGAATACTGTACATGCATACACACTTTACAAAGCGATGTGGAAAAAGTAAGGAATAATAATAGCACATTTCATAGGTTAACTTTGGCAATTAATAAAATAGATATAAAGACGCCTAGCACGCGCCAAATAAATTAGTAAGATAAGTTTTATCTGGCGGTTTTTTTTATGTAAAAAGCATGAGAACAAAACATATAAAATATTACTTGTAACGGAAAACATTACAGTTAGCAATTAAAAATCAAAATATATATGTATGTATCTAAATGTATAAAGAAGTAGCGTACTTACATCCCAGTCAGCCAAATTAACATTAATGCTCCCGGAATGACTGAAGCACGGAATATGACGTTTAAGAATTTATATGATTCGTACATTGTATAAAAGTTTGCATATGTTTGTAAATTGTAAAATGAAGTTGCAGGAGGATTATCAGTCAATGGTTGAAAATCTTTATTCAATGACATCAAATTTCATAGATTTGGTGAACGTTTCAATGCAAACCCAATATTTAACTTGAGGAAGAATGATATTAACAGCCAAATTTAGAAATGACTGCTATACCACACAAATTAAAAAAGCTTTAAATAAAGGACTTTGGGAATCACAACGACAATTCTTTTCAAATTTTTCGACTATTTGGATTAAATATGTGAATGTACTTTTTATATATGTATGTACGTCAAACTGTAAGCGAGTGATTATTTGATTGAAGAAATGGGAGTACGGTTATTTCTTTTCGATTCTTTCGTTATTCAAAAAGTTAATGAGCATTTGTCTTGTAAGTGCAGACAATCGTACTGCGCCTGTCAGCAATTTTTACTATGCGGATGAATTCAACATGGAAAAGAGAAAAAAGATAATTGTTTTATTAGCAATCTCTATGACATTGGAGAGACAAAAAAAATTGGAATTAATTACAACTAATAAATATGACAATTTATATAGGTTTTAGCACGTAATGATATTAGAACAATAAGCGGGAACAAAAATCAAATATGTAAATAGATTTCAACTTGTAAATTGTGAATGTTGTTATTAAATACATTAATTAACAGAACCCAAAGCAAACACACATCATGATGTAATTGAAAAACTGTCATAAGTATTAAATTTGAACTAGCGGCATAAATTATTTGTAACTAGTCGGGAAAAATTTAATTAATTCTTGTTATAGCCGTGGATAGAAGAGCAAACAATTAAGAGACCTATTGATTACAGCAACTTTGTTACATATCTTATATTTTCTTTACTTTTGTATTTAGACTACAGTTCTATCTGGTATCTTATGTTTAATATTACCTCCATTGAATTAAACGAAATTACTTATAATATACCTGCGCTGCAGCATTTTTCATTCACTGCGCATTATGGCTACGCAAATCGAAATTAGAAAAATAAATAGTTATAAGGATTACATGTATGTAATGATTTGTTTTACCATACAAATTATTGTACGGTCACGCTTAGGAACACAATGTCTTGAATATTATTATTACTATTTTACAAAGTTACAAATAAATTTTTGACAATTAAATAATTAATACCAACACAAAAGGTATTTAAATGGATTTGGGCTTTAAATTTATATCAGAGGAAGGATTATATGATCTGCACTGACACATGAATAAGCTATAATAATTATGTTTTTTATTAATTCGCTTGTGTGAAATGCTGTAGCACACATATAATAATGTAACAGTCACCTTTTAGGGAACTTCCGTCGACGCGTTAAAAACATAACTAGAAATAGAAAATTATGAAATTTATGAGTTAAATATTATTGAATTATTTGGTATAAGTTTACAACTAGAAAACAATAAAGTACGTTAGAGTGCTTTTATTTTAAATACTGTTTCGAATTTCCTTTATATACAAGTGTCTACGTACATACATACAACAATGTATGTAGGCATATAATACTCATTCAAATAGATTCCAACTAGATATCACTATTTTTGATTTCTAATCAGTAAGCATGTAGCTTTAGGATTGCTATTCGTACTAGCATTTGTAGAAAACTTTACTTTTAAATATTTTCTTAGACATTTTCTGTAAAAGAAAATTTTTTGAATCGAACTAGCTATAGAGAATGTTGTTCGACTTGCCTCCAGCAATGGATCACTAACTAACGTAGTTCACTACAAATGACTCAGTGGGCTTATCACAACTTGTCAAAATATCAGCATAGTAGATGATACAGTCACTGAAAATTTGGCAACTCATAGTCGCAAAACATAAATAGATAACTAGATATGTATATACTAGTATTATGTAAACAACATAACACAACAATCGCACTACAAATCATTTTACAATGAAAGTGAAATGATATTTTTACTGTACACTGAAACCACAGCAAAAAAACTGTCGGAATGTATATTTATTAATTTGTAAAATGCATATGCACAAATGACGATGCAACTAATGCTTTAATTATGTGCAATTACACAATATATTTGGTTGTGTGATGGTAAGCGCTAAGCGATTGGATTAAAGTTCGTCACAGCGTATTTCGACAATATTTACGTAGAAATAAACCGAGGAGCGGTGTGCTCAGCTCTAAAGACCGCTTCCGACTTGCGAGTAGTTTCGTCATCCAACACAGTTAGCTGACAGACAAAACAAGCTACATGACAATGTGTAGTGAGATTCGAGAGCAACAATAATTATGAATAAAATGTTCTCTTTGTATTCAGTCAGCGCAACTATTATCATTAATGTACTCGGAAAAAAGTACTTAAGTAGATTTTATTTGCTTTTTGTGCTTTCAACAAAAACGAGTGTGATGGGAAATTCGAAAGTGAAAAGGAGTTTTTCGCTGATAACAAACGCATAGTTAACTTGCGAATAATATAATAAAATGTAAATGCAATTTATTCAACTTTAGACTATAGGATCCAACATGTTTTATTAAATAATCCTTTTCATACTTCAATAGAAAAAGATCGAAAACAAGGAGTATAGCCAATTTATATAAATATTTGTACTGCTTTTGTTGCATTAATGAATTGAGTTCAAAAATGATTAATAAACAAAAAATATTATCCAATAAGTTCGATACCGATAACCGTTAAAACAACAACATTGAAATCTTCGCCCGGATATAATATCCGTATAACTAGATACAAACGACAAAAGAACAAAATTAATATTCTAAGAAACAGGGTCAATCCATTTCAAGTGGTTACAGTCAATTATGTACATATACATAAATTTGAAAGAAAGTTTAGTAATAATTTTGTCAGCTGTGGATCCTTAATACCGTACGATTTTGTTTCCTCATAAGAATAAAAATTCTAACAATTATAAAAAGCAGTTTTAAATATGAAATAAAAATATTACCCATTTAAAAATAATGCTGATAAATATTTTGAGCTCCTGCAAATGGCTTGAATCCGATTGATTTAATAGTTTTAGTGCGATTTTTTCAATACCATTAATCTAAAAATAAAAAAGAAATATTACAGGTATTTACTGTATATTAAACTATAGCCTTATAAATAAATGGTCAATCAAAGGGAGCTGGTTAGAAGGTAATGGTCAATCTACTATATGCGGCAGCAGAATCTGCAATTTATAGCAAGCGGCGGCAGAAACTAGCAATTTATTGAAAGTGAACTTATACAAAAGTTGAGAAAAAATAATAATTGTATTAAAAACCAGCACGTGAAAAGTATATGCACATTTGTGGCTAATAGTGAATTCACAAAATTTCACATGGGAACAATTACCTATCGATTTTTATTTCTTGACTCTCTTGTTGTGGAACACATTTACATGTTTACTTACTTTTTCAACAATATTTGTTTTTACATTTTCTATAAATTTTTTTATATAATTTAGTATATCACTTAGAATTTTTCAATTAGTGACATGCAAATAGCAATTTAAACAATTCTTGCAGAAATTTGGTCTTAAACGTTACCAAAAAAATTATCCCATTTGTTTCATCAGCTGTCAAATATAAGGGTTGCCTTGTTTTACTGGCGATGTTCATAGCCTAACTTTTATGCACAATAATAGGGCTACGCTAAGAACAAGTGATTTGCACAAACTTTATCGACTTGCACAAACTATCGCAAAAGTTGCTGGAACTGAAACCGTGGATATATAAATTTCGCTCAAACCTTCCGTTATTATTCTACAGATGATATATTAGGGATAATATGGAAATTTTTATTAATTTTCATTTCTTTTTGGAGCGAAACTGTTTCCTAGGAACTTCAAAGAGCCATTCCTCCAAAACTTTGGCGACTAGTCGCAATCGACTAACTTCAGGCAGACACTTAATGCCATTCATTACGTAGCTATCAATGCCTTCATCGACTCCTTCTTAGCTAATAGCGTCTTTGGAGTCAAATCCTCGCTCATAGCTGACTCATCATCTGTATTCTGATGTAGCCATTTATCGAGAGTGTGGGAGTTCTACTTGTCTGACTTGTACATTGGTATGCTGGACTTGACAATTTGTTGCATGCCAATTGTGGTATTGTAGGAACTACAAATATACATACATTTATTTATTTAATTTGAGTTCCTTCTACAAAGCAGCAACAACAACAAAAAGCCCGAAAGTGGTTAAAACAGACTATTGTCAATCTCAATCACTTATTTAATGCCACATGCATGAATTAGAGCTTTTGTTGCAAGTTCGAAGCGATTCGCGCTTTTTTCGAGCCTGATTGGTGTATTTTTATGTAGTTGTCGGCAGTGTTTACATTGCAAACTAAAATCTGTTTGATGTGCAATAACTCAAAAATCGAAACGAGGTCAAGATTCAGAAGTGTATGGAGTGCTGCTGATTGTCTAACGTAAAAACAGCAACATCATGATGAATTCAGTGACGTTTAATTAACGAAAGAGACCCATGAGGCTGTGACCACCTGCAATGGGGACACACAATGGACACATGGACTTGTAGTGTCAGTACAACCGTTCCACATAATAATAATAAATTCACAAAGGCCAATATTTGCTCCCTATTTTAAAGCCATACCCTATAGTACATACCAGATAGTACATAATGATCAAGCAACATTTTATCAAGCGTGTTCTGACCAAAGTTTTTTCATAAACTTCCTAATCAATACTAACGTATAGTAATATATCGAAAATCTTGCCGCAAAAGCGATCACTTTGTTTATTTATCAAACGTTCAATTTGCTCTGATGTACATACATACATATATTCGCATATAAGTATGAATGTGTATGCCTGTTTGTATACAACTGGTCTAATGTTGCGATTTCGCTATTCATTTCTCAGTTTCGCCGTCTAGTCACATCGCACCTAGTTCTTGGGAAAATCACACAAAGTTCAACATCGGCACGATTTATCGTTTTACTTGTGCGATATTTGCCAGTTTTCCCGCCGTTCGGTGTGGATGGGCGCTTTGCTTTTGGATTTCCTTGGAAGCGCCCTTGCCAAACGTGTTCAGAGAATCTTCAAAAATTCAGAGGCCGCTGGTGGAAATTTACCACCCTTCCCAGAAGTAAGTACTGTGCATTATTGGTAACTTTACTTGTATGCATTAGTATGTGCAATGCAAACACAAATTAAGCAGTCAATTAAGTTGAAAAAGTTGCTAATAAACTACTCTGTAAACTCCAATCAATACAAGAAGCTCAATTTTTTATTTTATTTTTTCAAACTGTTGAAGTCAGTCCTCCACCGACAGGAGGAGGGTAATTATCAAAGCGTTATTGTGGGTATTAGTTGAAGAGATAAAAATAACATTTGCAATGACAATCACATAACCACAAGCGCCGATCGACGATGTAAATACGTGTAACTTGCTTTTCCAGTGCAGGGGACTCTTCGACGCTTAGTCTTTGGCCGTGCAGATCTACTGTGTTGGTTCTACTCGTATTATGCAAACGAAATAATTTATTCAGTAAACGCTTTTTGCAAATTGCTTTTGAAGGTGTCTAAATAGTAATTTCTTAGCTTAGTGAACTCAGGTACCGTATCTCGTCAAATAGTCGATAGACGACGATGTGCGGCCAATAATAGGCGCCATTCGATTATTTGTGCGCTGCATATAAATACATTGACTTTTTTCCAGCAATTGCCATGCAGTTACTTGTTGATCGCGTTGAAAGAATTCAAGCGCTTGTCTGCCGGATTCAGTGCCATTTCTTAGCACCGCATTCTGAGTCACAATGAGCATACAAATCAAAGGACTTAAGACACGAACTTCTTGGCAAGCAGAGCGATTAGCATGCTTATATATGTACATTGTATGTAGGCAGACTGTTTGCGTTTTTTGGAATTGGAGCAAGTTGAAATAGATTTAAAAAAAATAAAAAATTATTTTTCCTTAACTTCTGGATAGCGTCACTTTTCCTGGATTGTAAATATAACTTGGTTTTTAAAATTGTGTAGCAATATTTATTTTTTGAAGACTTAAAACTTGTCAAGGTAACCATAACTTGCTTTATTGGATGTTAATTTCTCTTTTGGGCAAGCTGAGATCCCATTACTTTTTCGGCGACTAAAAAACAGTTCGTCCACTGAGAGGCCAAAAGCGCTTTATTATGACAAGTTAAGCTTACAGACAAATGTTTAAGCGATTACTAAGATAAAAAAGGGACTCTTCGCTTTTCTATCTAGAAAATTTGTATTATTCTGGAATCCATCGAAAAAATATCCTTAAAACGTTCGTTGATGATGAACAAATCAAAGAGTGAGCCTTTCATCAGACCTTTAGCGGTACTCTGTCCTACAACTGCACTAGCTGAGAGCTCATTTGCTTAACTATAAAAACATACATACAAACATTTATTTTAGTCACATACTGCTTCTTTGATTTCTTAATTCCTCGGTCTAAGCATCCAGATTAATATCGAATGTCTTTCGCACAACTTCTGCTAGCAAAGATTACAGACAGACAAAAATAAAGGCCAACACTCCATTTTGCCGTAAGCAGCTTGCCAAATCGGGCAACTGAGTGGTTGTTGTACTCGCTTATTACGATTAAGTAAACAATAACTTCATTGACATCAATAAATACAAAATATAGAGCGTGGGAAATCCACAAATTCACACATTCATTCTCAGCTCCCAGGCAATGCGCAGATAACGTCGCTCGACAGCGGTAACGACGACAATTTCAATTAAAATTTAAATAAATTCGGACTTTCCAATAAAAACATGTACAACTAGTACATCACTACTGATTTCTGATCACTACTTGTTCTGATGGGTTAGTGGCCAAAAATGGCGATGGATGTGAATAAAATTGGAGCACGCTGCTTTCCTACGCCGCTTGGCTAAGCGCTATGACGACGGGCCTGCAGCGAGCGCAAGAGTTGCCACCACAATGGATTAGTTCACTTGTGGACGGTCGCAAGCTCACTCGTGTACACATGTACATAGGTATGTATGTACATACATCACACGTTTGCAATTGTAGGTTTATGCCGCAACCAAGGCAGATGAATGGACTCGACTGGCCGTACACTTTTAACGGTGATACGGTGATGCTGTGAAGAGTGCGCCACATGCGTTTAATGCCGAATTGACAGAGACAACAAAATCGTGCAGAGCGTCTTTGGATGCATAAGGCGAGTATGACAAAAATATCTGACCAAAAACAAAAAGAAAATCAATGTGCTTTGCTTGAACACAATTTGAACAATGAACAGTGGCAGTGTGTGTACATACATACATACATGACTGATCAAGCATCAGTGATCAACCTGTCAAGCTATGCAAACATTTTTAGACTAACGAAGCGTGGTAAAACGCTCGTGAATGCGTTGGTGTTATCAAAAAATGGAATGAACATGCGTGCATACACACGAACATATTCGCTGTCCCACGACTGTTAATAATGAAATGAATAAAGACTGCGAACATGACAATCTGACCAGAGCCAACCAGCCAGCCAGCCGGCCAATGCAATCAGTCAATTAAATGCTCAAATCGCCGTTAGATGAAATGCCGCAAGAAAAACAGCGCAACAGAGTTAGTCTCACACATACATAAATATATATACATATACATAATATAAGCATGTATTAGTGTATTTTAAAAGCTACACATGAATTTTGATTGAAATGTGCTCCTTAATAATCTAAATTAAATGCATGATTTCAAAAATTAAGATTTTTCATATTCAATTACAGACTTATCGAACATATTTGCATTTATCATACCGCATAAGCTATCAGAAAACGATCGGCATGTTGATCTTTGGAATCGTCAATAAAAAATAGTACATAATGTTGTTGCATGTGCGCGTTCGTAAGCCTTAATTGTGTGTGAAAATATTTTATTTCAACGGCATTCGTCAAATATATCACCCTCAACAAATTGTACATATGTATGCAGGTACCTATGTATGCACACACAACGGAAAAATATTTAGTGAAGAGCGGCGCAATCACCAACCAACAGCAACAGGAACACCAATACACTGAACGTCAGCTTGGCGCTTTCGTTTCGTTCGTTGTCGTCGTACCAAATGAGGCGAGCTCAAACTTGTCGTCATTTGGCGTAGCTCCACCTTAAGCAACGGTAAAGTAATCAACCGATCAGTGGACAGCAATAACAGTGCTGTAACAGCGTCGGAAGCAAACAACAAAAGCAAAAGCACAATGACAACAGCTGCTGGTAGTTCTTGGCTGCCGACGGCTCGCCGGCTCACATAAGACCTCAAAGCGGATGCTAAAGTTTCTGTTTACCACTGCGACGCGAATACGTATCCACTGTATATGTATATGTACATTCATATTCGCATGCATATATGTACGTAGCACCTATGTATGTATGTATGTGCGTACATATTTATGATTAAACCAAAATGAAAACAAAAACATGATGCAGCAACAACAAGAGTTGGAAAAGATGTGCTCCCACATTGAATGCACAGCCAACACGCCGACACGCCGACACGCCGACATGCCGACAGGTAGTGTGGTGAGTTTGATGTAAATTTTCGTATTTACCTTTCTTACTGCGCGCACTGTGCAGCGTGCATGTGTGTGCGTGGCGCTGTATTGCTTGCGCCATGAGGGTGTGGGGAACTTGGCTACGGCTGTGGCTGGCTCTTCATCCAGCTGCGATCGCTGGCGTTGCCGTTTCCAATTCATGGCCCCGGCTGCGATGTAAGCGCATTCGAGGCGTCCAGTTCGATATTTTTCTGCAAGTCGGTGTGACGTTCGCGCGCTTAAATCAACAAATACGGCAGAAGCATGTTGTGATCGACGCCGGCTAATTGAAGTGTGTTGTTTACAACTTTCGTCGCGCTAAACCGTGATTCGATTGTGGCGCAAAAAGCATTTACTAATCTCATACCGGTTGTTAACACGTGCAACAATCGCACCGCGCACTGAATAGAGTTATGATCAATTGATTTGTGTTCATCTAATAATGAGGTTCCGAAAAAATGTGTCATAATGAGTGTGTTTAGCATATTTCCGCATATTTCATGCTAACTGCTCGCCTATGCTTGTGCGTATTTGTACATATGTATGTATAGGTATATCTGTTTTCTTTGGGTAATAAGGCATCCTTGTGCATGTCTTTTCGAAAATTCTATAAATTTTATCAAAATTTTCTGGCTTAATAAGAAGTAAACTGCGATTTGCATTTCAATTTAATTTTTGGTCCTCTTTAAACGGCAATTGAAAGTAAGCGAATACTAGCTAGCGGTGAGCTTTCGGAACGAAATTTATGAAAAAACAAGCATAGAATGGATGCACTGATATTTAAGAGATCTAAACGTGGACTATGAACTTAACCATTAGGTATAAGATTCACTAATGTGAACACGATCTTCGCGATCCTCGTAACAAATAACGGGGTCCTACTTTCCTTAAACACGGCAATGTGCTTAGCGGCAGCAAAAAAATCGGTAATCGCTTGTAGATTTTGTCCAAATCGTAGAAACTGCGTGAACCACATTCTTATAATATGTGCCAATGTGCGTTGTTTATATTATATTCTATGGCAAACACTTGTACATACATATATTCACTAAATTCATAATGATAAAAACATTTTGTATGTCATCGAAATTGCCGTCGCTAGCATTGGATCATCCGCGCGTACACCCACGTTGCCATCTACCCATGTTTGTACACATGTATGGGTGTTTTCACACATTTTGGCGCGCCTGTATTGAATGAAGAATTCAGAGCCTCTATTTCAAGGGTGGGGCAACATGGCAATTTCAATTCCACTAGAGTGTCATATATGAATACGATCTCTGTGCCATTTGAAATGTCAAAGATTATATAAGCAGTTTCAAAAATCTTAAAGTCAGTATGAAAAATAATTAGCAATCATCCTAAAGAGTCTTGAACCAAGGTTCACTTTTTTATATTTCATAAATCTGTTTTAAATGTTAAAAGCAGCTCTCAGGTGATTGTGTTGAAGTGTTTAAGACAAAATTAATGAATAATATAAACTCTTCAAATTCCCGTTTTCGAAAGACGCTTCATAAGTGTTATCATAATTTTCACATTGAGTCTAATTTAATGAAGCTCATATATAGAAGTATAAATACTTAAGGCTTTGAACCTCCCTAATGTGCACACCGCTTAGTTGCATCCGAAATTTCTAAAGGCGTAGACACTTGATCTGGTGTGGCATCAAATAGACATGGTATGCCGTTGCACAGTCATGGGTGGTGCCAATCAAAGCCAATTGCTCACAATTGAAATTCCGAAAAATGATAAAAACACATCAGCGCACCCAACCTGCAATACTTAATACGAGTAAGTGTTAGCCACCGAGCCGTGACAACCCGCCATAAGCTATTTCAACTGCGTTTCAATCAACTACACCGCTAGTTGAGCACTTAAATCGTCATCGCGGTAGGTAGGTGCTACCATTCTTCTATCAACGCAATGCGACGGACTCCTCCACTCTACTTGCCTTTACATACTTTTTTTATTCAATTCACACGTGTACACACATCGCTATGTGCATACTCACAAGCATAGTATGGTCGGCTGTGTTCTAAACAGCAGTCGAGCGCTTCCATAAATACTTGTAGTTAATGACGGATATGCAATTTCAGTGATTAAAAATATGACGTTATGAAAAACAGTACGAGAAGTATGCAGAAGTGTGATTTAAATGATCGAATACATATGTACATGTCTGTGTAATATTGTATATGTTTGTATAGTCGCATAGCAAACGCGTAGCCAGCACTTACATGAGTGTACCTAAATGAAACGTTATAAAATACGTCAATTTCATATATTCATTTGCGGATTTCTTGTTCAACGAACGCGTTCGAATCGCGCCGTTCGCGTTCGAGTGGTGCAAACTCTTTCAACTCTTTCTGCATCGTAAATTTTTCGTTTATGAGCCTTAGAGACGACACCGCCGGCCGCTTGATTATTGCTCGCAGCACGTCGCGTCACGCACCGTAAGCAACGCCTGCTCCCCTGTGAGGCTTGCGCATCCCGCCGTCTTGCACAAGCCGCGAGCATTTGCACAATGCATCAAGCGTGCGCCACTGCATCAATTGTGCCAGTTTTGCTTGAATTCCTTATTGCAGACATTTGCCAGTAATAATTGTGGTTAAGACAAAGCACTACTGGCTAAACAATAACAGCAATACTAACAATAACATAACAAAAAACAAAAACAAAATAGCAACAATCATCAACAGGTGTCATTGCATTTCTGCGCGGCGCTCTGTCTGCGTATGTGCCTATGTGCCTATGTGTGCATGTGTGTGTGTGCGGTATAGCATGGGTCGATATAGAGGCTTGCACATACGCACGCACCTGCACGCGCTGAAACGCATACGCACAAATCCAAAGCACTCGAAAACATTTGCAACATTGGCGTCAACATCGAGCAAGTAGCTGCGGCAATAGCGACGCATGACGGTTATTTGTTTTGTAAGCTGTTTTACTATTTAATGGTTTTCATGGTACGTATCCTCTTTCCTTTCAACAAATCATACTTACATACCTATTGAAATATTATAAAACAAAACCTATCAATTATTAAAACAATTACAACGGTAAACACAACAAAAGTTATGTCAAAGCACTCTTTCAAAGGTAGTCTACGTATGAACATCCTCCCCTATGTGTATTTAGACGCTTAAGCGCTCTACGGCTCCTCTTGACCGCTTTATACATACATATGCTAAAATTCCGACAATAAATAATCCTAAAATTTAAGGTACCACTTTCGATAGTCAGCACACCTTCTCTCCGCACACAGCAGTGACTGTTACAAAAGTACAGAACCGCAAAAAGATCTTCAAGTCGCTGGCCGACCGCACTTGCGATAAGGACAAAGGCAGGCAAAGGACTGGCAAGGCAGGCAACCGGGTGGTTATCACCTACGTAGTGAGGCCCCCATGCTCCTAAGCATTTTCTGCTCGTATGTTTTCGCACAAACCAGCCATGCAGTCACCTGTATAAAGCGGAGCTGCCTCCTATGAACATCAGAAAATTCCTCCGTCAACAAACTGAAACCACTTACCGATCAGGTTTCGGACGTGACCAATTTCCGGCAGGCACTGAACGACATTCATAGTGGAGCTACTAACACCTTAATTGACTTCCTTCCACTGAATGGCGGACTTGGAGTCCAAATACCACCCCCTACAGAACAAGAGCTCGAGTTGCCGGGTGAAGCAAGAGTGACCCTGGCGCAACTTCGCTCTGGACATATTAGCAGATTAAACTCAAACTTATCCAGAATAAACCCTGACATACGAAACTTATGTCTTGCATGCAACGAGTCTCCGCAAGATACTAATATTTGTCTGCCCAATGCAACCTATGCACTTAACCTCCCTCTCCCTAAGGTCCGAACGGGTCGAAACAGCTCGTCTCGTTTGGACCTGAACCTACCGTTAAGTGAAGCCAATTACAGCTAACTTATTGCTTTAATCCAAACAGGTTCTGGATAATCGTTACAACAAGTACTTGGCAGTACGGTGCATTTTCTAATGTAACGTCTTACTGACAAAGTAGCATAACTGTTTACAAATAAGGGTGGGAAGCTCTGTAGATCACAAGTTGTGATTTCAAAAAACAACTGTCAATATTTTTCCTGTCGATGGGACAGTTTTCGCCTTGAGATCGTGAATTATTGTCATGTTATCATTCTAAGTAACTATTTTCGTAGTACCTGGCCGTTGCCAAACAACAGTTACTGTATATATGAGTAGTTCTCCTGCGAGAGTGGCGCTTTTGGTCGGTGATGCTACACACTCAGTGGAACGCCCTTACATACATAATTTCACTCTAATGGTGCGTAAAAGTCAAGACATAAATTGTATAGTATGTGAGATATAATGAAGCCCACACTCATTCACTGTCTTTTCTTGTCCACACGCCTATCTTTATGCAAACATCCACACTTACTGTGCACTTCTGATATACGCTTATGCATACGGGAGTACAAAGAAGTATCTACCAACCGAACCGCATGGAATCACGATAGCTCGAGTGCCACTGTTTCAGTTCACAAGTAAACGCCTGTCCCCGTGTCGATCTTTTCATCAGAGCTCCGTCCCATTGCTTAACATGGCACTTATGTCAAGAAGTCCATTAAGTGTACACTACTCGAAATATAATGAGGTGAAAATACAAAATAAAATAAGAAATTATAACCATTATTTAAGCGTACAAATGATTCTTGGCGTTTGTGGGTAGCTGTAGCCAACAAAGAGAACAAAAAAACCTATAGCTCGCAAGTAGCCAACGCATCAAACTTGCATATCATTCCAAGTAACGTCGACTTTGTTATCAGAGCGAAGTACCACGTCTGCGTTAGAAACTGTCTATTCTTTAGTATTTAAATACGCAGGTACATATATTTATAGACACACATCACTGGCAAGTGCATTCTGCCCAATATTTTATATTGAAATTTATTTTTTAGAAATTATCACAGTAGTTTGGGCATTAGACGGTCGCGGATGTTTGATTTGAGTATCACTGGGGGCAATACAAAAGTTTTAATTACATCTGCTACTCGGCAGTAAGGTCCTGTCGGGCAGTTTCGAAACTGATACTTTTAATTTTAGAATCGTTAAGTTGTTCTAATCTAGCAGAAGCTTTGAGCACCATATGTAGGATGAAATTAAATCACTATACCAGCTTAAGATCTATTTTGGTCGTTACTTTTACCTATACATCAACTATAATTTTGTGATCCATCCATATCGCATGTCTAACCTTAATAGCTCCTACTATTTAGAACTATTATGTTGCAAACCATTGCTTTAAGTCTTCGCTCCCTTCCTAAGTATGTATATTAGAACATCGTAATGGCTAAGCCGTGGGAGAGGATCTCAACAGCTATGGGAAACTGTTTTATGTTTGGAATGTATCGGAGAAGAATTTGTATTGCTCTCTTGGGGAGTAACCAAAATTTGGACGAATATTTTCAAAATGCCTCTCATTGGCTGGAACGCACATTAAAGACATACTTGGACATTTTCAAATCCTTCTGCTCATTACACTCGTTTTAGGCAACTCGCTAATTTCAATTATGCGCCCCGCTAACAACTTCTCATAAACAAAAAAAAGTTTTGCAAAATTCTGTTCGTACAAACCAACATGGAGAGATAGATATGGTTGGGTATATAGTACATTGTACGTAGATGCATGCGAGTGTGCGTCGTATTCGCAGTGACCGCTTTCAGTCGTTTGACTCGTAAGGTTATTCCTGCCGTTGATGTTAGCTGGTTCTTGATTTGTGATCGATGGAGTGTCATTGTTTACTACGTTGGACGTTAACACTTTGACACCGTGTTCGTTGCCGCACATGTGGGGTAATGTAGCTTAAGTTGCATGTGTGCTTATGCGTCGCATGCACCACAAGATGTGTTGCCCTCTTTCGCTTTATTTGGTTTAGCGTTGAATATCAAGTGCAGCAGCTGTGCTGTTGAGCGCTTGAGCTGTTGCGCTGTTAAGACAGACCCTCTCGCATAGACATACATACAAACATAACTGGCAGCCAATTTGAAAGACTATTTGGAAGTTTAACCGGCATGTTAGTTTGTTAGCTTGCTGGTTGCTTAGTTGCTTGATCGCATGGTCGTCCGTTTGTCTGTGCTTGACACCGCTGCTAAGAGGCTGCTCGATTTTTAGCACATGGTACGTTAATAGTGCCCATTGGAATGCCACTTGCGGCTGAAAATCGTTCCCATAAATCTCACAGCGGTCGACTATAGTTTAAAAAGCTTATCACTCCGTGTGATTCCATTTAATTCGCAGCGATTCAATTGGCATTTGGATCAACACCGATTTGAACTTAAAGTGGCAGCGCCTTATGTTGCACTGACAGCTGCTGGCACTTTGCACAGATTAACTACACCAATTATTATAGAGATTCCCACTGAAGACAGCCGCTGGCCGCTGGCCACTGTTGACAGATGGAATATACAATCAGCATGATCATTTTATTTAACAAATGTCATACTAGACATCTGAAAATCGCTTTTGTACGACCATTCAGTGATCACTACTGACATAAACAACATCAGCATTGTCTTGCACAGTGCATTGTATGGACAGTTCTGGCAACTGGCAACACACACTTACCTACACACTCGTACCATGTTTTCGTACTATTTGTAAACGAATTCTTTTTAAAATTGTCAGCTTTATTGACTCACTTGATTCCTTATTTTGTTTATTAGAGTATTTGCAATTATTTTATTTATTGGGCAATTAATATGTAAATAAATAATGTTTTCTTAGGAAAGTGGTGCTTATTACTCAGGCACACAAAACTCACTAATTTGAATCTTTAAGCTTCAAATCCCTATGCTGGTCCGAGAGAACGATCTGCTTCGAAAATTTCGGTATGCGCTCGATTAAACTCAAACCACAATTCCAGGGAAGCTCCAATACCCTCTTGGATTGGGGAATAAGGGTACAATCCTGTGAGGTCTACAGCATTTTTACCGAGACATACTTGTACATATGTATAAGCTCGCAGATGTGTGTGCATGCTCGCCCTTAACTAATCCTTAATTTCATACTCAGTCGAAAAATTCGATTTCCACCATTCGAAACGCTTTAGAATTAAATTAAATTAAACGTGTATGTGCACGTTGTTCTTTCGCCTCTTTCATTACAAGTTCTCCTCTTAAAACCTCCATGAAAATGGATTTTATAGTTACTGCTGCGCCTAATGTTGCACAGTAGCAGCAAATCCGCGTTCGAAGCGCGCTGCAAGGCAGTTCAAATGCAAATGTGGTAGCAGATATACCAAACGAGCCTTCTACACATTTGCTTAACTTGGTTAAAAGTTGTCATTAAAATTTTATTGGTAAAAGTCTTAAATCACAAAGAAGCAATTTGCAACGATTAGTTGTGAGGAACAGGAAAATTTTACCGAGCGATGCCACATTGGCACTTAACTCTTCGGTAGCATGCAAGCATAACCATCCACATGAAAATAATAAAAATACCAACAAATGCGCATGCGCAAAAGCTTACGAAGGAGAACAGTGTTCAAAGTTATGAGAACTCGATGAATCGCCACGCATTAGATTACCACCTATTCCCATACCTCATTGTGGACTGGATTACTTTTCATAGGGTTTGCAAATTCGATCCGTTCGCGCATCTGTCCCTAGTTTATACTACCTAAAATCAATCCGTCCGACTTTGTGTGAAAACTTGAGACACAGTGGTTGCCCCAAGGGACGAAATCGCTTTCCTAAATGGCCTGAATCACACCATAGTTAGGACTACAAAATTTCTATATATTTTTCCAAAAGTCAAGGGGTCACTGCCGTGACCTGCCTTCTAATTGGTTGATAGTTATTTGACGGTGGCAATATTTTTATGAATTTTTAAACAATTTTCTTTTATGTGTGAATATTTACGCTAAATGCACACTGTTGTTCTATATTGAGATTAGTAAGAGTTACATGCATCTTATTCAACTTCTATTTGCGATTTATGTACATATGTATGTATGTATGTAATAACTATATGAAACATTGTACGCAGCTATTTCCATAGAAATGTATGTACATATATGTGTATGAATGAACATACTTCAAGTTTATTGATATGATTTTGGTTGCCATTTGCAATGGTCGAAGCGCTACTGTTTAGACCAATGAGGCTCCTTCAGAGGGAGTGCTCAAGCATAACGCTTAACAGCAGTTTTATCCTGCCACGCCGTTCATTTCCTCTTCGCTCGCATAGTCAAGCGTAAACCCGATAAATGGTTGGTTAACTCTCGTCATATATTTAATATAATTACAATTTGGCGATTTAACTCCCAATGAGTAGCATTATTTAGCCAACATCCGGGTTTCACATACTCATCTATATACCTCTACATACATTGCATTTGTATTTAACTTTTGCTTTTACCATTTCGAAGAGTTTGAAAGCTAATGCCTCACTTTTTTCCAGAACGGCCTGGGACCTGACCCTCTGCCAGCGAAGGAGGTGAGTATATTTTTGTTCATAATTTTATCTTTAACTGATAACTTGATAATCTTGACTGAGTAAGTCACCTTTTTTGTGGCAATTACCCAGGCCTTGCACCTCTACTTTGCTTCTACCGTTTTCAACAATAGTTAGAATATTATTTTTAATTTCCTGAATAAAATTTGCCTTTATACCCGAAAAGCTTAATAGACACAGCCAATCTAAACTCTGCGCATTGCTTTACCACACCAAACCTGAGATTTCAACGTGCCTAAAATAACATGTGTGTCGATATTGAAGACCAGGTGTGTTCTTTTCACCGAGTCTACAACTATGGTATGTCAGCGGCCGCATATGTGAACCGTTTAGCCACTTCCGGCAGTCCCTGCAGACGACGTTGGACTCAAAGGTGTGAGTCCGTTCGGCTGGTAGCTCAATAATTTTTCTTAACAATGCTGAAATTATTTTGCCGATTAATAACGACAAATTGAATCAAATTGTTCTGTTAAAAGCAATAATTTATGGCAAATTAGAAAACAATATATGCTAGTTGCTCGCGATGTGGTAAATTCTTTAAGCGAGAGTGCGTAATCTCCGTCTTTCAGAAATTCCTCTTGCCGACATTGATGTGCTTACTATTCTGTATGTCTTCGCAAACACGCACTCATACACATACATACTATACATAAGCAATCTGCCGTTCCGGTTCATGTGCGGGGTACTTTCCCCGTATGCAATCCAGTAACTCAGTGCAATTGCTACTATAAATCACCTGGGTTTATTTGTCAACACACAGCAATCATGCGAAATAATAAAATATATTAAACGCCAATCGCGCTTTGGCCATCGTCTATTGAAAGAGACCGCAAACCTGATTCGCTTATACTTGCCGGTTAATTTCGTCATCTGTTCTGCTTAGCATTTACGAATGTGCTTTCTGCACAACCAGCGCTTTGGTAAGAATGTCTTTGAATTTTATATAGAAAATATGCAAATAAAGATCTGAAGAAACTCTAAATGAATTCGCCAAATTCCGTTATTGGCACGCGCACGGCTCGATCCCTCTATCCGACTTCGGTTTCCTTTGGTTATTGTTCGCCACTAATTTAAAAATGGATTACTCACTTAGAACCGTTCACAGTGTTGGCCAAATTGATTTTTCCAGCATAACAGTTCGTATATTGAAATATAAGATTTGCAAAATGTTTGTCCCTGCAGGGTCGTTTCACATAGAGTTGTCGTAACTATTATACCTAGAAATATACATGTACATATGTATGTATGTATGTAAGGGGATGCAGAGATCACGCTAGCTCCAACCACATGCTGTTAGGATCGCCTACTCAAGTACACACGGTTGACATTTTAATAATTTTCGTTACAACTTCAAAGATGTTCGTTGCATTTTGTTTTTATTTCCCACTGGCGCTTTTGTGTTTGAGCACCACAAAAATTAAAGACAAAGGCAATGAATTCAAACGCGCGGAATTAACTGCGTAACATATCACCAGTATGTGGGCATGAAAGGCAGCTGAAAGCCTTGTTACTTGATTAAAATGGGAAATGCAAACAACAAATTGGGAGTGCGACTAAAAAATTCGGAAAAATCTTTACATACATACCTACATTCAGTTGATGATTATGCGAGAAAGATCTATCACCTTGATATTTTTCTTTCAGTTATTTACGCTCTAATTATACATATAATTTATAAACAATTGATAGCATTTTTTTAATTGATTTAAGATAAATTTCGATATCATTACAGGCAGAGGGACCTCCCGTTCAAATGGAACCAGTTGACCTTAGCTTACGTTCCCTACAAGGTAAGAAACAAAAACAAACACGAGAAAAGAGAAAAAGTTGAATTAAAAATTTATTAAATCATAAACACAGAAACTAGCATGGTCGATTATTTTTGCCAAGTCCTTTAAATGTCATGATAGACGTATTTGCGATAGATTGTCCGGGTATCTAGTTTTGACTTGCTTTGGTAATAAAAGCATCACATCACACATTCTTAGTTTTAGATAAGAACGTATCCAAAGCAAAATCAAAGTTAAATTTGTCTTCGGGAAATTTTCAAATCAGCTTTTTCTAACTATCGAATACCAGTACAAAAGGTACCAGAATAAGCGAGCTCTCAAAAGCATACATGTGTTTGTGGTTGTTGCTATGTAGCTACCATTTTTTTTTTTTTGGTTATAATGGCATCATCTCCGATAACGCAATGATTGTCTTCGGCGATAGTCATTAATAATTATCAAACTGCTGCCAATGGCCATACAGATCCGCAAGCGTTTAAAATATGCCAAGATACCGTAAAGCAGCAATTACTTTTTTGTAGCTCATCCACGTCTAACTGTGATGACCACTAAGACGCCCGACACTTTTGGTATATGCTTTCATTCCCAAATCCATGAATGTTAAAAATATATTAAATAATTAACGCGGTTAAGTTAAGGCATCATTAATTTTGTCAAGAGGAGCATTTCTAACACCTATTATATATCTACACATATACCCATGTACAGTATGGTGAATTAAAATAGCAGTCATGTTAAAGTAGATTGTAGAGATTATGTTATTGCGTCTCTATTAGTGCTTACTCGAAAGTGTTTTTGAAGCTGTAGCAAAAACACAATTAGTTGTACGTAGTTGTAGTAGAGCGTGTAGCTCTAAATTATTGTTTCGAGGTAAAAAATAATATGTTTGGGATTTGCATATATTAAATCGGCTTTCTTGCCTTCAAGTAAGATTTAAAGACTTCGTTATTAGTTAGATTTTTCACAATACTGTATTTACTTGTATATAATTTAGAAACTATGAAAAAAACCTTGAAACCTTCAACAGTCTGGGGCAAAAATGTACACACTTACATATGCATGTGTAGAGATTTGTGTAAATACCCACATATATGTGTATTAGAACGACTTTACGTCCGCTCTTCGCACAATTTAGAGCCCATTTGCCTAATTATAATGACTGAAATTGGAGGCATTTACACTCAGCAGCATTTAAATTCATTAAGGCTTAGTTCAATACGGTGAAATGTAGTAAATAGTGTTAAAACGTTAAAATAAACGGAACTGTTTTTCGCCCAATAGAAATAGTTTCTTTGATTTGAGGTCAAAAATAAAACTGGTAGTTTGCAAAAGCAAAATATACATTTTAAAATCGATAATATGTATTAACAACATCGTGTTGCAGTGAATTGCCCTAAAGTATAGTTTTGTTAGAAACCCACAATGCCAGTCGCTCCACTAATCCTGAAGTGCCCTTACTATTACAATATACAACTAACGGCGAAATATGCCATTTGATTGGACGCCAAGGAGTCCGCAAGGTAGAGGCACGTAGCTTCCAACTGTCAATTAGATGTGTAGCAGCCGTAGTCGGTGTCATTGGTGTCGCCACACGATTTCATTAATTGCAGGCTGTGACAGGTCCCCCAGTAAAAGCGATTGGCTTGTACTACTTGACAAATATAATTCAATATATGTACAGCACATAGATTGAGTTAAGCAAATGATCAAAAAATTGTAAAATATTTAATTCAATTAAACACATATCTCCATGAATTGCTGCATGCCTCCTCTTGTAAGAAATGTATTGCAAGTTTTATTTTTTAAAACGAATATTATATTATGACTTATATTTAAGCGCTACGGCCGATATTCCGTTATCAATGCCAGGTTTAATTTTTTCTTAACTCGACAGAAGCTGCTCTTTCGAATGACTACAAATTCATGAAGGCATATAAACCTTAATTCAGCTGCGATTAATGCTTACAGTGCCACAAGCTTACATATGTTCCGATAAGGGTATGGCCAAATAAATTGCAAATATCATAAATTAATTAATAAGACAGACTTTTTGCAAGTCTTCTGGCGTAGAAACCGCTTGAGCGGTTATAGCCGAATTAGAAACAGCGCACCAGTCGTTTCTTCTTTTCGCAAGGTTTTCCTCTTACTCTGCTTCCCCTGGCGGGTCGTGCGTCGAATACTTTCAAAGCTAAAGTGTTTTCGTCCATCCACAACATGACCTAGCCAGCATAGCCGCTGTCTTTTAATTCGCTGAACTATGTCAATGTCATCTCATACAACTTATTGTTCCATCGAATGCGATATCCGAAAACTCCTAAGAGCCGAGTGCGACGACTGTTTGTTTGATGACAGGAGATATTTTGTCTTGTCCTCGTTGAGCACCAGACCCATTTGCTTCACTGACCATGGTCGTCATCTGCTGTAAGTTTTTCATTGGCGGGCCCCAAACCCAGCGCACAACCCTGTGGAGGGTCTCACTTTAGCTCGTCTTCAAACGGATGTTCTTTGGCTACACAGAGGATACTTGGTCAAAAACCGGAAGTCGTGAGCTGCTTGAGCCATATGTAAAAGAATCGTTTCTGGCCACTCCCAAATGAATGACGATCAGAGCACTTTCCTCGCTTGCGTGAACTTCTACACATGACTCCATCCTCTACTTTTTGCAAGCACTTATTTAAATATTTCTGAAAGCAGCATTACAATTTCGCTTATGAATATATGTATATTAGGTTTAACTTTCAAAAATCCAAAATAATAATGTTAGCTAAGCTATTGGCCGACATTTAGAAAAGTTTGAAGAAGTACACGTCAAAAAGGCACATGAATCGATTTCTACATTCCCATCGGTTAAACACAAAATGTGCACTGCAAATATAACCGACAATCGAACACACCAACAGCAATCGCACTATCAAACGAAGATGCAGCAGTTTGCCATAATATTCAGTAGTGAACAGCTTGGAGCTGGTGAGAATCTCTACGTTTTTCGGAAGTTCTTTTTTGTGGCTTTTTCAAATTGTTTTTGTGCCACCAAGCCCATGTTTACAGCAATGTGTCCCCACCTTGATTTCCATTACGTCCTTGCCCCTTTCGTCAAATGTTTGTGATATGATTCCCAATGATGCGACTAAGTGCGAGTATTGTGTTCGGTCAGACACGGAATTCCCGTTTTGCACACTCGAACTGTTCAAAAGTTAAGCGCAGCGCTCCTATACGCTCGCTTATTCGCATCCGGTAATGTAGCCGCCGCGGAACTTTGACAGAACAATGAGGGCAGCGGCGGCTGCAGCAGCAGCAGCAGCGTTAACATCAAAGCATCAGTAGTTGGGAAAAACGCGGGCGAAGCAGTCAAAAAAAAATATATATAAAAGATAAATTTAATAAGTAAATAGAAAATAGAAAATAATAAAAAAAGGATGTGTTAAGGCTGACGCTCTTTTAAGGCGAATTGTTGTCGTTTTTGTTGTTAATACTGCTCTTCTTGATGTGATTTGGGTCTGTGTGATTGTTGTTGCTTCTTCGGCGGTTTGACTGAATGACTGCCTTAAAGGTTATGTGAAAGGTCAAGTTCGTGATCGCATTCAAACATTTTTGCCAACTACTCATCTCGCGGCGATGGTGACGGTGATGCTTGCCATAGACGCGGCGAACGCGCCAGCAGAAGACACCGAAACAACGTCGTTACTTTTGCATGTACACACATACTACACAACAAAAGTAATAGGAACAGCAGTAACAACAACAACAGCAACAGCAACAACGATAGCAATAACAAATAACTAAGTTGGCGAATGGCAAAGAAAAATTGAAGACGAGCGTGCCACCACTACGCCACGATTTTACCATTCCCCCAGTGCCATGCCAAGCCATCCTACGAAATACTAACACACATTTTCCTAGCCTGGCAGATGAGCACAATCCGCTAACCGTTGTTTTATGGTACCGTATGAAGTGCATACACCCAAGCTCACATATGTATGTATGTAGTAGCTGCATTGAGGAGCACGGTACACGCGGTACACGCGGTACGTGTGGGCATGTACATTCGCACTTGCATATGTGTGGGTATATGTATGGGTAGGTCCGCGGTTGTGTGGTAATGTGCAAACGTTGTACTTGTTACCGAATTAAGTGAATGTATACTAGCGCTGAAATTGCTGTATATTACATTGTCATAGTAGGGTTTTTTGGCACCACATTCAACACTTCCCACCTTGGTACATATGTGTAGGTATTTGTATATTTGGTATGTAAGTACACATGTATTATATGTGCATGCTTATTTCCATGATATCGGCTACTTCTACTCACACTCGACCTCCTTTATATCGAGGCTCAGCATCTTAAACGATCGCATTCCCAATGTGTTAGGAAAAATATACGTTAGAAGTGCTCCAATGCGATCGAAGGCAACGATGTGATGGGAAAAATCGCATCAGCGCATCACTGCTCACCAAATTTTCAATCAGAATCATTATGAGCTCGACGAGATACCTTAGCAGTGTAAACAACAACCAATACTCACACACATTTGGATGTCTATGTAAATTGCAGAATCATACATACATACGTACATAGAGTACAAACTACTGTGACCTGTATCGTGCCACTATTAGCATGATTCACAGTTTGGCATGCTCACGAAAAATTCACTTTCTATTCCAATATTCGTGTGCACCACATGGCAAACAAACTTCAACTGTCCTTGCCTGAGAAAATATTCGTTGGCTTGACAGTGATCAGCTCATCCGTATTGGCGTTAGCAGGGATTTACGTAGTCGATTTGACTGTTGGAACTCGCGATTATGCTATAGGTCTGTATGAAGATGTGTTTATCTGCCTACTTGAGTTACTGTCACACAAGTTATTCTGCAAATATTAAGCTAATTATATGGCTCTATGTACGTACATATGTGCATACGTGTGAAATCTTTGACCAGGGCTACGCACTTGTCTAATACCGTGGCGTATGTTGAACTGTTGGAAGAATTTTTACATGAAGTGGAACTACGGATAACCTTACACAGTTAAACACTAAAATCAATGCTCCCAAAATTACGGCGTTACCCTGCTCATGGAAATAAATTAATACAGAACGCGGAGCAGATTAATTTTGAGATTATTATTGATATTAGAAAGCTCTGACAGAGCTTTCAATAATATGAAAGTCGTATTTTAATAATGATTTATAGGCCTGAATTGGATGGGGAATAAGAATTCTCGTTGATCGCAAAAATAATAATGAAAAATATTTTTGAAGAGACCTCGACACCTCTCAGTAACCAACTACGAGTAAAACTTGAAGAGAGAAAGCGTTTTTTCAAGGCGGGTCAAATTATTCGATTTTTCTTGTTTTGATAGTATACATAATTACCGAAATTCTCTCTCTAACAAGAAATACAACAAATAATAATGCTAATGTGAAAAGTATTAGACTATATCATATTAGTTCTAAACAGAGACGCAAGTCTAAGTCAAGACAAAACGCTTATTGGGACGCAATGTGCAGAAGTACTTATATATTTTTTTTTATCCACACAAATGTACATATGTTTAATTGCTACTATTCGGCCGCGGCACCGACCACAGCTTCGACATTTAAACTCTATGTTTGGTTTTACTGTTTTCACAACAGACACTTAACGATGACTCCTTTTCCGTGCTCGGAGTGGGGTAGGGTATTGTTTGACTCGGTTAAGCGAGGTATGGTTGCGCGAGTCATTGTTATTGGCGTTTGGAGGTTACTAATTGTGGTTAAGTAAAAACTTTCAATAATGTAATAAAATGTATGCAAATCGACTAACGACTGACTCTGGCCGCTGGGATGGCCATATTATGTACATACCCGTTCGTATGTACATTATGTTGTTCGGCGTCTGCAATGATTTTCCATGCTCCAATTGTGCACGTGTGCATTTGTATATGTTAGTGAGCCTTCTTATTTGGCATGGACATTCTACACCATAAGCGAGCATGTGATCATACACATGGGGAACATAGCATATATTCATGAACAGGCATGGGAATGAATCTGGTTCATGGATGGTGATTCCAAGTATCTTTTTATGAAGATTTATCGTACCTCCACCAAAATTCAGTAGATACTACAACATGAATAGGCAAATAAATAAATTCAGTTCTATAGAAAAATATTAGACAGAAGTATTCAGTGCCTCACATATTCGCAAAATACCTACCGGCCACAGCATCCTCCTTCCTTAATTTGCTACCAAATGTTACCATTGTAGTCACAAAAAAAAAAGAAAAATTTTTTATTTTATATGAACTTATTTAGAATGCGTGGGTTCAAAGACAATTTCGTTAATTAAAGTGGAACGCTAACCGAAAGTTATTGGGCGAAGATTTTAACACGATTTGAGCGAAATAGAGAGATACGATAAATTTTGAATCTACTTACATATTTATATATATAATAATTATATTGAAATGAGTTATCACAAATATATATGTAGATGACAAGCTGCGTTTCCGATTTCTATTTTAGTTGTGAAACTCATTATGATACAACTGCCACCAAAAGCATATTTTTGAGTATTCTACTACCTGACAACTCTTTGTTTTGCTGAAAAATTGCGCTTGGCTAGCAATCAACTTGAAGCGCTCAAGTTGTCGTGGCCGTTAAAAAATTAGCGCCGAGATAATTCATAATTTCTTATTAAGACACACATGTGTTTACCTTTACCTAAATAGGAATGCACCCATGCATAAATGTACATATTGCTGCACTTTACGTATTTAGTCTTCGCAACTTTGTGCTTTTGTTAAACTTAACAAGATCAGCAACTGCGGATAATGTCTTGTACAATGTCATACGTAAAAATTAATCGATTTTCAGCGATTTCGACTCGCTTGTTGTCGATTGACTTGCTCCTTCAATATTTCTTATGTACGACTACCAAATCAGTCGACAACTCCAGTTCCCTCGTTGTACAGCAGTCTTTGTGATTCTAAAAACATAAAAATCACTATCTTACTGTTTATCGGTTACACCAGAGACCTAAATAAACAAAACTATTGTTTAAAGCGAACCGTTGAAAGCGAAATTCCCTAAATGATGGTTGCTTTATGCCAGCGTTTTACTTTTATTGCAACACGCTACTGTTTTTGTCGTTGTTGCTGTTGAATCAGCCAGCATTGAGCATACATTGAAAAGCCATTCCGTATGCTAAGCAGAAGAATTCACTAAAAAGACCTGGTGGCCGTTGAGTAGTGGACGGTGGTTGGTGGTAGCCGCTGCCATTGTTTAAGCGGTAGTTAATCGGTTTCGATCAATTTCTGATTCTGCTTGACTTTGTGATCCACTGAGCTTGATAGTCGGAGACCATTAAATAAAAACAAATACACAGCAACACAGTGTGGCCATGAGTTGGCAAGGAGGCTAACCTGTACACTTTGATATACTATGTATATGTGAATATACATACATACGTTGTTCGTTTGCTCAAGCAGTGTGTTGGGTTGATATGGACGTGTCTATGCCGATATGTGCAATTGTGTGTTTTTGTTGTAAGAACCTCGGCTTCATCCCTTCAACTCGTCACTGGGCGACCTCAAGAAACCATATGGTCAAACAAGTGTTTGACTACTCTCATGCCAACTATAAGGAGTCAACTAAGCCGAAGCTGCTTAAGCGGCAGGTGGCAACTATTGACAAGCTGCCGCACGATCTGTCAGTCAAAGTCACACAAGGGTCCATCGCACATTTAGCGGCAAGTTTTGATTCTTGCGAATAAGCTCTGCATTCTTATGAGCATGTGCACAAATACCATATACTAATCTAAATTAAATATATATATATATATATACAGGGTCTACCAACAAAAACGGAGTAAAGTTAATATGAAATAAAATAAATTTGGTCCAAATTTGTTCTTTTTTTGTCATGTAGATAATTTTTTCCCATTGATGATTTAAAGATATTGTCGGCCAAATGCCAATTTTCGAAAACCCGGTGCAGTATTTGTTTTGGAATTTCGGCTAAAGTGCGCAGAAAGTTGTCTTTAGGCTCTTCTAACGTTGCTGGTTGATTAGCGTAAACCTTTGATCCAACATACTCCCGAAGAAAATAATATAGGTGCGTTAAATTTCATGATGCTGACGGCCATTTGACTAGGTCATTTCTCGAAATTAACTAGTCGCCAAACTTTGCATGCAATGTCTCCATATTTAAACGTGAAACATGAGGCGGCGTACCGTCTTGTTGCTGGGAAAAAAGTCCTTCAACATCGCGTATATCTCGCTCGTTATTGATGAAAAAGACATTTTCTGCCTCATTTCGAAAGGAAAAAATGATGATTCCATCATACCAAAATCCACCTCAAACGGTCAATTGGCTTTTCAGAACCACACAATCCTAAAAATTCCTAAATAGAAACAACTTTGTTTGTTAACGAAGCCATTAAGCCAGAACTGGGCCGAGAATTCCATTTTTCGATGAAGTAACCTTTAATTTTTGAATTTTTCGGAGAACCGGAACTTGGATAATAATTTTGAATAATTTCCAAGTATTGTATCAAAATGAAACGTGACACTATGAAATGGCAAATCTTACCGAACACACTGAGAAAAATGGGCACAGACTCTCAAAACTACGCCATCCCAATTGGTAGCCGCTGTATATATATTTTACTAATGTGCCAATATTTGCGCTTTCTTATGCACATACTTTTGTTCAAGACATCGGACACGAATATTGAAAACATCGCACACGAATACTGAATTTGTATTTGTTTGGCCGTGTTTGAGGTTTGCAGAGCAATTATAAATTGCAATGACACGTGATTGTTGCTATTGGGTCAACTCAAACTTAAAGTTTACAATTTCCCCATATCCGTCTAACATGCACTCAATGACACTGCCGGGACATGTGAAGTTGGCTTAGATTATGTTGACCATTATCATAAAGGTTACCAAAGCCCAAGCGCCTGACCGAATTGAGAAAACACCAACCGTTGCATCGTCCATACGATCTTGTGTATGGATGGATGGATTCTGCAATATAGCATTGACGTTTCCTTGCTTCGTCAAGTGGCACGAGTAAATCCGATGCCTTCTCCGTTCTTCTGTATACATTTTATACAGCCATTACTCCGTTCCATGGATCTTTCGAACGACAGTTTTTTGTTCTTTAGTCTCAGTGCGAAGAATGCAATGACCTTGTGTCTTCATCTACTTATTTTCTTACATGGAATCAATGCTGATATTATTTGGTGGTACTTAAGTACAAATTTCTATGGAGATCAGTGACCGATTTCGTAAAACCAATCCTTTGTAACAAACCAAACTGTTGGCGCAAATGATACAAAAAAATCAACCACACCAACAGAAATCATTCAATGAAGCCGTTGGTAGAGGATGTATGTATTCCTTTTCGGCGTTTTCTTTTATATACTTATTTAATATTTTGAAGTTAAGAAGGAAGGCTTGCGCCAATAGAGTAATAACCACTTCGCTCGGACATTGTAGAGTTTAGTAATTCTAGACAAGAAGTCTATGCGTTGCTTTAAATACTCGCACTATCGTACTATTCACTCGCACTTAGCAGGTATACGTATAGGCCAAAACTAAAACGCCCAGTAAATAATGTGAAACTGCCAGATCAGTGGCAATGGTGATCTTGTATTGGCCAATAGAGAAGTTGCAAACACAATTGTTAGCGAGCCGCTTCAATGATTCGCTCATCACTTTCTATGTAAATGACAGGTACCGACCGGAGGCTTGAAGCGAACGACGGAATCGATTGGCGCAAAAACGACTTAATTGATTGATTTCACGGTGCTAAACCTGCACTACTACCCATGTGTTTACATATGTAATTAAAGCTAATATGTATATACACATACATACATATATGTACATAACATATATGTATATGCATATGGGGACAAGTGAATGTGTTCTCATGTACTTAAGTAATATCTACATACATATGTACGTCGACTCTAGTCGTAAGTCGACAATCGGTCAAATCAATAGGAAATTTGTGCACACTACTCTACTAGTTGCTTTGGCCGAACGACACCGTCGGTAAATGCAACAAATGACTGTATTAAGAGAGATATTTGGTCGATTTACCTATGCCAAAACGGATACAGTCGAATCAATAGGAAAGAGCAATATTGAATTTGAACTAATACTTATTTTTTTAACTAAACAACTTGGGACTCGCAACTTGGGCTTTGGAATCGAACAAATGAAAATTCAATCTGATTTTGACATGAATACGAGTATTAACATCGAGATTATTTCTCATACATATAGATTTAAATATCTTTAAAAATCAGGTGTTTGCAATATTTGGCAATAAAATGTAAAATCTACACACATCTGTTCAATGAAGTGCTCGGAGAGTACGATGAAAAAGTTCCGATACGATTTAACATTATTAGTGATTGACTAGTTGGCAACCACGTTAGACTTTTCTTTCTATGGTTTTTTGAGAAAACAAACGTTGGCATTTTAGAATATTTAAACTTTTTGCTTATTATAACTAACGGTGGTAACTAATGACTTGCCGAAAGCTCAACATTTGAGTCCCTATGAAAGGCCACAATGTCAGATAGCCACTTCTAAGGCATATGGGTCCATGTAATCACAAGAGATCTCCTTGCTAACTACGAAACCACAAAGATCGTCCTACAAAACTTCGTCGAAAAGACTACGGTGGGTCGAAATCATAGCAGCTTTAAAAATGCTAATAATATTGATTGATATTAAACAAAATCGTTTGCTGGGATGCTTTCTTGTACACACACACTCGCGTATTCATAGATATAAGGAGCAGGTGGTGTTTCTGCATTAACCTGCAATTTTATCCACAACTTTTGCTGTTGCGAATATGCTTCTATATTTGGCGCTTACGTCCTCATGCAAACGTAACCGTACATATGGACATACCATACGTATGAAGGTAATGCACCAGGAAAATACAAGCAGTAAAGTAAAACAAATGGGACCTGGTGTATAGCTTAGTGCTAGTTTAAATTGATGACAGTCCGCCCAAATACGAAAACCATTTCACCTCGAGCATGTCTGCGTCCATGATTTAGCATTTTCCCACGGCGGCTAACATGTACTTCTTCGGTATCAGCCAACGCGCACAGTTCCACACTTGTCAACGATTTCGCTTCGTTAAATGATGATAAGACACACGCAGGCGAAGTGAAGAGCAACAATTTTGTTTGATCGCAAATTTGTGATACATTTACATATATGTATGTACATATATACGTAGTACATATTTGAATGTTGTAAAATGCGTTAATCCGCAAATGCGCATTTCTATGTACTATATAAGTTTTACTTGTATATAAGGTGAACACTAGCTAATCGCACAAATGTAATCGTTAAATGCGTAAATATTTGGTAGTCGAAAAAGTCTTTTCGTATTTTTAATGAAACTTCAACTTATCTTCTTTATATTCATACTTATACATGTGATTGGTGGCACTGGAGATACATATATAACTGCAACGACAACTATTGACAAAATACGAAAACCCAATATTTGTGCAATCTACTCACACAGCGAAATATGATCTCAGCTCATTTGTTAAATAATTCGTAATTACACTGAGATTTATACATTAAGGATTGAAGGGTACACATTTCGTTTTATTTGGCAAAGTACCCCACTAAAAGGTCAAGTAGTAAGACATGGTCGTATATACATACCTGCGTGTGTGTATGTATATAGATTCAGATCCAGGTGCAATGATCGAATAAAAACATGAAGGCCTGTGGCTTAGACGCCATGGCTAGCAGAAACGGAGCTCACAATTAACGCGTCTGCGCGATCGCGCTCACATTTTGTTGCAACGGCTTCGAACTGCCAATTATTTTCAATCGCACAGCAAACACACATTAAACCCTATCAACTACTTTCGTAATTTATTACACAGTTTTTTCAACTTTTCCGCAACGACGGCATCGTTCACACATAGCAGCTGTGTGCAGATATTATGCAGCGCGTAATGCGTTGCACGGATAACCGCCTAAGTATGAACACTTCTATGCACTACAATATATTTGTACAAATATGTATATATGTACATACACCACAAATGTATGTATATTTACTAACTCTCTTTAGGAACGGGTGGTCCACACCCAATTTTTTTTTAGCTAAAATAAATACATATAGAACTTTGGTTTACCAAAAGTGTCCACTTTTCAAGCGAAATAACTGGAATTTATACAACTATATATGAACATAGGCATAAAAATAAAATAACATGAGCCCTGCGTAGTCCGTACATCTCTTCGCCAAATAATATTCAAATTTGTATCCAACTGGAGAGCGACGTAATTGTGTACTCAACGTTAAGAGCTGTTGGTCATATATTGGCAAAAAGGTTATGTCTATTTGGACCTCCAAAACATTTCCTATCTTGTTTTAGAGATCCCCAATGCATGCACAATTATGTATGTTCTCTCCGCACATTTTTGACAGTCGGCAATCGGCAATGCAGTGAATCACCCATTGCAAATATCCACATGTTTTCGTGTGCATGTACATTCGTAGAATGTTTCACAGACAGCACTTGCCGCAATGCCGCACTCGTTCCGGCCTTTGGTCTTTTCGGTTTTGGTCATCATTGTCGCACTTGTGCATCAATATGCCGCCGATCTGCGTCCCATCCACAAACACTCACTCAGTTCATCATAATTATTGCTGAGCACAGTTGAAAGGCAGTCGAGGCATTCGCGCGTTTGCCACACTTGCCACCAGCGGCATGCATTCACTTGTGCGATGCATACTTGTGGCGCGTTGCTTCATTTCCTGACTACTTCGAAGCTCGTTTGCTTGATGCCGTATGCCATTTGCCACTCTCCACTTACGACTACCTGTTACCCCAATCTCCCTGCCCACCGGCCCACTTGCCAACTTTGTGCTGCTGCTGCTGCTGCTGCTGCTGCTGCTAACCATTTCACACGCCAAGTCAAATGAGCAGTTTATGGGTTTTATGAGTGTGCCACTTGAAGACGCGTTTTTGTGTTTCACATTTTTATTTGTACGTCTTTTTCGTGCTTCCATGCCGATTTGTTTTGTTTGTTTTTATTTTTATTATTTGGTTAATGTCGTTACTGCGCTTCACCATGTTTTAATCGAGCAAAACAACAGCGAGCTACTCGGGGGCAACATTCACTTTTTATGGTACCAGTCAACTAACCGCCCGTTTACTGCCATCAGTTCCAAATATTTTTACCTCCATCGCCATCATCTTGCCAGCTTGCCTGCTACAGATGTTGCTGCTGAAGTACGCAGATTTTCTCTAAAGCTTGATGCGATTGACAAAACATTGCGACATCCACGCATCATCTACCTATGTAACAAACACATAGACAGTACTCAAGGAGGGGGAGCCAAGAAACTGTCGCTTAACTGAATCTGGGCAGGAAAAGGACTTTAATTCAAAATTGATAAATCAACCAACTGGATTACAGATTATTCTCCCCATATAATGGAATGGATTAGAAATAAATAACGTCTCACCATACGCGTACGGGAAAGATAATTTAGCATAGCAATATAACACTAGTGAAATATTTTTCCTATAAAGGCGACGGAAGAAATACAGCGGAAATTGTTTTAGAGCCATGTTTCCAACTCTTCTTCTTCTTTATTAGAGTAGACACCGCTTACGTGGTTATAGCCGAGTTTACAATAGCGCGTCAGTCGTTTCTCTTTTTCGCTGTTTGGCGCCAATTGCGTATTCCAAGTGTAGTGTTTCTATCTCGCTAAATAGAATATCATAAGATTCCAACTGTAATTTTAGCTATAATTGTTAATGAATACGCCATTTACAGCTAAGATTACTGAGTTTAAGCGTTACAGTACTTTTTGTCCTGATTTTTTTATCTATCGACATCCTTAAAGTGCTATTCCACCGTTACTTGCGATAATGAGCCATTTCAGTTATTTAGACATTCGAAGTTTTTTCTTTTAGGAATAACTGTAATGTAGGAGGTGGGCAAATTTATCAACCAGTTTTTTAAACCCCAAAAATGTTAGCGCCTGTAGGTGTAGGTAATTACATTTCTTCGCGTTCTAAAAGGCAATAAAAACAAGAAATTTTAGAGTAAAAGATGCAATTACCATATTTCATATAGTTTTCAAGTAGTCACGTAAAATATTGATTTCGTCCATCATCTGTTTTGCTACTTCACGAAATACGTGATTGAATCGCAGCTCGTCTTTAATAAGATAAAAAAGCGAAATTAATGCAAATGCAAACTTTTTGTGTCATTTCAGGATCTCAATCAACAAACTACAAACTGTTTGGAAGTAAACACAGTGATGGAAAAGATAGCACTTACAGTACATATTCTATCAATAGAGCGTGTGGTAATAATAAAAGCAATAAAAGTGGTAATGGCTACAGCCCGAATCATAACCAGGATCGCTTCACCTCATACACATCGAGTTCCTCATCTTCCTTCACTACATCAACTCAGTTGCAGCAGTCCAGTCGGCAGTATTTATCACCATTCTCCTCAGCGGTTTCTAAATTCCCTATACCTCCGCTGCTAGCATCATCAACATTTTTCCTACCATATCGGCGCATAAAAGAGGAGGTTAGCAGTAGTAAAACCAACACATTATCAAGTAACAGCAATATCAGTATAAATAGCGGTAATTTCAACCAAAGCTTTAATCAAGCATCTTCTCAACCACACCGAAGCACTGGCAACATGATTACGCATTCCTTCACATCGTCTACACTCTCATCTACAGCGGAAACGCCATTTTGCAATCCAGCTGTCGCAGCAGCTCAGCGAACTATAATACAAGACTACGATCGGAAGTTTAGTTTTCTAAGCCTTTTCAAAAATTCGTATAAACATTCAACGGATCGAGGAACATCATCGTTCAGCTCAAGACTTTGGAGTTCCAACGATACAATCTTACCTTCCGCGCCGTCAAATTTTCCGTCATCGTGCAGCAAACAGGCTCAAGCATCTGCTAATTCTAACTCAATATCGCCATGGAAGATAATGTCTTCAGCCGCGTCCACAAACAGCATGAATCAAGCATTTTCGCATTCCAGCTTTCAGGCACCTTCAAATAATGACGGTCGTAAAAATGCATTCAGCAGTATGGTTTTGAGGGGAAGTGGTAGCATGTTTGGACGATATGAAGATCCAAATGGAAGTATAAACGCTATCGGCTTTAGTGATCTCTCTAAAAATCGAAAAGTGCACAAGTGTGACACGGAGGGTTGTGATAAAGTGTACACAAAGAGTTCCCATCTTAAGGCGCATAAACGCACCCATACAGGTAATATTCCATACGCCCCCTTTTTATACCAAACATTTGAAAGTAAATATTGAAAGAATGCTGCCTGAATATACTTTCATATTTATTTATTTTATTATGTTTTTCTTCTTCTCCTCCTCCTATTTGGTTGCAATAGGTGAGAAGCCATATGTGTGCGACTGGGAGGGGTGTGTTTGGCGATTTGCAAGATCGGACGAGTTGACGCGTCACTACCGAAAGCATACCGGTGTGAAGCCTTTTCGTTGCCAACTCTGCACGCGCTCTTTTAGCCGTTCCGACCACTTGTCCTTGCATGTGCGCAGGCACTAAACTCCAAACAAAACTTAAACAAACAAAGTAGGCAATAACAATGGTACTGTATAAAGAAATGAAGTTTATTTTAACGTAAAAACACTCATATATTTTAGCAAATTTTAGAAAATTTTATAAATTAATAAACTTAGCCAATTATCACGATTAGTCTCGTAAGTACAGCATATAATGAGGCTATGATAGATACAACTGGAAACAAATGGCTCAATGTAAACATACTCACAAAAACATTTGTAAAATTGTGTTCGGTTTTGTATATGACAGTGCACATAGTATACATATATACATATGTACACACATATATGTATGTATATTATATACAATGTACAACCACATAGCTAATACCTTATGAAGTTATATAAGTTACTTATGGTTGATAGATGAATTTTTAAAGTGTAATAAACTATATAAACTACACATACATATACATATACATATATTATATATAAATAAAATTTGAAGATCATCATTACTAAGTAAAAACATACATATGTATGTACATATGTATGTGTGTACATACTTTATACACATTAAAAAACACTCATAGAGAAACCATTGCGTTTTTACTCTTGGACTTTTTGTGTTATCTTGTCCGCGTTCATTCGACTATTTTTCGGAATAAACATTTTTTATGCAGGACACAGGAATCACCTGGCATGGAGTCGCCAGTAGATGCTCTACTAACTCGACCAATATCGGAAAAACAATTTTTCGGCTGCAGTCAACTGAATTTTTTCTAGACACCCGAATTCCCTAAGTTGTTGCACACACAGCTTCATATTTTTTTCACCAAAGGAAAAGCTTCAGTTAGAAAGTTTTTTCTTCTTCGCAGCAAGCAGTAGTACAAAAATAAAACTCTAACGATTTCCATTGTCATAAACAATACTTATTTTAGAAATAATTCGGCATGCAAACAATTTGATCAAAAATACAATTCTCTAAATAGATGTTATGGTAAGTTTTGACAACATTGCTGGTATGTACATATGTATATTTACAATTTCGAATATTTTCGAACTTTATCTTTTTCAGAAAATGTTTTTAATAGTATTTGTTTCAGTAAAACAATTAAAAATTTAGATATTTTGGAAAAATAATACTGACAACATAAAGCATGCAAAAATCAAATAGAAAAAATTAAGTATTATTTAGAATTTATAATTATATGTACTGTATATACATATATGTATATGTATAAATAAATCCCGCAATTTCAAATACATAAACTTATTGAAAACAGTTTATTTTATTATATACGTAGTATTTTTTATATTTATAACATATTGTATTTATTATTCAGAAAACTGTACAGTTTTGGTAAGCCATTATAATATTTTTCGGTCTACGCACATTTCACTTTACTCAAATCAAATATGTGCACAGCTAATCACTCAAATTAAATAGCCTTCGTTTTTCACTCGATTTCGAAACACTCTATATATTTTAGTATATAAGGTATGTAGGTATTTATGTACACAGAATGAAAATGTACTCAATTCAAAACTTGTCGCAAGTAAGTTCATATTGCCAGTGTTTAATATTGTATTGTGATGGATCGAAGTCGCTTCTATTTTTCTTCAGTTCTCTCTTTGAACGTGTCTCTGCTTTATTCAGATTAGTTTCCGCTGCTCGCTTCTTCGTTTCGCTTATGGGTAAGATGACTTCACCAAAGGAAAAGTTTTCCGATTTGGAACTGTTGTTGTTGGCTCTAAATGACGTAAGAGTCGGTCGAAACCATGCTGGCTTCTGAATCAATCTTCGTCATAAACGAGAAACCGAGATAGGCGTGTTCTCACGCATTTGATCCCTATGAAGTATGTATACACAGACCGTTAATATGCTTAAAAGAAAAACCACTATAACAATTAGTGCAAAGAAACCCTTTCGGTAACGAGCAGCGTCAGCAGCCGCTTCCTTTAAGAGATTTTGTTGGCCAAATGGAATATTACTGCCATCATAATTCCATTGGTAACCATAGTTATGTATATAAGGTATAAAAATCTGCCAAAAGTTGTATACCCTTTTCAAATGTAAAACATAACGGTGATTTGTTTGATTTGTCGCATAAACTGTTGCTTGGTTAATATCACTCCGACCTCTGTTATTCCTACTTGTTCTCAGAAAACCATTATCGACGACATCCCTATCATTGCGCAGCAATTGATCAATTTCAACCGAATTTTTTTCAAAATCCGACAAATAGTTTCTACTCGTTTCTAACTGGATGTCTTTATCTGTCTTACCAATATTATATATGAATTGGTTTTCAGTTGTATAGGGCAGCCATTCATTGGGTTTGAAACTTGAACTATATATGTCCCTTCTACTTTTTATGAATGTTATAAGATGACTACGAAATTGTCGAGAGAGGCGGCTTTCTTCCATCGACAAACGCCTTCTTGATACTTGTTGGAATACACTGGGTCCAAGCAACAAAAGTAGATCGGCTGAATGAGGTGCGCCGCCGAATAAATTTACTTTCCCACGTAAATCCATAGATTTTGAAGCATCGAAAACATATGCAAACACTGGCGTAACAATTCCATAGTCTTTCGAAGTTAATAGATTTAGTAATCTGTAGAATGGCAATTCATAAAAATACTCCGATATAAGGCGCTGCAATGCGTACAGAAAATGCTTTGTACTCTCGCTCGGCTCCCCACTAAAATAGAACCAGTTTATTGCATATTTCATCTTATCTCTTATTTGCACATCGAAATTTCGTAGTATACATGGTAGCACAGTGTAATCCACATAGTCACGGATAGATTGATAGCTTTCGCGAGCTAAATTTAACCATCGTTGCTCTAAAAACGATCCCTCATTAGATGTAATGCCAATGAGCATAGGACCCAGAGCGTACGAGATTGTTCGATTTTTTAATAAATCGTCGTAAGCAACTGGTAAGATGGGACCGATATGAAGTGTGCCATTGCGATGATCATATATACTTTCAAAGGCGTTCAGCAGGTCACCGATGCTTTTTTGCCTTAGACAATATCTCAGTTGACTACTGGGTTTTTCGAATTGGCAACCTAATTTTTCCACTAGGACTTTCGAAGCTTTCATAACATCTTGCCTAGACCTTAGCGATGCCTCTAAATCGCCGCTGGACATTATAACAAGTTTAGAAAAAATATTCTCTTCAGCAGTTCGTCCCATGACAGCATGTGCCATGACGCATGGCGCACCACTTGAGCCATGTCCTAATAATGTTATCTGGTTGGGATCTCCTCCAAAGTGTTGGATATTACTCTGTATCCAAAGAAGTGCCAGATGTTGATCTTGTAGGCCTAAATTTCCTGCCAACGCTTCATTATCCATAGCAATCCAGCCAAAAATATTACTGCGGTATTGTATAGAAACAACGACAATATCCTCCAAGGCTAGATCTACGCCGGACACACGATTTTGAGACCAATCGTAAACCATTTCCTCGCCAGTGATAATTACCAACACAGATTTCTTCTTAGTATTTTCAGTCTTAAAGCAAAAAATATCCAACAAATTTATTTATAAAAATGTTCTTAAGTGCGACTAAATCGATATTTTTAAGGGTATAAGAACATTTAAATTACATACCTCGGAGACCCAAATATTTAAATATAAGCAATCTTCGTCCATTATTGTTTCGCGAGGAACACTTCCGTCAGATACTTCATCATAGATTGTGTCCGATGGCTGTGGACACAGCGGACGCATACTCATAGCCAGAAAAGTACGATTCCAGCCACTATGGGCCAAAGGAGGCTTTGTATGTAATTAAAAATAGAATATTTGGATAAATTTATTCGTACGTAAACAGAAAACTACTTATGTAAAATGTGTACAAATACATAATACAATATCACAACACAATATTAAAATCATATGTACAACAAACTAATATTTTCCACACTTTTCAATTCGCAAAATAATATATATATATACATATTAATGACACTTCGTGATTTTTATTTCTTTCATTATGCTTTTAAATTGAGCTCATAATTTCGAGTAGGCGCATAAATATTGGGTCGTTCACTAAGTAATTTCTTCATTTTCTAGTGCAATCAGTTAAACACTTTTTTTTTGTGTAAAACATATAAAATTATATATTCTCCATTCTGACCCAGTACCTTTTGCTTTTGTGCTAGCACATCCCATTCAAGCTGCAAAAGCTTTTGGCGAGTCATCAAACTTGTATTAGGACTTTTTTTTAGAAACTTACTCACTTCTCGTCGCCAGGAAAAAACAAACGACGAAGCAAATTTCGTTCTCTAAGAACATGATGAACTATTCACAAACTATTTCAAAAAAAGATTTAAAAAAAATTTACAACAGCCTTATAATATCAGCTGTTCAAATACAAATATAACGGTAAAACGGTTAGTGCGAAGTTGGCTGCGAACAAGCTCCCATGAGACCAGCTGTTGTAATCAAACGAAATTACTTAGTGAACGACCCAATATGTCATAATTTACTGAGCTGCTTCGGGCTCATTGTCCAACCAGTAAATAAACAGTGGAAATAGCCAACCGGAAGCAGCTTCGATTCACTTTGATTCACAGTCTAATGCATACATAGTACATACACAGTTATATTCATATGCATGTCTAAAAAAATATAAATATTAAAAAGTAAAAAGTAAAACGGGGTGATCAAAAATCACTTGTGCTACATTATAGACTTCTATATACATATACACATCTGAACACATATGTATGCGTGCATATGTTTACACTAGTTCTCATTTGCATGCTGGAATTTCAGTTAATATACATACATATGTATGTATGTCTGTGTCATGTAAAAATATGATACCTGCGTATGTGCGCAAGTTAGTGGTTGATATCGAATAAATATTGCAAATGACTAGAAAGTTCTTTACCGCAAAGCGTAGATCGCCAACAGGTGGTTGTGCGTATGGCACCCCGAGGAATGCGTAAACAGCGGTTCGAGAAGTATCCGGAAATATCTTTAGCTGTAAGTTCAAAAGCAGCAAATTAAAGTATGTACATATGTAAGTATATAGCGAATTCGCATACAAATGCTTAATATGCATACCCCTGTTATGGACCCCTGGTTCAGTAAAACGCTTATACGCTGACCTTTGGTAGACAAAAATTGCAATAACAACAAAGCAATCGACAACCCAAAAAATTGCATGTTGAAGCTGATGAACTTATCCTTTTTTTTTTTGAAAAACTATTGCCGAGTTTGTGTATCCAGTAATAATACATACATATTACATATGCATGCCTATGCAAATGAAGAGCACAAAATAATTTTTTGTGTTTAAGCTCGAAAGTGTATTTTAATACTAAAACTCTTTCTGCTCATGGATGGTGGATGAAGTTCTGAAATTATATAGGCATATAGTATTTCCAAAGCAATTAGTTGTACAAAAGAAATGCAATGACCATAAGCGTAGATGACCTGCGTACATATGTACATATTATTAACGTAAATATTTACTATGTACCAGCATATACAATAATTTAAATCAGAATAAAAAATATGTCACCATCATTGTCATACATAAATATGTACATACAAGTGGTAAATGAAACTCACATTACTTTTCGATGCTTTGTAGTTTTTGTGATTGAGAATGACCATTGTTATGTGCTTACTAAATTTATTGTGGACATAATTATTAAAAGCATGTATTATACATATATACTTTACTTAGATTTCACGATTATAGAGATATTAGTGAACCGAATAAAATTGAAATAATTAGAAATTATTTTTCATAACAAATGATATTTAATCATTCATTGGGTGAAATAATGTTTTCAATTAGGGAATTTCAGAAATATTTTAAATTTATTAGCCCCGCTCTTGTCCTGGATGGTAACATACATATGTACATAGATTAGAACATAGCAACATATTTAATTTGAATTAGATTCTTACATACCTGCATAATAGCACATTGAGCGAATATGTGTATTTGTGGATATTAAACAAAACCATTGCACTTTTCATTTGATTTTTGTATATATATACATATATTTATTGTAGTTCGGCATGTTCATGTTTAAGCTCTTTTTAAGAGAATTTAAGTTTTCGCGTTAAAAATTAATATTTTCATGTCATATTTTTATTCAATAATAAACAATTATTTTATTAAATTATAACTAAAGTCCCTTTTCAAATTTGTCGCTTATCGGAAATATTAACACAAACGAGCCAAAGCGAGTGTGATTAGTGTCAAATTTATTTATACACTTTCGTATATGCATATATATGTATACACTTTTGTAAACATACATATATATATATTTTTATATACACATATATTAAAAAATTTAACTAAATATCATAAATTATTACAGTTTTTATATATTGTAAAAATAGCGACCTAAAGTAATCACCATCATGTCATGTCATCATCAACATCATTATATGTTAACTTATAACATCTTATAATTATAATTACAGAATCTAAATTATTGTGGCTGTGACTTATCGTAAATGGCATTTTACATACAAATAACTTCTTACTAATTTATATAAATAGTTGTGACACTTTTTCGGTACACCATATCCATACTCGCACGTAAACATTCACGTAGAGGTATGTATTTTTCAAACCTCGCAAGCTATACAACTTTAACTGCACGTCTATTATTGCAATAAATACATTTGATCTATAAATCTGTGACTTTAAACTATTTTTATAGCAATCCATTTGTATTTTGAATACAGTTAAGTTTACTTTTGTGGTTGACAAACACAGATTAGTTAAGCTTAACTTTATAGCTTGTGCTTATGTAGTGCTAGCTACCAACCAACTCAATTTGGCGGTACTTCTTACGTAGATTGGACACCGGATCTCGATACAATACCGGATCAAGACGTAAATTTGAACGTATCAACGGCATATATCTGCAAAAGAACGAAAATATATTATTTTCTCCTGAGCAACATGCATAACTCATATGTGTATCTGTACCCAAAAACTGCAGCGAATGTATTGAGGCAACTTTGCCGCTGAATGAAATGATCTGGATCATTCCACGGAGAATGACCTGTTTCACGATCCTTATAGCCTTTGCGCTGTGTCACTTTAATCGGTGGTTTTCTCGTTACATGCGATACAAGCAAATTCATTAGGATATCTTCACAATTCGATGATTGTTGTACAGTCTTAAGAAGCAATAATGATAGCCAATTGGTGTACAAGTAATTATAGTATCGATGATAGAAAGCTGCACCAGTCAGAACTATGGAATAGTAATTGGTCCACTTAGATGTGTATCCCCACGCATTCTTTAAAATAATTAAGTAAATTAATTTTTTATTGCACGAAACAACAAGTAAACAAAAGACAGAACCTTTGAATCATCCCAGAAGTGAGCTCGAGCTGGATAACCAACAATACGATCTGGAAAATCTCGCCAAACTGTATATGCAAAATCCAATTCATCTGTATTGAGTATAGAGTCCTCGTCTAGTGAGAGCACTGCATCTGTTTGGATTTCGGGATATGGATAAAAACGTTGTGATATGCTTGGGCGTTCTTCAAATACATCTAAAGTTTCCTCTCTGGTATTTTTTGAATCTTGATGATTAATAGGTACTCCCCCGGAAAGTAGAGTACTATTATAGAACTTTTCGCTGACATCATTTTTCATATTACGAGAGGATTTACCAATACTTAAGCCACTTAAAGTTATTATATGGAATGGTATATGGTAAGTCGTAGGCCATCTCTTTTTAGACGGAATAGGACGATCAGCCGCCCAGAGAACCAAAATCTACAAATTAGTAATAAAGGAAAGTCAGATTATTTGTCTAATATATCGACATTTTTATATCTAGCTTACTCTATCTACGAATTGACTTTTTGAAATAGTTTTGATTAACTTGTATAGCGCAGTGTTCGGGCCCAGAATCGAACCAATTTGTACATAAATGACAGCCGTGTAATTGTGACGGGGTTCTACTCCCATGGAATCCAATAAAAATGGCATATACCTAAAAAAAAGTGATGTCAAGTACTTTTAAATTGGCAGCCCCATCAAATTGAATATGATTTTTAGTTTACCTGGAACTATCAGCAAATGTTGGAAGCGTTAGGAGAGCACCTGGCGATGTATTCCAAATAAATGTATTGCGAACAGGATAATCTGGTAAGCGCTCGCGGATAATCTAATAAAATAACATTAATTGATATATGTACATATACCATTAACATTGTTCACGTTTATGAATGTACGAGGTGGTTAGGTTAAGAGATGAATAAGATGAAGGCAAGACCTTGATAAATAATAACTAAAAATATGCATATAACAAACCAAATAATTTAATTGTAATGAAATTACTCATACGAAGTATTAAAAAGCGCCTATTTAAAAGTCAACCATTCACAATTATTACAATTTTAAAACATAAAACTAATAGGTGAGACCCAGTGTTAATGTTGTCTAATAAGCACATGTACATATGTGTGGTGTTCACGATATGCGAAAATAATAGTATTTCTAGATCTTAAATACTTTATTGGTCACGCGGCAAATATTAAATTTGTAATAACAATTATACGTGGTAGTCAACCGTTTTGCATCTGTACATATGTAGGTATGTATTTAAATTCAGCTTATTACTGTCTGACAAGCAATAGTTGGATTGAAGGATGGGAACCTATCAGGCGCTTGTAAGAGGCTTCGAACTACCGAAATAGAAACATACTCCGTTAATATTGCTCGGGTGCTGCGCCGAAATAGTGTTAAGAGATACCATACCACGAGATAAGGCAATCAATAGCTTAGGGAGGCTAATGTTTACATTGCAAAAAAAACGAAATTACTAATTCAGCTTTTCTGCTCACAATTCATTCGGTTTTGAATACACTTTTTCTTTGTACGAAAGTGTAGACGTATTCCAAATGTACATATTTACATAATTACACATAGTAGGGTTCTGAGTTGACTAAAACTCAATTCATTCTCATTACAATAATACGCAACTGTTTTACTCTCCACTACATATGTGGACTGCTCAACACGCCATGGCATTCAGCTTATTATTGTAATATTGTTATTGTAATTAGTTAACATATGTGTATATTATATATTGTATGAATGTTCAAAAGCAAAAGCAGTAAAAGCGCAAACATTTATATATAGTAAATACATACATATGTACGCAGAAGTGAGCACAAGATTTTCGTGCAAAGAGAGCTGTATGAAACCTCGTGAGTGCGCACTGGTTACTTTTCTCGGGCTTTTGCTTTTGCCTCACCTAATTCCGTCGATGATGATTTCATTTTTTGTTTTGGCCCACCACCATTTGTAAGCGAACGTTCAACATTTCGATTCAGTTGATTTTTTCCAGTCAAACAAAGCAGAGGTGCTAAAATAATTGGATACATTTAACAAGTCACTTTGTTCCAACTTGAAATATTTACCAAGTGCCTGAAATCTACGATTATCTATCCCTCAGTACAGGGCATATACACAAACAAATAGTTTACTTGTGTAATTGCAAACAATAAACAAAGACAAACAATATGTCTCAAAAGCGTGTCTCAGTGTCTACGCGAATTTCTCGCGCCTCGACTTCCACACCAGTGGGTGGGCAGTCAGGACGTTTAGGGGCCACGAGCCCGGGCGCCACTAGTCCTACGCGCACAACTCGCATACAGGAGAAGGAAGAACTACAACATTTAAACGATCGCCTAGCCTGCTACATAGATCGTATGCGTAACCTGGAGAATGACAATAATCGATTAACGCAGGAACTGCAAATCGCCCAAGACACGGTCAATCGCGAGGTGTCCAATATTAAAGCCATGTATGAGAAAGAACTGGCAGCAGCACGTAAGCTTTTGGATGAAACTTCCAAAGAAAAGGCTAAACTAGAAATTGACATCAAGCGATTATGGGAGGAAAATGATGACCTCAAACAAAGGTAAACAACTAGAAAATATGTACAATCAATCAGAAAATTTCACCATTTGCCGTGTATTTCTTACTTTAATACTCACATATGTATATACTAATGTATATGTATATATGTATGTACACACATTCAAAAGGTTTTTTATTGCGTCAACATTAAATGCAAGTATATCTGTATGTATGTAAATTTTAATCAATGATGTCATAGTGAATATGTTGTCTTTTTCGAGTTGTTAAGCTCTGCGCTTTAACAACACATGGCAGCAAGCTCAATATGATAATGAATGATGTCATTTAGAGTAGAGGAAAATATGTTAGAAGGTAACAGGCTATTCCCATACCTTCACATAGCATTTGGAAAACATACAACAACAAAATGAGCGTAACACGTATTAGTTGTTTACATATTACATACATATGTACGTTTGTCAAATAAACTTGCCAAACGTGTTTAGGGTTTAATTATTCATTGTTACTTTTGTTTGGTCTTTGTTTTTGTTTCTCATAAATATCACTTAAGTAAGTTACCACAAACACACGCGTTTATAGTTTTGTATATAAATAAATGCCGCGGCGAATACTAAATCAAACTAAAAAAAAACTTATGTGGCCATGAAGGTCGGCTCCCCCTAAGAAACAGCGCATAGAGTTATGCGTGATGTCATTTTGCCAAAAATAAAGATCATTACAACCGCACTAAATCGAATCGATGGAGCATAAGCACAAACTGTACCAGCATAAAAAAGGCATACAAAACAACAACAACGCGCGCATAATTAACTCGAAGAAAGAATGGCAATAATAGCTATAACTTTTAGGTATTTCTAAAAATTACTCTTTCGCTTTTTTGTGACAATTTCACGAAAGCAACCTTGAATAAACACAAACCTAGAAAGTCTAGTATGAATTTAAATACACATACCTCTATGTATGTTTGTATGTATATCCACACCATATGTAGGTATTTCTCTCTGATTATATTTTCCCACTTGTGCTCCGTGCTGGCCTTTAATGGAGCTCATGCATATTGCTCAAAAAGTCTCGGTTAACAGGTTCTCATTGGGACTAAAGTATTAGAAATTCATACATTCGGATAATGTGAAAATTCTCTCGCATTCCACGTTTCGCGATTGTACTACACAACGCGGTCTCCCATGAGTTTTGGCTTGATTGCAATGCTCACGTTTTCCACTAGACCTTAGTGATTTTCTTTAAAGTATTGCATACAATGCGTATTTGTAAGACTTTTGAAATTTTGCAGACAGATGCTTAAAAACTCATAGCGAGAATATTTTCTTTACAACAAATTGAATTTCTGTGGGATATAACGCATACATCCCGTATTTATACATTCGTAAATAAGAGTAAATTTAAAAAGTATGAACAATTTGGTTTGACATCATATTATGTACATATACATACATGTGTATATGTATAACATCTGATTTAAGTAAAAGTCGTATATTAAATGCGAATGTAATTGGAAATGGACAGAAACTCATTTGAGCCGGACTTCTGCATATATATTCATACAAAAATACTAGCGATGATGTCATTTGACAAATTCACTAATTTTGTTGTACTCCTCAAACTCGTTTGATATCACGTCTATGTTACATACAGATATATTTGAAATCGTGTTTCAAAATTTTTTACTGTTGTATTTACTTCTGTTATCTCTTATGCATGTGATTTCGAGAAAAATATTTTTAATACTACATATATGTATTTCGATTTTATTTAATAAAAAACAGGCTAGATAAAAAAACAAAGGAATGCGCGATCGCTGAGAATAGTGCGCGTGTATATGAATCTCGCTACAATGAAGTTAACGGTAAGTACAACCAGGCTTTGGCTGATCGCAAGAAGGCCGAAGATCAAGCTAAAGACCTCCTAATTGAAAACGAAAGGCTGCGTAAGCAACTTGAAGATCTCCGCAAACAGTTTGAAGCTGAAACGTTGGCTCGAGTTGATTTGGAGAATCAGAACCAAAGCCTTCGCGAGGAGCTTAGTTTCAAAGATCAAGTTCACAGTCGTGAACTGACCGAAACACGCTCGCGTCGTCAAATTGAAATCAGTGAAATCGACGGCCGTTTATCCAAGCAGTATGAAGCAAAACTACAACAATCCCTTCAGGAGTTGCGCGACCAATATGAAGCCCAAATGCGCGCTAATCGCGAAGAAATTGAATTGCTGTACGACAATGAAATCAAAAATCTGCAAGCAGCTGCAAATAGAGCAGCCAACTCCTCGGCACACGCAACTGAAGAAGTTCGCCTTATGCGCACGAAAATTGACGGACTTAATGCTAAGATTCAAGATCTGGAGAATACCAATGCAGGCTTAAATGTAAGATACATGCATTTAATTACATGAAGTTATAGCTTATGTAACTTTTTTAATTACATATTTTTAGGCGCGCATACGTGAACTAGAAAACCTACTAGACAGTGAGCGTGCTCGCCATAATCAATATATATCTTCACTGGAGGCCGAGCTGCAACGCATGCGCGACGAAATGGCACAACAATTGCAAGAGTATCGTGATTTAATGGACATTAAAGTCTCGCTGGATCTCGAAATTGCCGCTTATGACAAACTTTTGTGCGGAGAGGAGCGCCGTTTAAACATTTCATCGCCCAATCGTCCAGGAACTAGCACAAACACCGACTCAGGATACTCAAATGGTACTCATTTATCTGTTAGCTCTACCTCACGTTCAGGACGTGTCACACCCAGCGGTCGCCGTTCGGCAACACCGGGCGCTGGTGGCAGCGCTAGTGCAGTCAAACGTCGCCGCACAGTTATAGATGAATCAGAAGATCGCAATTTGTCCGAATATTCTGTTAATTCAGCCGCTAAAGGCGATTTGCAAATAGTCGACGCCGATAGTGAAGGACGTTACATTAAATTGCACAATAAAGGCACCGATGAAATCCATTTAACCGGATGGCAGCTAACTCGCATCGCCGGCGATGAGGAATTGGCTTTCAAATTTTCGCGAGGAGCGAAAATTAATGCTGGTGCTACAGTCACAATTTGGTCAGTGGATGCTGGCACTGCACATGATCCACCACAAAATCTGGTAATGAAGAAGAAATGGCCAGTTGCTGATTCAATGCGCAGCGTTCTGGCTAACGCTGACAAAGAGGTGAGAATCTTGTCGATTTACAACACCTGTAGCATGTGTCACATCTGCAGCCACTGTCAACACTTAGAGTTTCTGATCGACCAGTAAATTAGCTAAACTTTTAATTTTATTACTTTGAATAAAATTAACCGACTTTTCAATTATTTTCACTTTCAGGATGTTGCCAGCTACGACCGTGTTCGTTCAAACCTTTCCAGTCACGCGTCCAGACATCGCACATCAGGCAGCGGTTTCACACTCGGCTCAGGAGTCGGATCCACTGGCGTAAGAAGCCTATTCTCACTACTTTTCTAAAAGTGCAACTATGAAAATATCTTAAAACCCAGCAGGTGTTACAGATAAATATATCTACACTAATATATGCATAGTATATATGTATGTATGTATCTATTAAGGGTAAACTAGCACAAACAAAGTTAATTAAACTTTTAAGTTTTTTATGTGCATTTAAACATATCCTAAACTTTAAGCCAAGACTTTGTAAGGAATTTAAGTTCAGCACAACACTAATGCAGTTTCAAAAGTTCTATTTCCACTACCAGTGCGAGGCTTAACGTTAAATACAAGTTATAAACTCAGAGCTACTTAAATATGTCTACTAGGGCATCCTATACGTTTTCACCAAATCTAATGTACAAAACTAAATGTAATTTACAACTTAAATTTACATTAAATATGCATTTAAATATGGTCAAGGCATGGACTTTTATTTACGATTCCGGAGTAGAATTAACAAGGCATTTAGCTAGTCATATTGAAAGGACTTTAAGGGAAACCATTTTATACAATTTACTTTATGAAATAAAATCAAGTTAAGTGTCTGATAAGTGAGACTATCTCTTATATGTTGTATAAAATCTGGAAACAGTTTCTAAAAAGAAGAGGATGCGATTCTATAACTGCATCGCCCCAACAAGCTGTTTTTCAGCTATAAAAGCGCATTCAAAGCGAGTCTTGGAAAGGGTGGGGGTTCAAAAGGTTAAACTGATATAAACAAAATATCTTCAGTTGAAAATTTTTTAGTTATTTATATCAGTTATATATTTTTTTTTGCGACACTCTTGTATTAAATGATCGATATGAAGTGAAGCCACTTTAATATTTCCAAGCATCGTCTAAAGATTAAGGTTGTTAAAAGTAATGGGTACATATTTACATTCGCAAATCCTTTTTCAGGGTTATTTATAAACGCATTTTAATTCTTTTGTTCCGAGATAAAGATAGGATACATTTATGTGCATAGATAAAATAAAACTAAGTTGCAAAAATACATTTATGTGCATAGGTAAAATAAAACTAAGTTGTAAGAATAAGGTTTCAAAATTATATAAACATATGATTACGAAATGATAAATCGATGAGGATTATTATTATCTTTTATTATTGCGACTCACCTCAAACGTAGTGAACACAATTTTTTCTATAGATCCAAAATATCGTTCCCAAAGAACTTGGGTTTGCTGACGCAAAGCCAAAATTCGTTCCAACGAAATAGAGCGTACGACTTCTGGCACCTGAAAGTATGCAACGAAACATAATTAACTAATTAGCATTGCGAATTAGTACGTGGGTAAGTATACTGGACAAAAAAACAAAAACTATATTTGCTTACTCTCTAGTAGTCAGATAATCAGAGTTTTAAATAATTGATAAAAAAAAAAATAAATTAAACATTTGAAATAATTTTTTTTTACATTGTAATTCCAAACACGGGAAAAATTAATCACACAAACCCGTTAAAAAATTAATCCCAAAAATTCATCCCAAAAATTCACAATCCTGCAGATAAATCTATTTTTAATTTGAGATTTATTACAAATTTAACTCACCTGTAACAACAATCTTTCATCTGCCCAAATCACAGCATCATTCCAATCAATTTTAGATTCAAATGGCAGTACCCAACCATTCGATAACAAAACTGGAATGCAACCCGCTTGGAGTGCCTCTAGAAAACTTTAGAAAATAAATTAATTAAAAGTAATATTTATGAGAAGAATATTTTCAACATGAACTTGGTAAAACTATACAATTAAGAACTTAATGAAACTTACCGAAATGATCCCAAACGTCTTCCACGTGGTACCAAACAAAATGTAGAGTTTTGTAATAATGTCTCATAGTCATATCTGGAAATGTTTGAAAAACACAATATTGATATTATTTAAATATTAAAAAACAAAACTAGTATTTATAATTTACTTGTCATATTCGCGATTGTCCTCATCACATCGACCGTCTTGAAGTTCCCTCCAACTCTTGCCATGTCGACAAGTTGTGACCAAAATGATGTCCCGTCCATTGTGTAAATGAAATAAGGAGTTTCTTGTCTCAGAGCCAATTCCATGCACATATCTGTAGTAAAGGGACAATAATGACATCAAACATATAGTATATGTATATACATATATGTATGTAAGTATTTGATAACATATCCATATATATTAAAATCAAATCTAATATTAAAAAAATGTATAGCCCAATCGCAGAACAATTGCCGTACTTACACAAACAATATTTTATTATGCGTATAAAACTGACGGGGGAAGTTCGTTCAATGACGATATGAATCGACTCTTAACCCAGAAATGTAGCGGGGATATTGTTTTCAAAATATGTAAATATATGCAAATATTACAATTTTATTTGAAGCAACGTCTCGTAAAAACAGTTTCTCTCAATTTTAGATTTTACTCGAGACGGCATTCAAACTCACTACACGTGGGTATTCAAGCATAATTTTTTAACAACTCATAATATCATATCATTTCGTACATAATATACAATGTATATAAAAAGATTTAAGTAAATGAAAAAGAAATTAAAAACGAAAGCAAAGGAGAAGGAGAAAACGAATAGCAATAATCTGCCACCTAAATATTCGACCATCCGAATTACATGTGTATGATGCGAAAGAAAGTTAAAAAACAGCAAATTAATAAAAAAAAGTTATGCGGAAAAAGGAAGATAAGAAACCAAGAGATTTAAAAAAAAAACCAAAAACAATATTGAAAAATTTGCTCTATGATTCATTTTATTCACCCAGCCCAAACTGACTTGTTTCACGATTTAAATACTCACAACATTTATACGAGCATATAAGCAAATGCACAATCGAACATACATATCACATAACAGTCTAAGTAAACGTGCATTCCCCTTTAAATCGTAGTTCACTGCAGTTTATTGCCTCGAAAGATTGTACCATGCACTGCATCGCAGACTTGATGAATGCCAATAGTGAATAGTTTTGAAATATGAAATGCTCTATAAATTGAATGGCAGACAACAGACTAAAAATTAATCTTGCAGAAATCGTTACAGCGCAAACAGCTCGTGCATGAGCATTAAATAAAATGGTTAATTTCTTTAACAATTGCAAGTGTTTCGTATGTAAATTATTTATGTTGCTTAACATCATTTTAATTAGTTTTTATTCTCAGCGTATTATTTGGGAGACAACGTTGGATAACAAACAACTATGTTATATACTTTATCTCTTCTGTTTACTTAATTGTCGCGGGATAGCCAATGGCAAGGAAGCAACGTAAATTATCTACAATTTGCAAATACATTCTTAAATATACATACATATATATAAATGTAGATCCTTGTATAATATTGATTACAGTTATGTGTTTTCAGGCTACAACGTCGCTTCATGTGGAAGCAAATGCACTTAGATAATTTAGTAGGCAACACTGCCACCAGGCCATACTCCATAAAACATATGACGTCCGATCTAGCGCCCAATGGACACTCAGTGCTGACAAATAAACTATTGGACTATTTACCCTCGGAAACCACTAGGATAAAATATATCATCCATAACCCCACAACAAAGAAACCTATGAAAATTATCAAAATTCGACCAAGCAAAAAAATTGTTAAAATAATAACGAAGCCAACGATTACCACCGACTCGAAAACGATAAATTCCTACAAAAACACAATGCCCACGTATCTCAATAGTGACCAAATGGAGAAGATGGAAAAGGAACAAGAGTTAATTGCCGAAGGACAATTATCAGTTAAAAGCGGCGATGTTTATCAACAAAATCTGCTTTCCGAGAAAGAAAAATATTCCGTACAGGCGTCCCAAGAAATGACAGATGAACAAAATTCCTGGTTGCCAGTTTTTGACACTAGTGAAGTAGGTTCCACCTATTCCCCGCTCAAACCAAATACACTAAGTCCACTACACACCAGTTTTATGGCAGAAAGTCTGCCTAAGCCAGAAAAACAGATTTCTCATCAATCGTTATTGTCCGTTGGAGAGCAAGATCAACACAATGATCATGATTACCAAAACCAAAAAATACAGTCAAATGGTTATGAAGTCACTGAACATATTGCTGAAGAGTCTATAGCAATACCATTAATGCAAGGTTCACATATTAGTCTTCGAACTACTCCATCTAAATTTTCTTTTATACAACCCACTATCACTGCGTATAGAGATAAGTTTACATCAACGATCACACCAAGTACCTTGACGGAGGAGCCACCAAACTACCCAGCCAATTTCTTAAGGCGTTTTCAGGAACGGTTACAAACGACTACAATCTTACCATCTTCAAATACAGCAAGCTCTGGTCCACCGACGAGAGCAAAACAGCGCAAGAACTCAGAAGAAGTTAACGGCGATTGGACTCCAAGCAATATTAGCAATCCTAGAGATGCATTCAAGTTAAGAGGTCGGTTTCAAAGTTTGCCGTCCCGGGTTAAAAGTGAAAAATGGCCACCAGAGGTTGCAACCTCGACGTCACATTTTGCTTCTGATAAGTTACCAACATTTGTCAACTATGGCGAAATGAGACATTCAGTATTAATTTCTACTACTACAGCCCCAATATTAGCAACAGAAATCAAAGAGCAAGTCACCTCTCCCCCAACTGCCAGATCGAGGAAAGCACCACCTTCTGCGGCAGTTAAGGTCAGACAAAGTGTCGAATTACCGCGACTTCAAAGTAACCGAGAACATAATCGTGGATCTATTAAATTTGGTGACAAAATTTTTACGTAAGAATAGGTTTAGATTGTACACAAACAATCTCTTATCTTTCCTCACATCTGTTATGCACAATGAATACTCATTTACTTAGCAATAGAAACTAAATATAATTAAAGAAATTTTGTTGTTGTAGTGATTATCTAGGCCATGTTTAGTTAACAAGACGCAAATTATTTGAACAAAATCATCTATCTTGAGGCCCGGAATCGTGCTGTTCCGAAGGGGTCGGACATTGGGAAAGGAGTGTTGAAAGATGACTTGGTTTCATAGATTATAGTCAAGAGGGGGCTCATTGCACGCAGTGCATATACATATTTGATAGGACAGGATCGATTCTGGATAAGTAGGAATTTAACCGGCTACATTTTCTAGAACGAATTTGCATGGAAGAAAGTCAGTAAAGGTGTTAATAGCTCCACTTTGAATATCATACAGTGCGAGTCCAAAGTCAGTTGTGTCAATAATATGGTTAGTAGATTATGCTATGTCCTTTACTTAGTCAAGTCTTTAGACTTCTGGGATGCGGTTTTGCTCCAAGCAAATGACTGCAAGGATTATTTTTAACCGGAAGCATGTAGGGCTCACTTCGAACTGTGTTCTCACTTATCTGAAACTTCTTCGTCTGCGCTCTACTGTTTTGAAATTTGACAAAATGGCGGTTTGAACTAAACGTATCGAATTTGATCCTTTTGTTCGACAATTTTCCGTAGAAAAAATAGGAAGATTCAAAAAAAAATCTTCTAAACTCTTCTTTTGAAAGTGGAAACCGTTTTGAAACACACCATTCTGAGAAAAACGCGTTTAAAGATTAGAGTCACTATGTTCCCCACTCTGCTCCTTTTCTACAATAAACGCTGTAGCGACCATAATAATTTGAATTATTTCAATGAATGTTTATTACAGTGTATACAATCTGATAATGCAACAAAAAAATCGATTTCTCGAAAATTTCACACTGAGACGATCCCTTAATAGAAGAAAAATAAATAATAATTTTGTTCAAAAATACACATACACATAAATACAAATACAAGCATACATATGTACAATTTCGTTAGGTTAATGGGAACTTTATTGATAACCTTTGTCAAAACTATGTTCTTTGGCTATAATAAAATATGTACATACCGTACTAGTGGATCCGGCCACGCGTTGCTGTGGTATACATTTTATACTATTATTCATGTAATAAACTATTCAATACCGTGAAATTTTTATTTACGAATAAAGGCGAAAAGGTATTTGTCGGTATAAGAATACAAGGGATTGTACTTGAGGTTTAGTTTTGAATATAAATAAATTTATTATCTTCTAAGTTGGTTCGAACTGGACACAGTGTCCTAAATTTTGCTAAAATCGGTTCAATAGTTTAGGAGTCCACCGTGGACAAACAACGTGACACGTAATTTTTATACTCTTGCAATCAGTTGCTACAGAGTATTATAGTTTTGTTCACCTAACGGTTGTACGAATCACTTAAAACTAAGCGAGGTAGATGTTATATATATATGTACATATATGTATATGTATAAATGATCAGGATGACGAGAAAAGTTTAAATCAGGTTGACTGTCTGTCCGTTCTTTCGTCCGTCCGTGCGAGCTGGAACTTGAGTAAAAATTGAGATATTTCAATGAAACTTAGTATGTAGGTTCCTTAGTACAAAAAAAATTTCGAGCTCGTAGATGGGCGTAATCGGTCCACTGCCACGCCCACAAGTCGCCATTAATCGCAAACATATAAAGTGCCATAACTAAGCACTAAATTAAGGTATAAGCTATAATTTGGTACAGAAGATCGCAGCAGCAAGAGGCACCTGTGGGCAAATTGTTTTTGAAAAAGTGGGCAGGGCTCCACCCTTTAAAAAGTTTAATGTAAATATCTCCTAAACCATTTAAGCAACAAGAACCAAATTTTCTGAGTACATATCTTATAAGAACTTCTACTGATAGTGCGAAAATGAATGAAATCGAAGGATAACGCCGATCACTCCCATATAACGGTACTGTTAGAAACTACTAAATCAAAAACTAAATATCCCAGAGACATTTACCACCGAGATGATATGAGAGAGCTTTATGGAAGCCGGTGTGAAAATTGGACGATGGGCGTGGCACCGCCTATTTTTTGGTGAAATCCCATATATCGAGACTTGACAAAACGATTTCGAAAAAATTTAGTACGTGGCATTCTTCTTACATTCTTATATGACAGTGTAAAAATGGATGTAATCGAACAACAACCACGCATACTTTTCATATAACACAATTTTATATTCCACTTGATCCGTTCAGTTTCTAGTATACAAACCAAGAATCAATTAATATAACGGGATAAAACTTTGCACGAATAATGGCTTTAGTTTGTGCCGCCTAATGACCAAAATAGTTTAAATCCAATAAAACCCCTAGGTACCAAATATTTAGACCTATAGTTAACTTTTGATTGAAAATGTCGGTCAATGTGTGATATACATATATAACTGAATTTAAGGGATAATTCTTGTCTTATAATGGTATGTCTGTATATCAAAAATGGGTTGAATCGGATCAATATTTCCCTTAGCCCCCATTGTACCTAATTAGGAGTGTTGTGGAATCCAAGACAGAATTGCTTAGCTGTCAAAATTGCAAACCAATTCTGATTTTCAATGGTGTCACAGAATCTGATTGGATTTTCGTCTTTTCAAACATACATACGCAAAACCAATATTCGAACCAGGTGTTTACTAATGCGACAAAACTTGCAAATGAATACATTTGAAAGCAATCCCATAAAGTTTTTAATAGCTTCCGAATTAAAGGAAGATTTGAAGAGATAACATTTATCGAATGAATAAAGACGCATTTGGGTGTTAAATTACATCTAATATCTTTAAATATCCGGATTTTTTTTCCAAAAACTAAGTAATTAAGAGATTTCGTGTTTTATACTTATGGTTTCACCTATATAAATAAAGATAAATTAATTCGAAATGATAAAATAACTTGATTTCTTAGCTTACATTTCAAATCTGTGAGCGACTATCTTCTTGTTTTGTTTCTGATAGCAAAACCGATAAAATTGGTTTCCGTGACACCCAAAACCGATACAAATTCTGTTTCGAATATCAAACCAAATATATCTGAATTCATGACGCCTACTACTTTTTTTGATCGGTTTCAATTCTGATTCCGACAACTTTAAGATTCCACAACACCCCTGAATATTATATAAAGATTTTCGAACTTCTGGGTGTGAGTTATCCCAATATAAATAAGAGAGTGTGTTTTATCCATAACAGTGTATCATTGTGCCTTAAATAAATAAATTTGAGCGAAAATTTGTCCTAGCTCCTAGATAACAAATATCTGGATTTTCGAACATCCGGCTTACTCTATATGATTGGTTTTACACCTTAAAGTATTTCCCTATCTTTGATTTTTGCAAGTTGCAAGAGTATAAAATCTTCGGTTGCACCCGAACTTAGCCATTCCTTACTCGTTATATACATACATATGAACATATAAAGATATGGTCACGTATATGTAACATATATGCCAATAACATCCGCCTAAAGAGTGGTTGATACTATTAAAGCAATTCCCACAACAGCCGGTTCTACGCACCGGAATTGACCCGGATTTCATCCGGGCAATGGCTGTTATTTCGGAAATCATACCCCGTTAAAAAAATACCATTAAAGTTAAGTCTTGCAAAACTGCTGACAAATGTTAAAATATGTTCAATATAATTGACCCTTAAAATTTATTAATCCATTTAGTGGAATATATTATAATTTATTATTGTGTATTATCACGTTAACTTACCTTTTTCCTTTAAATGCTAGTAAATATTTTTTGTTTGCTGGAAAGTTATTAGTTTGTACTAATCCAGATGACCCCGCACGTAAAGGAAACTGTTTGTGGAACAGCGGAATGCTGATATCGAAGTTTGGACGTATGTGAAATACACTCATGCTAGCTTTTGCAAGTATAGCTTCACCTGGATCGAATCCAAGAGAGTCCTCCGCATAATCGGGCCATGTTCCTGAATACAAATTGAATATCAAATGGTTTCTGCCATTGTTCCAGTGCTGCAAGCGCGCTAGCCTTGATGGAACATTACGAACGTAGTCATTCGACAAAGAATCACGATCCAAGGTATCAATAGCCAAAACAAATAAACACGCCCGCTCCGGTTGGGACGTATAGTATCTTGATTCGCGTATTGCGGATAATATTTTTTGGTAATTAGCTGATACGGGAGGAGCAGCACCCAAAGAGTTCAACGGCTCTGGTGGATACACATACACTAAAAATTCTCCATAGCATTTTGTAAAATCGAAACAACTTTCCATTCGGCAGGAAATCTCCTTATTTATGCCATTTGTGGATATGTGCTTATCCTCACCTAGCACAATTGCATTGTCTGTTTTATCGATTCCAAATGTCATATGAACGTTTTCTTTCGGTTGATAACTGGGTAATTTTTCAAGGAGACGAGCGCGCGTTACTGCATCTACCACTTGAAGATTGCGGTGAGACCCGTCACTTTTTTTGAGTCGATAACCACCAAAATAGCAATATGCGAGAAATGCACAAGACACAAAAACCAAAATATACCGTTTTTTAGCTTGCATTTTATTTCTATTAGCTTTTTTGAATCCAACTTCACACAGTTTTTTTTAAACGCCTTAATTTACATTGTATACAAATGCAGCAAGGGTACATTTATGCCTTCTTTGATATATTTTGCATTTTACATACATAGGTAACAAAACAATTTACATAGCGGCGATGAATGTAGTGTTTCATGCGGATGTATAAAATTCTCTAAACCACACATCTTTGTATTTTTATGCTCAGATTTTTTGATATATGATAGCCCTACTCACAAAACCAAAATCTGTATATTTTTATTACACTCATTTTATTGAATGGTTAGATATTTTTTCGATTTTAATTAAATAATTATTTTAATGTCCTCTAGTAGGCGTATAAATGCGAATCTTTCTATTTTACTCATATATCGTATTTTCATGGCAGTATATACACATCGTTGCCGCCGACAACCCGAGGCGCGGTAGATTCAGTGAATTCATAAACTTATTGTTGTTAACATACTTTTATGATATAAATTTAATCTCTTTGATTGATTTTACTTCACTAAACGCCAAAATTCTTTATTAATATAATTTCTGATGCACAGATTTAGAGCTTAAAATCTATGGATCGACCTGCCCACTGTTGGAAATTTTGACGTAAACGACGACTGCAAGCACACATTTAACTCTACTACATAAACACAAAACGAAAATTTCACCTGTCAAAACAAATTTATATGTGTTGCCAGCTCTCTGAAACTTCAAACGTTTGGCCAATTGTTTTTTTTAATATTTTTAGAATTTCTTGTTATATATGAATATATTTATTTTAAAATGTTCATTCTAAAATACTCATTTCAAAATAATTTTAAGACGGCGGTTGGTTGAGAAAACCTGTACGGTTTATGTACAAGGACATATTAAAAACATGATTTTCTTTAAGGGAGTAAACTTTTATTAACCTTATTAAATACCAAAACAAACATTAGCTTCTGCGATAAAACTAGTTAATAATAATGACTAACACAATCCTTCCTCTTCTTCATCTTCATCATTGTTAGGTACACTAGGCTTTGTTACTCCATCGTCCACTTGCTAAAAATGTATCAAAAAATAACTTTTGGTTATTTAAAATCGATTTCACAGTAAAGATATATCTAAATAACTCCGAAAAAATAAAAAAAAGATTTTTCAAATTTCAATTCTTAAAATTTTACAGTAAATTGGTAAAGCAAGATATTAAAAATAAATAAGTGGGAATAAGTAAATAACGTTTTATCTAAGCCTGACAAATTAAACTAAAAACAAAGGTATTGAATTTACCTCGGTATTTGGTGACATATAAGAAGGTGCAGCGTCCTTGATCACTTCGGCTTTAGACGTAGTTGCTAAACCATGTGGTAATGGTATATCGCGAGCGAGAATACTGTACTCAACATCCATGTGTCGTATAAAAGGAGCGGCTAAAGCTCGTTTAGCAGATTCTGGATCTTCATCATCAAATGCTTGCAAAAGAAGTTCTAATGTTTGAACTTCATCCGAATCACAACAATTACCCCATTCCTTAAAAGCTTTCTCAGCTGCAACAAAATCTCCTCGAGCAAGCTGAACCAAAACTAGGGCTACAGCTAACCGACCAATTTGGCCATATGACTCTGTCTGTTGATTTAACCCAATTTCCCTTCGTATAGCATCTGCGGCCTGGTCATATCTATTGTTGAGTTGATTAAAAGAGTTTTTTCCTCAAGAGCATAGATCAATTAAAAAAAAACTGTATACGTACTTATTTAGTTTTACCAAAATTCGTGAAATTTTCGATGCATACTCGGCAGCATGTCGTGTAGAGTCGTCTAACTATCAATCAACAACCATTAGAATATGATCAATAATTATGAAAGATTGTTTTCATTTAATACCATTACAACTTCCAAAGCATGCTTATAAAAGGTCAAAGCAATTTCAGGATGTTTTTGCTCTACAATTTTAGCAGCTTTGTCTAATGCGGTTGCAGCAGCTTCTGGCGATCCGTGTTGCTGATAAAGATTGCATGCTTTATTTACATTTTCCTCTATTTCGAGTAAATTGTTGGTTTCTTTCAATATCAGGATTATCTTTAAATTAATACGAATTAGTTACCAATCACTTAAAATATTTAATAGCTTTATACCTGTTCGTAACATTTTGCAGCATGAAACCAAGATCGATTATTTTTATGACAATCAATTGCTTTCACTAAACACTCTTTGCTTTGATCAAAAGACTTAGCTATACGAAAGGCGGTAGCTAACACAAAAGAAAAGATTAATAAATAATATAGAATATATTTATAAAAAATGTATGATTAATGCTGACTTAAGTATACTAAATATGTACCTGCTTTTGTGTATTCATCTGCAGCTACGTCATAATCGGGTCTCCACTTCAATAATCCAACCTTTAAACTAAAACACACAATTAATTTTTATAACTTAAAAAGAAAAACTTACCTTTTTTCTGCTTGTCGAACTAATTCTTGACCCTCCTCTATTTTTTTAGAAGTCATAGCAAATTTAGTTTTTTAATACTCCTTACCCAAATCAATAATAATTGGGACAACGATTTTTGCACAGAGCTGCCAAACACAATAATTATTGAAACATCTTTAATATTAGCGTGCTGCCACACAACACAACTTTAAATCAGCTTTAAAAAATATAAATTTTTTTAATACCACCCGACGTATCATCATTTTTTTATGAAAATTCTTTAATTAACGTATGTGCATGCATAGGCATCGAAAAACTTAAATTCCTATATCATTTGAATGCACCGATGCGAACATATTATAAGTTAAAGAACATTTAAATGGTTCTTCCATACCCCAGTAGTAGTAGGTACTAAGTTCCACACCATTTGAAAACTGAAAGAACTCGCTTAGCGTAGACCCAAGAATGATAGAAACAAAATTGCGCAATGACGAGTTCAAATTTTGTTCGTTCTGCGCATCTACGTCACGGTTGACCAACGTACAATCAGCTGATTTTCAGCTGCTAGTTTTTCTTTGCAATAAGAATCAATTTTGTATTGCAGGCATACTAAAACATGAATATCATCAAAAGTTAACTTAAATATAAGTGAATATTAATAAAAGATATCAATATAAGTGAATATTTTATACTGAACATTTACCTACATATTCATTTCATGGTATTTTCGTTGTATTATTTAATTTTGTCTCTTTGCTGTGTTTGTTTCAACTATACACATTTATGCAAATAAAAATATTGAATATTTTGTGACCAACTATCAATTTATTTTCTTATTTAATTTTCTTTTTTTGCTGTACATATTTTCAATTAAGTTTTTATTTAAGGAACGAATCCTAAAATACATTCTAGCTCTGAAAAACAATTATTTTACTTTGGTGCTACAATTTACAAAATTACTAAATCTAAGTACTTCTGGACGGAATTTGTCCATATACATATGCAAATCAGTACCATTTAAGTCGTCAAATACTGCTTGCTGTATCTGTTGGATTTGAGAGTCCTCCTTCAGATAGGTGATCCACCAAAGTATAAGACGAACAATTTTCTGAATTGGCACAAATTTCGGGGTTGTCTTTACCAAGTTTGTGGCAGATGTACCCTGCCAAATTTTCAAGCTCGTCGTTGTTGAGAATCTTCAAGTCATCATTTTTTTCTATTGGGTCAGAATGGATTAACTGACACACGTTGAAAAATATTGCCTGTATAAATATAATAAACAAACATACATGCGTATAAATAAATGGAATAAATTGTTAGTTAAGATTATTATTACAATTAGGATAAGAAACAGTGGTTTAAACGAGACTCCATCCTTTTCTGCCGTTCATTAGCCTCTGCAGGAGTTAATCTGGTTAACGTGAGAAAAGCGCTAGGTAGCAACTTCGCAAGGTAGCTGCAACCACATTCAAAGGCGCGGGCGAATAATAAGTCAACCGTGACTTCAGCAAGAACAGCTGACTGAAAGCAAACATGCGCATTACGCAATCTTGTTTCTATCATTCTTGGCGTAGACCTATATTTTACAACTGATTATGTAGAATACAAACATTTTTATGCGATGAACTCTGAACTGATTGAGATAAAGATTACGCCAAATTTTTACCGTTGCCTTTTCTGCTTGGGCGGTGACAGTAGTGACCAAGAGTTACAAAATTGAACCAGAGACGTTTACCTTTCACTATAGACGTTTCTGTTGTTTTTTTACAATTTACTGTAATCGTCATGACGTCACGATGTGACAATCTTGTTTCTATCATTCTTGGATAAGCTCCACACCTTAAACTGAACCTATAATACTCCCGGATGTGTATGCGTAGGTTTGACTAAAAAGTATCGTCACTTTCCATAAGTTTGTAGAAGGAATAAACGTTATGAAATAGAAACTACTCATATTGAATCGAAATTCAAAATTTGACTTATAACTTGTGTAGCTTCTGCTAGCAGAACATATCTAGATAAGAAGGATAATTTGACAACGAACGAATAATTAGACTTTTTCGTGACCAAAACACCAAACTGAAGACTTTACTACTCCTTAAATTCCAACTCAAAGCATAACTATCCGCGCAATTTTCCATCAAATTCATGAATTTTAGCTGAAGTCGAGTACCTTTTCGACTAAAGTGGTCGTAACAATCGCTTTATAATAGTCCTCAACGTGTAACAGTAAAATTTTTTATATTGAATATATCAAAACGTAAAGTTCAGAAAATCTAAGCGGGCGTAAATCTTGGTTTCTTAAACCGAAGCTTCAGATTCTTCCCCATTCTCATTCCGGTTGAAATACCCGGTTCAGTACACCTAACAGACAGGGAATCTGTCATTCTTAACATTCATAATAGATTATACATGAGCTTTTTGGGTACTTTGAGATCCCTAGCTGATCATTCTTAATGAACGTCATTGCATGCTTATTTACTGTAAAAATAAATAATCAGATTCGAAGTTTTTAATATCCAAAACTTATGTAGTTCGGTTTAGTTTTACTGTTTGCTTTGATGTATTAAAAGTTCAAGTGCATAGCTTTAGGATGAAATATGTAATTCAACTCTTGCGCAGTTCGGTAATATTGATTTTCCTATTACTTTTTTATATTCACACGAATTCAGTTAAGCTGTTAACTTAATGAAGTTTTTAATACAGTTAAACTCAGAGAAAATAACTGTTTAATATACATATGTGAACGTGATTTATTTTTCCATATTTATTATAACATAAAATATCAAAGATACTCTATAAAGCGAGGTAAATATTTTTCAATACAATTTTTAATGAACCTACTCATCAAGTCGCCTCAACCTACATATTACAGCATGTCTCATAATCCTTGTTTCGAACTAAATGAAATCCGGATTTTGGATAAAATTTTAAGGCAATGTGAATATTATATATCAAATAATGGCATGCAGCAAGCACCACAAACTCGTAGTAAAAAAGTGTGCCTCAAGGCAAATAATTTCAATGAATTACTGTTGAATAATAACTTAAACAAATTTGTGGAAAAAGAGCTATTTTCATTTATGTGTAAGCTCAGGAAAATGGACAAGAAAACCATTTTTGTTTCGGATATACTAATTAATTCCGGAATATTTACGGAAGGTTATGACTACAATAAGTATTCATTAAATACTAAAAATCATATAAATGTGAATCGATTTATTTATCACAAAATTGCCCGAACAGATGAAAGTGAAAATATAACATATAAAAAAATTAAAAGTAAATTAGGTGAACAACAATCTGACAAGTTTATATATGAAACCACCAATTGTATGGTTGCTGAGAATATTAGCAAAAGTAAAAAACACTTTTCGTCATTAAATAAGAATAATAGCGATGATACGAACAGCGGAAACCAATGGAACGTCTATGACGGAAACTGTATGAAATGTGAAGAGAAAAACATACATGCATCCGTGGCACCAATCGAAAAAGATAAACTACACAAAAACAACACTTTTTATGGAAATGATTTAACGTGCAACAAACGAAAAGATAGAATACATAGTCAAGCAAATGTTTTTGAGAAGACTGTATCATATGACAGCGTTCGATCAAAAATATCATCTCAAAACTTTATAAAGAAAAAAATTCCCCAGAGGCTTTCAAAAGAACATACCGATGACATTCCCGACAAAGAACCTTTACTTGGGCCAAAGCCACTGAAATTGCCAGATTCAGTGGAGGCTGTAAGTAAAATATACATATCTAGCATTTTTTAATTTATACAAAGGTGCAAAACAAGAATAATACGAGACTTTGTATTTTCACCATTATTCGCAAATTACTTTTGCAGGTCTTGTCATTAGGTTCAACAATCTTACCGGATAAAAAGATTGACAACACAGAATATCACAAATGGACCATATTACACTATTCACCATTCAAAGCCGTTTGGGATTGGATAATATTGATACTTGTGATATATACAGCAATATTCACACCATATGTGGCTGCATTTTTGCTTGGAGAGCCAGATTATCAACGACGAACAAACAAATATATTAACAGTGATCCACTTGTTATTGTAGATTTAATTGGTAAGTTCTTTTCGAAGTGATTTATTCCACAATAGTGGATAGTACACTATACTATAGTATATTATATAATAGTGTAATGTACAATGTGTACATACATTTAGCATTTAGACTCTAACTCCTCACTCTAAGCCTTTTGTCAAACAGATGCAAATACATAACAAACCGCCAACTCTGAAACGAGAGGTAAAAATATAAAAGTAGTTTATAGCATTTAAACATGTTTCAATTGGATAATATTTATGGATTAAAGCACATAAACCATATACTTATGTACATACCTTGCTACATTTAATATATCTTTTTTCTAAATTTCAGTTGATGTTACTTTTGTAATTGACATAATCATAAATTTTCGAACTACATTCATTGATGGACAAGACGAAGTCGTCTCGCATCCCGGACGTATTGCGGTTCACTATTTAAGTGGATGGTTTCTAATTGACTTAGTAGCTGCAATTCCCTTCGATTTACTGCTAGTTGGAAGTGATACAGACGAGGTAATTTAATAATTTGTTCAAAATAACCCATCCGTTTGAAAATATATGTATCTAGACAATGCAGTTTTCTTACATACCAAATTTTGGTTTCTAGTAATGATAGATACTTTTTTGTCTTCGCAAAATTCATAAACCACAAATTTCAAGACGTTGGCCTAGGTAGGCGCACTTCCTTACATACCTATCTCAGTACTGGTTTTTGAATACTATATAAACATAAATACATACATATATCCAATTACATGTATCGCAATTATTTTTCTCCTGAGAAATTAGAATTACGCTTCATCTTTCATTACATACATATGTACATATGTTATGATAGATATCTACATATGTATGTACATACATAAGTGCTCCTGCGAATTGAAAATTTGTAAATTTCTATTTCAAAAATAGGATTTAACAACATTTCAAGTGCCTTGAATTGATTGAACAGGGTATATTCAGTTGGCACGAAGTTTGTAATACCCATAAGGAAACGTCGCAAGGCCCTATAAAGTACATAAAGTAATATATGTATATATACGTATGTATGTACATACATATATGACCAAAGTGACGAGCTGAGTCAATTTAGCCATGCCCGTTAGTCTGGCGGGCCGTCTGTTTGTACATACATATGTATATACGAGAACTAGAAACTTTTCGGACGCACTTTTCTCCCCTTCTGCTCTTCTTTAATGAGTAAGTTTTCTAAGCGTGTTACTGGTCCGATTGCACCCTTATATAATGCCAACTTTTCATGCACGGAGCATGTGTACCAAGTTTCATGAAGATTTCTCAATTTTTACTCAAGTGACAGCTTGCAAGGAAGGACGGACCTGATCATCTATATACACATACTTATATGTATAACCGTACATCTAACTTGATTACCTTTAGGACAAAGGCAAACAACCGTTTGGTGAACCAAACTATTATACTCTTTAGCAACATGTTGCAAGACTATAAAAATCCTTAAAATATATAACATTTTTTTAAACAACACAATCATTCGCTCATATTGGAACTGAACACCTCAGGGCTACTTTTATTTCTTGGAATAAGTCTATTATAGTCCACATTAGGTATACAATATACGCCAAAAAATATCATTAAATACTTTGAATAACTATACAACAGCAAAAATTATAATGTATTTGCATAGCATTTTATAAAAAAAAGTATGAGGAAATAGCTACTTTTATGGAATTGATACCGCAACAAAGAAACATGCCTAGACTACTTCTAACACGTCGATATTTGAGAATGCAGTTATCAAAAAACCATTTTGTACTTTTGTCACGTGTTTTTTAGTAGTGCACACAATATTGAACGAAAAAGTATGCATGCTACATATTAAAACCATCTTAACTAAATTTGTTTTGACCAACGTCATTCAACGGTGGCCGGTGGTGCCTAGACCGTTTCAGTGCCTGATCCCTACCACAATTTCTGAAATTTGTGGGAGCGTTTTTACTAATAGCGATCACCCCTCGACAGGCAGATCTCATCTAGCATGAGAAATTCTGTCCACCAGGTTCCACTAAAATTTGTATATTCTAATGTAAAATGTAATTTTTTTATGAATTTCATGTAATTAAAAAGTTAATTATTTCCATGTTATTAAAATAAGATTTCAAATAAAATTAAAAATTCATATTCATAAAGAACTCGCATATATATCTCTTTCTTATGAGTATGGTATATACCATAATCATTGAGCTGCGCACGCAGATGTCTTCCAATTAAAGAGAACTTTAGCGATGGACTATCAGCATCACAAACAGTAACTCTTTTTACTTAGTAAAAAGAAACGAAACTATACTCGAACTAAATTTATTATTTTAATTATTTCTTCTTCGTTTAATTTTTATGTGAATAAATGAACATGTCTGACGATCGAGTAGACCAAAGAGCATTTCTTCGCTTTTGTTGTATATAATATTACATAGTAGGGTTGAATAAACATATAAACTTTAATTACATATACATACATATATATGTATATAATGGGTATATGATATGCATGTATACTACATATGTATGTATAATATATACATATGTACATATATACAAATGTACATAAATGAACCGGCAATAATAAATAGCGCACGTATGGTCTCGTAACCAACATACATTTTCAAAGGGAATTGTTCTCATATCCCATATATGTATGTATGTATGGGCACAAGTACATTTCTGAAAAGACTAAATATACATACATATTTACATTATAAAAGAGTAATGTCTATACTAAAAAAATAGTTTAGCTGTACAGCTCGGTCAACACCTGAGCAAGGTGTACCACACCACTTTGTAATTTACTTAAATACTTAATTTTAAACACGATAAAGATAAATTAAGCAAATTGCTAAAAAAAAGTAATTTTTGGGATTAAAGCAAAGTACATACATATATTATCTAAATAATTTTGCAAATATTTTCAAACCTTTTGTATGTTTAATTTTTGTAATTTTTTATGTGTCCAATGTTTTACAGCTCGGCTTGGATAATGAAGAGGTATTATTAGTGAATAATTCTTTCTTTAATGAGCTTTTGAGCGCAACTACTTTTTTATGTTTAAGCAAATTAAAAATGCTGTATTCTTACCCAGTAGCTTCAATTCCACAATTATACACTTCTAAGTATATAATTTAACACATTGTGCGTGCTATTTCAATTGCAAACGGTTCTTATTACTTGTCGCAATATTTTTTATTATCGCCATTAAACAAAAAATTGCCGAAAGCATTCATTGGCACATTTTCATAGAAAAAAATAAACAATGCATAAACAAAAAGAAATCGTTAGGTTTTACAAAATTTATTAAAATGCGAAAAATGGGTCCAATAATAGCAGAAAAGTTCTTGTTAGCGCTGCTGCACTGTATGGAGCACCAGGAACACCTATATACATACATTTATGAAATGAAACTTGTATGTATGTATGTATAAAGAGTACATGACATACTATTAAAAAATAATACAAGAATAATATGAATCAATAGCAACCTTAATTCATCCGTTACATTTAGAATACCGCTATCATCATCTAAGTATATATTTTAAATGACAAGCAGATTTACATTAATTTTATTGACTTAAAGTATATTTATATTTTTTTTTAATTCTTGAATAATATGCATTAAACCAAAACAAATGTCAAATCGATTGATGATTTCATTGAATTTCTCAAAGGCTCTAAGAATTAAAACTCATATCCATCTCCTAAATTAATGCGAATTCTTTCTACCGATTAATTTATGAATTATGATACTTTTTACAACTCTCTTTGCCTGTCGAGGTTGTTTTTTCCAATTTAGTGTCTAGAATAGAAGCCGATATGTTTATGTGTTTACATTTTAATGACTTCCAACTAAGCTTAAACAGAATATAAACGTGCAGTATATGGCAATTGACAAACATATGCATTATAAAGAGTACAAGTGAGCGAATCTGACCATACATACATATTTCTGAATACCAATTTTTCATCCATTTCAATATCGATTTGAACAAAATAAAACCTGAATGTGGATCTTAATATACATATATACCCAATGGTCTTTTGCAAAGCTACATTTTTTGTTGAACCCGCTTTATACGAACATTTTATAAATGAGGCTGCCTGTGGCGTCCATGGTGAATAAAAAGGTCTTTCAATCTAAAAAGTCACCAAAAAGTAAGCAGTAAACACTGTAATTTTTATGATTAGCACCTCTTGCACATAGGAATTCAATTTTGGTATCAATTAACAATTTTAATATTTCTTTTACATCAATGCATGTGATCATAGATATTTTGTATGATATTAACAGTCAAAGCGAAATTGTTGATTGATTGCAAATAAAAAGAAAACAACATACGCACTTATCTACATACACTTATAAATTTCGTTTACCAATTTCCGGGGTATTCCGAAAATCCCACCTTGCACACTTTGCTTTAAAATCACGTGTCCTTAATTACGACTTTACGTTAGTTAAATAATATTTACATTTTTTGCAGACAACCACTCTAATTGGATTGCTCAAGACTGCCCGACTACTCCGGCTCGTGAGGGTAGCGAGGAAAATAGATAGATACTCAGAATATGGTGCCGCTGTATTGGTTCTGCTCATGGCAACTTTTGTACTGATCGCCCACTGGCTGGCTTGTATTTGGTATGTATTTATCTCACATACGCTTTAAAGACATCCTTTAGAACACTCATATGTATATTTATTACTAAAAAATAATTATTAATTTAAATAACATACGCACCATTTAGATTTAATATCGAGGCAATCGTTTCGGGTGTTTAGAAAAGAGATTGTTTAGAGAAGAAAATTTAAAATATGTCTTAAAAGTAAAACATTAAGGTCAGTTTGAGCAGTTACCAAGCTCTACTTTGGCTATACGAGACATAACTGAACTTAAATGAATATTCAGCTTGAAGTCGTAAGTAATGTATGAAAACGGAGCCCCAAATGAATTCACCACTTTTTCCGTAGGCGATCAGTACCAGTACATATGTATGTATGTATGTAACATATACTCGTTTCAAAGCGTTGTGTATGGTCAAGTTTTTTATGGTATTGGTTTAATTTTCACGCTACTTTTCTGTTTATAAAGGTTATGTATATACTTATACTGAACATATACACATGTTCATTATATTCAATATATTTGCATTTGCAGGTATGCTATAGGAAATGCGGAGAGAACTCTGTTAACAAAAAACATTGGCTGGCTGCATTCATTAGGAAATGACATTCAAGAGCCATACTTTGATAATAATACTGGTGGACCGACAATTAAGGTATAACATATGTAAATATTAAGTAGTTCCCATACATAAAAATAAATATTTTAGTCTAGGTATATTACTGCGCTCTATTTTACATTTACATCGTTAACCTCTGTTGGATTTGGTAATGTTGCTCCAAATACTGACGCTGAGAAAGTTTTTACAATATGTGTAATGCTTGTGGGCTGTAAGTACAATTAATTCACTTGCGTTATTGGATGTGTGTATGTACATATTTTTGTGGAGCATGTTATTCAATGATATGTTAATAAATTCATGATAGGAACAATTTTCAAATAACGAATTTCGTTATATTCACTAAATGTGAAATATTTAGTCTTCACCAGACTTGATCCCTTACTTGCCCGGGTATGTTATTTGTATTTTGTTATAAATTAATCAAGGAAACAGATTTCCTCAATTATTCAAATTCAGCATCAAACGGGATACATTTCCCTTTGATTTAATCCATACAAATTTTTTCATTCCGGTTTTAAGCACATACTTATGTAAATGCTAAAGCTTATTAGTATCTATTATTATTAATAATTTCGATCCGCATACACTTGCCGTTTATAGTACACATAATGTTAGCCATGACAAGAGAGAATTAATAAGCAGTTATTTATTAGCTAATGATATTGATTGTCACAGTTGGATAGGTACCCCTTATTTCCCGTCTCATTAAATCTATTAATATACAACACCACAATGAGGAGACGCTAAATGTGTCAAACATATGTATGTATATCAGATACAGATCTGATCATAATGGGTACTTGAATCCACAAACTTAATTCTATAGAGTGAAATAGTTAATTTTAACTAGATATACAAACATATCAATATCCATAATTAACACGTAAGGAAGAGCTACATAAGTTCGATTAATGGCGTTTTGTGATCCGATTGCGCCCATCTACGAACTTGTTCTCTCTTTTTTGCCAAGGAACATGTGTACAAAGTTTCACCAATATATCTTAAGTTTTACTCAAATTACAATTTGCACGGATGGACGGACGGAAAGACAGACAGTCACCCGGATTTCAACTCGGCTCGTCATCCTGATCATTTATTTATATATAGCCCTATATCTATCTCGATTAGTTTTAGGTAATACCACTAGGTGAACAAAAATTTATACTCAGTGGCAACATGTTGCAGAAGTATAAAAATTAGCTAGAATAGGATTATTATTAATTTGAGTCAAAGTCTATTAAATTAGGATATTCTCGATATTTACAATACTTGTTATAGGACAATACATTTAAATGGGAATATATTTTAAACATTTGAACAGTGTTTCCTGCACTGGAATATATAAGGGTCCCAATCGGCGGCCGAAAAAATTGAAATTTCAACAAAACACATTGTACATCGTTCTTTGTGTACTTGGGTTATAATAAGTATAGCTGTTCTGAAAGTGTTTATGTTCATCCTTCAGCGCTCCAATATAAAAACCCATTAAATTTTTTTAGCTCTTATGTATGCGAGCATATTTGGAAATGTTTCTGCAATAATACAAAGACTTTACTCGGGTACTGCCAGGTATCATACACAAATGTTGAGGGTGCGTGAATTTATTAGATTTCATCAGGTAATCCAACACTTTGCAAAAAAAGGAAAAATATGTTCATGAAGCAAGATTGAATACTTAATTTTAGATTCCAAATCCACTTAGACAGCGATTAGAGGAGTATTTTCAGCACGCTTGGTCTTATACGAATGGCATCGACATGAATTCAGTTCTAAAGGGGTTTCCAGAATGTCTTCAAGCCGATATTTGTTTGCACTTAAATAGAAAACTGCTAACAACGTGCTCGGCTTTTGCGGGAGCCAGCCCCGGTTGTCTGAGGTAAGGTACATATATACATAAGTAGTTATGTATTCGCTTAAATATTATATAATTGTAAATCATTATTTAAGAGAAAGTAGCTCAATTGTGTTTGCAGAAATAATTATAAACAATAAGCATTGATATCATTTTTGCAAATTATTTTACAGAGCTCTCTCTCTAAAATTTAAAACTACTCATGCACCTCCTGGAGACGTTTTAGTACACAAAGGAGACGTTTTAACTTCATTATTTTTCATAGCAAGGGGTTCAATAGAGATACAAAGGGATAACAGCACCGTCGTAATTTTAGGTACTAAATGACTTTACACCACGATTTTATTTTGTGATTTAAAAAGTAGTTAATTTATGAATCCGTTATTGCTTTAGAATTGATGTTACAAATTGACGCACATCTTGAGTTTCGTTTTATTTTGGATTTCTGTCAATAAGCCATGGAAATTATGGACATGTATAAGTACATATGCATATGTACTACAATGAGTTCAAATTACGCATTACACTTACACATTACATATAAATACATACTTATGTATATTTATTTTTAATTTTAGGCAGTTACACCCTACTTAGCTTAACAGTTAAAATCGGTTATATTTTACTACCTAATCTGGATATGGAATTATAATTTAAAATTCACTTGTTATTTAGGTAAAGACGACATTTTTGGAGAAAATCCCTGCAACTATGCAACCATAGGAAAATCGAATGGCAATGTCCGTGCTCTAACGTACTGTGATATCCATAAAATTCACAGAGATGATCTCTTAGATATATTAGATTTATATCCAGAATTTTCAGAAAGTTTTGCCAATAATCTTGTTTTAACATATAATATGCGGGATGTAAGTAAATTAAATCGGAGGGATTTTTATGTTTATGTTTTAAAAATTTTAAAAATTAATTTTTATTCTTTAAGGACTTTCAAGCTGGAGTCGAAGTAAAACACAGATATTTAAGAGCAAAATCTTTAGACAGAGAAAGAAGTACCAGTGATATAACATCTATACGAATGTAAGTAACAAATTGCCGGAACGTACAAGTACATTACGTTGCACTGCAACCGATGTTAATTTAAAGAATACGATAACCGAGCGAATCTTTCACTTTCAGTTTTGGTATTCATCAAAAGAATAAATCAAAAGGAAATTCCGCTCCAACAAAGGTTCAAAATAAAGAAGCACTAAATGATGGGAAGGATCCTTCAAATTACCAGTTTGATATTCAAAACAAAGGTATTTAAATAAATAAATATTGTGATATATGATCTACAAACAACTGACTATATTTGATACAGATGATATTGAAAACATGCAGGCAATATATAAAAATACAAAACATAGACCAGCTTCTCTTAATCGACATAACTTATCAAAAAGTAATCTTCAAGAAAATAGTAAAAACCACAAAATTAAATATATAAATGAAATGAACTTATCCACATTTGAAAAGCAAAAACAAAGAGCCACTTGGCTTCGTCAACACAAATTAATCAATAGCACTGCGCAAGAAAAGGTCTTGCAAGATGCCTCACTATATTTAGATCAGCAAAGAACTGCTGTCCACACAAGGTAAGTTGTTTTTCGCAACTTTTTCGTAAAAATTAAGTATTTATATGTATATATTTGGATGTATGTTTGTAACTATGACTACAATGGCCTATTGTTTTTAAATAAATTTTTTATGTAATTCAATCTCATAGAGACTCTGTGAAATGCAACGTATTTTCTGAAAAAGCCTTACCTACTCCAAACGCAACCATAGCAACTACGGAGTCATGGGATGAACTTGACAGTGTATGATTGACTGTAATTGTTTCGCAAATTTTAGATAAAAAAATTTATAAATAATACCACATTGAAGTGAAAAGGAAATATTAAAATGCCATGCACATGCGAAAAGTGTTTTTGTTTTTGTTGTGTCAGCAAACGGAAGGGCGCGATTCTAAATGTTTGTTGGTCTTCAAGCGGCAACTCAAACCCAAATAAAAGTCCAAGAAACAAGCGAAGGGTTACTACAGGCTTGCGAGGTAACACTGCAGAAGTGTCCGTAAACACTGATGTGATTCCGAACCGAGTATATGACAGCGACAGGCTAAGGTAAGAAACTTCAACTATCAAGGGCAATGCAAATGTGCCCAATAGTAGCGATAGAGGTTAGGCTGGAGCTCACACCATTCCATATTGTAATGAATCAAATAGCAAAACATACCAATACTATACGCTACACATGATAGCAGAGGAATATGGCAAGTTCGTTTGAACAAATAAAGGCCATAGGTGAAAAGATCCCACTGTGCCTTCTCCCAAGAAACGACATTACCAAACGCAAAGAACTTCAAAGATAAAATTACTCGACAGTAAAAGCGCCCATACACGAGCACACAAGTGCGTTCGATCGGTATGTGTGCGCTTGCGGTTTATCGTGTATGGGCTTGTACGCGTACCGATCCATGTTCGCGAAAATGTTTGATTTTTTACGATCGGTGCGCGAGCATGTGTATCGTGTATGGCGTTGTCGGCGCACAAAATCTCATTTCTCTCGTGTCACCGAACAGTGAAGGTCGCGGACAATGGCAAGTGTTAAGGGCAGAGCCTGCTTTCGAGGCTTCAAAAAATCGATTTTTTTGAGGATTTTTTTGGGAGGGAAAGAAATAATTGATTCAAGCGAAATTTCTAGGCCTTATAGTTATATATTTGAACATATTTCACAAATTTTTTGGATACGAAATCTTTGATATTCTGCCTTTGGGAAGCAATTACCCGATGCATCTTGCATGTACATTTTTCGGACGGCGGGCAGGATGCAGGTCCCAATTTCTATCGGAAACAAAAAATTCAAAGAGATTCATATTTTTTTTATTAATTTATCTTCTAGTTAAACTAAGAAAATTCCAAAAAAGTGTAAAATTTAAAATTTTATTAAAAATTGAATAAATAGTGGCTTTTGATCAAAATAATTTTTTATGCTGTTGAAAAATATGTTAAAACTTGACTTTTCTTAATATTCTTTTTTAGTTTAAATATAAGATAATTTTATGTCAATGATAATAAACTTTGCCCTAATTCCATACGACGTTTAGTTTTTTTTCTATCCTGCCCGCCAATTAAGAATAATCCTAAAAATGAAAAACCGAGAAATCACGCTTCAAAGTTTTCGCGTTTTGCCTAAGCGCTCATACATATATGTACATAGTGTAAGAAAAATAAAAGTTGGAATAACTTATTAACGAAATACAATGAAATAGATAAAAATGTTACATTAGAAATAAGTTCCAAGAAATGTTCCGCTTGCCTGTCGCACATGTTAACTCTGTGAAGAACGAACGCAAAATGGATGTTTGTGTCGTGTATGGGCAAACGAATTCATACCGATCGAACGCACTTGTGTGCTCGTGTATGGGCACTATAAGATCGAATGTAGTAACTCCACACTTAAGCTACTTCCTAGAAATAGCGCTATCCAATGGAACACTGACGGCTCGCAAATATTGTACGTATCGGTATGGTGCGTGCCTGCGCACAAAAGTTTCCATCGCCATGTGACGTTTTCCAAGCATATTGCAAGCACAAAAACGTTGCAATAAGTCAGTGTGTACATATAAATAAATCTTTGTCCCAACTATCACAATGAACCTAATTATATTACGATATTCAGGCAGCAGTAAAAGTTGTCAATATTACAAGATTAAATCGCTATCGGTGCAAGAGTACATAGAAGAGCCTGTCAATCTGCAACTGAATTCACATTATCTGGGAGCAGGGACACAAAGGGGAACCGGATAGAAATTGGCTGACGAACTTGCCTGCCGTACCGAAGGCAGACGAGGTCTACGTAACCCTAACGATCCCGGATATTTATTCGGTCAAGGATTGTCATTTAAGCAGCATTCCTACGAATTACTTTAGGAAGGCCGTTCTGTAGCCTTTTTATATTTTTCAACTATTAGTTGGGACATTGTTTTTGTTGCTATTATGTAATGTTACTCAGTTGGCATCGAAGTCATTTAACGTTAGGCCCAGTTCTCGACGGGGTCACGGGACCTATTCATTCCTATAGCAAAATATTTTCCCGCTAACTTTGTTTATAAAATTATAAAGTAGTGCCATACGTAATATAAGTTGTAACATATGACAAGAATTACATGATAGAGACTCTCATTTTTCTCTCAAATGCGTTCTCCGGTTAAGCCGAAGCGATAGGGATCACGTACCTTTTAACAGCTGATACAAAATAGACGAGATATTCGCCGACCTTGGTCTTAAATATCTACATATAATTACTAATTATCTGAAACACACTGTACCTCTTCATATTACAATTTCGTTCATTTCTTCTGGTTGAAATTTATGGTTATAATGAGCCGTTTGCGTGGAATTACCTCGATTTTAACGCGATTTTTATCGTCAGTTCAACAAAACAACGCCCAGCAGCAAATACACCAGTTATTAACTGGCAGATTTCCTAAGGCAAATATAAAGTTAAAGTCATATAATCCGCTTTTTAAACCAAAATATTTACTCTTATAGGCAAGCGTCAACGTTGTAGATGTATCTGGAGGTTGTGGTGCTATGTTTGAGGTGTTTGTGGAAGATAAAGAATTTGAAGGTTTATCCACTTTAAAGCAACATAAATTAATAACACAAACATTAAAAGAGCAAATAAAAAATATGCACGGTGTCCGCATACATACATCAATACCAAAAGCCAAATGATGCATCTTTATAAATCAAATCTCTATGCCATGGTTGAAGCAAACAAGTTGTTATCTAGTTTTAATCTGCTTTCAGTAACATTAGTGAATAAACGAGAATACAACAGGGTGTGCGAAATATAAACGAAAATAATTTGTAAAGAAATGTTAACGAGTTGAAACCCAATAATTAAAAATTAATTGTTCTTCACATTTTATTTCGCATATACTTTAGTACATCATTAACTCAAAATTGGTGTCGGATTCAAAAAATATTTTTATTTGCATGTGCAAACAGGTCAATTAACTCTATTCCGGAAAAAGTAGATTACTTTATCGGAAATTATCTGAATTTTGTTCATCATAGCGTTGTTAATTGACGATCTAACCCTTTCTGAATCGGTGAGTTGTGTGAAAGGTCAATGAGTTGGGAGAGGTTATTAAATCACATTGTTTAGGATACAAATGGACTCAATTTTGTTTAACAAAGAGTGTTTGACGAAGTAGTAAAACTAGCTTGTGGCCTTTGTGGATGAAGAACAATTATTTATTACGCATCTTTCAGATCAGTTTTATATGATTGTTTAACGCATTTATATCGCCCTGTTATGTTTTATAACAATAAATATTCCGCATAGGGAACAATCACAACGCATTTATTGACGCTAATTGTATATATGTGGTGAAACATATTGCATTTTGCATTTGTAATTTTAATCAAGTGAAGTAATTTAGAAGATTTGTAAATAAACTAATTGTTACATATACAAGTTCAAGTTAAAACGCAATTTGTAAGTTTAAAATTTGCCATGTAATGAAGTTGAGTGTATTTAGTTATTTTCGATATTCCTCGTGCTAGCGTTTGGTATACAATAGTCAAGTACCTACTTTGTTTAAAACTGACAAGAAAGATTTAATTAGCTTTCAATAATAGCAGTGCAATAAACTTTATTATCGGTCAAATTGGCTGGCCAGTCTCATTTGAGACTCACGGAATATAAGATTTTAAAATGCGAGAATTTAAAGTGGTTGTGTTGGGTTCGGGCGGTGTCGGCAAGTCTGCCCTTACTGTCCAATTCGTTTCCGGGTGCTTTATTGAAAAGTACGATCCCACCATTGAAGACTTCTACCGAAAAGAAATAGAGGTAAGTGCATAAGTTACAGATTTAACATAATATGTATAAGATTCTAATTTCTTTAGTCAATTACGCGAAGTATTTCATTAAATGAATGATAATATAAATAAATAAAAAAGTCGGTTCCTTTTGTTATGCATTTCTATTATATTAGTTGGTATAAATATTATTCCTATCTAATGGGGAAAAGGTTGAATCATAATGCTTAAAAAACGACTCTAATATGAATACAGATAATAATTTATAGAAATTTATATTTATAATTGTAATATGACTATCAAAGTAAATATATTTAACTCCGAAGCCTATGTCTCCTCACTAATTTGTTTGAAAAGTCTTTTAAATTGTAGCATTACCAAATATCATGGATAATCAACAAGTTCATCTAAAATTTAATTTTTATTATTTTTGTTTAATTTCTCACAAATACTTTGTAAAATTTCGATATTTGCACAGTTCCTTGAATTCTGCCACATTAAAACAATCTACGACTTTTTTTAATTTTATACCCAGGATGGATAATAAATTGCTTTAAAATTGTTTTACTAATGATATATGGTATATTCATATTTTTTTTATATACATACTTATTTATACTATTTAATTATAGTCAATCTTTATCTTACAATTCTACAAATCAGTGTTCCAATTTTCAAGCCAAAAAGATAATAATAACAAATGAATACTCGCTGAAATACCTAGTTTTTTTTTTCAAACAAAACGAGTTCCCCTGATGAAGCATTAAATTGTCGTTTAAAGTAAAACGAAATATATGTATGATACGTATACGTACTTGTAGCTATTTTTATTGTAACGGTAGCACGGATAATTAAATGAGATGTTGTCATCTCGAAGTATAATTGGAGACCCAGGAAACCTAATATTTCGACTTGGCTGAACTATCGGGTAGGCATATAAATATCAATGTCACACCAGGACTCATTGCATGCAGGGCATATGTTTGTTTACCCCGTAAACATAAAACAAAAATATCCACTTCCAAGATTTGAAAACTCAGCTTAATTATCTAAATAGTCCTCAGAAGTATTTTTAACTATTGGGTTCTTCCAATAGGGTTGATTTGATTTCATGTGTCGTTTTGGCCATTTTTAAAATGTAATGATCTGTAATTCATTTTCATTGTATTTGGTAATGTTTACAATTTTATGGCACGATTACGATTCTTTCGGCACCGCGAATTGATAGTACGGATGGATAGAGGAGGTCCTCAGGATTAAAAAATGTATACATACATATATACCGTCCTCAGACTCATAGTTTTCGAGATATTTCACTTTGAAGTTCCACAATTTTATATGCAATTCACTCTTATTTTGTTTTGTTTTTCTTTACATGTCATGACAAATACCGCCGAAAGAATCGTAATATTGCCAATTTTATCATGGAAAATTATACGCAAGAACAAAGTTTACACATTATTCAAATTTATTATGAAAATAATAATAAATAGTTAAGAAAATCATCTCCGATGAGACTTACTTTCATCTGAGTTCATAAACAAAACTGTCGATTCACCACTTAAATTGATAGTTTGTTGTGGTTTTGGTCTGGTGGAATCATTTATCCGTACTTGTTTCTAAATGAAGCTGGTTACAACATTATTGTCAATGGAGAGCGGTTAGTTATCGATGAAAACCAACTCTGGCCGCAATTGGAAGAAGTTAATTTTGACAACATCTGATCCAGCAAGACGGAGAAAAGTTTGGGGCTTCAATGATTTTAATAAATTATGACATTGAATGGCCACCAAAAAGTTGTGACTGAACACCATTATACCACTTCTTTTGGAGTTATTTGAAGTCATTGGTTTTTGAACGTGCCATTTATCACTCTTATTGGAAAATCCTGTATAATACAATACGCATAAAACTTTATTTTTAAATCATTTAATAAACTTACTTATAAATTTCAATTTTACAATAATTCAGGTTGACAATTCACCGTGCGTATTGGAAATATTAGATACCGCTGGTACAGAACAGTTTGCATCAATGAGGGATTTATATATAAAAAATGGACATGGATTTATTGTAATGTATTCGTTGACAAACCATCAAACTTTTCAGGTAAATTGAATTATCGAAATAATTTTATGGAAAGTCTTCAAACTAAAAAAAAATACTATCATTTCAGGATATATCAAGCATGAAAAATGTCATAACAAGAGTTAAGGGAAGTCAACCGGCCCCAATTTTACTAGTCGCAAATAAAATTGATTTAGATTGTCAAAGAGAAGTTTCTACTGAAGAAGGTACGGAATTTAGATGTAATTATATACTGATTTATTTATGTACTATTACATATTTATTATTAGGAAACGCTCTCGCTCGACAATGGGACTGTCCGTTTATTGAAGCATCAGCAAAAGATAGAATAAACGTAAATGAAGTGTTTGCAACTATAGTACGTGAAATGAATATGACACAGGAAAAACGCCAGAAAAAAAGTTACTGTTGTTGTACACTTTTATAGAAATATTAAAAAACGTATTAATATAAAATTAGCTCAAAAGTGTACGAGTAATTGTATTATTTTACTTTAATATATTTTGCTCTTAACTTACACTGATTTTCCAAGGCCATGCAAATATACGTATATGAAGGTTATTTGTATAACATTAACGAAAGACTGGAAATTCTTTAAAATAATATAAACCACTTAAATATCAACAGTGACTACCAGAGTCATGATTAGAAGAGTTTAAAAAGTGTATGCGAGAAGTAGAAATCTAAATTTGATAAGTGAATAATAAAATTTGAAAATTAAGGGAAATAATTCAATTGTGACTATACTTTCTTAAATAAACCCCCTATATCTGTATATATGTATATAAAGCTCATTATATAGGAAAACTCTAATGAAAGACAAAAGGATGAACCTGGTTAACTATATTTATAAATCAGCGTACAGTCATCGGCACCGTATCATTCACATCTCACGACAACAACAGTAGAGTAAAAGCATCCACCATAACACTTGCATTTTATTTGTAGAAAAAGTCACATCCGTGAAATGGGCGAAGTGTAAAAACTGGGGTGCCTTCGAATGCACTTCCCCCTTGCCGAGTTCTGTGAACTTCGACTCAATTTTATAGCTCCTGTCCAACTAGACTATTCGGTTTCGTAAGATTTAGCAACACATAAAAAATAGATGACGCACATTCCCCCTTGATGTGTGAGATGAGTCATCCCTAAATCTCGCAATCGCAAAGTGGATTGAAATTGAACGTAGTATGTACTATGCATTTATATACGTATCACAAAACCATAACAGCTTAGGATACAGACGCTGCCACAAAATACAGGTCTACGAAACCGGACCGAACTTTCATCTGGGTGAGGATTACAGTATTTCTCAAGATAATATGGAGAAGTCAGTCAATTCAGACATATGTATATATTGCATTTCAGTTATTTCTGGCTCAAAGTGGTCTATATATTCGAAACAACGTATCATCAAAAATTCAGAATTGATTTTTTTGTACTGAGTACGATTTACTACATAATATTACATATGTATGTACAAGTATATGTACAAATTTTTCATTTTCTGATAACAGACATGGCCAAGTAATAACCGAAATTCAAATTTATATTATTACTCACCGATTCAAACAGGACTAGGTAATCGACGTAACAGCCTTTGAGCGGATGAAATCTGTTTTATATATCTTCCTACTTTATTTCAGGTAGCGGTATGTATGTATGTATGTTGATTCCACTAAATGTTTAATTTACCTACATATTAAAATCTTTCTTGAAAATTATAAATTTTAACATATTACATTTATATAAGTAACTACTTTCGTTTGGTTATAGGAAAATTGAAAAGGATGCATAAATATATAAATATTATATATATATATACATATATATATATATTATATTATACTTTTAGAATGTGTAGATGTGCGTATGTATGCACATACATAATTATAATATTGCAGTACCCACAGATATCCAAAACATTTCTTCTTATAGGTAACTAGGAATAATATCATGGCAACAAGCTCTGCAAGTAAAATAATTTAATTTTCCATGACAACAGCGTAAAATTAATTTATGGGAATTTATGTACATGCTTTACAGCTAGCAAAGAATTTGCAAGTGATTAATTTGAGAAAGTGTTTACAATGTTACAGTTCAAAATAAAAAAATCCTTTACGTTTTACGTTAAAGTATTCGTTACTTTAGGTGTATATTTTTTGCATTTTCTAAATCATATTAATTGCTTAGAAGCTCCGCAAATAACTCTTCCTGGCCAGGGCATAATTGTTGGGACTTATTTAAAAATGTTTCGGGCACAAAATATTAAAGCATATTTAGGAATAAGATATGCACGCGCTTTACGTTTTTCACCGCCAGAATTAGATATGTCTGAATGGCAAGGAGTTCTGAACGCAACAAGATTTGCTCCGTTTTGCTGGCAAAATCCTTCCAATGTAAAAAACACGATATTGCATAACCTTCTCAGAAATAAAGTCGCTGGAGACTATGATATTACCTATGATGAAGATTGTCTGAATTTAAATATTTTTGTTCCAGATGGTAAGAGTTTTTCATAGCTACATACATACATACATACATGTACATATGTATATAACATTACACAAAATGTATCTATATTTTAAATTGAATCATATTTCAAGGATCACCCGGTGTTAAAGGATATGCTGTAATATTTTGGATACATCCTGGAGATTTTTCACATGGATCACCAATAGACATTGAACCCTTCCAGATCGTGTTTAAGCAAAAAATAATAGTTGTGACGTTTTCATACCGCTTAAATATTTTTGGTTTTCTATCAACGGCGGATGGTGAAGCCCAAGGTAACTTCGGATTAATGGATCAGTCTGCTGCGCTGTTTTGGGTGAAAAAAAATATCAATCATTTTGGCGGAAATGAAAATAAAATTACAATAATGGGACACTCCGCGGGGGCGGTTAGTGTCGGATTGCACTTAATATCTGAAGAATGGTCAAAAGGTGGTTATTCAGGGGCAATTATGATGTCTGGAAATCCAATAACTGACAAAGTCGTGCGCGATCCGAAAGTTTATACCGAATCATTGGACTCAATATCAACACTATTTGGCTGTAATAGAAGACCAACGTCAATGCTTTTAACGTGTTTGAAAAAAGTTGATGCAAAAACACTCATAACAAATCTTCCAGAAGTGGAATGGGGGCCTGTAATCGATTATGGCCTTAGCAATACATCAGCTCACTTCATTAAAGACTATCCTCAAAAAATATTCAAAGATGGAAACTTTCAAAAAGTTCCCATTTTAATCGGCGCAACCAATATGGAGGACATTTTTAATTTGGTTGACGATATAACAAATCCCAAGTTAAATGGTGATGACTTTCTTCATGTTGTTGATGAAATATCTAAACATGACCTTAAAGCTAATACTGAAAGTGATGAAAACTGTACAAATTCTCAAATAATAATCGATGCAGTAACGTATATGTATCCAACACAAGGGGAAGGAGTTAACATTCTTAAACAACTTACAAATTTCCATACGGACCGTATGTATATTGCACCATTATTTTTTATGGCAGATGTATTAGGCAAAGGAAATAAGGTGTTCGCGTATTTATTTAGTGTTCGTCCTCAAACTCAATTTATCGACCTGCCTGAATGGGTGGGTGTACCTAAGTTTTTTGATCAGATATTTGTATGGGGCGTTCCCTATATGAACAATACCAGCATTCTGAAAGAGTGGAATTCGAGCGACAAAAAAATAGCAGATGTCGTGATGACAATGTGGGCGAACTTCGCAAAATCTGCGGACCCTATTATTTCAAATGTATATGTCAAATGGAATTCATTTACAGGTGAAAACAATACTGTTTTAATAATAAATCAGAATTTTAATTCGGAACAGGTAAATAATATGCTTACCGTGAGGTTTTGGAACAATTATTATCCGAGTTTAGTGAAATTTGCCGCTAATTGCTGTGAAGTTGCAAATACCGCAATTTCAATTTTTGTTAACAATAGACATTCAGTAACTTTTTCACTAAATTTCAGCATTATTTCCGCACTTATAGTTGTTAATATTTTTCTAATGAAATATATAGGATGTGTACATGTTATCTGCATATATATATAATACAAAAAATAGTAAATAATTATTTATATGCCATCATAATGATTAATAATCATAGCAAATTAAATATAACAACATATGTATTTACAAATAGAGCAATTTAATAACATATCACAATAAAAATATTTTTTATGTGAATAGGAATATGTACCAGAATATTTTTATATTAAAAACAAATATTTACATTTACTCTACCTCTCATAAGAATAAGCTTACACAAATTAAAAACCTTATTATTAAAAATTAATAAATATTATATAAATATATTACTTAATTCATATTGCTTATAATAGTAGCGCTTGATAAAAAAAAAATATCAATGTAAATATGTATGTATATCAAGAGTGTGATCTCTCGAAGAGTTCATAAGTCCGAGTTTAGCCAGAGAACATCAGAATCTTTGATGTTCTCTGGTTGAATTGAATTAAACGATCATATATCATCGACCCAAACAAATACCCGGAATATGGACGAAGAAATTGTACCAAGTTTATCGCCCTAATGCTTATTCACACACGTAGACTTTTGTTGCCGAAACTAATAGTTTGTAAGCGAGGTGGTGGTGGAAAAGAAACGGGAACATCGCAATATTCCGCAACAAGCTTTTTGTTTGTTCGTAACAATTCACTGCTACGCAGTATACTTTACATTCTCTGGTTTGGCATCCTTTTGAATTTGAAATATGGTAATCTATATGGTTACAATGGCAGTGAGCTTGAAATTTTGGATGAAATATACATAATATAATAGAAATCATATTGGAAAATGGAAAGGATGTGAATTCAATGGCATTTCTGACAACGAATAGATTAAACAAGGCCCAAAACCTTAAAAATGTAATCAAGAAAGTCTTAAAAAATACATAAGAAGGTGGGCAACACCAAGAAGTAAATTTGCAAAGCTGACACTTCGTTCCATTTCCAAAATTATTTGTTTGCATGCAAAGTCGATTATGTGGTTATCGGTAACGAGATCTTTTTTAGTGTGGTGCTTTGTATACATAAATATATTATTCTCAATTTAATTTCACTTAACATGGACTTCATAGATGATTTTATAGAGGAATATAGAAAAAACCCATGTCTTTGGAAGGCTGACTGTACAAATTTTAAGAATCGTACCAAGCGACAAGAGGCATATTTGAAATTAATAGAAGTAGCAGCAAAGCATGGAGAGCACTACAACATTGAACGGACGAAGCAAAAAATTAATAACTTGAGATGCGCGTTCCGACAACAATTGAAGAAAATCGTAGAATCTAAGAATAAAGGAGAGAAAGATGAGCCCTACTGTCCAAAACGCAGATATTTTGAATCTTTAATGTTTTTAAAAGATGAGGAAAATTTGGACAGAAAATCCAAGCGTTGTGGAGTTATAGGATCGTCGAATGGTGAAGAAATCGAGTCGAGCACTCTAGAGCAAGATTGCATCGTTGAAGGGATAATGGAATCACATATAGTTAGAAACAAATTGACTCAAAATATTTGTCCTTCAGATAGCACAGAAGCGGATCAGACTACAAAACAACTAACGCAAAATGAAATTTTAGAGGAACAGACAATAGAAGAGAGTTTTACAGAATACAGTGACGATGTATACAATAAAATAAATGATTTAATGCCTCCGGAAAGAGGTTTGAAAGATCAAAAATCTTATGAAAGTGAAAAAGAGACGTGTTTCCTGCCAGTATCAAATAACTCCCGAAAAAGATCTTCATCTACTTCTTCGCAATTATCAAAGGAAATAGAACCTGCCAATAAAAGAATGTATAAATTGGAGGCATCCTCAATAGACTTGGAAAAAATTTTGTCTCTTGCTTGTAAAAGTCATAATAGTAATATAGATGACCATTTCGCGAATTTTGGAAAGGTCATTGCACACAAACTTCGGACGATGGATAATTCTCAAGCTATTTACGCAGAAAAAATTATCACGGATGTTTTATTTCACGGGCAAATGAAAATGTTAACTGTATCAAGCATAAAACAATTTTTGAATGTTAATTTCCCAGATTTGTGCGAATCTGTCCGATGTAATAAATAAACTTGTTAAGTGTTTGGCCTTGATAGAGCAAATAAAATTCAAAGTATTTATTGTATATATAAATCGGGGTCTGATAGTTTTACAGCTCATTTAATTTTCTTTTTATTAAAAATGAAATGTACAATACACTTACTTCATTTCAAGTTTTGTTATAAAGATATATTTATTTTCCAACTATTCTTAAAATTTAACATCAGTTGATTACCGCTGAAATTATGTGGATAAAACTTGTATAATCCAAAAGGACGAAACGTTCGATACTTTGTTATAAATATATATTTCAGGCTCTTCTAAATTTTAATTTATCTTATACCAGTCCAAAGTATCAGGCTTCGTTGCAGATGCATTCAACATGCTGTGAACATCACTGAACATTTCATTGCAAATATTATCTTCAAGCTAAAATCAATAAATAAAAATTCACCTTATTGAATTATATATGCCAGTTTATACTATATGTCACCTGTAGTGAAGATACAAGATTATCCGGGCAATCTATGCCACTTAAGGCATTTAGGCTACCTGATTCTAAAAAAAAAAACATATTAATCATTATATAATAAATAAAGCACTTAATAAGTATAGAGTCATTTTTCATTCAAATTTTCAAAAATCTAGAAAATGGTATTTTGTGTGACAAAATCTCGAAAGAATAAATTTATATATAAATTGAATAATTACCACTTATACAATCCATACTGTCATCAATATTCGGCATTAAATCCGCTGTGGTAGAAAACGTATTTGAGGATAAACTCAAACCGCTATCACTTGATTCCTGCCGAGCATGATTGTCACCGGATAAAAATGGGTCCATTTGAAGACTGCCATTTTGTCTAGTCAAAGAACTCTATTAAAAAAAAAAAGATAATAAAAACTATATCGTTGAATTCTACATGGATTTAACCTGTTCAGAACTTGGTTTAAAATAATCCTGCTCCTTTTCGATATGTTGAATGTTCAGCCAAGAAGGACCGGGCTTTTGCGATTTCACCGGTTTTTGCAAAAAATCGGCTGTAAAATAAGTGGTTTTAATTAATTTTCTGCTGATTACACATATTTAATTTTCGGATGTTATACAAGTTTAATTTATATACACTTTGTAATTTATAAGGCTTACGTATTCGGGGATCATTCCAGGATGTTGTTCGATTTACGTGGTTAATAAAATAAACATCTCCAGATTCTGTGTAAGCTTGTTCCCATCCCTCTGGTAGAGGACCCAAGTTATCGGCCAAATTAACAGATTCTTTGCCCTTTAAATTTACTAAAAAAAAAAAATAAATTATTCTTTGTTGGATATAAAATTCGATGGAACTAACCATTATGAGAAAGACCGTCTTGAAATATCTGCTGTTTCAACTGAATTCTCGGATCTTCCCATTGCGTTGATTTTGTAGTATGGCTATAATTATAAAGAATTATAACTAGCCTTTTTTATTCATGATTAAAACAGTGCAATTTTAGGGGTCTCATTTCTGTATACGAATTACTAATCAATTCTTAATTTACTCCAACAAACATATAAATTTAGATATATGTAACTTACTTTAATACTAGATATACCAGACCAGTCAAAATGGCTGTTTTCGGTATTTCAATTTAAAATTCCTACTATAACTAAAGAATTAATTTTATAAAGTTTATATTACTGTATATATGTATACTGTATGTATTTAAAAGTAAATAAAGACTGGAAACCCCATTAAACAATTCGTTCTTAAGAACAGTCATTTTGACTGGTTTAGTATAAATAGGTATACTTCAATTGCTGGTATATCTAGTAAGTATAATTTATTATACTTACTTTAAATAATAAATTTGACCATCATTAGTCTTCGCTTGTTCCCATCCCGGAGGCAATGGTCCTAGTTCGTTTTGTAATTGTATAGTACTCACAACATCATAAGATCTTTGTTTCATATGAAATGTCTGAATATTTGGGGCATCCTTAGGCACTGGCTGCTCTCCTTGCTCCATGCGGACTGCTGCACCAGCATTAACGCTAGGAGGAAATGGGACGGTTCCTGTAGTAAAAACAGGCCCTATTCCATCTTGAATGCATGCACTCGTTTCCATTACATTTCCTATATGTACATTATATGTTTGTTGAAGCGAAGCTGGGCTACTATGCGCACGCGAATGTGAAATTGAGAGCCTATTCGCTGTAACTTGGGGTTGCGTTATTGTCGCAGGAACTGCGGCAACAGAGCTTGTTGATATATTCCCTTGGCTAACATTTGGTTGTGAGCCAGTGTCATAAGCAGAATCAGCACTATTTGCTCGTGAATGTGCAACGGAAGGCGATCGAGATGCAGTTGCAGGTGGTTTAAAGAAGGACTCAGGGAGTTGACGCATTCGGAAAGGCACTTGAAGTGGACATTTTGACTCTGTCGGATTTAATACGCTGTCAAATAATGCTTGTAAATTATTATCGGAATCTTGATCTATACGAACAACTAAGTTATTCGATTCTTTAGATGTAGATTTTTCTTTTGCATTGCCTTTATTAAGACTGCCCACTGTTTTGCTTAAAGACATTTTTAATGCAACCAACAAAAAAAAATATCCACTGGTAATTTATCAAGCAACACAATTCTGTGTTGTGCATGTACCAATTGAGAATCTTAAAATGGCGGTTGTATGGTTTATTCCAACCTTAGCTTGCTGCCATCGTATACAACCAAACGTAATTATTCGGCTACTAGATAAATGATCGTTCTTCAACTTTTACAATATTCAACTTGAAAATACACTGGAGTACACTTTTCTTCCTATTTTTTAACTACTTATTAAACTTTTAGCAAAAAAAAAATTGACAAACTATTAAGAGTATAGCATATTATATCGTATAGAGTTACCAACATTCTCTTTTTTAGATTACCTACGATCTTGACTTCCTGTTGATGAAACTTAAAGTAATGTTCTCAATTGAATGAGCACTGTCCCATAATGTCTTTAATTATAAGATCCTGAATTCAAACTTTTTCCCTTTAGTCCCACAAATAATACACGCACATTTATGTTTCCGATCGGCATGGAATCTTTTCGCTATACACGTCATACAGTTATATTTTATCATGTACACGACGTACTTATGTGCACACCGATCGTAGAAATCGAAAATTTTCGCCAACATAGATTCGTATGGACACAAGCCCATACATGATCGGAAGCACATTTATATCGTTTATGGCCACTTTTACTGCTAAAAATACATAATATGAATTTAATTTATTCTCATATTATTATCAAAAATTAAATGAATTACAACTTCTTTCCAAAAGCTTTTGAAAACTTAATATTTTAAATTACTTAAAATAAATTAAGTTTTTGTAGAACATGTAAAGCTGCTTTTTTTGATTGGACTGAAAGAAGCAGTTCTCCATATTAATAGCCCTGACAAACGACAGTGCTAATATGCATTAGTGGGTTTAATTTAAATTTACTTGCGCATTTGACCCATGTTAATGCAAGTTTGTAATGCACAAGAATTTCGTGCATTTAGCTGATTTTACCAAATTTGAGTAGGCAACACTGATCAAAAATGGCCGATTTTTGCTATTTTTTGACAGATGTCGCTTGAAATCTGCCGCCTTGTTTGTGTTTACAGTTTCAGAGGTAAATAGTTTTTATATTGCTAATTAAATTATGTGCAAGTATGTATATTAACAAAAACAAATTTTAATATTTTTAGATGGCAGAAAATAAACAACGCACAGTTTGCTATCCATTTTTACAATATTCTTAACTTTTTCGCACACTTTTAGTTCAATTTTTTAATAAATAAACAAATTTCACTATCAGCTGTCTAAATACACAAGTCTGTCGTCTGTCACCATAAAATTGCAATGCGAATTAGCGTTGCTTAAGGCGCATTAATTTTGCTCGTCTGTCAGGGCTATAAAACGCTTTTCAGCGTTAGAAAATGAAAACAGGGATTCCACACAGGGTTAGATCGCCGAAATAACAGTCATTAGACAAATAAAATACGGATCAATTCTGGTATCACATAATCAGCTGTTGTGGGAAACTCTTGTGTTTTCGTCCATGTAAAATCTGTCAAACGAAAACACAGTTTTCGCTTAAAACTACTTGAAAACTTACATTCCACTCATTATAATCGGTGCCTGTTCTAGTTTAATCGATGTATTTGGAAGACATATTTTGCCGGCCCTAAATTGTCACTTAATATTTGTTTACATTCCATATACAAAAACAGCTGTCGCTTTATATTCTCATATTGGGGGGATTCTCTTGCTCTTGCAAAACCTTGCACGGTGCAGAAATTGCAGAATTTTCCCCTTGGTGCAACGGCACAACAACAAACCCACGCAGAAAAGTATTTGCAATGGCTATAAATATGTCAAACCAAAACCCGCGTTTATTTTCGTGCCGTCATATATCACTAGATTCTGCAATGGGTGCTCTCTTGGCCTTGCATATTTCGGTATAGGATTTTTGCATTTTCTGTCATCGTGCAATCTTGCAAGAGCAAGAGAATGCCGCTATTGATAGTTGTCAGTGAAAACTCATCGAAAACACACATTGTCGATCGGAACGACTTAAATTCCACAACATACAAATGTGTTTTCAAAATGTTTTCAATGTCCGTCCGAGCATAGTATTACAATTGAAGTTGATGCAGAAAAGTCGCGACAAATAAATTTCTCGTAGCATATACAGTGTGCAGTACTGTGTATTCAAACTGCATGGCTTGAAGAATTGATCAGCTACAGATAAGTATTTAAAGAATTTATCGACTTTAAAAATTTTATATGTTATTATACATCCCTATCGATTGGTGCAAGTTTTTTGACAATGGCATGGTTTTTTAATAAATATGCCAAGAATTTTGCTGTTATTGGGATAACTATTTGTATATTGGAATACATTGGGATTTTCAAACATTATCACGAGTTAGAATATGAGCGATATTTTGATTACCCAACTGGTCTACCCAGTGATTATAATTATTCATATATCCATAATCCTTCCGAAAAATGCAGAATACCACCCAAATTATTGATAATTGTAAAGTCTGCTGCTGAAAATGTTTATCGTCGTAATATTATTCGTCGCACTTGGGGTTATGAACACCGTTTCTCTGATGTGGAAATAAGATGCGTGTTTTTACTTGGAATTGGTAAAACTGAAAAAACCAATATTATTTCAAAAAATGAGTCTTCGAAATTTAATGATATTATTCAGATTGATTTCATTGATGCTTATTTTAACAATACCATAAAAACATATATGGGAATGAAATGGGCTCTTAGCTATTGCAATAGTGAGTTTTTCTTCTTTGTGGATGATGACTATTATGTGTCAACAAAAAATTTGTTAAAATACGTTTCGAAAGCTGTTCCAAACAGTCATATCACAGAAAATGAGAAAAATGAACTATTTTCTGGCTTTGTAATGCAAACACCACCTCATAGACATAGATTCAGTAAGTGGTATGTATCTCTAAAAGAATATCCGTTTGATTTGTGGCCTCCCTATGTAACTGCTGGTGCTTTTGTCCTAAATCGAAATACTCTATTTAAGTTGTTTAGTGCTAGTAGCCACATGAAAAAATTTAGGTTTGATGATATTTTCTTAGGTATAGCAGCACTAAAAGCTAATTTAACTCTTAAACACTGTGAAATGTTTTATTTCAATAAGCCAAAATACGAAGGACCTGCAAGCTTCCAAAACATTGTTGCATCACATGGATTTGAAAATAGCAAGGAATTGGAAACCACATGGAATGAATGTCGATCAGCTGGTTTTGCATGACCTATATGCAAACCTTAAATATAAATATGTTGCAATAGTGTTTTTATCTGTATATAATGGAGTAGTTATTTTTATATCATTTTCGAGATTTGCAAATAAAAATATTAATTACCATACAATGGCTTTAATACATATCTTGTTCATTATACGAAGTATTAGTTAAGGAATCAAAGCAATTAGTCCATGCAAATTAAAAAATATAATTTACAAATAAGTATATTAAAATTATAAAATATGTATAAACAAATTTTCAATAGAAAAATGCGAATATTTAGATGGAATTTTATAGTATACCGCCAAAATATCCAAATGTTCAAATAAGATTTAATGTTGTATGCGACACACTAGTTAATTTCGATAAATGAAAACAGTAGAACAAAACAGTGTATTCCATGCCATAAATCTCTGTTTCTGCCTGTTAATTCTCCTTGATTCCTATCCTACGTATAGATAGATTCTAAATAACGAAACAAATATTCAAAATGTTTATAAATGTTATATTTTTTAAATGCTCATCTTCATTGTGGTTATTGCATTTCAAATTAATAATTTATTACATTAATATTATAACACAAACTTTGGGCGAATGTTTATTTTTTTAGTGTTATATATTTTTTAATTCTCTTTTAAAATATTTATACTTAGTTGCGCTATGACAATATTTCTTATAAATGTTTTTCTTTGTCGGAGAATTAACGTTCCCGGTATTTAAACATATTTACAATCATCACTAATCCGACACCACTTTACTTTTGATACATAACTATATGTATAACAATATAAAATTAAAAATGAAAGCGTATATATCTAATACCAGCGAATGTATTTTTATGCAAATTAACATTATATTATAAGTGGGATAAATAAACAAAACGTTTGAAATCGTTAATCACCTTTCAAACGTTTGGCAAATTCTACTTGCTGCAATTCCCTCCATTCCTTCTTTGGTTTCATTCTTTTTAATTGCCCATCCCAAACTAAATCTACTAGTCCGCCTTGTTTAGCTATAACACTTTTGACACGATTTGCAAAATCTATAGCCGACTCGCCTTCTTGTCTGTACATAGGTGGCAAGTACCAAACATCACAAACGATTGCCCAAGATGTCATCATCATATATAAATATTGCATCATCGAGTACTTTGAGCTATTCCAAAAGGCATCTCCAAAACGTGGATCGTATCTACAAGTGGTAATTAATATAAAATATTTTTTTAAATATGTGACATTCAAAAACCTGGTTAAATTAATATCAATTTAAACACTTACTTAATTGCTACGGGATAAATAACTCCCCCCACTTCGAAACTTCCCTTCTTGAACTGCATAACTGATGTGTTATTAATACAAGTGCCCTCTGGGAATATCAAAATAGGAGGATTATTTGGGTTTGATACATGTTGTTTAAGACGCTCAGCCACTGCATGACGATCCCTGGCTTCTCCCCTTTCAAACCAAATATGAGGTGATGCCCTTGCTAATGCTCGTTGCAGCAAACCCAAAAACCCACCGTGTCGTTGGCCAATCTTGAAAAAACGTAATAATTTAATAATTTTGAGTTTTTAAAAGATTACAACAAGACAGAGGGAACAGGTAGTAGAACAAAAAACACAACTCAAATGAATTTGTATCTTCAACAAAATTAATCAGCCGTTCTGTGCTACTAACAACATGGGGAATGAAAGTTGCAAGTCTTTAATTAGCAAAGATAAAGCATAAAAATAAACAAATCGCTCAGCGACATACATATAGTATACATATATTATATATTTCTTATATAATTATACTATGACAACTTGTTGCGCAATATTGCTTTATAAATGACAAGGTATCTATATTTAAATATAAAAGAAATATTTACAAAATATAATTTACAATGTTATATAACATTTGGTGAAAACAAAAAAAAATAATAATATAAAATAATCTTAGATAAAAGTTGCATTTTAGTGTATATGTACATATACTCATGTATATCAGCGATTTTCAGAGCGGCTACTTTTAGAATCTACATACATACATACATACATATATATTTTATAAATTTCGATTTTATTTTTCGGTAACAAAAAGTATAACTAATAAGGGTGAAGTTACAAATGCATAGTACAGACTTGTAAGTTTTGAAAACAGAACAGGAACAAATGTTTGAACGATAATCAACTGACAAATACTTTTATGCACATTGTATATATAAGTACGTGTAGTTCCCATTTATTAATTTCGTTAACTAAAGAACTTTTTTATGAATAATAATTTTATGGCTATTTCTGTGAGAAACATCTGCACTTTGCCATTAAATAAATAATATAGTATGATTAAGTCTAATTACATACAAAGGTATAAATGTTATTTGATAAGAATTCAGCCCATTTGACACCCAATGTTGGGTCTTAACCTTGAAGATTAATAAGAAATATATTGAACACTTACCAGAGAATAGGTTTTATCACACATAAGTACTAACACATCAATTGGGCTGGTATGATTTGCCACACAAATCCCATTTGTGGGTCGGTTTTCCACATTATGATAGTAAATAACGGCTGAAATTGCGCTGGACAGTACCGAAAAGCAATGACCAAGCACTTGATCTACCATTCGTCGTTTATATTCACCATCTTTAATATATCCAACTATCGCCGTACAAACAGTCAACCAAACTACCTAATGAATTGCACAGAACACAAAAGCCATTTACATTAAAACGTACACAAGCAATTGACGGAACAATTTGACATAATGTAAAATATATATGAATAATAAGAAATTGTGAACACCTGAATTATGACAAATATACAACAAATTGTTGATGATTGTCTACTCTTAAAACATATAAACCAGCTGGAATAAATGAGTTTTCTCACCAAAGAGAAAGTACAATCAGTTGAAAGGATAGCGACGTCCAAGGGAGATGTGTGGTTCGCTACACAAAAACCAGAACCTTTTGGTTTGTATTCTGTATTGTGGAATGTAATTACTGCTGATAAAGATCTAGTCATTATGCGGAAAGTAATTTTAAAAGATAAATCTGCACAAGGATGTCGGAGAAATTCGAAGGGGATCATCGCAACTAGACTGTTAGCAACAACTGCAACATACACCTAAAGATATAGCATATTTTAAGTTAAAGTTAATATAAAAACTATATATACTATTCATAATAACCACTGCTATAACATCGACAATTTTATCAGATTTTTTTCTGTGATTTTATTTTGCCACTGTTGCATGAAGCATTCAAGAAATAGTTTTAGGAATTCCTGAGGTGTCAGTCCGTTATGATATTGTATTTATTGTTCATTATGATATCAAAAACTTAATTAATTGTATTCCATATGTTCATCTTTTATTTAGTCACGGCATCGATACCGTTGTTTAATATCAGTGAACGAACCCTACGAATTCTATAATACTATATAGTAATAACTTTAAACTATTTGGGTTTTAATGATTTCGCATGTATTGATATTTGACTTTTATTATTTGTAATTTTGTTTAGTCAAATAATATAAGAAACCTACTGACATTTTGCAAAAACGTTGATTCTAAAAGACTTTTGCCATCACATTTTTGTTCAGTCGAATTTTTAGCAATTATACCCATAATTTCAAATGACTTCAAGAATAAAATACATATAATAAATATCAAAAGTCAATTAACCTAGTAGCAGTGTTGAACATTTTCGCATATGCGTATATTAAAGTATTCAACATTAACGCCAGTTTTTAATATTTTGAAGGGCCTTAGCATAAAAAGCAATTGGTAATAGAAGGGTGATAGGAAAAAATAAAATAAGCTATTTCAAAAAATTAAAAGTAAACATATGAAAATTTAGTTAATATATGAAAATTCTGTGTAAAAACTAAGTATCGAATTTCGAGGTCTGCTTAGGCAAACTTGAGTTTTTTTTAGAAGATGTCTTTATGATAAAAAAAAATTAAACCATATTTCATTAGGATAAAATTTAAAGGAAATATAGTTGTGTTGATATTTTAAGATATTCTTCATGGATAAAAATTTGAAAATCTATCATTTTAATCGATGTTTTACATAGTATAATAACTTTGTGCTTCTACAATACTAGTAATCAGTTATAAAATGAATCAAAAACTTACACCCACAAAGCAAACAAAAACTCGAAGAGGCATCAAAATGAAGTAACGAACAGCGAAACCTGTCATCCATATTAATGTTATCTTCCACGATATAAACTCATAGTGGCGATTTGTACGTGTTAACAGATTCCAGCTTTTTAATTCCTCGGCTTCAAAACGGGAGGTTACTTCATCTTCGATTATTGATTCAACTCCTGCTTTGATGTAATCTAGGCATTTCTCCAAGTTAAATCGCATTTCTTCCTAGAAATATTAAGATTTTTTAAATTGGGTTATCTTTTTAATATTTGAATACAATAGACATGGATTAATGATGTTAAATAAAAATTTCAAAATGTATTTTATTAATAATGATGATTTACAATTCATTGGACATAATAAATGTTATCTGATTTTAGTTATACGATTTAGTTTTAATTTAATATTTAATTTATTTGGAGCACTTACATCTTTTGGAGGGCTTTCAATATCAGATGCCGCGGGCTCATTCGATGTAGGAAGAAGGACGCTGTCTCTACTAATCAGTGTATTGCCATTTGTAGTGGGTATGGTTCTTCCTGTTTTTTTGCAAAATGATAAGTTAATCTCATCAAGTTTTCTCTCCTGTGAGTTATTAAAAATCGTGTCACCAACTAGTTTTTGACGCTCTTTTGCTGCAGACTCAATGCTTAGGCGGCCGAACTATAATTTACACATATTAATCCAAAAATAATAAAATTATTCAAGGCAAAACCTATCCGAATTATATTGTGGCATAAAATTTATCTTGAGTCGTATAAGTTAAAAGTCCATTCTTTTTTCTTAACAAAGTTATCAGTAATAACGTTATATTGTACCTTGATCTATTCTTATCGTAATTGCTAGTAAATATCTAAACAATTCACAACTTACCTCAAATATCTTTAACAAAAGTTTTACGTATGCTCTGCGTACACCGACCGATTTATTCACAGCAGACAAAATGATCATAAACGAAATAAATACAATAAAAGGAATGCAGAAAAAGTCCAAAAGCGCTGCCCAAAACATTTTTCCCTCCTTTATTTTATCAACAAGATTTAACTCCTGTTAAATACTATCCAATCAAGATTCAACTTCAACTAAAATCTCGAGAAATTATTTCTGTCGAACAGTAAACATCTTGCCAATATCAGTCTTTAAAAAATAGTGTAGTGCTGCCGGCCTGACACAATTATTAGTAACCAATATGACTATAAGTGCTGGTATGATATTCATAGTTTCATTGAATGAAATGTGAGAGAATGGCTATAATAAAAATCACCTTTGCTCCCCAGTTTCAGGAAAAATTAGAAGAATAGATATATATCAATTTATTTTATGTTATTGTAGTAGCATGAATTTTTTATATTTTCATATCAATATATTTTATAACTTTGTGGAAAGACTAATTTAATTTATTCTCATTTTCTGCTGTACGATTTGGAAGCTAAGATTAAATAAAATATAAACTAAACTGTTATCTGCCATCATTGGCTGAATTTCCTGATCGTCAGAAACGATTTCACAGTACTTTCCCTGAAAGAAACCGGATATTCCATTACAATAATCGAGTACTTTTCATATCGATAAAATAAAAGTTATTTGCAAATTTCGATAGATTTCGTTGGTCGAAACTAAATTAATGTATTCGTATGCCATATGCGGCGTTAATTCATTAGAGGAATTATATTAGTGTAGTACTGGCTGAACTATATTTACCGCTTGTGCTTATATAGCTAAGCTTTTCGAAATCCCCTATGGCTGGCATTTCGATTCTAATTGATATGGGCGATGTTTTAGTTCTGAAAACCCTCTTACGCTAAGCAAATTTTCTTGAAGACATTTACCTCTTAATGAACTCATTAGCGATGCTAATATCACTTTCCAGTATTTAGTGCCAATGACACGTGTAATTTCGAACGCAATTATGATTCAAACATTGATGTGATGGAATTACTACTAAAGTAAATGAGATTTGAATCTAAGATTTACTATTGACGGAGTGGTCAGCATGTAAAAGATTTTATTTATGGTAATCACATTTTAGACGGGCAGCAAGTTTTGATGTCTTACATTACACCTCAAAATAAATCGATAAAATGAAAAATAAATGTATTAATGTAAAAAAAAATTTATTGGCGAAAATCTATTTTTGTTTCTCAACTCTTCATCCTATACTCTTCAAATTTCTGTTTTTATTACTTCATAAATTATTTTTTGAAGTTATTAAGTTATTGTAGTTAAATGAGTTGATTGAACTTAGCTATAATAGTGTTTATACACTACTATAGTATTAGTTTTAATTTACTTTTTACGTAAATTCAACAGAAATCTGCAGGTAGATAAAGTCAGACGTTTCAGAGATGTTTACTTGTCCAAAGCAGTGTTGGTTTTGAGAGCGATGACACATTCTTCACCACATGATTTAAGGACTGTGCACTATAATCAAAAATAAACATGAAATTGGTATTAAATTAGTAATGTCGAGATTCACTTACTAAAAGATCTTTTCCATTATCAAAATCGGATCTTAAAGAATTTCCAAGGTCGCCCTCTGGTACCTTCAAATCTTCACGTATTTCTCCATTATCTGACATCAGAGTGAGGAATCCGTCATCACTTATATCAGTCAACTGATAATCCTCCCGTTTAACGTGTGGCACATCCATATTATGGGTTGAAGGGCAGATATCTTCATATCTGATTTTAAAATATTTCATATTATAAAGTTTATCTTCGATTTTATTATTTCACTTACTTCTTATTTGTAAAAATATCAATGCCAACCATATGGACTTTAGCATGACCATGTTTGCCAGTTTTTGAGGTAGACATCTCAACTATTTTGCACGGTCGTCCTTTCAACATAACAAATCCGTTCTTGCGTAAAGCCGAGCATTGCATCGGATATGTTTGAGAAGCACCAGAATCGCCAGTCTCAAAATGATGATCATCCATTTCGGCCATTTTTCCCAGATATTAGACTACCGCGTACCAAAAAAATATCTGAAAATATGCAGAAATAAAATAAATATTTACGTATTGAACCGGTAGCGAATATTTAACCATATTGTATATAAACTCATTTGAATATTTAAAGCGGTTTCATTATGTCAAATAATGTTTACATGTGATATTTTGGAAAATCGTGTATTAAGCTTACTAATAAAACAACTGAATATTTATCAAAAACGTAGTAAGAAAGCATTTGATTGTGTATATACAATAAAGCTAATATTTAACCGAACGATATACAGCGTCGCCGTCAAACAGTATGGCTTAAAATGTTACTATTGTAATTATGTTCTTAATTTTTTAGTCTTCCAACTACAATTTTATACTTGCTCATTGACGTCAAGTACTCAATGCATAGTCAAAGAAAATCCTAGCATACAAAAGAAATACCACTATTTCAAGTCCCAATTCGTCTCAGTAACACAAACAAATTTCACTTTTTAGGATTCATTTCCACCTTCAAACGTGATAGCATTTTAAATATTACATTTATACTTTAAACTGCATTAAAAATATCACAAATTTCGAAGAGCTCGATACTCACATGTGATTTAAATGATAGCCTTAAGCAAAGAGAAGAAACGGCACAACCCTGCTCTTGTCCACGAAACACTTGAATGAGTAATCAAGTTAGTGTATCCGGTCAATAAATTGCATTAAAATGGCGCAAACAATGCTTCGGTAGAATTCAAGCATGATTGTTCAAGCATTGCCTTGTACACTCATATAATTTTGCACAATTCCAAGGTCTTCTGGATCATCAATGCTTGCATAATCATCAACAAATAATATTTAAAAACGATTAGAAAATGTATACTTTGCTCAACCCAACATATTTATAGATGATTAATTAAGTTTCAATTAGATATTTTTTTTACGAGTGGTCGATTTAAGTTCACCTTTTGCCTTTATCCCCTTGAGAATTCTTGAAAAAACACTCTAACAGCTGATTAGACTTCATGTAAATTTTGACAAACAAACCTGAACAAACACTTAAACTAGTTTAATTCTTTTCTATTTTGTGCCAATACTAAATGTTACTAAAATTAGATCAACATAGGGGAAAAAAATTTTATATTGAGTACTATCCAAGCAATCAAAAAATCTATGAATAATTTACTTTAACGATTATGACGTCAATTAAAATTGATAAGCACAAAAAGAATATTTTTTAATAAAACATGTAAACTATATCTTAAGATATAAGATTAATTATTAATCTATTTTTGTCTCTTAGCAGGTAAGGCCGAATCGTTAAAAGTATTATGTTTTTTTTTATTGATTGTTCGGTAACGACATCAAAGAACTATAAAGAAAATGTTAACGAAAAAATATTAGTTAAAATTCTTATTCATTTGAACAACTTCGTAATTGCTGTAGATAAAAATATATGATTTGCTCCTAAATAGCATATAAAGGTTTATTCCTAACATTCAATAGCTTTATAAGATTCTAAGAAAAATCTTAGATTTTTGCAATTATTGTACATGAAATAGTAACATTTCGATGATTTGAAATTGTTTTGAAAGAAAAACTTTTAACCGTGATAGAAATAAATTTTTTGTAAAGAGTGTATAATTGATCGTGTAACTGTCATTCATATTTCAATATCACAAGTGCTTGTAGGTCAAATGCTTGAAGCGGATTTTGCAACTTTGTCAACAAGAACCCAACTCCCGTCCTTTTACCTCAAGCTTTGTCGTTGGGTGTATGTCTCTTATTCTTAGTCTAATATTTATCCATGATTATATTAAAGATCCTTTGATTTCCAGATAGCTTTGTGTGCACAGAACGAACAATGCCGCCAAAATTCGATCCTACGGAAATTAAATTAGGTATTTTGTATTTTTTTTAATAAAATTACGTCTAACTTCACCTATTGTTTCAGTTTATTTGCGATGTGTTGGAGGTGAAGTCGGAGCTACATCTTCTTTGGCTCCTAAAATTGGTCCCCTTGGTTTGGTGAGTTAAACCCTAATAGTGATAATCTTATTCATGACTATAAACCATATTTCTTCTAGTCTCCAAAAAAAGTTGGTGATGATATTGCTAAAGCTACCGGTGATTGGAAGGGACTTAAAATAACTGTATGTCTGACTATTCAAAACCGTCAGGCTGCTATATCAGTTGTTCCATCAGCAGCTTCTTTAATTATCAAAGCCTTGAAAGAACCTCCCCGTGATAGGAAGAAGCAAAAAAACAGTAAGACTTTTTTTGTATTTTTTTTTTTGTTTTATGTTTATATTTATATATTTTTTTTTAGTTAAACATAGTGGAAACATTACCTTTGACGACATTCTTTCGGTAGCGAGAACAATGCGGCCTAGATCTATGGCTCGCAATTTGGAAGGTACTTGCAAAGAAATTTTGGGAACTGCGCAAAGCGTAGGTTGTACTGTAGACGGAAGGCCGCCTCATGACATTATTGATGACATTAATAGTGGCTCCATTGAAATTCCCTCTGAATAAATAAAAAGTGTTTAATCTACTTTCCAAATTCAGAAATAAAACTTGTTAATTATTTAATCTGACTTAAATTTGGAAGAATACCAGGCATAATATGTCAGGTGATGTATAACTTAATTACATTAAACTTTAATCTTGTATTCGTTGTCAGAATAAAGCAATAAGAAATGCATGTCGACTTGAATACTTTGGATTGATAGTCATTTGAGTTTCGAAATGTGAGCCAACTTCATAGGCATTATTGTGGTACTCATAGTGAACAAAAATTGTTGCCAGTTGACAGATGATATCCTCAACTATTTTCTTGAAGTTATCGGCTTTGTTATTTCTAAACATCCAGACACGACCTTGGACAACTTTCATTGGCGAAAATCTCAACAAAAGGAAACTATACCGCAAAAAGGCACGTTTTTGTTCACTTGCACTTTCGTACGAAGAGCAGCTTTTCTATAGAGTCGTATTATTAATTGGTTTCATTTGTAATGTTTATGACACTGGAAAATTATAACTACATAAAGTATATGCAGACTGCCATCTATTCCTCCAACAAATAAAACATTTCCCTATTTATTTAGATACATACATGTGTTTTTAGTGCAATTGTATATATTTTCACATGTATCTTAAGTGTATACAAATTCTCTTTATAGCTGTCTACTTTATTTATAAATAAATGAAAATACCAGTAACATACTTATATGAAAATATGCATTATAATCCCGTAGGTGCGTATAGATGTATTGATAATATAATAAATACAAGGAAATATTATTCAAATGTCAAATAAATAGAGCTATTAAACATTAGTATATTACTTCTTTTTGTTTTTGCCCAGAGTCAAAGTATGATGAGAGGTTGATATTTGGGTTTTACGACGACTAAATTCCACAAAATCTTCTTCTAGCCTCTTTCGAGAATCCTCTAGTTTTCTTTTTTCCTCAGCATGGTCTCGTTTAAGTTTATCGAACTTTGCATGCAGCTGTAATGAACATCATGTTAAATGTAATATGTATTGATTTTTCTTTTTAAATATATTGCACCTCTTTTTCACTTTCTTTGAGCTCAGCTTCTTTTTCTTTGACCCTTTGTACAAACATCTGTCTAACTTCTTCTTCTTTGGCTTGTAATTCAGCTAAATGATTAGACCGCTTCGCCTCAAAGGTCTGTTGGAATGAAATCTAAAAATAAACATTATTAATATTAAGAATTTACTAAACACAATTTTAAAGTACCGGTTTGTTGTCACTATCTACATCACTAAAGCCCATTTGTTCAAGACGCTTCTGTCTATAAAGTTCATAATGACGTGTATGGGTTTTCTCCCTCATATCTTCCATATTAGTTCGGATCAGCATCTCACGAAGTTTAACAAAATCGCAATGCATTTCGTTTTCAACTTGTACGGTGCCCCATGGATATTGACGAGCTCGAATTAACTTGTTTCCCACTTTTATGAAATCAGTACTGCCTACTACAGCGAACGGAACATGAGTATTCATAGTTGTGTTCGTTTCAGCAACAGTTTCATCATCGGTTGGAAACTGATATATGTGAACACCATTATTGGATAATTCTTGCATAATTTTGCTTTTGAAACGGTTCAACTCCGATTTTGAGATTGTGTCAGCCTTTGCAATAATTGGAATGATATTTACTTTGCTATCGAGTTTTTTCATACATACAAGATCTAGGGACTTAAGCCCATGACCTGTTGGGCAAATAAAATACAAGCATACATGAATGCGGCTATCGTGACATGACACCAAAGAACGCTTGATCTTGAGCTCTTCTTGCAAATAGGCCTCAAACTGTGCGTCAATATAGTCAACTACAGCTTTAAATGAGTCGTCCTTATTAATTTGATCACCATACCCAACAGTGTCGCAAATTGTTAGCTTGAGACGTACATTACTCTCTTGTAATTCATAAGTATGCGCTTTCAATTTTACGTTCGGTAATGTATGCGGACTTGGTGTAGACTCAAAGCTTGTATTAAAAAGTGTATCCATGAGTGTTGATTTGCCAAGACCTGTTTCACCTAAAAAATTGTATATTTAGTTTTAATTATTAAATTTTACATCAATGTACGTATGTATATCTTTACCTATGCACATGACGTTGAAAACAAAACCATTTTGAACGCTCTTATTGACCAGCTGATCCGGCAAGCTATCAAATCCAACATGTCCTGATAGTTTTAGTGTTCGTAAATGAGGTTCGTTCTAATACATTTAAATATGTGAGGAAGTAAATACAAAATAAAAAATGTTACTAAAACGTTTTATTGTTAAAACATATAAATATATGTGGATGGAAACTAAAAATAAACATTAAAATCTGTTATTGAAATTTTTTGGTATGAATTCATTTTTAATGATACTCGAAACTATTAATAGAATAGTTCTACGTTTAGCAAATATAATCCATATTTTCGAGAAAGTGTTACAGTTTAATATTCAACAAATTATAAGTAATTTCAAGCTGACAATATTTTTTAATACTAAGCACAATATAATTTACCTTAACGAGGTCAACAGCGACAGACATTTTCACTTTTACAACTTTGTTTGGAAACTTTTTTGACTCAACTATTATACATATATTGGCATGAAAACAACGCCCTTATGTACGATTCAAAACTGTTGAATTTGTGAAACGAAACAGGGGTATGATTTGTAATCTCAAAAGTGATATCTAGAGCTCGTACATTTTACGATATGGTATTATTAATTTAGAGAACTTATTCGGGATTCGACCTTCTCTTTCTTTTACGTTCTTCGGCTCATTAATGTACATTTTGTATAGTATTAATGCCACATTTGTAAAAAAATCATTTGTCACGTTAAATTTTTTTTACTTTATGCAGGCAGAGAGATTATCCATCTTATTTGCAGACGGATATCTCAATTGCTCTTTACACGGCAGCACTGTAACTAGAGCTGTCTCTACTGCACAATGTATATAGCAGATCTCTAACAAAATTTCGCTACTCGAATACTGTGGCAACTACGAATTGGCTGTGTAAGTAATTCTGCCAATTTATGGTCGATTCGATTTTGTTCTATCATCCGCGTTCGGCACAAAGTTTTGAATTCACCTCATGACGAAGGAATTCACCCCGTGAAATATTAACGTAGTTTTGATTTTAAACAGAAAGGAATCTGTAGTCGGAATAACAGCTCTCTTAAAATGATCAACGAAGGGATATTTTTGATCAACGTTCTCTGCAAGAACGGCTTGCATTTCTTTTATAGAGCCAGCTAACAGCCAGCTTACCGAGTGATTGAATTATGCCTGTTAAATCACATCACAGCGCGGTGCGAGCGTCACATTAGCACTGACCGTGCCTGCTTTTCTTTTACGGAGCTAGCTAACAGCCAGCTTCCCGCGTGATTACATTATGACTGTTGAATCACATCACAGCGCGGTGCGAGCGTCACATTAGCACTGACCAAGCACCGTGCCTGCTTTTCTTTTACAGAGTCAGCTAACAGTCAGTTTTTCGCGAGATTACATTATGACTGTTAAATCACATCATATCATAGCGCGAAAGTAACCAAAGCACTGTCCAGGCACCGTGCCTGCTTTTCTTTTATAGAGCCTGCTAACAGCCAGCTTCCCGCGTGATTGCATTATGAATGTTCAATCACATCACAGCGCGTTGCGAGCGTCACATTAGCACCAACCAAGCACCGTGCCTGCTTTTCTTTTATAGAGTCAGCTAACAGCCAGCTTCCGCGAGATTACATTATGACTCTTAAATCACATCATATCATGGCGCGAAAGTAACCAAAGCACTGACCAGGCACCGTGCCTGCTTTTCTTTTATAGAGTCAGCTAACAGCCAGCTTCCCTCGAGATTGTATAATGAATGTTCAATCACATCACAGCGCGTTGCGAGCGTCACATTAGCACCAACCAAGCACCGTACCTGCTTTTCTTTTATAGAGTCAGCTAACAGCCAGCTTCCGCGAGATTACATTATGACTGTTAAATCACATCATATCATGGCGCGAAAGTAACCAAAGCACTGACCAGGCACCGTGCCTGCTTTTCTTTTATAGAGTCAGCTAACAGCCAGCTTCCCTCGAGATTGTATAATGAATGTTCAATCACATCACAGCGCCTTGCGAGCGTCACATTAGCACCAACCAAGCACCGTGCCTGCTTTTCTTTTATAGAGTCAGCTAACAGCCAGCTTCCGCGAGATTACATTATGACTGTTAAATCACATTATATCATGGCGCGAAAGTAACCAAAGCACTGACCAGGCACCGTGCCTGCTTTTCTTTTATAGAGTCAGCTAACAGCCAGCTTCCCTCGAGATTGTATAATGAATGTTCAATCACATCACAGCGCCTTGCGAGCGTCACATTAGCACCAACCAAGCACCGTGCCTGCTTTTCTTTTATAGAGTCAGCTAACAGCCAGCTTCCGCGAGATTACATTATGACTGTTAAATCACATCATATCATGGCGCGAAAGTAACCAAAGCACTGACCAGGCACCGTGCCTGCTTTTCTTTTATAGAGTCAGCTAACAGCCAGCTTCCCTCGAGATTGTATAATGAATGTTCAATCACATCACAGCGCCTTGCGAGCGTCACATTAGCACCAACCAAGCACCGTGCCTGCTTTTCTTTTATAGAGTCAGCTAACAGCCAGCTTCCGCGAGATTACATTATGACTGTTAAATCACATCATATCATGGCGCGAAAGTCATGTCCGGGCACTGTACCTGCTTTTCTTTTATAAAGTCTGGTAACAGCCAGCTTGCGCGAGATTACGTTACGAATGTTAAATCAAATCACGTTCTCTGTTCCCGCCATCAAATAAAATAATCGAACACATTTCAATACAAAAATAAAAAATTTACTTACGCACCCAAGTTTACCAATATAAAACAAAATTATTAGTCAACAGGTATATTTGGACAAACAGTTTTGTAGAACAAAATTTATAATTTTTAATTAAAAATTCATAAAAACAAATTAAATTGACAGTTTCTTATTTCATATTTATAAAATGTTTGAAATAATTCTTATTATTAAGAATATAAGTACGTATCTACAGTTTTTTTAAACAAAGATATATAATATCAATTACACTTAAAATGGATATTCCGATAAAAAGACCAATGACACCTCCGGCTGAAACTGAATAAATTATTAAATGTGAGTAGCAGTATGTTTATTTGAGTTAATGTAAAAGTTAATAGCACGTACATACATATATATATGTACATATGTATATACATATATATTTTATAATTTTTTTTACATGAGTATACATTTATATTACAAAGCATTAAGGGAAGCAGAGACAGAATTTTAATGTTTGGTTTATTTTGTGATTAACCTTCACTAAATGTTTTTATGAGTCTGTAAAACTACTTCTTCTTCAGAAAATACTTACCAACCAAATCTTGATAAGATTGCGTAACACTTCTTACACAACGAAGTGAGGGAACATTTTTTAGTTCAACTTCTACTAGTGCAAAGCTTGGACGAGCTATTTTTTTAATTTCGTTAGACCTAGAATTAACAAATCAACAATCATTCCACTAAAAAGATATAAACTAAACTATATATACATATAGTATATGTATATATACATATGTATGAACTTAGAATATTACTAAATTAAATAATTTTATTCTTATGGTACTTAACAAATTATCATATACAGTTATGAATATACAGTTATGACATGATTAGTATAACATTTTACTAGATTCCATTTGATATATATTTGAACATTTGTTATATAGATAAAAAGTATAATATTTGTCATATTGAGTGAAGACCAAGAAAATTACTGTATTTCAAACGGCAAATTATTTGACTAGTAGTCAGAGGTATCTGTAGATGCAACTCAAATTAGCGATACTTTGTAAAAAGTATCTTGCATATGTAAATATGTATCTTGTTTTGTATAGATGACTAATCTCTCTCTCTGGAAGAATATATGAAAGTTTTTTCTATAAAAAATATATAACGATTTGATATATCCTGATTTTAAAACATTTTAACCCTAGAAAGATAACCTTATTTTATAGTACTGAAAAGATAAACATGTGCTTGAGAGGCGTACAATTGTAAATACTACATAAAGAAATACATAAATTTAAATAAACTTCTGTTTTTTTTACAACATCCACGAAGTTTTACATTATTAATAAGCAAATAAAGAGCAATTGCATGTTAATTTTTTATTTTTAAGATTATTTTTTAGAATTTTATAAATCCTTAGCAAAAAGTAACAAAAAATATATCTCTGCGGCACACGTTATCTTTCTAGGGTTAAACGGTTTTAGAATAATGAAATTTGTAACAAAAACGTATAGGTATAAAAGAAAATATTAAAAGTTCATATGTATATATATATTTCTTACCCAACAAACTGAAGCTTCTGCTCCGAACACGACGGATAACATACATATTTTTCTCTAGCAATTTGTTTTGCCTTAAAAGTTATATCCTCTTTTTAATTTCAATAAAAGATTAGAAATAAATAATAGCTTATGCAATAATAATGGGTATTCGTCTATTTTTTATATCAGACAACCCACACCGGATGTTCAAAAATTGCTCTTCTCTAAAATTTTAGTGTTACGAGAGACAAATGTTTTTAATAATCCGGCGTGGATCCACTCTCCGATAAAATCTTTTATAAATATACATATTTATTGACGTTTTAATATAATATTTACCTTTAGATATACATGTCATTCCTCGAAAATCACAAAAATAATTGAAATCTATGAAAAGAGAAGAAAATTCAAATTATTATATTCTATCTTTCACCCTGGCTTTGCTCGCTTTAAATTCCTTATATAATTTTCAAAGGTCGTTAACATAAATAAATAATTAACACATAGTTGTCCATGAACAGAAAACCCCAAAATTGTTTGATTTATAGAAATATGTGGAAGTCAATTTCAGGTTCTTTGTTTTATTTTGAAAATGTTTCGAGAAGATAATATAATATTCAAAATTTTATAGCTTAAGATAAGAAATTTTTTTTGAATCTATGGTAAACATTGTGTGAAACTTACATCTTATCGGAGATGTGAATAATGTGCAATTACAGTATTTTAACTCCAAAATAACTCTGAGATCAGACATGCATGTTGAAAAACTAAATATGAAAATTGTATGTTAACATCTGTTCGTATAAAGCTAAAGTCTTACATATCGTCACCTGAAATGCAAAATAACGTAACAACATTTTCGGAAATTTACAGTGCCATGAATGAAACACGAAATAAAATGGAACATTAGTGAAACAAAATTTTAATTTTGGTTAAAACTGGTTTATATCTGACCGCAGAACCTGAAAATGTTGAACATATGTAATATTATGTATGTAATTTGAAGTAGTGAAGCGTAATCAATAAGACACTCAATTTCAAATTTTTTGATGATACGATATTTTGCATTTCAGGTGACGATATGTAAAATATACAAATCACCTGTATTGATAAGTGGATCCATAGATTATTTCGTGTGGAAACTTGCATTTTCTTTTTTCAAAGCTTTCATCATTTACTGTCAAGCTATTTAGCATTTCTTCCATATTATAAGTATATCTTATATGATCCTGCCCTAAAGTTTGTGAAAGTAACCCGAAGTATGGTATATCCACGTTGCTATGTACATACATCTAAATTTGTTTGAATTAGTTCTACATACAATTTTTTAAATATGTTACTTTGTAAACCTCGTATTTCCAAAGTGATTCTTGTTTTAGAAAAAATTTTAATGATTTTTTCGCTTCAAACGGGCTAAGTCGTAACGGCAACTCATCTAAATTGCGACTATTATTTGATAAAAAAAAATTTTGGATTTAAATTTATATATTGCTTAAGTACATACATTGATACTCGGACAACCAAAAAATTAAATATTTTGAATTGTTAAGCAAACCATGAAAAATGTGCGAACATATGCGCATACATGTAACGTGATAAGGAAAGTTATTATGCATATACATATGTATGTACTATTGCAAAATATATATGTATGTATGTATATCCTGCTTTTCTATTGCTAGAGTTTCTATATGTGCTACTGTACGATGCAGAAACGATGCTTACTAATCCATAAAATTATTGGCTAGAAAGCAATAACCCATTTCAAGATCATGAAATTTAAATATTTTGGCGCAGTTGTGTTGTTTATGTTCCAAAAATGTGATATCTGTTATAATGGATTCGCAGAATTGTGTAAGTAACTGAAAAAAATAAGTTTTTAGAAAAATGAAATGGATAAAAAAATTCAAAATATGCAGAATACTTAGCAAAGATATTTTAACAATAAAACTTTAGAACTTTTTTAAATTTTTATTTTACTCCGCCTATGTAATTGAAAAATATCAATATCAGTCATAATGTAATCACGCGGGAAGCTGGCTCTAGAAAAGAAAAGCAGGCACGGTGCCTGGTCAATGCTTTGGCCACTTTCGCGCCATGATATGATGTGATTTTACAGTCATAATGTTATCTCGCAGGAAGCTGGCTGTTAGGTGGCTCTATAAAAGAAATTCAAGCACGTTGCCTGGTCAGTGCTTAGGTGACGCTCGCACCGCGCTGTGATGTGTTAGCTGATTCTATAAAAGAAATTCCAGCACGTTGCCTGGTCAGTGCTAAGGTGGCGCTTGCACCGCGCTGTTATGTGATTTAACAGTCATAATGTAATCTCGCGGGAATCTGGGTGTTAGCTGACTCTATAAAAGAAAAGCAGGCACGGTGCCTGGTCAATGCTTTGGCTACTTTCGCGCCATGATATGATGTGATTTTACAGTCATAATGTTATCTCGCAGGAAGCTAGCTGTTAGGTGGCTCTATAAAAGAAATTCAAGCACGTTGCCTGGTCAGTGCTTAGGTGACGCTCGCACCGCGCTGTGATGTGTTAGCTGATTCTATAAAAGAAATTCCAGCACGTTGCCTGGCGCTTGCACCGCGCTGTTATGTGATTTAACAGTCATAATGTAATCTCGCGGGAATCTGGGTGTTAGCTGACTCTATAAAAGAAAAGCAGGCACGGTGCCTGGTCAATGCTTTGGCCACTTTCGCGCCATGATATGATGTGATTTTACAGTCATAATGTTATCTCGCAGGAAGCTAGCTGTTAGGTGGCTCTATAAAAGAAATTCCAGCACGTTGCCTGTTCAGTGCTAAGGTGGCGCTTGCACCGCGCTGTTATGTGATTTAACAGTCATAATGTAATCTCGCGGGAATCTGGGTGTTAGCTGACTCTATAAAAGAAAAGCAGGCACGGTGCCTGGCCAATGCTTTGGCCACTTTCGCGCCATGATATGATGTGATTTTACAGTCATAATGTTATCTCACAGGAAGCTAGCTGTTAGGTGGCTCTATAAAAGAAATTCCAGCACGTTGCCTGTTCAGTGCTAAGGTGGCGCTTGCACCGCGCTGTTATGTGATTTAACAGTCATAATGTAATCTCGCGGGAATCTGGGTGTTAGCTGACTCTATAAAAGAAAAGCAGGCACGGTGTCTGGTCAATGCTTTGGCTACTTTCGCGCCATGATATGATGTGATTTTACAGTCATAATGTTATCTCGCAGGAAGCTAGCTGTTAGGTGGCTCTATAAAAGAAATTCAAGCACGTTGTCTGGTCAGTGCTAAGGTGACGCTTGCACCGCGCTGTTATGTGATTTAACAGTCATAATGTAATCTCGCGGGAATCTGGGTTTTAGCTGACTCTATAAAAGAAAAGCAGGCACCATGCCTGGTCAGTGCTTAGGCGACGCTCGCACCGCGATGTGATGTGATTTAGCAGTCATAATGTAATCTCGCGGGAAGCTGGCTGTTAACTGGCTCCAAATAAGAAAAGTAGGCACCGTGACTGACCAGTGCTTAGTAAAGTAAGCACCTGACTGACCAGAGCTTAGCTAAGCTTTTCAATTATATTCCTACGTATTTCTAAAACAATATTTATTTGTTAATGTTTCTCAATTTTGGTTTCGTTCATTATTAATTGTTTGGAAAATATTGTTATATTTTAATTGTGTATGGTTATTTACCAATTTTGCCCAGTTTCACACGAATTGATAGACAGATTTTGTGAAAACCATTCGTTTCCTCATCCCAATCATTTTGACCTTATATTATATATGAATGCAAGTATAACATTGACCTAGTTTAGTCATAACTAGATGTAGCAACATCCCTTAAGTGTATAAAACTTGTATACTCTATAAAAATTCGCGGTATTTTCAGTTTGTTATCTGGTATTATATCACTTTTACATATGTATATTATAGTATAATGCAATAAATCTCATATTTGGCAAAATTATTGCGATCATTTTTTGGAATGTGTTAAAAAGCTTGAAACTTAAAACACATTTCAAAATTGTCCTTATATTTTCATTACGATGATGAAGCCTTGTATGTACTATTTTCTTATTTATTGCATTATCCGTTTTTTTTAAATACATACATATGTAGAAATGCACTTATGCAGCTGAATATCGATCCGCTACTTACTTGTTTTCTTGCAATATGAATATTTACTCCACATGTTGAGTTAAAGGCCCTGCAGTAATCCTCTTTGGTATTAATGTTAGTCGGTGTGATGAATAAATAATTATGAATATTTTTTATGTAATTAATATTCTTTTCATTCAGAAAGCGCATAATTTCCACATTGGACCGACTTTTAGATAAACAAATTGATACAGATGGGAACGTAATGTTCCAGTGTAGAAATGAAGTTTCGACGCTTATACTTATAGAATCGGAAAGAAACCTTTTTAACATTAAAATACAAATTACTGTCATATTCCAACATGAGATGCCTATAACAACAATCCAAAACAGTCTGAAAATTCGATCGGTGACACTTAATTATGCAAAATATCATATTAACAATGTATATAATGTACCTGGTCGTTGTATAAAGCTGGAGAAATTTTTTATAAAAATTTATGATTAAAATCACCATACTTGGGATTAAACAATTACTAGAAATCAAATATGTATTTGTTTACTACATATAGTTTATGTATTTATATGAGGGCTTGTGTCTACTACTCTACTTAAGTATCTGTAACTGTAAGCCCTAATAATTTCCAATTGTTTAAAAGCAAATATTTTTCGTCATTCGTGTGTGCAAGTGCATGCGTGTGAAAGATGGCAAACGAAGCCACGCAAGCATAAGTACGATACATGTACATACATACATATGTTTGTATTCGTACAGATATTATATTGGCGGACCCGCGCAAATGTAAATATGCCCGTTAAAGTGATTGGACCAGTGGAGTATTTCATATGTGTGATATTGGAGTACTCCATAAATGCGCATTTGTGACGCAGCCATAAACTAAATCATGTTTCTGCAACCACTCTTTTTTATTGTTCATTGGTTCATATTTTAACAATATTTGTGATTACCTACACATGACTACATGTTAGGAAAGTGAAAACTATTTTTCAGTACGAATATCACGCGACATTATACAAGTTTTCGCTTTATTTTCCATTTTACTTTATTCTGCGCGAATTTCCTGCCTTACGAAGTGGAAATGTGAAATAGACCACATACTCATATATACCTACATGTATGTAGGTGATATGTATGTACATATGTACATGGTGGTTTGGTGTTTTTATAGAGATTTACTTATATGCTTATTCCTGAGCTGGCATTCAATGTGAAGAAACGTTTTCTTATTCTCCAATTTAACACAATAATATCTTAATTTTACTACACAGTGCAGTCTTTACAGAAAAATACGAAGCGCCATTGGTGTTCTATCAAACACCTAATCCAGTTACTACCTCCACTCGAGCTACCCTTGCTTGATGCCTTCGTACATTCACAGGTTTGAAATTTCCCGATAGCTATTGAGAAACATTTTGTGTAATTTCAAGTGGGCATCGGTTGTTTCGTACAAGTAATGCTCGTAATCCTGTGATATACAATTTAAAAGGTAAAAAATATTTACGCTTCCGTGATGGGCGTGCAAACATAAAAATATGGAAACAAGTAAAAACTCATATTTTTTTCTTTTTCAAAATTTATTATACATAAAATGTATTGTTTATGGTAATTTTTTATACCTTACGAGATTCTGTAACTTCTTTAAAGTATGTAACTATTGGCAGCTCTGCAATAAATGCGTTACTTGCCTTTGGTAAATTACCTATTGAATTTGTGGTATTATTTTTTGGAAATAACATTTTTACGCCACTTATATTTGATATTCTCATTATAGCGGACTCCGGTGTGCTACTTGCCAAGGGTGTAGTCGACTGCAAGTGAAGGTTTATAACACTCCTTGTTGTATTCATTTGTACTATATTGGTTCTTTTATTGTGTCTAATTAGTTTTGATCTACTAAATGTATTTGTCATTTTATTTCTTAGAAGTGAGACTTGGGTCGATGTAGTAAATACCGTTGCTATTGTTGAACTAGTCGTTTTGTTATTATTTACGTTGCCTGAGCTTTTTTCAAATGAAGGAGTCCATCTAAAGCGGCTTCTGCCATGAAATTTACCCTTTGCTTTTTTCATCTTTCTGCCAACAGTATCATGTAATAATTCCTGTTCTTTGGTTTGTGAAGTCGGGTTTGGTTGTGAAGATACATAATTCTCCTTTTCTTTGATTTTCGGTTTGAAAGGTCTTATGGGGGTCGGCAAAGCAGTTGTTTTTATATTTCGATTTTTATTTTTCAAACTTTCTTTAAAAACTAATCTCTTATTATTTTGAATAAATTTACCTCTTCTATATAACGGAGGATAATTGCTGGTTTTATCAAGAACTGATGTTTTTTCTCCAGAATAATTTGATGTCTCTACAGCGTTCCAAATAGCGGTAGTTGAAGTATTGTCTAAATATGGTAATTCGGTAATAGGCGTAGAAATGGTTCCAAAAACCACTGTGGTTTTAATTGGATAAGAACCTAAAGTGTTTGTCGTAGTCTGTAGCGACACTTTCGAAATAAATTCTTTTAAGTTCGGTATATCTCCAGATGCACAATGATTATTTGTTTCTAATAATGCTTTTGAACAGTTGTTTATTGATTGACCGATGACCCAATTTTCTTTTGTAGTATCAACACTTGAATTCTCATACGAATGTAAATATTTCGATTTATTTTTAGTTTCATTATCGCTGATAGAATATTTGACAGCGTTATTTGAATATTCAGGAAGTGACGTATGACTTGAAGTTATATATTGAGTTGCGGTATTAGATCGGAGAATTTTGTAATTTATGATAGGGTGACTTCCATTATTTTCACTTTGATGTTTTTGTTTTTTAAATAACTTAAAGTGTGAATAATTGGGCGTTCGTGGTGTTGTTATAGCATCCCCTATAGTGAAATAGATGTGAGACGTATTTATGGAATTCGGAACCGTAGTAGCGTGAAAAAAGTTATACATAAGCGTATTCCTTGTGCTATGTCCAAAATATTGTATATATGGATTCCTTGTGGTAGTCTCAAATTGTGAAATATTGGAAATGTATTTGGTTTTAGTTAATGAAACTTTTTGAACAGTAGTTGGAATAGTTGGCATTTTTTCGACGCATAAGGCCAATTCATTTCCATGAGGTATATTCAAATTATGGGTGTTAACACAGTTATTTTGAAGTGTTGAAATCGTAGATAGAATTGGTCTACTTAAATATTGCTCACGATTCTGCAAATTAGCTCTCATATTCTCTTCAGATAACAAGAAATAACTGGTTCTGGGCGTTGTTTTTAATAATTGATTGAAATTTTTATATGGAAACATGTAGTTAGACCATTTCATATTCTTAGTCGCTGGTAAATTGCGTAGCGGAAAATATCTGAAAGGATTTCTACTGTAAAAAAAAAATTAAAAATTATCTCATAAAATTAATCAAAGTAATACAAAATAAAAAACGCTCATTTGCGGGTGACGACGCCAATGGCAAATAAAAGCATTTAATTTACATTAAATATTCTACCGAAACAAAAAAGTACATGGGGACCGAGATATTTCGAAAGAATTCACTTATGATAAGAAATGAGGCAACAAAAACCGTTATTTTTATTTGATTAATTGGATCAAGTTCAAGTGAGCTTTTGTGAAAAGTTAAAAAATATATATATGTACATCCATACATACATATGTACATATGTACATACATATCTAAAATTCATGCCGCTCAAGAATAACAGAAAAAATATTTTATTCTGACACAAGTGTTGTTATTGGATTTCCCAAAAGATTTGTGGAAGTTTTCAGAGATCTTACTTTCAATTCTAAATCGTAAAAACTATTTTAGAGCAGAGTAAAGCTTCTTTAATTCTTTAAAATTATCGGTATTATTCTACATACTGAACATAGTTATGTATGGAAATGTATATCTTCGTCCTAAGTGATTACCTTTTGTCGTTCGGATTCAATGTTAAGATTGCTCGATATGGATATTTTTTAGAAGGGAATAAGTGCACTCTTTTCCGCCTCCACATATGATTGGGATAGTACACAGATAAAAAAGGCAGTTGAGATCTCTCATTGTTATGGCGATAAAAAGATATTCCGTTCGAGTTCCGATCTATATGATCATTAATTACTGTTAGAGTATTAACATATTTATATGAGCAGCCCTGTAAAAAAAAGAATTTAATTATATCATTCACACATTAACTACAAACACAAACAGATATACATATATAACATTTACCTACCGGTTAAAAATCGTTACTTTATATATTTATTTATCATGCGCATAATGATGAAAATATATGTATATATGTGTAAAATGTATCGGAATGTATTTTCTTATGTAATTGATATGATGTTCGAAATAAACAAATGACAACGACGAAATTACAAAGATAAGGTGTTAATGGCTCCACTGTGGTCAGTGCGTGTCTTGCGTTCTGCGAAAACACTCTAGCAGAAAAAAGACGTTACTGAAGGAAACTGTTTGATTCCTTGCAGTGAAGAAGCGAGAAACGTCGGAGAGATGACTTAGTTGCTCAATTGACGTTAATTTGCGAACCGACTGCACACAGCAATAATCGCTTACTATAAAACATACAACATCAACCATAGGAAGATACATACATACTTATGTACATATATTATTCTTGTTCTGATTATATTCAGTGGTTTCTATTCAAACAATACACAAATCTAAAATATTGTATGTACATATATCGTTGGATTAGTGTTTTTACACTGTATCTTACATTTGCATACAATTGCGCAACAAGAACGATACAACGGTAATGTATCGTATGACGTATTTTGAGTATTTCTTTAAATTTCGATCCTCCTAGAAATGAACTTATTACTTTGGTACACTATGTAGATAAGTATTTATATGTTGAGAGAATGTACACTTTACGAAGAGGATTCATCAAAGAAAGCTTTAGTAGTAAAAGACTCTTCAACAACGTTTTTTACTTATTTGCATTGATTTTGTTATATTGAATTTTAAATGCACATTGTAAAAAATGTTTCATCTTATATGTCTAATATACTTATATTACTATGAATTATATACTTGCACCCAGAACAAATAAAATTAATTTAATTTTTATCAAATTGCGATTCATCTCAGTATTGTGACCGTGATTGGTGAACGATATTTCTAAACTGAGTTAATAAACTTTCAATATCATAGCGTTGTGTACGGCCAAATATTCACGCATGAAATCATCAGGAGCAAACGATTCACTTACCTTTTTGCTTGCATGACTTGTGGTTTGAATTGAACAACTGTTTTTGCGAAAATACAGCATTTTACATACTTGAGTGAAAGTTGGTAAGAAGTGAAATTTCTTGAATATCGTTGTCATGATCTAATCATGTGTTTTTAAATAATACGGTAGTTTTGAAAAATCACAATAATTAATACATAAGAGATGCATTTCCAGTTTTACAGCTATTTTGTTCTAATAAAACTCTATTTCTATATATTTAAATATATAATAAAACAAATCCACGGAAGAAAAATATCCAAATGTTTTAATATGAAATTTATTATTATCCACCTAAAATAGGCATTAATAGATACATTAAAAATGCAAATAATATAATATAAAAATTTCAAATTAATTATAAAGCAAGTATAATTCTATGTATGTCATACTTCAATATATAGTACATACGTTGTGATACCGACACGTGGTATAAATATATATTTTTTCGATTGTAATGCCATTATTTAGTGATTCCTTTTATTTATTAGGAGGAAAAGCTCATTAATGTATTTTGATTATACATAAATTCAAAAATATAAAATAAATAAATAAAAATATGTATATTGATTATTGGAGTAATACATTAACAAGGCCTTTTACTCCATATTGTTACTTGTATTTGATTCAACTCTATTTTCATTCGAATTCGTTTCCTTATTTTTTAAATCATTCTGTTTGTGCGCCATTTGATATTGATTTAATTCGTGATCTAATTTAAATCCACGTGCTTTCGCGGATGAAGGATTTATATTGGCATATAAATTATTTCCTTCTACAATAAAAAGATCACTTTGAGATTGTAGATCTTCACTAACTAACACGGATTTTGAAGCACTGACTGCTTTGGATACATCATTCGATTTTTTTTTCTTCAAAACTGTCGTATGGTCGGCGTTTTTAAAAATCCCCGTATTTCCTTTTATCTGTGTTGTTTCATCGATATCCTAAAATATAAAATCTTTATATTTTATTACAGGTATTTGTAAGAAAAAAAGTAATGAAGTTCTATAAAAACTTCACGTAGTTAAAGGTAGTTACATATTAGCAATTCGAAACCAATATTACCTCTGCATTTTCTTGAAAAGCACACTCAAAAATTGATTTATTTTTTGAGATTGGTAAATCCATAACTAGATCGGGTGCAATGGGCTTCTTTTCGTATGGCAAATTGTAGCAACTTTCCTTGGATGTACCGCGTGATCTTACTTCCCATAAAAATTTATTTTTTTGGAATTCACTCAAATTCTTCAAATCCTCTTCGGTTGTATCGTCAGTTTTAATAGAACGTTCAAAATCCTCTGTAGGTTGAACACTGTCAACATTAACATTTACCGAGGGTATGTCGGATATGACTGAATTATCTACTACATCTGCGTTTCTTTGCAATATTTCGATGCTGTTTTGATGAGTGTTAATGGGTTTTTTATTGAAATCGGAAATACATTGCTTTGACTCCGGTGCCGGTAGACGCTATAAGCATTAAAATAGTAATTTGTTTAATTTATATTTCAACATAATTTAATACATAGCTCAGTCGACAGGGCCGACTTATACATTACCTATGTCTATGGTCTATTAGAGGTCAAACGAAGGTTATAGGTTTACTTAAAACTTTCATATATGATCAAAATCAAAAGTTAATATATCCGTATAGAAATTCTTTCAAATCTTGCAATTGTTAAAAGTGAATTTGAACTTATTGTAGAATTTAAAATTTACAGTAGAAGCATAAATTAATTTGTTTTGAGGTTTTAATGAAAAAAAAATCGCAAATAAGGAGATCATAATACTACCCCATCAACAGTAAATTATAAATATGATCTTCAAATTTGAATTAAACACTAATATTGTATGAAAATATTAAAAAATATGTATATTAACAGTATTTTTCCCTTAAAATTTCTAAATTTGTATAATCAGTAATATAGAAAGAGCAAGTTTCGTCTTCAATAGAAGCGATTAAATCTCCTATGTACAATTTTGCAAACAACATAAAATGTATAATGCTAATTTTACACGGTCGTTTCAAGTACCTCTAAATTGTCACAGGTGTTTACAATCTGTATTTCGGCATGTTTCTCGTAGTCATTCAATGAATTATGTTCATAAAATTCATTATCGGTTCTTGAATTGTATGATATTGGATCAATATTAGGCTGTAAATATACGTGACAATCCTCTTTTGTGGTTTCTGTTTGAATTTCAACAGTCGGCTCGTTCTCAACATTAATATCCCTATGGTTGTATTGTTCAATAGATATTTTGTCTCTGTCTTCTCCTCTGTGTACATAAATTTTAATATTATTGTTTTATATAATATCTTTAATTTTCAATATATATGAACATACTTGATTCTAAGCGATATATATTTATCTGGTATTAGTCCCTCTGTTCCATTTAATATTCCGTGCCACCAATCATTAGATACCTGCAAATTTTGATATTAACTTCTCTAATATTATGTAATGCAAGACATACCTGTTTTCTTAAGATTACGATATCTCCTTTGCGAATTGATAATTCACGATTCGATCGTGCTTTAAAATCGAACTGAACTGTGGCTTCCAGAGTTTCTGATTCTGTACAAGAGAAGAAATTTTTACTTGATTATACTTTATTTATTAATCTTAAGTTAATATTTTTTAACATATATACATTTTTTTTGTTTCCGTACATATTTCCGTTGGATAGATTACTAATACGGTTAAAATGATCTCTTGGACGTTGGGTATTTTGAAGCAAAAAATTATTTAAATAGGTAAGAGAATTATATCTATCTCTATCTCCCAAATAAATGATTTTAGTTATTCTAGTCGATTTCTTTGTTCCCCTTAAAAAAGTAGAAGACTTTTAGCCCGTCTGCTACACTTAACATTATCTAGGTTGATGTCATATATCCATATATATGTTTTTCTCTAGGGAATGTTATCGGCAACCCTAAGAATAACTGGCAATATTTTTGCAATAAAGTATTTCGGACTGGAATGATTTCAAATGTCTTTAGTTCTTAGCTCTCATTTGAGGATGTATAGAATATTTAGAGACTTTCGTTAAAAAATAACTAGTTATGTATAGTGTAAGTTACATGAGAGATATCTATTGATTATAGCTTTTTTTAATTCTTACCATCTTCGGAGGGACAAATTTCTGAGTCCGGATCTTCGGTCACATTATCGACTGGGGATTCACCAACAAAACTATAGATTTTGTAAAGTTGTTAGTATAATTGATAAGATTGAATAAACATGCATCTTACATATCCATGAAAGGTTCGTGAGATATATATTTTTCGTATTCCAAGCCTACTAAATCCGGCGGAAAAATATCATCGTGGTATAATATCATACATTTAATAAGCTCGTTTATCTGATTTTGGTATTGAACTTGATCTTTATCTTCCGGCGCAGGCATGAGGGTCGGACCGAAACAAATAGCTAAATTAAATGCATCCATCATATTTTCATCCGCATATTCCGATAGACTATAAGAAAATCGTTATCACAGTTATATGAAACATTATAATCATTTTGGTAAACTTACTGATTTAGAAAAGCGAATAAATAACGAATAACTATTAAAACCGTAGGAGAAAGATTGCTTAAAAAATTTCTTATTGCTGTTATGATATCCTCTTTTGAACGTATTTCTAAAAACACAAATAAAAATATATATATATAGCATCATTTTCAGTCACTTAAAAACCAAAATTGAACTGAAATACCTGCTATAGATACAAAATGTTCGAAATATACTATAGGAAATAATGGCTCCCTTAATTCTCGCAAGTACAGCTTTAAAAGCCCAGCAACGGAATTAATATCCGACGCGTCATTTGTATCTGCAAGTGGATCTTCGCCCCTTTCAAATGCTTCTCGAAAGTTTGAAATTTCCACTTGGGAACCGGAAACTCTAAATATTCCTTGATGATGTAATCCTGGAATAATATTTTGAAATAATTTATAAGTTTTGCAACTAAAATCGTTGATTATTTCTTACCATATAAATTAATGACACGTATGCAGCTACGCATAACAAGTGGTACTTCCTCGTTGGTAAATTCTAAATATTCTTCTAAGGAACCGCCAAATAATTTTGGTTGGCCAGTAATATTAACACGTCCAATTCGCTTCCGGGTTGATGTTATGGCTTTCGTTTGAGAAGGTATACAGCATGAACTGTTCTTAACTAAAACGTTTCGTATAAATTCAGCCTTTGCGCTTAAACGTGCTATGCGTGAAGTTCCGTTTATATATTCTCGTATTTTCTACAATAACAATAATAATTTATCTGAAGAAAATGTGTTCTACAACTTACCAATATGTAATAATCTTCGATGTCCTGCTTTTCAGCTTTTAACTTAGGCGTAATATTGCTGTTGGGTGTCTTATGTATATAGTGTTTACCTTCAGTGAAAATATCGCTGGTGTCATTGTCCTTGTTATTATAATGTTCCAAGAGTTTCGTTTCAGCTGTCTCGAGTGACTTCCAAACTTCGTCGCATTCTATGCGAAGATCTCGCAACCTTTGACCTAAAGTTTCTAATCTTTGTTCCATATCTAAATGTAATTCTTTTTTTATATCCATTTCAATTATTTCAGTCTGATCTTGTTGGCATTGCAACTCTAAACGTTTAGGTATTATAAACGCTGCATGATGGTGTTCTAAAAATTTTTGCTTATCAGCTCGACAATCGATCGAGTGTATTAAATGTGAGAGATTATCTGCTTGTTGAAGAATTGCCCTTGATCGACCCTGGTCTGCCGAAACATGCATTAGTATCGCTTTTGAAATCATAGATCCAAATCCAAGATCCATACACTAATGAAAAAGTGAACTTTATTAAGCATAAATGTTATTAAAGATTAATGTATCTTACATCTATTAGATCACACAAATCTTCCACAAAATATTTATGTATCGTAGTATTTGAAGCTTCCAAACATAACTGGTATTCAGTTTTAGCTTTTAGCGCTTTCAGTCTTGCATCTTTATATTTTGTGTCCCTCTGAAAATAAGGACAAATGTTTTACATATCTCTACTACAATAACAAAAATAACTTGATTAAAATAATGCTTTACTTTGACTATTTCTTTTTCGGTAAGTTTATATTTCTTATTCCGTTCAAGTTTTTCTTTTGCAATTGTCTGCTCCAATTTTTTTCTCTGGGCTTCTGCAGTAACCAACTTTAGCTTGGCTGATTTACATTCACTCTACAGAAAAAATATAGGTTCATCATTATTAAATATTATAAAAATATCTTAATTCAAGATCCGCCTAACCTCGTATCTTTGATACGTTTTCATTGTCGTATGAAGTTCTTGAAGTAAATGTTGAATATCTTCGTGAATTTCATATCCTATTAATTTAACCTATTTAGAAATTACGAAAAGAAAATACATATTATTAAAAATAAAAAGAACTACTTAGCAACCTATATTTTCACCTTTTTATATATCCTCTGAACATCTTCAATAGTGGTCTGTAAACTTGCAACAATACTTATAGAATATAGGTCGGCCAATATTGCGTGATCTTTTGATAAAGACTGAGTTTCCTTAACTAAATGTTGCCAACACGCAAACGTTGAAAATATTGGCCAGTGATCTCTTCTAAAATAAAAAAAAAAACAACCGTTAAAATTTAAATTGAATTCGATAAATTAATATGGAACAGAAAAAATACAGGATTAAAAATTTAGGGTCTGATTGAACAATTATCCCAACTACACAATAGATCATAAATAAATAAAAAAAACTCAGTTTTTCTTCACTATACTAAAATATATACATATAAGGGGATTAATTTTTTTTTAAAGTACTTTTGTTTTTGTTCCTTGTGTTTTAACAGTAATCCACGTGCAAATTTCTCTAAGCTTTTACTGTAGTCTAACTCTAATTCTCCACGACGGCGAAAGAAATCTTGTATTTCTTGAATTAATCCAATTTGTGACTCCACTCTGGTATCAAGACAACGTAGTTGTTCATTAAGTTGCTGACGAATACCTAGAAATATTAATAGTTTCCGTATATATTACTTTAATTAACTTGCGTAGGAGTTGTTTTAAGCAAAGAAAATGGTAAAATAAAAATAGCTTCCTACAGTTGTCCAAATTACGTTACATCAAATACAATTAATAGTCACAACTAAGGTTTGAAATAAATGTGATATGAATACTGCTAAAATACTTTTTAAATTACTTACTACTAAACATAACGATCTTTCTTGTAGATCCAACTCTTTTCATTGGGCTCTTTATATCCTGATCCTTTTCACCCATCTTTATATGATCATCAAAATCTAAAATATATAGGAAAAAAATTAATTCTTAAATTCACTACTACTATTATTCATTGAGATCCTATTTGCCATTAGAATATACCAATCGGTCTAAAAAGATAGTTGGCAACTCTACATAGGACATACAGACAAAATCATATCACTCCTCCTTTTTTACAATCTTTAAATCTTTGCACAAATAGCAAGAATTTCTTGCTACTGCTATTACGAGTATAACATACATACACGAAAATAATTAGATTAATGAATTTAACAAAACGAATTGTGGGTAAACAAAACAAAGAAATTACAAATATTGTAAACAATTCAAACCGGTTCATCCCATAATGTATTGTAGTGTTAGTAGCCTTTTAACCAAAAGTACAAACAATGAAATTGTCGATTATTTTTTAGCTATTATTAAGTTATTACTTTTCAAAAATTAAAACAAATATATCACGGATTTCCTAGAATAGACTTACGAATCTTAGGAATATGTATACGCTTCTAAAATTGTTTTTACGATAGCGTCATATTAGTGCGATACCAAGTACGATATGGAAAATGAAACATATGTGGCCTGAAGAACACTACAGAAGGTATTATATATTTATTGATTCTTGAGATTGCAATATAACTGCCATAGACCAAATTATTTAACTACTTCCTTTGAACTTCTTTTCATATCATATAGTTCACGTTCTCAAATTCGTGTACGCAGTGTGCAAAAATATATTTTGTTAGCTAGTTTATATCCTTATTTGTTTTATTGTTTTTTTTAAACATTTCTATTAAATTATGAATATTTACATATATTCCCGAAAATGATGTAACATTCGTTTGAAACCAGGCGCTACGCGCTAATGAGAATGAATGCCGATGTGTCTCCCCTCAACGCCACTTTACCCACAAAATCAGGTTTGAGCGACAAAAATAGTCCATGTGTGAACATACTTCCCGTGTAGGCTTACACTAGTATATGTAGTAGCTATTACAAAGAAGTAATGGTAAATACTTTAATTTTTTACTTTTGTTTCTTCATTAATTCTTTCTTCTTGAGAAATCAGTGTTTAAAAAGTTGCGATAAATTGTAAACAATTTTATTTCTTAAAACAAATAATTCTTATAATATGAGAGAGAGGAACTAAATTTTGAAGACAAGCTGCGCATATTGGCATCAACTGACAATCATTTGGGCTATGCAGAGAATAGTGCGTTTGGCGGTAAATATTTCGCATGAATTTACTATGACGTTACACATTTGATTGAAATTCTTAGTGATAAATGCCAGAAGTAGAGAGAGTAACTCAATTTTTATTAAAATTCGGTGGTTTATGCCTTAATTAAACTTACCAACACTTTCCAAAGAATTGCAAAATTTTACTTAATAAAACTACATAATAGGGGGATTCTCTTGGTCTTGCAAAACCCTTGCACGGTGCACATATTGCACGAAGTTTAGAATTTTGCAATTGGTGCAACGACACAAAAAACACACACGCATAAAAAATAATTGCGATCCTGTGCCAGCTGTCATTTTAAATAAAGTCATATTTGAATGCAGAAGGTGCGCCAATTCACAATGACATTCACAATAAATTAACCGAATCAACTGTTCAAAAAACCGTTAAAAACTGTGGGAAAAATAAAAATTGCAAGGAAGCCCCCATTTTATTTAGTACTCATGATTTTGGAATATTAATTTATGTAATTGAAACATATTATGTGATCATTCTTTCATTATCGAGTTTCACAATATACATTTATAAATACTCATGTATATATGTATGTATGTATATACCATGATTCAGTTATATAAGATTGTTTAATATCAAAATCAGCCGTTTTCTTTTGATTCGTTTTGTTTTATGATTCAAAAATAAATTTTTCCAATAAATTCAACCAATGAAAATTCGTTTTGAAATGAAAAGGAATGCCGAGTTTCGTAGGAGCGACAGGTTGGGAACAAGAACACTAAGCGTATCACCTGAGCACGTTTAAATTTATTCAAACGATAAAATTTGAGTTGCGCATTATTAGCAACTTATCTTTTGGTGTTGCCCATTCCGTTTACATGAATGAAATTTCTGACATTCCTTTCATATAATTTTATCAAAATCTCGTGCATTCATTTACTAATTTATTTTAACAATGGACAAGGCAATCGACCTGCTGGTCACCTGCTTATATCTCTTTGATGCAACAGGATACAGTTGAAGAAGAACTGCAGGAATACCGCGCTCTGAACATTAAAAAAATGTCTCCTGATGGTTCCGATTGGAGATTTCCACATCGAGGTTGAATGTTCCCCATCACATATGTGATCTGTGTGTGTGTGCGTGCCTCCCATTTACTTGTTTTACATACTCATATCCAACATAAAAATCAAACAAAAATCTTGAGGGTCACAATTATCTACATTCCATCTCAATTTACAATATGTAAAGAATTAAATTATTTGTCCATTTTAAAAACTAATTGTCTGTCATTTCGGCATAGTTGGTGGCTTAGAGGATTTAATAATCCGATGGCCTGGTGCTGAGGGTGAGAGACTCAGTGGGGAGGGCATATCATGACGTTTATCTTGTATTGATAAAGGAAGAAATTGTTGTTGACGCTTCTTGTTCAAGTTGCTTATATTGTGATTATTTTCACTTTTTCCAAAGAGGATAGCTAAATGAACCGCACAAAATAAACCCAAGCTCTGAAAAGTGAAATGGGATTAGTGAAATTTTAAATAATGTTTTAAGAAATAAAAATATTTACCTGCACAACAGCTATGGTTGCAGAACCTAATGAAGTAAAAAGTAATCGATTTCTAATTTGCTCAGATACAACCGATAAACAACCTCTTTTATAATGAGTGTCACATGCAGATTCATAAGCATGTTCTGGTCGGGAGCAACAAGACCACGGCAGAGAAAGCCGACGGTAATCTAAGGGTCCGTCTACTCCGCAACACTGTAACTATAAAAAAAGGAAATAGGCTATAGTAACTTTTTTTCGCTGTATAGATTTGATGAAAAATTTTACTACGGGGTAAAAAATTCCAAATTTGCTTGCCAAATAGAAAGAAAAATTTGGCAATTTAAATTCAAAACAATCCCAATAGGTTATTAATTACATAAGTAAAATAAATAAAATTTTGCAAAAGTACATTGCTTTGCTAATAAAACTTTGTGGATATTGTCTTGTCTTCATTCAATCGCTTACACCAAGTTAAAAAAAATTAGGTAAATTTTATATCTTTCCCAAAATTTAAAATTCTGGTATTTTATAGAATATATTTTTTCCCTTAATTTCAAGATTTTTAAAGTTCTTTTTTATTTTAAGTGAAATCTATTTGTTAATTGCACTTTCACTTGCCTGAGTAGGTGATCAAATTTTTTTACTGCTCTTCGTATTCACCATAATAAATGTAATTTCAGTTTCAACTACTATCAGAATGTTCAATTTTCAACCGATTGACTGTTTGGGATTGTGGTTAAAAGCAGTTTCTAACTAGCTGATTTTTTTGCCGGGGGTTCGTATATAATTTATTACAAAAACATTTAAATCTTTAGACGCTAATTAGGCAAATATACAATTTTATAAAATAATTTGGAATACACATATGCATATATGTACATATGTATGTATATCTTATACGTATATACAATACGTATTTATATATGTATATTTATAAAGCCTTACCTGCGATTGCATACGGTTCCATAAATGCAAATTGTCAACCTTTGTCCTAGAAAATTTGTCAAGAAATTCAACAAACGAATCATCTATAAAAATTTCCACTGATGTTGGGAGGCTCTCACGCATTGCCAACGACCAGCCACATATGAAGAATTGAATGCAAATGCACGCCACCAATGCCGCTATGAACTATAGATTAAAAAAATTAAAACAATTTTTGCCACTTTAAATAAACGCCCGTTATGGAGTGAACTATTTTCTTGTTACCGTTCCTAGTAGACATCGTTTTCTTTGATTTGTAGCTTGACATCCCATCCAACAGAGAAGAAATGTAATTGGCCCTAAACACAATAGAATAGCAGCCGGAGCCCATAATTTATTTTGGACAATACCGTAATAACCAGAATGACCCCATAACAGAATTGTACCAACTAGTATTTGGGCAGCACCAGTTACCTACAAATTACTATATTATATTATCGGATGTTCGTGCATACATACATATGTACATATGTATATATAGATAATACTTTGTATATGTCATGTATTGTAGGTTTGCAAGTATGTGTTCAAATAAACTGGTTACGTTATAAAACCAATGAGTACTTGACCACTGTAAATAATTTAGTTATTATAATTGACGATTTTTCATTTATTTAATAAAATATATTATCAGTTTATCCTTGAGTTTATTTTAGCAAATCGACCTTCAAAGTGTTTAGTACTCATTACTTTGCCATATCCATAAAAAACCTTAATATACATAGTTAATTTTACGTACCATTAAGAGCACGACGTAGCTGTAAACTAAATATTTAAAACATTTAATCCGCTTTGTTAATGCCATATCATATGTCAACGCTTGCACTGAACGCGAACTTTGTGTGGTAATTCATTTACAAATTTAGAGGAATACAATTATTACCCAATGCAAAACTTTTCGCGCTCGCAATTGAGTCTATTTAAAAGGTTTCCAATCAAAAAAATTGTCTCGACATTTTGAATTCTATTTTTAATACTCCAGTATTATAGTATAGTAAATCGCAGATTATATTTCAGTTTGCTGTGATTATTATGTATAAGAAAGCACGATAAGTGAAATCAGTTTGATAAACTGTTTGACTTTTCCTGTGCTTGTGTTGCTGTCCTTCAAGCTTGCTTCTTTGCTTACTCACTCACTTATGTGCAAGTGACGTTCTTTTTAAGCTTTTCATATTATCTATAACTTTTGTATTCCAACTACAATCTAATGAATCAAAAAAAAAAATGTTGCAACATTTAAAATATGAAAAAGCGGTATATGTATATATACCTATGTACATATATCGAATTTATGGAAATAAAATAATTATTGGGATATATTTTATTTAATTTAAATGCTAATTATACGTTTTGAAAAAAAAATCAAAACTTCCAAAACCTGTATATTTTACTATAAGTATTCTAAATCCAAACACTACGGACTAATACTACATTTTAATAAGTTCATTTTAAGAAAATCAAAAAATTTTATATGTATGTACATATATATGCATATATGTATGTTTGTATCTTTGTATATATGTTAATATTTATTTATTTCAATGTAATAAAATTGTGAAACTTTACATTCATTCACCTTAAGTATATTGGTTTTTGTTTATGTGCTTATATTGTCAAAATAAACTAATTCCATTGAAATTTTGGCAATCGTACGCAAAATGTTGTCTTTGGCCCAGCGTACTGGTACTGCATCGACTGCTAGTGTGATCAGTCTTTTTGTATCTCTCTCTATTCTATAACTTCCTTCTTACCCATAAAAACAAACAGCTTTAGAAGTTTCAAGCGCATTTCAATATCAATTTGAAAGGATCGAAAATATCCTTTTTAGCACTAAAAACAATAAAGATCGGAAAACAATAAAGAATTATCCATATCAAACATTTTGATGAATAAATGGTATAGCAATGGTAGAGGATCATTATGGAAGCTAATCAGTTTTTGATAAATATAATAGTTTTTCCCTGACAGCACAGCCTTAGCACTAACTTTCATCGTTTCGGATCTAAGCAGAGCCAATGGCAAACTCAGCATCCAGTTATTGGTAGCGTGACCGATATACATACATATGTATACAGATGCCTTATTGACTTTTCTTATTGGAAAATGAAGAAAATTACAACTACATTATCCACTAAAGAGCAACATTACAAAATGTAATATGCCATACATAATGATGAACAAATATATACAATTGCATATGTGACTTGCTGTAAAATAATTAAAAAAGTTGAATAAATAAATAAGAAAAGTAATAAGCTACTCATCAAGATTTTACATACTTATACGCAAACACATGTACATGTATGTACCATGCCCATGCGCGTACTTGTACTAATACTTATAATTTCAATTATATTTATTCACTCGAAAAGATACACACATTTAGAATATATGAATGTATGCTTTAAAATAGAAATAGTTAACAAACAGATTTAATATTTTGATAAACGTCTGATATACTACATATGTAGTTATAAGTTGGCGGCAATAATGTGAGTCATAGGTGTTGATGACGTTGCGATTGGTATCAGACGTTCTCACAACGCACTTAGCATAGTATTTATAATAATATATGTACATACATATACATACATACGTATTTTAAATAATTTCAGTTCTAATATTATACTTCCTTACGTTAGATACATTCCATAGAGGTATGTATTTTTGGATCGCGGTACTAAAATATTGCCCCTATCAACATATTTGTAAGTAAGGATATGTTTCGATTATGTTGATCCTACTGTTATAAATTTAAAATATTGATCACATAAGGTGTGTAAATATATATGTATACACCATTAATATATTTTATATGAGTTTAGGATTTTATATACATACATATATACATATGTATACCTGTATACCATAATTACACTGCTAATGAAACAATGTTGATTAAAGGACTCTCAATATATAGACAATTGTCTTAGTGCTATAGTAAATAATATATAGAGATACATAAATACATTATGTTTATGAAAGTACTTTTTAATTTGATGTTTTTGTGAAAACATTTTTTGGTAAATGTTTCAAATATATGTATATAAATTAACAATAATAAATTTCAATGTATTTCTAAAATTTCTTGTGACTTATAACTGCTTCTTATTGATCATTTAGGAATGAAAATGTTTTTGTATTTTTAATATATTCCTACAGATAGATATGTACTTTCATACGTATGCCATATGTGTATGACTGTAATTTCAGATTGGGAAATAATATTTTTGTTTTTGCCAAATATTCCTTAAGATTTCTCATATGTACCAAATGCATTTAATATGTACATATGCATGTATACATATACATATGTATGTATATACATACAAACGCAGCTATAGATGCCTATGCGAAAGTAATATAGGGGAATTGTACACGTAGAAAAGCTTAAAATAAAACATTGAAATTTATTAAGTTTGTGGAAAACTTTTAAAAATAGATTTTCCTTATTCACCAAAGCTACCACTTTCGATATTTTAACTTTAGTTGGTATAATCTATTCAAATAATAAGGAAATAAATAAAACTTATGAGTAAGATCATGACATTTTTTGAATATTTATTGTGCTTCTAAATATTTATGGATGAGTAAACGACTATTTCTTCATACACCTCATATAGTTTTGGGTGCAAAAGCTTTTTCTCTCAGTATAATATGCCTTAAACGAAGAGAGGGTAAACGAGAAAAAATCAACGAGTCTCTTGAACATTGGCCATCTCTATCTAATAACACAAAATTCAGATACGTTGTGCCGTGTGCACTCACAAATATAGACTACCTGCGTGCAGCAACCTTTCAGTTCATTTAAGATCGTTGCTAATCGAGGAAAAGTACTTTGGCGCGGTGCTCCGATATATTTCACCTAGTTTTAAAAATTAAATAAGAAAAAATTCCAGTTACCTAAGGTATGATTATGAGATTAATCCTTAAAAAATATTAATAATTTTACTCGGTTAATAGAAAATGTTTTTGAAAGGAACAATAAATGAATTATTTCTCATTGGGATGAAATTGACTGAATCTACTCTAAAACAAAAAGATTAAATATGCTCTGACATGCTTTATAATTTAAATATATTAATTTATAGATATAAACATGCCGTTCACACCTGTTGAAACACCTAAATGCCCAAAATGTGGCAAATCCGTATATGCCGCTGAAGAGAGAGTAGCTGGTGGTTACAAGTTCCACAAAACCTGCTTCAAATGCGGTAAGGCGATCTGACTCAACATTGCTGATATACAAACGTTTAATTGATTCTACGTCTATTTATTTTTCAACTCAGGAATGTGCAACAAAGCTTTAGACTCCACGAACTGTACTGAACACGAAAAAGAGCTGTTTTGCAAAAACTGCCATGCCCGTAAATATGGTCCAAAGGGTTATGGTTTCGGTGGTGGTGCTGGATGTTTGTCAATGGATACTGGAGCACATTTAAACAGAGAGTAAGTATAACTCACCATTCTTCATTCTTAACTTCGTACATAAATGATTAAATTTGTCACTACTTTGGAGCTATTTGTAATACCTAATATAAGACATTGTACAAATATCATAACTTTATGTATTCATGCGTATTTTTACGAAATGTGGCAAGAAAATGTTAAATATCGAAAGCTTAAAGCTAACCGTAGAATATTGTATTTAGCGAATACACATATCTTAATGAAAGCTTTAATTGTATGCACAATGTATACAATATATGCTACATTATTTTTACACAATTGTGTACATACATATATGCATTGTAAGTAGAAAACGACAGAAGTATTCATGTAATGCATGTATTTGTTTTCCACACATTTTCTATAAATAGATTACTTCTAATTGCTTATGTATGTATATACATATGTATGTTTACATTTTGTCATTAATCGACTAGTTTCGTCCATCCATATTTTCATTTACAAAACTATTGCCATAAACGAATATTCGTAATATATAAAAAGTCCATACGAGTTTTTCAACGTAATAAATTTCTAACTAAGTGATATTTTTCACTTTACGAATGTGTGTATTTGCGAAAATACTCACAAATGTATTGCCTTGTAGCACTGAATGGTACACTTACATATTATATATATGAATATGTGCTAGCTGTATTTAGAAAACATATAAAACACTGTTCTTCATTTCGATATTCTCCCATTGTAAACTACTATAGATATTCGGAACACTTTCGATGCGATATAAATAATGTGTAAATATACAAATATCTAGTCATAGGAAGAATTAAAGGAATAAATTTTCATTTAATATTAGTTATTTTTAAATAAATGAAAGGAAAAGTATATTTTCATGCTTGTGCCTTAGCATAAACGTAAAAACTTATAAAAGTTCACATTAAAATTTCAAAAATAATTTCAAAATGCCTATGCGTCATGCTTTAACTTTATTTTAGAATATTTGAAAACACATATGTTTTCCTTAAATTCAAACATATTATTATTTTTTCATATTATCGCAGCAACTAATTTACATGGCGAAAGATAGACGCAGCGATGGAGTTCAGGATTCAAATGTTCTGTCGTGTTAATGTGAACACCTTTCCCGTTTAAATAGTCTACTACATGTTCCAATGTTTTATTACATGTCGCCTCGAAATGATATTAATAATTGTTTTTTTTTGTATTGATGAATATTTCATAAATATATGTATGTCTGTATTTGTGAAATGTTATTAAAAAACTATAAATAAAAATAAAAATGGATTTTATTTACGAAAAAACTTGTATTACACATTTTTACAATGGGAGATAGATATTATTTTTAAACAAAACTCTGATTAATCCAAATGTTTATATGTATGTATATACATGCATATATGTTATTGTAATCAAGGCATTTTTTCTAATATGAGCAAACGAAACCTAACAAAATGCCTATGTACATAATATACCGTTGGTTATTTCATTTTATAATTTTTCGGATTTCATCCAAGATGATATCATCAAATCATTATTGATATTAATATTATAATTATTAACTGGGTCTTAATTTATATAAGTATGTATGTATATACAAGGTGTACCGAAGGATCCATTACTATGGTAACATTGTAGATTCTTATATAAAAGTAATAATGTACAACCATTATATTTTTTTGCTAGTGTTGTTTACTACTTATTTTGTTTACTTCCTTAACGGAAAAACATAGTGTTAAAAATGTTCCAAAATGTTTAATATATAAATTATGAAGTGAAATAAATAAATTAATAGGGATTTACAAAAATACAAAAGCAATTTTACATGCTTAACAATGTAATGTAATGTAGATGCATGTAATCGTTTTTTAAATATTAAAAAGTTGTTTGTGAATATTATTTTATGCCAATACAAATATAAATAATCATGTAATTAAAAGCATTTCTTTAATATTTAATTATAGTGACATTGATGGTGTACGTAATGGTGCCCGCTTAGAGCCACGAGTAATTGCTAAAGCTCCAGAAGGCCAGGGTTGTCCCAGATGCGGTGGTTACGTATATGCGGCCGAGCAAATGTTAGCACGAGGCAGAGTAAGTTAATTATAATCAGATGTTTCTATGATTTTTATTTTAATACAGAATCAATTATTTGCAATTATACTAAAATATAAGCAGTGCATAAACTTACTAAAACAATCCAAATCAAACACGTAAACATATATTAATATGTACCATCATAGATTTTAAATCTAATATAATATTTAAATCGTTTATTTACATTGAACATGTCAAATAACTAGGGATATCATAGACGATGCTTCAAATGCTTGCTTTGCAACAGAACACTCGATTCTACAATGCATTGCGATGGCCCTGATAAAGATATATATTGCAGAGGTATACATTTAAATAATGTTAAAATCAGTGTCAATTGTTTTCTTTAGATTGCGGTTGTTTTTAAATTATAATTATATACGTTCATAATATAAATGTATGTGTTGAGAAATATCAGTTATACCAAAACATCCATAATTCTATGCGTATATAATATTTGTATGTAAAAGCGTTTTAATTGTATATTTTAAAGGGGTACTATTGAAGTTTTATATGTAAATGTTTTCTAAACACATACACAAAGAACTTACTGCACCTCATATGTCAACCATTTGGAAATACATATGTATTAACGTTAACATGCAATTTATGAAAATATTTTGTTTATTAAATGATATCGTTATTTTAAAATTGAAATACTTAAAACCAATAATTTAATAATTCAGTTTTCAATATCAGACAATTTGGAAGCTATTGCTAATGCCCATTCATAAGCAAATTTCCGTACCAACCAGCCATTACAACAAACCCTTAATGTGTCCCTTCTTCCTTCATTTACAATAATAATACATTCATATGCATCTACCTTTATAAGTAAACTCCAAAAGTAAATAAATTCCTTCTTCATTTCATCATTAACCTTATATTTTCCAACAGCAATGGCACAGGGAGTGTTTTAAATGTGGAAACTGTTCCAAAGGACTTGATTCCATCCTTTGTTGTGAAGGTCCAGACAAAAATATTTACTGCAAAGGTATTATTTAAATAATATTTTCACAAATAGTTACATTCAAACAAAAAATACAGTGACTTTTCATATTTCTCCAGCTATATACATACATTCAAAATACTACTTCCAATAATGCTCTTATACAATACAATACAAATTCGTTGAATATATTTAGCTGGACAAATGTTTAAGCACACCTAAAATATAAATTACATATATGTATATGCACATTTACATTCCGCCCAAATCTCGTGTTTCCCCTTGTACAAAATTAGCTTGTTATGCAAAGAAATTCGGACCTAAAGGCTATGGATATGGTCAAGGCGGTGGAGCTCTTCAGTCCGATTGTTATGAAAATGGGTAAGTTTTTAACAGCATGCTAGCATCTAATGTGATATTTACATACAAGTATATGTACCTTTCTATATATGTATGTACGTAAGTATATATCAGAATGAGTTCAAGTTAATGTATGGGGGTAACATCTACACATAAGTACAAATACTTTTTAGTGTTGTTTCCCAAGACTTAGCAATTTAAATTTATCAATATTTGTTTTTGATATTATAATAAATACAGGGTGTTATGCTCAGAAGTTTGGCGCCAGGGGTTATGGTCATTTAGGAATTTCTTCTATGGGACTTATGTCTGACATAAGAGACGCCGAGTGGCAAAGGTATACATGCCTACATGTGTAATTTTTTATTATACGTAGTACATTCGATTGATTAAAAGAAAAAGACGATAACTTAAACCGCACTTGCTTCCACTGATGGAAAAGTCAAAATAATTCTAAAAAACAAAGTCAAGCAAATATGAATTAAAACATGAATAATGTTATTTTTAAGAATCTCTATATAACACTTATTAATAAATTTTTTATAATCCATATTTACATATTTTCTTCTTATTTAAATATATATATTTATGTATGTTTATATGTAAATGTCTTACAGCGACTTGGCACCAAAAGTAGCAGATATAGATGTTGGAAAGATACAAGCACGTGCCGGTGAAGGCTGCCCACGATGTGGTGGCGTTGTCTTTGCCGCTGAGTTGGTGCTCTCGAAGGGACGCGAATGGCATAGGAAGTGTTTCAAATGCAGAGATTGCACAAAGACGTTGGATTCTATCATTGCATGTGACGGACCCGACAAAGAAGTTTACTGTAAGACTTGCTATGGAAAAAAATGGGGCCCTCATGGCTATGGATTTGCATGTGGATCCAGTTTTCTGCAAACTGATGGCATGACGTTAGTAACAATGTTTGATTTTTAGCCATGAATAATTATAAACTATACAATTTTCAGTGAAGAACAAATTTCTGCTCAGCGTCCATTTGTATGCCCTGATACCACGTCAATCAAAGCACCTGAAGGTGAAGGTTGTCCACGTTGCGGTGGCGCCGTTTTTGCCGCAGAGCAACAACTTTCTAAAGGCCGTATGTGGCACAAAAAGTGCTACAACTGCACTGAATGTCATCGGCCATTGGACTCGATGCTTGCTTGTGATGGGCCAGACAAGGATATTTACTGTAAAGCTTGTTACGGAAAACGTTTCGGTCCTAAAGGATTTGGTTATGGACACGCACCAACGTTGGTGTCCACTTCCGGTGAATCCACAATCCATTTGTAAGCCAATAACATATAAAAAATTAAAAAAAAAAATATATATACATATATATATATTATTTCAGCCCTGAGGGTAAGCCGTTAACTGGGCCTCGTTCATCAGGAGGTTGTCCGCGGTGCGGATATGCCGTTTTTGCCGCGGAGCAAATGATTAGCAAGAGCAGAATTTGGCACAAGCGTTGCTTCCATTGCGCTGACTGTAGAAAATCTCTAGATTCAACCAATTTAAATGATGGTCCGGACGGTGATATTTATTGTAGAGCATGCTATGGTCGCAATTTCGGACCCAAAGGTGTTGGTTTCGGTCTCGGTGCAGGCACCCTTACCATGACATAAAGTACTTTTCCATATATATTTACATACACACATAAATAAATACATATATGCATGCATATATATAATATTATAAATATATATACATATGTATATATATACATACATGTTGTGTGTGTATTTAAATATATGTAGAATATTATTGTGTATACATATAAAAACTAAACTATAATTAAAATCGAACTTAACGAAATGACTATAATTTTCAGCACGAAGTAGGTATTATATAATTAAAAACCGACAAAAATAACTAATCGATCTTTTTAAACGAAAACTCGCGTTACAAATTAGTTTACATCGAGGACGAAGTTCAATTCATTATTTATTTATTAATTTTTAAATAAATTATAAAAAGTGTGTATATATTGAGATGTTTATATTTAAACATCACATATTTATTTTTTCAATTCATTCAATAACTTTTTGACACTGTTCTTCTAAATATTACCGTGTATCAATAATTTGTAAGAAAAATGTTGAAATAAGCTATTGATTGACTTGCATTAATAAAATATGTATATACACAATCATTTCCGAATACATACTTTATATTTAGAATTTTTGTAATAAATGACAACAAAAGTGTAAATATGTATGTACGCATAATGCAAAAGTTGTCGCCAAGTATTTATGTATATTAGTGCCTTTTGTATGATTGTGCGTATTTGAGAACAAAATAAATAACGAAGAACCCTAATCTTTTTTGAATATAAAGAATTTTACTTGATATTTATCTAGTCATTTTTTTTGGTTATTTAAACTATTCGCGCAGTAATCAAATAGCTGCAAAACACACACTAATTAGCATCAGAGAAAGAGATCAAACTTCTCACATACATAAAAAAGGTTGTCCCGTCCGAGTCAAATTTGATCAGAGTTGCATGAGCTTTTGTTTTGAGTTTCAATTGCAACATTTTACATTCCACTTCACACATATGATTTTCGTGAAAACTCCCTGATTTTCCCTGGTTTCCTCCTGAATCGGCGATTTTTTATTATTATTATTATTTTTTGAGTTATTCAGTTTTTAGACTCGAAAAATGTTCATATTGACGACAACAAATTGATCGATCAGTTGGCAAATTTGAATGAGTTCTTGAAATCGAAAAAAGAGGACCGAGAATTACATATGCAACGGGACTGATTTTAACTGAGACCGATATGGTAACCCTACTCATAGGGAATCCTACGTCCATAAAAGTAAAAGAAAAACACATATTTTCTGTCATAATTTCATAATACGTATAATGGATAGCGTCGTGGCGTAATGTGACAGGGAAGCTCACACCCTTCAAAATTACACTTCTTCTCTGAGAGCCACATTTTGCCGGCTAGCATCGAGAAGCTCTAGCGCCAGAGAGCTCCATGCAAGTGCAGTGGCACACCGAGTAATATGGATTCATCATTATCAACAACAGGTCGGTGACCTGTGTGATAATTCACTAGAGAAACACAACAGAAGCATCGAATTCACAGCTAATATGGTATGGAGTTAATAGGAATCGGTACAAAAATTGGATTAGATCAAATTCTATGTCTCGACTAATTTCAACCAAATGCTTGATATAATCCTCATATTTTTAGAGAAATTGAACTACAACCATGCCTACTTCCCATATAACGCAATTTTAAATTTTAGATGATTATTTCTTTCAGTATATATGTAAATCAAGCATCAACACAGATGTCGGAATGAAACTTTACCAAAATAGTCCTTCGATATATTCCATCTATTGCATAAAAATGGTCGAATTCGGCCCATACCTTTTCAAGCTCCAGGCACCGACAGAAGCCAAACGGAATCTTTACCCGATAATAATATGCCCTCGTGTAAAGGATGGGTAAAAACGGGTCAATATTTGCCCTAGCCTTTTTGAATCTAATATAAATTTTTTAAGCTATCGCTTAACTTTACCATGTTTATTGATCAATCTGTTAAACGGTCACTATGTGAAATATCTTCACAAAATTGAGTGGATCCGTGTTCTCAAGTCTACCATACATTAGCATAATGCCAAGAGTTAATATAATCACTTCAGACCTTTTACCTACATAGCTACAACATTCCCGACACAGCGACTTGAAAATTTAGAGAGTATAAAATGTTCGGTTAGACTCTAACATATCCCTTCTATTCTTGTTATACGTACTTTTATCGTCAGACAAGAAATATGCATATACATAAGTCTTCTTCACTCATAAAATATATCTGTTGCAGTTTGTCATATGTTATTCCGTTCTGTCTGCACCTACAATATTTATGAGCTACTCTCTTTATCAATTCATACGCGCAATTTAATGATGGTTAAAAGAACCGTAACAATAATTTGTTTTTTTTTTGAGCAGGAATCACAACGAATTAAGGAATAATATATGTCGTGTTTGATATTATTAGGTATATTAGATAAATGTACTGTATTATAATGCAAAATTGTATACAAATACATACATATATGTATGTACAACGTCAATAGTTTAGCGAAACCGTATATCGATTCAATAACAATGGTATTGTGAGATATTGTAATCGATTTTTGCACTGAAAAATTCAGTTATGTGAAATTCCCATTCCTAGGAATAATAAGTCAATACATATAAGTATGTTTATTGTGGACATCTACAAGAATGGTGATTTACGTTTATAAATGCCTTAAAAATATTAAGATTTTGAATAAATGTATATTTTTACAGAGGAAACTTGTGCGATTTAGACGTTGGGTTTTATTCATATTAACAATATTTTTAACTACAATTAATCTACTGTGGACATTTTGTTTACTGGACACGGAAATAAATTCGCAACAAATCAATAAGTCATTTAACAGAAATACAAAGCCATTAGTGGCAATAGAAAGTGCCAACGATGCCACCATGCCACCGCTCAATCGATCATTAGTACAGAAAATGTCGAAGCATAATTTTAGGCTTGCTTTCGATAATATAAGTTTCGAAACTGGTAGATGGGACAATCTTCGCAATTATAAGATGTTTGATTTTGCTTTGATTGGAGATAAGTTTATCAAATCTTCACACGAAAACATTGTATGTTTAGCTACCCAAAGTTCCGTGGAACGGTTGTATTCATTGACACAAGTTGCACATCAGTGGAACGGACCAATTTCAACCGCCGTGTACGTTGCCGGAGATGAAGAATTCTTCATTTTACAACACTTTGTTACATATATGAGACTTTGCTTCGCTTTTATACGCGATAACGTTACTTTTCATATAGCTGTTCCAAATAATAAGGAACCAGTTCACGGACAAATTCCTAATCTCTTCAACAGCTTTGATTGTCAATACCCTGAACAAACGCTTCGCCATTTACTGAAAATACGCAATCCAGACACAATACGTTGGCGTTTAAAAAATGAATATCCGCAAAACCATTTACGCAATTTAGCTCGAAAAGGTTGTCAAAATAAATATGTATTTCTAACAGATATTGATATAATACCAAGCACAAATATGGTATCATTATTAAATAAATTTCTGCCGTCAGCAAAATGCAGCTATCGTTGCGCGTATGTTATACCAACTTTTGAAATAGACAACAGAGCTAAATTCCCTGCTTCCAAGCCAGAGCTTATGCGTTTATATAGAAAAGGTCTAGCACGCCCGTTTCACGAAAAAGTGTTTATTTACAACCAGTACGCGACAAACTTCTCCATTTGGCTTAAGAATTCTTCCAATGAAGATGAGCGGGCTCATATAAGTCATGTCGTAACAAATTTTGAGTTCTTGTATGAACCTTTTTATGTCGCTTTTGATGACGTCCCTGCCCACGATGAAAGATTTATAGGCTATGGCTTTACCCGAAATTCACAGGTAAGACATTAACAGCATTATGCTAAACTATTAATTTAACTTATTCCGGTTTAAATTTTTTTTAGGTCTATGAAATGTATATTTCTGGGTACACATTTTTTGTGTTATCCCCTGTTTTTACTTGTCATTGGGGATTACAACAAAAAAAAGCGAGACCAGTTTGGCGAGAACAACAAAATAATCTGAATCGAAAGCGTTTTGAGATGTTTAAACATGAAATTCTCGCCCGATATAAAAAGTATTTAACATTTTGTTTAAATTATCTTGAACTCATGAACTATTTTAATTTACAGAAAGACAACAAGGAAATAATTGGCATAGTGGAAGTAAACTGGAAATAAGTGTAATGAAATTTTTTATCGATATGAATTTCATGATAATAACATTCTATAAACCTTAAAACAATTCCACATGGGACCATACTTCCGCCTATAAGTATGCATTCATATTTCTGCAGTTGTTTTAAAAATCAATTATTAATACAATTCTAATATTACATGTCCAAACTTCTGAAACTTCTTTGTTATAAAATAAAAAGCGATGGTTACTACCAAGAAATTTTATTATGGTATATACGTATTAAACGCGTTTTGGAATGTAAATTTTATTTAGATGCATTGGTAAATATACCATGTGTTTTTATACCCCTTTTATATTGTAAACTAGCTTTAGTATACATTTATAGAATATCGATATTTCAGTGCACAAATGTGTTAAGTAGGCGTCTTTTCATAATTTTTTCTTTTACCATATTCTCGTATATTATAATACTTGAGCTGTTCTACACATTATACGGACAAGTCGCTTGCATGTTCATTACATTGTGTTTATTGTGTATTTATTTGGATAAGTTTGTCATATAGGTTCCACGGCAAATGAAGTCACGAATTTTCCACAAAACTGCAAAACTTGGACAAATAAATAAATTTAACTTAAAGCAAATGCACCCTGAGGTATCGATATAGCATCTATGAAACATATTCGTAAGTGCATTTTATTATATTTATGAAATATGAAAAGTATTTAAAAGATATAATTTCTCAATTGGAATGATTTCGTCCAACCTCCATTATTGGTATGTACATAGCTGTTTGAGGGTTTTGATTTCTCCGTTGATAAGATTCATTACCTACACCATTGCTAGATGCGTCATCGGTCTAAAATGAGAATCATTGTCAATAAATGTTAATTGTTCAACAATTGCTATTAACTCACCATTTGGCAAAGAAGTGGTGACTCATTACAGCTTGCAAAATCATTTCCTGCAGTATTACGAGTCGCATTATTTTGAGTCCTTTGTATCGTCCGATCTTCATATCTTGTTCGGCCTTGCGATGCCATAGGTCTATTTAGAGTGTTGTTTACATTATTGGGTGAGTTTGGAGAAATGTTATGAGCTGTAAATGATTTTGAAACAAAGTCTTGCTCTTTCCAGCCATTTTTTTTATAAACATCACGTAGCTCATGATGTTGCCACATTGTGAACAAAACTTGACCGGCGAACTTTAATACGCAAGAAGTATATTTTTGACGTTGCTTTGTAATACTTAATAAACGATCAACACCACCGGCGTCCAGCAAAGACCGAGAAAATTCTGGATTTTTCTTTATAACTTCATTAACTGTGGCTAACACTGCGGTAATGGTGTCGTCGGAGGTATTTTGATCGTGCTGTGGATTTCCAGTAGGGAGTTTTTGGACTAAATCTCGCATAGCATACTTTCCGATAAGCTCTTTGTTCCGTTGATCTATGGCAAGATTTCGTAAAGCTGTTGCCACGGCGCAAACTACGCGATCAACTTCCATACGAAGAAGTTCTACCAATATAGGTAATCCTTTTTCCTTGCGAACCGTAGCCCGAATATCAATACTTGGCTGCCAATAACATGCCGAAAGATTCTGAATAGCTCCTGCAGCCGCTTCTAAAGTTTCCGGATTAGAGCAACTTTGCAATAAAGCTAAATAGTACTGCACAACCTCGGGTTGCCATAAAAGCTCATATCGTTTGTGTGATAAACTATTGGGCACAGAATTTTTTGAAGTACTGGGAGTATAATTATTTTCCATCTGATGTTCGCTTTGAGCAGCTTCCTTTTTCTTTTTACTTGTCCCAAAACAGCCAAGATTTTCTCCTGAAATAATAATATATAAATATATATACCCAATTATAATGCTGTTGTAATATGTTAAATATTTACCTTTATAAGAGTTGGATGAAGGCCGGCTTTGTATTGGCATTGGCTGTTTATCGTAATTAGGATCCTCAACTTCTTGACACCGATAAGACAAATTGCGTAAAATACATACACAATTTTCTACCGTTTTATTTCCAATGTTATTCTTTTCTATAGCCATTTTCACAACATATATTAGACACTCCACTAAATGTTCAGAGTTTCTAAGACTGGTTCTGGCAAATTCACCAGCAGAGCTGACATTACGTAGAACTCCCGAAGCATTTCGAAAAACTGTAGAGTAGCATGTTTCTCCCGCACAAACCGCATCCCAACCAGAATGGGGAATAATAATATTACTAACAATTGCGTTTAAGCCCTCGTCAATAATAGAGCGTTTAATGTCTTCACAAGATGACATATTCCACAAAACTCCAGTGACCAATTCCTTTACCTCCGACTCTTGTGTCCTGCACAGCAAATTTACAAGGGCAGTTATACCCCCCGCATTTTTAATAGCTCGTTTATTTTCGTCATTTTGCCTTCCATAGGATAGATTTCGAAGTGCTCCACATGCGTTCCTGAAAATATAAAAGTGTTACAATTAGAATAAGGTGTGTTGCCGACATTACTTTTAAGTTTCATTACATTGATCATTTGCAGTTTTTTTTAATAACAACTTCGACATTTTTTCACTATTTTTTTTTTACTTTGGTATCTACCAACTTAAACTTTTTATTTCATAAAAGTTAGCTGAAAAAGTCAGTATGAAATCATACGAGGTTTTTTCATCGATATATCCATAGAGAGTGTCTATTATTTTATTTATAATTTTTGAAATACAGTCACTCACAGCTTATTTGATGCAGATAGAACTTTTTTGTAAAATTCTATATTTCTTAAAATTTTGCAAAGATGAAAAAACTGAGTATTCAGACATCTAATTTATTTTATTTAATTTAATTTTTCAACAAAACATTCCAAAAAAAATTTCCATTTATTTAGTTTTAATGCAAAAAATTGTATTTGAAAATTCACGTCACAGCTTAAATGATCTCAAAAAAGAACAAGTATTTATTCGTAATTTAAAAAAGTTTGTAGTATTTAGTACTTAGTAGGGTATCCTTTATTATCAATTACAGCTTGAAGTCTATTTGCCATGGAGTCTACCAATTTTTTTGGTGTATTCCGGTCTAATTTGGTTCCACTCCTCCATTATAGCTTTTTTGAGATCGGATTTGTTCTGGATGCCATGTTTTTTAATATTTGTCTTCAAAATAGACCACAAATTTTCGATGACGTTCAAGTCCGGTGATTGTGCAGGAGTTTCAACAATGTGTGGACATTTATATATTAACCATGTTTGCACTATTTGTGACTTGTGCTTAGGGTCGTTATCTTGGTAAAAGCGAAAGTCATCTTCAATTCCCAATTTTCTAGCGCTTGGAAGCAAATTTTCTTGCAGAACTTTTAAATACACATTTGTGTTCATAGTTTCTTCAATAAAAGTTAAATTCCGACCCTATTTGATGACATACATGCCCACACCATAACGTTGCCGCCACCGTGTTTTATAGTAGTAGCACGCAATTGTTGAGGTCTAAGCTCCGTATTAGGTTCGCGCCATATAAAAGGTCTGCCATCTGGTCCAAATAAGTTAATCTTAACCTCATCTGCAAAAAGTACAGTCCTCCAAAATGCTGGTGTCTTATTTAGATGGTCACACGCAAACTGCAATCTCTTCGTTCTATTTTTTGCACTTACAAACGGCTTATTACGGGCTATTCTGCCATTTAAATTTGCTTCCCTTAGTACTCTTCGGACTGTTTCGGGATGGCAATTCTTGCCTAAATCTTTTTTGGCCATTTCTGTCAACTTTGGAGCACTTGTTGTTGGATTTTTCTTCACTTGACGCACTAACCACTTACAATCTTTCTCTGTGAAAATTTTATTTGGAGCCTGTCGTCCTTTATTTACCACACGATTTTCATGTACAAAGCGTTCAATAATGTGTTGAACTGTGGACAACTCCCTTTTTAAACAGCTCCAACACAAACTCCCGGTTTTCTAGTGATGTGCGCGGTCCCATGGTTAACAATTCAAGTTTACGTTAATTTAAATGTGACTTTACATCCAATTCTTTCTACAATTTTCTGTAAACTAATCAAAAAATTCCACTTGCTGCAAATCACGACGAAAAATAGCGGTACTTTTAACTGCATCATTTAAGCTGTGGCGTCCTATTGTCCGTATGTTTTTGTTTTTTTTTGTATTACAATGAAACGAGTGGACAGTTCTTGTATTTTTTTTTTTGAATAACTAAATAGAACAAAAAAAATAAGATGTATGCATATTCAGTTTTTTCGTTTTTGCAAAATTTGAAGAAATATAGAACACTTTACAAAAAAAATTCGATCTGCATCAAATAAGCTGTGAGTGACTGTAAATGTATATGTATATACAAATAATTTTTTTTTATAATTATTTATAAAATAATTTTTTTATAATTATTTATAAAATAATTTTTTTATAATTATTTCGATCTAATAATTATAATTTATTTATTTCCATTTGACTATCTTACTTGTGGATCTCTGGTACATCGTATGATAACAGACGCACAAGAGGTGGTATCCCCCCTAATGTTCGAGTTCGCTGCTTATTTGGATCATCCATATAACATAAGTGTTGTAAATATGCAGCTGCATTTGCTTTAATTTCGTTATTTGGGTTATTTAAAAAGCTTATAACTTCTGACAGATTTGGATCACGCCATCTCATTGTAGAACATATGTCACTTCCTGAGCCTTCCATTAGCATATGTTTGGGATCTCTTATGTGTGAAACCGAATCCATTGGAGTTAGAGTAAGTTGTGCCATTTTGCTCTGGTAATCAGCATGGCCTTCATATGCTCTTGTTCCATCCGAAGGAAGAGCTGCGTCTGATCCATTAAGATTGCTATCAAATAACAATGGTCTTGGTGAGTACGAGTTGGTGTTGCTTGCTTCAATCGGATAGTCAAAATTAACTTCTGACACGTATCCATAAGCAATGGTGGGATTCTCAATATAGTGCGACTCAACAGGGCAAGCATTAATACCGTAATCAGGTAATTCGTCATACTGTGCTGCTTGCATATATCTTACGGTGGAAACTGAAGAACGTTCTTGAATTACAGACTCATTTTGTTCTTGTGAAGTAGCAAGTTGAACTTGTGGTCCGATTAAACTTGCTGTATTGTGATCCGAACCGTACGAACATTGACCAGCGGCTCTTGAAACCGCCAACTCAGGAGACTTGGTAACGTAGATTGAAGAGTTAGGGAATCTTGGTTGATATTGCTCATAATCTTGTAGAGCTGTATATTGGCAATTTAATTCAGTTTCATTAAACGCTGGGCCATCCATTTTTAATTTTTATTTTTCAAGACAAGAAAGCGAATTTACTCTGAAAGTGAATTCACAAAAAAAGCAGTTTAAAATTCATATTTACAATATTGATAATATTATTATAAAAAGTATAATAGCTGTTACTGCATGAAAACATAACAGATAAAAATATTTTACTATATGTATATGAATAAGAATGAAAGTCAATATTAAACACATATTTCGCCTTTAAGTTATCAGTCAAATGAATTCACACTTGTAAATATAGCAACAATAGATTTTTGAGTAGATAGATTTTAGTTTGAAAATAAGCAAAGCAAAACCACAACTTCTTTCTTTTGAAATTTTGTAAAGTAGTGGTAAAAACAAATATTGCAGATTGCAACAATATTTTCAATAATACACTCTAAGGTTAGACACTTTGACTTAGCAAGAACGCAATGTACTCAATGTACAATTTATATCACAACCAACAGTCTTGGTTTCTATTTTTGTCCAATGAAATTATTTTTAAGTCAACTTTAAATTTTTGATTGAAAGCAAACATTGTTTTTAATTCAAATATTAAGAAAGTATAAGTGTAATGTATAAAACTTTTATGCAAACGGTTTTACATTTTTGATCCGAAAAAACATATTATATTTTCAATACAATATACATATATCATTTATAAACAATTATTTTATCATTATTAATATTTTGCTTACCAATCACGTCATGTTGTGGGTGTCTTTTGTATTACGGGTGTGGTAAAGTATCCAGCCCGTTTTTGCGTAAGATTATTGATTTTTCACTTTTGAACAAAGTGTTTCTTTAATATAAGGGTTACACTAATACCAATGTTTTAGGTTTTTTAGTTTGATAAATGTTATTTCACCTTAAATAATAACTTATTTTATTTAAAAATAGTTCAAAAACTTATCATATTACAAATTCAATTTTTTTCAAATAGCTTTCCACTGGTCAATAGTTACTTTTAAACTAACACTTCATAGGAAAAAATACATACAAAAAGAAATCAGACTTAAGTACTTTAATTGACCAAAAAATTATCCTGTGTCAGAAACGATTTTGATTTATTCCACTGAAAACTATACTCAAATTAATAACAAGCAATTTATTATACTATATTATGGTTTTAGAATACATAGGGTGCTTATAATGCAAAACAGTTGCCGCTTGAAAGAGAGAGTGCAATTTCAATTTTAATTTGGAGGGCGGCAATAAGTTGAGAAAATATTTTAGGCCCTATAAATTTGATTCTGTACATGTATGAAAATATTCAAAGGTTTCTTATAAAATTTTATAATTTCACGCTCGACGAAATTCCATAATACTTTCTTCATTGAAGTGGTTACCGAATTTTATAATTTGAATTACATAAATCGAACGGGTCCCTTGTTCAATACGTTTCAGCTTTAAACACAATATGCTTTTTCTGGATATTTGAAGCTATCTGTGTTTCTGAATTTCAACTGTTTAGTAGATTGGTTTTATTATACGTTGTCCGGCTGTACCACACAAAACTTTAAATATAAAATGTGAAATATGGATCGAAAGTTCCATACTATAAATGAGAGAGGTTTGGTCTGCAACTAGAGTAAATGATAAAAAATGGTGTTCTATTTCAAAAGTAATATTGTGTCACCCCCAGCTTTAATCTACATGGGAAAGGATAAGCATGAAAGTAAATTATGAGCAATGGTTTGATAATGATATTTATAATTAATTTTGTGTGCATATGTATGTATACTATGTGAAACGATTGTTTCAAACGGAAATACATTGTTGTATCACTAGGGATGGGAGTATCCCTTTGGTTATAGTAATAAATCGATGGCATAGTCGAAGTACTCTTCCTATGTTTCTGTTTTTTGATATTAATTATGTTCAAGAAATTGTGTGTTTGTATTTGGTAATGATCCTGTTGTAAGGTGTTCAAGCTGAACGTAAAAAACGTATGTATTTATGATACCCCAAAAGGCATTGTAAAATTAATGGGCCAGATTATTTTTGTTTTTTAAATTTCTTATTAAGAATTATTGTCACACTCTCAGAAATAGGAAAATTTGCGCCACATATTAAAAATTTATTAATTAACATTCCACTTACAGATGAAGAACTTATACGTTGGGGATGGCCAGAAGATGTTTGGTTTCATGTTCACAACTATTCTTCTGCTCATGTTTACTTAAGACTCCAAGAGGTATTCTTTCTTCTATAAAAACTAAACATTATTTTATATATTAAGTATATACGAAATAAATAACATTTAGTATTCACAATTTGTCATATATAAAAACAATAAAAGAGATGTGATAGGTAGACTTTCAGTGCTCGATTCCTATATGATTCTAATAATTTGAATGTGCAGAGTTAATAAACTTAAAGCCGTTTTCTCGCTTTCGTCAGTTAAGTTTTTGTTAACTTTACCGAAAGATGTAGTAATTAAGAAAACTCCCCTAGAAATCAGATAATCACCAACTGAAGATATACATATTAACATAAATATATACATAGTTATAGTTAATAACAAATTTTAATTGGACGTAGTGAAGCTCAAATTTGACATTCATTCATTCATAAATGAATAAATTGTCATCAAGATGCCGTCCTCTCGGATTGTTGGGAAGGCTCTGTTAGAATAGAATATAATTGAGAAGTCTGAAAAAATTGTAAGGATAATTTTATGGAGCATCAAACATCATACAATTTCGAATATTTAGTATATTTTGAATTTAAAATTTAATTCGGGAAATCTGCATATCTTAATATATGATTTGGTTCTTTATTTTTTATTTTTATTTATTTTTTTTTATGTAGGGTCAAACTATAGATGATATTCCACAATCTGTTCTCAACGACGCTGCTCAATTGGTAAAATATAACAGCATTCAAGGAAACAAGATAAATAATATAGACGTCGTTTATACATTATGGTCAAATCTCAAGAAAACAGCTGATATGGAAGTTGGCCAAATAGGATTTTATTGCGAAAAGAGTGTTAAAAAAATCCGTGTTGAAAAAAGAGTGAATGAAATTGTAAACCGACTGAATAAAACGAAAACTGAAGACCATCCAGATTTGCGTCGTCAAAGAGAAGAAAGGGACTCCGAAGAGAGAAGGGAGAAGAAACATATTTTAAAAGCTCAGCGGGAAAGGGAGGAAGAAGAAATAATGCGCCAAAAACAGGAAGCAGAACAACGTAGTTATGATAAATTGTTTAAACCTGAATGTATGTCTAGTAATTATGATGATGGAAATGACTCTGATGATTTTATGTAACAATAAAGTAGTAAGCCAGATAATAAGAATGTATTTCAATCCAACCATTACCAAATAATACACTAAGTGTATATTTAATAACTTTTTTTTATCGTTTTAATTTCTTAATGTTTCGTACTAATTAAGTAGTTTCAAGTAAGATGTATTATTTTATTAAATGTATATAAAGTAAATTCTATTAAAGGTAATGCAGATTTTACAAAGTTTGATAAGCCTGTCAAAATGAAATAGAAAAACATATAAAAATTTTGTTAGGAAAGGAGTTTGGTTAAGAATTAGCATAGAAAATAACATGCAGCAGCGAGCAATGATACAGTGGGTGCCAACACTTAAAATCTTTTTCAATTGTTAACAATTTTAAATAGTGTTCGGTCTGTTTGCATTGCAAATGTAAAACTCCCATTCCGTACTTTGTTTAAAAAAAAAAGAACTTAGATCACACAAGTAGTATATCTTTTATTACTTACAACTTTATTCTATGTCGTGTGTGGCCACCTTAAGCCACATCAGATTGCAAAAAAATATAAAGGTCATCTGGCAGTACTAAGTTATCGATAAAAAAGATTTCAATAACTCTTCACTCCTATCACTAATTTGTGTTTTCGTTCTTTTCGTTCTTTTCTCACTTGTAAGGCAAAGTGCACAGAATGGTTAGTGACCAATCCGTTTAAATTTCATACATCAATTCACATTTATAAAATAAATTTATACCCAGGAGTTATTGATGTTATATTGTTTCAGGCGGCGCATAAATCTTTCAGGATTAAACAAAAGCTTGCTAAGAAGCTGAAGCAGAACCGTTCGGTTCCTCAGTGGATACGTTTACGTACTGGAAATACAATTAGGTAAAATTTTTTTGTGAATCTCTAAAATTTTTTGAAGACAAAGTTAAAATGTTTCCATTCTTCTTCTTACAGATACAATGCAAAGAGACGCCACTGGAGACGCACAAAGTTGAAGCTGTAAATGAATCTTTTATTAGTTGTTTGCGGTAATGCAGCGCACTATATAAATTCAATAAAAGTTCATTAAAAAAACGAATAATTTGTGAGATATATTTGAGTATTTTAAATATAATTCCCGAAGTGTGTAGAACAAGACACAATAACATATTTTAAACTACGAAAGCTCTTCTAAAAACGTGATAACGCTTGTATATAATTTGCCAATTTTTATTTATTTTGCTTGATCCTTGGATTGTAGGAAAATAGTTGATAATGCTAATCGGGACCTAATGCTTCCTCAGTTTGCATTCCATTTTTTTTTATCAAAAATGAAACCAATCTAAGACTTGCCGTGAGGTTAGGATAATGTTATTTACAATATCATATGTACGTTTTCGGTAATATGTGTGTGCTCCTATAATTTATAAACTCTCCATTGTAACATATAAGAGCCCAGGTGTTACAATTTATCTTCCCATTGTTAGTAAGGGGATTTTCAATCAGAGAAATCGCATCATTCAAAAGTCATGAAGTGACTTCAGCTGCCAGCTGGCTCTATTAAAAAAAAACAAGCGCCAGAAGAATCACATTCAAAAGTCATGAAATTACCTCACGCGAAACTGGCTGCCAGCTGCCTCTATAAAAAAAGCACGAACCTTTCCTGGTCAGTGCTTAGGTGACTCGTGCCCAAAAGTGATGTGATTTGGAAATCACAAGGTAAGGCCAGGGAAAGCTATATTCGTTAAAGATAATCGGACACGGCACTTGGCCAGTGCTTAGGAGAGTCTCACACCTCAATGTGACATGATTTATAAGCCATGAGGCGAACCTAACAGCCAGGTGGCTCTATGTAAGTAAAACTGTCTCATTGACTGGACAGTGCTTAGCTGACTCGTGCCTCGAAGTGATGTGATTTGGAAGTCACAAGATGAGTGCAGGGAAAGTTAGCTTTATAAAAGAAAATCAGACATCGTGCCTGGTCAGTGCTTAGGTTTCCTTCCTGGCTCGCACCATAGAAGTGATTTGATTTAGAAATCCCAAGGTAAGTTCAGGGAAAGCTAAGTCCATAAAAGATAATCGGACACGGTACTTGGCCAGTGCTTAGGTGACTCTCACACATCAAAAAGTCATCAGGTGAACTCACGCGAAATTGACAGCCAGTTGGCTCTATTTAAGTAAAGCAGTCACCGTGTCTGCCCAGTGCTTAAGTGAATCTCGCGGCTCGATATGCGTGATTTCGAAGTCATACGATGACTTTAGGGGATGCAGTAGTTATTTGGCTCGTGATTAGGTGACTCTCGTGCCTAGATTTGATTTTATTTGGAAGTCACAAGGTGACCTAACTGGAGGTGGTTGGAAACACGATAATAATGTTCTATGGAGATACACGCTTTCGTTTATACCACAGGAAAAGTGAAATATTCTTACATTCTCTGCATCGTGAACCTTTTGAAACATATACCAGAGAACGTTTAATATTAAAAGTCAAAGTAAGAGCGACGAGGAAAGACGAAAACATCGCGTTGATAGTGTGTAAACCTATATAGAAAAAATACTTACATATGATGTACATACATATATAATATATAAATCTATATAGGTTATACAAAGCTATATAGAAAATATATAGATCTATACAAGTTTGTATAAACCTATATGTATATAAAATAAGTAAATCTATATAGGTTTATACAATGGATAACACGCTTTATGCTCTTATTCGTAACATTTCGGCGCTATGCAAGTCAGCATTACTTCGCGTTTAGAAATTCTTTTCATAGTTGCCATTGAGCCTGATTGTGGAAATTTTAATTTCACCATCTATTTTGTGTGTGTAATGCACAAAGAATGTAGAAATATAGAGAAGGTTCAATCTTCATTCTCTGTGGAAATATGGAAATCAGTTACGTAGAATGGATAGATCTTATATTTAATTAGAATTAAACGAAAATTAAAAATCTTTGCTTTTTTATTAAAGAAACACCAACATTATTAACAAAATATGGCATCCATGCAAATGAAAAAGATAATAAGATGAATTCCCAAAATATTTCTTATTAAAATTATTTAATTTCTTTTACTTCAGGTGCGACGTGGACGAAGACATTCTGATTTAAAGTAATTTTCTCTTATTTTTAAATAGTTTATTTCAACTAGTAAGTTATATAATATTTACTATATGTAGTTCTTGTAAAAAAATTACTATATAATTTGAGATATGTACATATTTGTGTGGGTTAGGAATAAGTTTTATTAACTTTGTTTTTCAATTATTCAAGAGATGAATATATAAATAATTTAAATGAAAATTGAGGTGTTGTGGCGGCCAAATAGATGAATGCATTGCATTGCATTACATGACATGCTTCACAAGTTGCATGATGAGTTTAATAACAATGAGAGGCAATAATATTTCAAAGGGCGCCATACAAATTTGTAGGCGGACGGATATATGTATATTAAGTTGTTGTAGTCGTTATCTAAATCTCGGTTGAGCGGTAAGGTTCAAGTTCGTTTCCATTCGGGCGGGAAAGGAAGCCGGCTGTGTCGAAGCGGTCGAATCATAAGGAGGGGAGTGTTGGATTCGTTGGTCATGCAAAGGGGATTCGTTGCACGCAGCACACTTATCAAATTTGTATCTAGTTGCTGATAGTAGCGGTACACGTATTTTCCTCTAATTCGGTCCTTTATAAGAGCTCTATTTTGAAGTTTTGTTCAAATTCTATATCTCAAAGTTTTAACCACTAGATAGTATTTTAGATTCGCTTATGCTCTTTATTTAATTATAAATAAAGGACTTTTATTATGACTTTCCATCTTCCAACGATTGACATGAACTAAATAAAAGCTATTTAATGTTTTCGTCTTTCATTTAAATTTCTTTCTTTCGTAGTTTGCAATCAAATACTAATATATATGAAGGTTTAATAATCACTTCCTTTTCAGATCTTTAAAAAAATGAATATCAAAGCACTTACGGCTGTAATATGCGTGTTTGTGGGATGCTGCAGCAATGTTGTGTTTCTAGAGTATCTTGTAAAGTAAGTTTTCGTGAGCACACTTTTATATTTCAGATAACCTTATTTTAATAATTGACCTAACTAATCTCTACTTTCAGAGAAGATCCCGGAGCTGGGAATCTTATAACATTTTCACAGTTTCTGTTTATTGCTCTTGAAGGGTTAGTACATATAATTGCGTCTCGCGATTTTGTGCCCAAAATACCTCTGCGTAATTACTCCCTTCTTGTGATTCTGTTTTTTGTAACAAGTGTGGCCAACAACTTTGCGTTTGACTTCAATATACCAATGCCTTTACATATGATATTTAGGGCTGTAAGTAAATTTAAATAGCCTAAAAGCTAATAAATACCATACCAATATTGATTTCCGCTTAAAATGTTGCAGGGATCACTTATTGCTAACATGATAATGGGAATAATTATTTTGAAAAAGAATTATCTTTTCTCGAAGTATTTATCCGTTTTCATGATAACCGCTGGAATTGTGTTGTGTACAATTATTTCGGGAAGTAGTGTGGTAAGTGTAAACAATTTTTTTCATATGAGACCCTATATCATAATATATGTATATATCGATGTAAAGTCGGTATGGAGTAGATGGTAAGGCAAAATTAGTTTACTGTCAGTTAAAATGTTTTCATATTCCCTCCTTTATTGGATCTTTTCGCGTGAATCTTAAATCGAGTTTACTATTACTTCATATCCGACCTAAGCTACATTTTCGTATGAACACCGTTTTTTAATAATTTACTACTAGATTATAAGAATTAAACTTTTTGTTATTTAGAAAAGTGCCACTATCAAACCAACAGAGGCCCTGGATGTTGGATATTCCGACTTCTTTATATGGACTCTTGGGATAGGTTTACTCTCCATTGCTCTTTTTATATCTGCATATATGGGCATTTGTCAGGAAACTCTGTACAAGAAATTTGGCAAATATCCTCAAGAGGCTCTCTTCTTTACGGTAAAGTTCATACAGACAAAATAAGTCACTTAATTATTATTATTGTTCTTTTACAGCACTTGATTCCCTTACCTGGTTTCATTTTTATATACAAAAACATTTGGGAACATTTCAGTATTGCTACAGATAGTGAACCAATGGCATTACCAATAATTTCTATGATTGGGTTTAATGTTGAAATTCCTCAAATGATATTTTATTTAATGTGCAACGTTATTACGCAGTATCTTTGTATAAGATCGGTATATATTTTAACAACTGAGTGTGCTTCATTAACAGTTACGCTTGTCGTAACATTGAGGAAGTTTGTATCATTGCTTTTTTCTATTATATATTTTAAAAATCCGTTTACAATTTACCATTGGATTGGTACGGGACTGGTTTTTTTCGGAACGATAATCTTTACTGAAGTAGTTCCACGAATTTCTGAGCATATGCAACTTAGGAAACATAAAAAAGAATAAATCAGTAAATGGTGTATATGCGTTCACGTTCTTAAAAACCCATATATATTAAGTTAACGTAAATTGTAAATAGGCTTTTTTGTTTGGTAACGAATTTAATATAATTTGTGTATATGCTTGGATAAAATAAAAATTCAACAGATGTAATTGGTTGTTGTACGTTTTTTTATTGCACAATCCATGAGAATCACATTGCTAATTTTAAACAAAATCATTTTTTAAATTTTTTAATATCTTAAGGATATCGATATTTTTATTTTCAACTTGTAGACTAAGATGTGTGTAGCATTCCGCTTTTTTGCGAGTGGATTTGAAAACATTGGTCATCTCCTGCTTACCATTTATCGATAATGACGTCAGGAACTAAAATTAATTATTTTTCAGATTAATAAATAAATATAAATGCGTAAATGTGAAATATATGCAAAGCATATAAGATTTCACATCAAAAATCTCAAATATTGTTTAAAGCCTCGGAAAAAGTCTTGGATGGGAAGCTGTAAATAGAACTTAACGGTATAAATAAACTTCAGTGTAATTTTTGGGTATTTGATATTTGGGTGTCGTTTAAATCGTGGCGTCTTACATAATAAAATTAATTAATATTTTACAAATCAATGTTTAATGCAAAGGGATATTTATTAAACCATAGCAAGGCATCTTTTTAAATGGTCAGGAATCATAGATAGTGGGTAATGTATGGTTTTCATCCGTGATTGTTGGAGGACCGGTTAAGCAGATTGCATCACATATGAATTTGTCATTGTTCTTTTTCTTATTTGAAATATTATACAGCAGACTCTTTTTTTTAGTGGAACGTGGGGTTGACTAAAAAGTGGAATTGAAAATTATAGATGTATTTTGGTTGGTATTATGTTGAGTATTTTAATTTGGGCAAGCAGCAGAGGCACGTACAGAAATTGCGCACTTTTTGTTAAGACAGCATGGCACCTGAAAATTATAAAACTTAAAACGCCCTCAATGCAGCGAAAAAATATGCTTTCAGAAAATTATTCGTAAGTCTAACTTATGAACCGGGTTATTGTACATTTTAAAACAACGATAAATACAAAGAAAGCTTAACTCCGATTTAAGATTGTAAAAAATATAAGGTATTTGCAATTCAGTCATTTGATATGGAGTTAATGTTAGCATAATTTCAGACCTTATTGGCAAGAGTTATTTGTTTATCAAACAACGACAAATTATCGTTCGAGAGCAAACCAGAATTCCTTTTTTTTAGCATCGAATAATTCAGCGTAACAAAAATAGTTATTAAAAATATATGTATCATAATAGAAACACAAATTTATTAGTATAAGTACATTGCTATTTAATCGGTAGAAATTTTGATTTGAACTTTGAGAACGATTTGCTCAAATATTGTAATTTAAATCACTTTAATAAAAAAAAACCCTTAATAATAAAATATTGCATGTTCATGCGATTTTAAATTAATAATTTTGTATGACTCCATCAGACTATTAAAATGCGAAGTACATAATATCAATCGAAAAATTTGAATATTTTGTACTTTCATAACTTTATATTTGGAGATTCCGTGTGGCTTTATTGAAATATTTTAGAATATTATGCCTCAATTTATCAGTTTCCCAACTAAGTAATTTTGTGAACTTGTCATACATTTAATTATTGCAAATTAATCTGGAGTATTTTCCCTAATGATCTTAAAAAAATTAGTAAACATTGTAGGCATTACTATATTGTTATTGGTTTAATTACCTTAAAATATTTAAAAATAACATTCTCCAAGCTCCTAATTTCAGCAGCGTAATGCTAAAGCATTAAAGTTTAAATATATATGTATATGTCATATGGAAATTAGTATAGAATTTTAATTAAATAGTTATTTTATCTAATTTTGCTAGAATTATGTATGTATGTAAGTTATTTAAACCAACTATTTAAAGCGTCATTGCATACAAGAGGCCAAAGAAAACGGCCCACATCAAAACAATCCCATGCATTTTTAGAATTGGGCTCTCACCGTCAGTAATCTTTCTAGCAACGAATTTCAGCGTTTCATCTAATAAAACTACAGGAATTGAAAATTTCATCACAGTTAGCCACTCTTCCCCTGACAATGGGGTTACTTGGAAAACGGTCTTAAAAAAAGGAGAAAACAAATATATACATATATATATATATATTGAGAATATTTTATACTTAACACTTACAGAAAGGACTTCCACATAAAGGATAACAAAATGAAGTGTGAAGGACAGAGCCATTGAACCAATTAGCCACATATTGCACCATGGGGGCATAGTAATAAGGGACTGATTTTCTGAAAGGCTGCGTAAGAAAGAATTGTGTAGTAATTATTAGTTGTATATATTGGTTTTGTTTGTTACCTGTTCATAGCGTTCAGCATTTCAATTGTAACAAGCACGGATAAAGCCATGGTCATTGCATGAGGATCACTGAATATCTTACAGTCTACTCCTTTAAAGTCATCTCCTGTACCAGTACATGACAAATGATGTGTCAGTTGCCAGTAGGTTAAGTGAGGGCCTGTCTCAGCAAAGATGAACCACCAAGCTGCAGCACCAACTGTGGCAGCACCAACATAACCACCAATAGCCATGTATCTATAAGTAGATTATTATTTTTAATGCATTGACAATATATATGAAGATTTAAATAAATACCGGAAGAACAACCATCCAGAAATAAGACCTTCGTCGGCTTTGCGTGGAGGTTTCTCCATAATATCCAAGTCAGGGGGATTGAATCCGAGAGCAGTTGCTGGAAGACCATCTGTTACCTGTATATATATACATACATTGCTTAATTAGTAATTTCTTTAATTTGCAAATTTTTGAATATTACTTACCAAATTAACCCACAATAGTTGTACAGGAATCAAAGCTTCGGGTAATCCTAAAGCAGCGGTTAAAAAGATAGACACAACCTCGCCAATATTTGAAGAAATAAGGTAACGAATAAATTGCTTCATGTTATTATAAATAGCACGACCTTCTTCAACAGCAGATACAATGGATGAGAAGTTATCATCAGCCAACACCATCTCAGCGGCTGATTTAGCTACAGCAGTACCTGAACCCATTGCAATGCCAATTTCAGCTTTCTTAAGAGCAGGGGCATCATTGACACCATCACCAGTCATAGCAGAAATTTCATTCATGCTTTGTAGATATTCAACAATTTTTGATTTGTGTTGTGGCTCTACGCGAGAAAAGAGCCGGGCTCGGCCACAAGCCGCTTTTTGCTCTGCGGGTGAAAGATCATCAAATTCACGACCGGAATATGATTTATTAGCAGTGTCTTCGTCTTCACCGAAAACACCGATGCGACGGCAAATTGCTTCAGCGGTTGCCTTGTTATCACCAGTTATTACAATTACTCGGATGCCTGCTGCTCGGCAACGTACAATAGAATCGAAAACTTCTTTACGTGGAGGATCCAACATACCCACGACACCAACAAATGTTAAATTTATTTCATATTGATAGAATTTGGTGGAATCTCCCAAATCCATTTCATCTGGCCGCATAGGACTATCCGCTACAGCTAGAGCAAGACAACGCAAAGTATCTCTTCCAGTACCATACTGTCCAGTCAAAGCCAAAATTTTGCTCTTAAGAGTTGAAGTCAGTGGCACTTTGCTTGTTCCAACACGTGCATGTGTACAACGTTCCAAAACACCCTCGGGCGCCCCTTTTACGAATAATTTTGGACCAGTTCCCAATCGGGATGCTTTCAGTGGTGTACAGTATGAAGACATTGATTTACGGTCACGGGAGAACTCAAGAGTGAATTCCTTTTTCCACTTCGTTTCGATTTCTTGACGCACAACAATAGCGGCGGAACGACGATCGAGGCCAGTCTTATTGACACTGAATGGATTCAATTTTTCAGCAAGTACAATTAAAGCCGTTTCTGTGGCTTCACCAACCTTTTCGAAACATTGTTTGAACTCATTGTAATCGATTGCGGAATCATTGCACATAATACAAATAGTAGCTAACTCCTGCAGGGCTTCATATTCCGAAGCTTTTACCCGTTGGCCTCCCAAGAAGAGCTCACCCAAAGGTTCATATGTTGATCCAGTCAGTTCAAACTCGAGGAAACTACTGTCGCTACCTTCAACCTTTTCGAAAATAAACATTCTTGATACCGACATTTGGTTTGTAGTTAATGTGCCAGTCTTATCTGAGCAAATCACCGATGTACAACCTAATGTTTCTACAGATGGCAATGAACGAACAATAGCATTTTTTTTTGCCATGCGGCGGGTTCCCAAAGCCAAACAAGTTGTAATTACAGCTGGTAAACCCTCTGGAATAGCAGCAACAGCCAATGCTACAGCAATCTTGAAGTAGTATATAGCACCTTTTATCCACGAACCGCCATGAGCGGGATCATTGAAATGACCAATATTTATTGCCCATACAGCAACACAAATAATAGAAATCACTTTTGACAGCTGCTCGCCAAATTCGTCCAATTTTTGTTGTAATGGAGTTTTAATTTCCTCTGTCTCTGACATTTCTGTGCGAATTTTGCCAATCGCTGTATTCAAACCCGTACCAATGACCACGCCTCGAGCTTTACCAGCTGCCACATTTGTACCCGAAAATAAAATATTCTTTTTATCCTGGTTAACGGCGCGTGGATCAGGAATAGGATCTGTGTGTTTTATAACAGACACCGATTCACCAGTCAAAATTGATTGATCGATTCGTAAAGTAGTGGAGTAGATATGTGTTAGTCGAATATCAGCAGGAATTTTATCTCCAACGGATACTTCAACTATATCTCCAGGAACAATTTCCTTCGCTCTAATTTTCTGAATTCCAGATTTATCTTGACGAACTACTTTACCCATTTCTGGCTCATATTCTTTGAGGGCCTCGATTGCAGACTCAGCATTTCGTTCTTGCCATACACCTACGACGGCATTTGCTATCAAAATTAAAAGAATAACTAAAGGTTCTACAAATGCTGTGAATGTATCCTCGTGCTCTTCAAATAAAGCTAAGACCTGAAAAAATATGAAATCAAATTTTATAGTACAGTCAAATAATTGAAATTATTCATTTCTAAACATATGTTTGTGCATACATACATATATGTACGTACACACATTATAGATGAATTTAAAAGAAAATTAAACTTACAAAAGAAATGATAGCGGCCAATAACAGAATTTTCACAAGAAGATCGTCAAATTGTTCTAAAACAAGTTGCCAAATAGTTTTTCCTGAAAAAAATTCCTTTTTTGTTAATTAATTTATTTTTTTAGTAGAATATACTTTAAATACCTTCCTCCGTAGGCAGCTCTGAAAGAGAAAGAGTAGAACAATTAGTAAATTTAACAAAAAAAAATTTAAACATATAATAAATATTACCATTTGGACCATATTTTTTTTGATTGGCTTTAACTTGTTCCAATGTAAGTCCGCGTTCAGAGTCTGTGCCAAAAAAGTTCAAGGCTTGTTCGACGGTTTTAGCGTGGCCGTCTTCCATTGTTACTGATTATCGACGCGCAGGAATTCTGTAAAATTAGTATACAAATTTAAATTCAATATTATATTGCATATATGTAAACAGTTTTGTACGATTATGACATGAGAAATGTGAAGAATAACGCATTGACTTGTTAAAACTTATTGCAGACAATTAATCTTTGATTATATATGATTTGATTAAAAACCATTTTTAATAAGCATTGGGATTTTACACTGCAGGCTACCCATTGCAATTCCTTCTTTTTATATTGGGTTGTTAGTACTTCATTAAATAAATGTATATATGCACTGGTTAAAACAAATAAAATATTAACTAAGTTTATTTGATGCAATAATTATGACATTTGGAAATGGTCATTTGATTTCACTGTATTTGAATGACGTGGACTTTTTATCGAAAAATGTCGAATTTAAAAAAAATACTAGTTCTGGACTGTTGTGCCATTCGTTTCTTATATGCAATATGAAACAATTTAACAATTTATATATTTTCACATACTTTGTTATGTTATCAAAATTTTAAGGTCCAGTTATATATATCATTACATGATTTAAAGCACTAAAGAATACTTAAATAACTAAAAATACTCTTATACATACATAGATAATTTTAAAACGAAACGTTTGTCACAATTTATTGTAATAAAATAATATTAGTGATCACGTTTTGAGCATTAATTCCACAAAAAAAAGACCTTAAGTCCAATATGAGAGTTTTTGAGCATACGTACATATTTCTCTAAATTATATCCAAATTGCATTTACTTGGTTAGATCAGGAGGTAGTCCGCTGCACTCCTATTTTTTGACAAATTCCCAGCAACCAGAAAACGACACTTTGAACTATGTACATTTACTTAATACCCTTAAATACTTTAGTTTTAATTAAATCGTCATAAATTGTATTATTTTATGTGCTACTTTAGTAATGAGAAATACTAAAAAAAAAGACAAGCGCGATGGTGAATAATGGTGTAGAACGCAACGTTATACGATATGGAGGAAGCATGGCCTGACAGCTGGCTTTTGAAGTGTTGCCAATTAATAAAAAATAATTGCAAAACACTCAGAAAAAATGCATGTGATTGAAAACCGCAAAATTTTAAAATTACATATAATACATCAAAAAGGTTTCCCAAATGATGATAAAAAAAATGAAACAAATTATTATTTAAATTAATTAAGTTCATTTATCGTATTTATTTCAAACTGTGTATATTCCTATTTTGTAAAATTCTCTTTAACATGTTAAAAAAAATTCTCCGAACATTTTATATTCATAAAATGAAGTTATTTACAAAAATAAATCAGAAAAAGCAAATCTGGTTTCCTATTTAATATTTAAGAACCCGAAATTTTTAAACGACACTAAATAAAAGAACGAATTTTAAATCTATTATATTTTAATATACTTACATATATTCATCACAATACCTTGAAGAGTACAAGTATATGTGAATTGATGCATATATGTATGTATATACACATATATTTTTACGACGGACGGGCATACAAATTCATTTGTATGTATGTTCATTTCATGCAAGTAAGAATATGCAAAATGGTTTATTTCAAATATATTAAAAATAATATTTAACTACAAAATAAGATGATAAGGGAAAAATTTATAGATCTACCCAGTGTGAAATATATGTATGGTAATTTCCAAATATTTGAGTAACCGTTGAATATACATAGTCTTAGCCAGTCTAATCGTCAATACTATTAAAAATTAACATATATTTTATCATCAGCCTTTAAGGTAAAATATTTCAATGCTAAGATTGTGAATATGGTATATTCAGTATTTGAATATTGCGCAAACTCCATAGATGCCTTGGTAAATATGAAGAGATGATAGTCGAATTATAATGTATGCACGGGTATAATATACATGTATGATTATGTATGCTAATGTGAGTATCCATAGGCATTATCACCGTTGCCCAGGAGACTGTCACATGGTCTGTTCCAATTCGTTTCAATGCTTAGTATTCTAAAAATAATTAATTTTATAATAGATTTAGAAATACATCTTTTCTTGACATATATCATTACGAAAAGCTTTTGTTGACTTCATTTAATTTCGAAGAACTTTATTAAATTTTTAACCTCGTCATAGATTTGCAGGTTGCTTAGATATTATTGCTTGAAAATTAACTAATTTACACTTTACACTTTTTCAAAATCACAAGAAACTGGTTGAGCTCTTAACTTGAAATAACTATTTCTTTATTTTTCGATAGATTAAAAACTGAAAAAAAACTTAACATTTACGGATTTATCGTAACAAATAGCACATCAAATTTTCAATAAATTACTTCCAATTTTTAAAAAACTTACACAAATTTTTTACTCGGCGTCAATAATTAAAATTTTTAATTTTTCTTATTGCGAAACAATGTTTAGCCCAGCCGAAAATAAGAGCTAAGGAAAGATCGCGCTTTTGAAACGATCGACGGCGACTGAATAAAATGAGAACAAATGCTTGATGAGAGTGCCTTTCAAAATTACAGAAATCTTTGATTTTGGCAAAATTCCCAAACAGACAGACTCTCTATCACCCGGGAAAATACTTTTGGCACATAAAATTTTCTAAACAATCTCATTTCATATATGATATTTATCACAAAAAAAATGTAAATGTGTTTTATATTCTCAATATTACTGTGGTATGAATTTAATAATTAATACGATTTTTTAAATATACATGCATTATATGTAATTGCAATCTGTAACAATTAATTAATAAATGATTGGGATTATCGAATTTTGCAATTCTCACAAAATAATTTATACATTTGTATGTATGTGAAAATTTGGAAATAGTATGACTTCATAACATTTTATGAAAATAAAAACAAATTTTTAAAATGTTCATTATACATCAGTTTGCAAAACACGTTTTAAATTTTTAATTTGTATGCCGTTATTTGTTTGACATTTTTTTAAATTTATTGACAGTGGTTTAATATATAATTCGTTTCCAGAAAAGTCTTTTTGAACGCTTTCTCGACCTAATGCATGGGAAGATGATGGTGGCTTTTGTTGAATACTTGACAACTGATTTGAAAGCGAACAGTATGTCTCAGTTTGTACCGCCCTTGATACAACATATTTTAAAGAAGAGTTGTAGCAAATGTCAATAAAGAATAATAAGGATCCGATAACTGATAATGTTCCCAGAACTAGCGCATTTATTTGAATATCATCTGGTATGTACTCCAAAGTTCCAAACACTAAACAAGCTGAAATATATATTTATATATTGATTTTAAATAAGTTTAATTAACAGCAAAATTACATAAAATTCCAAATTTGAAAATTTATGTTATTGAAAATATTAGTTATTTGAAAAAATGTGCTGAGTGGGATTTTATGGTCATCCGAAAACCAAGGCGAATTCATCGGCTCAGTGCTGTTCTTTCCATCTATGTCGAAAGTCTTTGTAGTAGAATAATAATGTCGTCAAAAAATGTAACCTTATACTTTTGCTAATTTGCAGATTTTTTTTGTCTGTTATGGTTTAATATAGAAAGATAAATGAAGCTCACCTTGAGTCACGAAAAATATTGTGCCACAGTACAGCAATGTTTTCTCACACATTTCAAATTTATTTGCTTTCATTCTGAAAAAATATATATGACATATATATGTAAGTATATACAAATAAAATATTTTTTTTTTTTAATTTGGTTCCACTATTCAAAAAACTACTACTCAAAAAGTCCAGTGAGGCCTGACTATCGACATATAATCTGAGGTAATTTTACACTTAGTATTTTTAAGTTTTACTTTTTAAAACGTATTTGTATAAAATTCAAATCAAAAAGTTTCACTGTATTCCCAATTTTAAAATATACGCATGGAATTAGTATGTATGTATATAGCTGTGTTATTAAAAAAAATTGTTTCGGAGTAATGCGAAATAATTAAATAAAAAGTTGAAGCTGTTACCTTGACAACAAAAAAACCCCAGCTATAAAAGTGTATCCACCATAAACTATAATACTGAAGTCGTTTCCAGCCTGAGACCAATTTAAGTTATTAAGTAAGCTCCATTCAGTTGATAATTTTTGGTTTCTTTTAAAAACTTGCTCACCTTGGCTGTCTGTTATTTTTTTTGCGATTAAAGCAGCGAAAGATATTACCTTAAATTGAAAGAATTATAAAACAACCTGATGCTTAATTTGCGTGACAATACTTAATATGCATCTATGTAATATAGGTAACTATGTACATACTTTTATGCGGGAGGCAATAAACTCTCACGAAAAATTAGATGTATGTATGCATTATGTATGGTATATTGTATAAATATATAATGCACCTTAATATGGCAAACCATGAGGTGCATCGTGTGCAATTATTGGTTTTCGAAAGGTTATTACACATTTCGGACCTACATATGTACATACATATGTTTAAACACACAGATTGACAAAAAATACATATGTATTCACCTTTAAAACCAATAATAGATGTGTGCAATTATAAAGCCTTACATTTTTTAAAATTCTTATAATTTTCGTGTCTAGATATGTATATGAATTTATAAGTACACGCTCATGTATACATTCTTACGTATTCACATATGTATATGTATATTGGTTTTGTGTTTAAAGTAGTTTACTACATAGGTTTTCATCTTCAAACAAACCTGGGTAACTTTTGTTTCATCAACTCTTATTAACAAATTAATCAGTTTCATTAATTAACAAGCTCATTGCGCACGTACTTTAATAAATAATACTTATTATTATCACCGTAATGGGAAATTAATTTAGTTAAGTTCAATAGACAAACTAACATTTTATACATTTAAATGTTTTACTTACTAATTCTAAAAATGCAAGCAGTGTTGAAAACGAAAACCAACCCATTCTTTCGACTTTATCGTTTAATATTACAATCAAGAATGGTGTAGTAAGAGCTTGGCTTAAAAGTTTTGCCTTAAACAATTGAATTATGTATATGTACATACGTGCATTTGTGTAATGGATTCATGTAGTTTTTATACTGATGTATTGTTTAATGTCAAAAGTTAGAAGTTAAAAAACATATACATATATACTATTACATATGTATGTACGTCTGCATAATAACAGCTTACCGATTCATTACAAAAAAAATAACGCCCAAAATATAAAAAAAGGTATTTCTTATTCCAATATTTGGCATATGATGACATTAACATCAATGCATACATATCTATGTATTTTTAAGTTATATACATACACACGTTATATAATACGTACCTTCTACATATAGTATTTTTTATTGTAGTTCAACACGCATTGATCGCCAACTGGGATATTTAAATGAACACATGTTTAAATATATATAAGTTTACCTAATATGCATTATGCAAGATGCTAGGTACACTAAATATAAATATAGACATCGTATGTTTGTATAGAAAAATGTAAGTACATATATCTAAATATGAAATAAAATATCTACAAAGGAATAATATATACTGTTATGTAGTCCACACCATATATATGTTTATGTAGATGTATGATGGCAAGATAAGTATACAACTTTGCGAAATTTTTCGGGGAACTTAGAAAGATATACTCTCAAATTGTTAGCATGAGGATGTGGGTCGCATATTCAAAGCGGCTCATTTCGCAGCAAAAATGTTTAGTTAGAAAGTCTAAATTATTGTATGTAAACTTTTTTGAATATAGAAAAATGTTATAAATAATTTTACATGACAAGGCAAGGAATGCACACATATCGCTACCATTTAGCATTGTTCATTAGTTGTTGTAAATAAACAGACCTAACATGAAAAAATCTCAGCTGATATAACATACAAATATTTGTATACATATATAATTATTATAGGAAAGATTAACAAAGATAAGTATTGAAATTGTTTAAGCCTAAAATATAAATTTTTAATTTTTCAAAGTCATGTAAATTTAATGACATTTTTTGAATATCGCATGTATACAATATGTATGTATGTACGAAAGAAATTTAAAAACAATAAATAATACGATTTAAACGAACAATATGATGGAACGATTTTGTACATTTTCGAGAGTTTGCCATACATTAGATGATAAGTTTTGTTTAGATATATTTCTTAATGCTTTAGTCATATAGTGAAAGTTGGGGAAATATAATACACAGGACTTCCAGTAGTTTTTAATAAAATGGGTGAGATTACCTGATATTTATATTTTAAAAACTTTGCCCCCTACTATCTATTAAAACGGATTATGGAAGAATGTCAATAAACAGATGTACCAACTTATATCGAGATATCTCCATTTTTACTCAAGTTATCGGCTGTACGGAAGTACGGACAACATGTGTATGTGGTAGAAAATATCTTTTTTGTTTTGTAGACGAAAGTATTTTTTTATATTTTAACAAACGACGGTTTATATCATATAAATAATAATCGTGATTATTCTGCAAATACAAAATTCCAAGCAACTTTAATTTATTATATATAATGTTACAAGATTACAGATAACTATTTAGGGTACTAAATACCCCACCTTATAACTAACTATAAGTATTTTTTAATAATTGTAATTTATACAACATTGATATGAGTTTTCTTAACATAGTTTACTTCATATATGTATATAGCTGCTTAATTCATCCATTTTCTGCAATTAGGAGAACCACACATGCAAGATATCTTATGAGCATCGTCTTCAATGTCAAATTTATAATCATAAGACAGCTAAAAATGTGTATATAATTAGGCAAAATAAATCTCTTACATTTTATTATAAAATAAACTACCTCTTCACCTCTGTTAATCCTTCGCTTAGCAAATATTATTATCCTAAGTTCACGATCAACATCAACAGTCTCAGTTACACAGTTAGGATTGCAAGCATGATTTATATAACGCGCTAATCCTCCAGACAAGGTAGCATCGACAACTCTATCTTCATCCAGGCGAAACATATATATTCCTCGGTTCTATTTAATAAACAAAACGTTTTTTGTTAAACTAAAGAAAATTTAAGCAAATTTTCCCCTAGGTCAAGGTTGGGATATTTTTAATATCTAGATGCACACAAATATGCATACTTATATTAAAAAATTTTAATAAAGAAAGAGAGTTTTTTCTAATATATGTTATATTGCAACGGTAAAAGTATATAAGTTCTCTCTTCATTCCTAGTACAACAATCTTTGAATCTAATAAAGACATATTTAAATACCTTTGCTTCATATTGCTTCTCTCTGATTTCTGACACTTCGGTGCGAATAACTTCCCCAATATATTCAATTATCATAGTATGCTTTTCTATATCGCGTGCAGCATATAAACCAAGCCCTTGTATTTTTGATCTGAAATCAATATTATCAAAGTCATATCAGATATAAGTATACATACATTTGTGAATATGTGATAATTAGTATTTACCTTGCCAAGTATACATTATTTCTCCATTCCTGTTTCATTTTTTTATATTGCGAACTTTTCGAGTGGACAAATTGCTTACTATAGGGGCATGCTATTTCACCTGCAATAGATGTTGTAGAATTTGCCATACGTTGATTTGCAGCTGAGCCAGTTCTTTGGGTATGAGGCTTTCTCCAAGCAACAATTTGTCGCTGCTTTGGCTCGGTGCGTGCAGCACCACTTGGATTTATTGCAAGAGGCAATTCTAATAGTGGATTCCTCCCATATTTAAAACGATAGTTTGTTAGTGTTTCTATACCCGGTAAACTCTCTATAATACGAACTACAGAAGGCTCTGTTAATCCAAACAGATCTTCGCCAGAAATAAATTGAGGGAATAGTTGCACAACTTTATTGTTTTTACGCATTAATGCGATGGGGGTCAAAATTTGTTTCCAAACCGCATTTGGGGAGGAATCACGCAACTCGATTTCGCTTCCAGGCTCCTGCACTTGAATGCGGAATTCAGGGCGACCAGCAGATTCATTTATTGAGCATACATATCGACAACGTCGATTCGGCCTCTTCGTCGACCAGTAAAATCGAATCTAGAAATAACGTTGGAATACAATTTCATATTTTACTCAAACTGTGACTGTTGTACTTACTACTTTGTATCCTACAGGATATATGTGATCCATGGTGTGAAATGCTTCTAACTGATGAGGAAGTAATTGGCCAATATTTAAAAAAATTAAGGTACCAACTCGAAGTAAGTTTGTTAATTCTGAGTGATGCATTACAGTCGCCACTTGCCTGTTTTCGTCTCTTTCAACAAACACACGTCTATGAACGGTAAGACATGACAATTCATTTTCTTTTTCTAATCGATTTGCATGCTGCTGACAATGTATGGTTTTGTTTTTATAGAAAACACAATGCTCTCTTATTGCACATGGTAAATGAAAAACTTGATTGCAACGATTTTTAAAACAGCGCACTGTGGCACCGAGTTGTTGGCATCCGCTACACGATTGATTAAGGCCCATCTGTAAAGCTGCGGGAAAGTTCATAAGGCCACCGCTTATAGTCTCATACACTTCGCTGGACCATAGAGCGCAGTTTAAATGTACCTAGAATGATAGAGAATTATTATAAATAAATATTATTGCTTGGCTTCCGTTTTATATTATTTTCAGTAAATATACTTTGTCTACTATTGCAAAATAAATAAAAAAAAGTCCAGCACGTAGATATGTGCATATATGTATGTATGTATATATTGATGAGTTATTTTAATTAATACGTACCCATTTGTCTATATCAAAATTGAGTAGCCGCGATGGTCCATTGGGTACGCCGTCTCCTCGTTGATAACAAAAAACACACTCACGTATATCTTCAATAGAACTATTTAAGATACATCCAGCGAATCCATTTTGGTCGTTATTTTCTTCCACACATATTTCACCGCTATTTGTAACACTTTCAGAAACACGACTAGTTCTTTGATTTGACTCTTTAAAACAGTTAACATTGTAGTGTTTGTAAATGCAACTTTTGGATATATTATTTTGATTAGCCACAGATCTGTTCGCAGCTAGATTTTCCTCGCAAAACTTTTTTTCAGAAGTTATTTGTGCATCTTCAATTTTTGATTTTACATTTGAGCTAAGAGCCTTATGAGGATTATTGAAGTGTTCGTAACAATATTTGTCACAGAACTGCAAGGTCATTGGCGATAAATCTGGAGACAAGGTAGAAGGGCGGATTTCTTGCATATCACAAAAAGGTACTTTAAAAGATTTAATTCTTGAATCTGAAATTGAGGCACCACAATTATAGCAAATTTTTTTTCTACCACAAATAACACCTTGCTGTAAACTTATTTGACTTTTAGTTGTCAATTTAATGTTATTCTTTGGTATAAGGTCATGAGATAAATTAAATGTTGGTTTATCAATTATTTTATACATTGTCGGTGTTGGTATATGCAACAGATTCGCCAAATCTTTAAGTACCCCAAATATATTATTAACAGCAGATAATTGAACGGATAATGTAACCACTCGGTTTTGGCTTTCGTCACGTTTCGTCCTGAAAATGAAATTTCTTGTTATAAACTTATTAATAATGCATATTACAGACATTCATTTTAAAAGGAATACAAAGTTTAAATTCATATAAGAAAAATACTAATTATTTTGGAGGCATAGAAAACTAAAGTTATTTGCAGAGATAGAAAGTAGGTATGATAATGACTAAGCATACCCATAAATTAAATAAAAAACTAAAAGTTCTGGATATTGCGGCATTGATTATGCCTTTTAAAACATTGGTGAAAAATCACCAAACTAAAATGTGTCCTATCAAAAAATTAAAATGAAGTTCTAGGCTACATATTTGAATAAGTAACTTTAGGAGAATATGATTTTTTAATTTATGTATGTACTGCGCTACGGTAAATAAAATCGAAATATTTTGAAGAAAAAATGTAACAAGTTACCTGATATCAGTTCCAGTATGTAAAATCTTGTTAACATTTTCAATGCCGTCAATTTGCTTTACCGCTTTTACAAGGCAACCTTTTTTCATATTAAATGTTGAGTCGATAAATGGGATACCTGGTGACATTCGGTCCACATAATGCTCATTGTTTTTATTCATAACAACTAAACCGGGATAAATAAATTGCTGTAGTGAAAGCATATTGAATTTTTCTCCAATCGTATTTACTATGTCGACACTATTGACACTACAGTTAGTTACAATATCTGACGACTCAATGTTGCGTTCTTTCATAATACTCCATACTCGCAAGTATCTGTCGCTGTAATTATTTCGCATATTTGATGAGAATTCCTGGTCATAAAAATCATTTTGTATTGTAGACAACTTTTTATCTTTATTGTTTTCTGACGAAAGAAATGACTCCGTATCGTATAAGGTACTTGCATTGGAATGATGCGCATTTCCATACTCCCCTAAAAGCGGAGGTGTTTGCGAAAGATCGCCATTCTCTTTACTACTTACTCCACGAGGAAGGTTGCTGCTTAACCCATATGCATTACAAACGAGAAAATTTCTATTTAATAAAGGTTCCAATACTTGCAACGGTTTCATTTGTTTTAGATGGGTCATTAAATTATCAATGAAATTGTCATAGTCTTCTTCGATTTTGGAAAGTTTTCTTGACCTTTTTTTTGGTCCAGGTACATTTGTAGTAGAGTTAACTGCGTTTGCATTACTCTCCTTACCACTTAGCAACAACCTGCGTTGCTTTTGGTATTCTCTTTTCCGTTTTTTTCTTGACTCAATGTCTTTATCTACAGCTATTGTCTTCTGATCGATAGATACAATATTGGTGGAATCATTGCATTCAGACAGTAAATTCTTTTCATTTAAATTACTTTTATTGTCCAATTTTAAATTAACTTGGGTATTCGAATTTTGTGTCTCGTTATCATATCTCGATGGCACTTTTGACTTCGCAGATGCATCTAACAGATTATTCACATTAGCTTTAGTTCTTATATTTTCGCTCTTTTCCGCATTTTCTGATGGGTCCGTCAAAGCCGGAAAAGATGATACCAAACTGGAAAAATGTTCAACGTTAGTCTCTGCTTTCCGCTCAGTGCTAGGTGTGAAAATGGTTGACACATCACTGCCCAAATTTTGATTATTTATGCTGCCAGAGCAAATGGTTGAGGTCCTTATTTTTTTTCAAAAATTTTAGATATACATACATATATTATTAATGCTTAATATATATACACATATTTTAAATCGCTAATTTAATAATTTACAGAAGTATTCTTTTTTAAAACAAATAAAGTCATACCATTTAAAAAAAGTACACCGATTTTAAGGAATTTTCGAAGTACATCAATTAAAACTAAAACAAATTACAATTATTACGGTATCGAAAACTTATTTATAATAATAAAAATTTAAAAATATTATTCTGCCACTTTATTGTCATTAATATGCAATGATACTGGATACATCCAATTAAGCATATCAATATCTCATTTATTCAAAAACAAAACTTTAGTTACTTTTCTATATTATCAATGAAGTGATATACTATATCTAGAGTATAAAAAGCCTTTGAAAATAATTTATTCTTTTGAAATCCCTATTGTAGAATACGTAACACGTTTCTGTTTCAATTTAAAATATATAATATATTGATACAACATGTGTCTATTCAACAGCAACTAAAAACGTACAAATATGTATAAAATTCATTATTAAGAAGGTATATAAAAATAAATGTTTCATATAGAATTCCCCTTCATTAATTATAGTGCGTTTTTCATTTGATTTAAAATTTCAGCTATCTTTTTGTTTAATTTATAAATTTTACAACAATATAACGGTTGCCTTGAATAGGTAAATATCACGTTAAATGTATGTTCACGCACCAATGCTTTGTTAAATGTGATAGATGAAACACTTGTTAACTAATGTATTTTGTAACAACAATACTATATGCCTGGGTAATATTGCTCTATGCTCTGATATAGTTAAATATATTTTCAAAGGCCTTGGCCATAACTAGGTCGTAGTAATTTTTTTACTTACGTTTTATTTGAGGGACAAATATTTCCCAGTGAATTTCCTTCTTTCGCCTCGTTACCATTGCATTCTTTTGGCTGTGTATTATGTGAGTAGTTTTGTTGGGATGTATTACGCGTATCATTTTTCTCACACGTAGCTTTACTTGCTTTAAACGAGTCATTTTCAAGGTCCTGTCCAGTAACTGTTAATTTAGAGCGACACGGATCATCTAATGGGAATGGGCTAATGTTTGGGTTGGAGACAAATGACGTTTCCTTTGAAATTACTTGAACACACTTTATTTTACCGTCATTTTGAGATACTGTTACTTCATTGTTGATTTTAGTTAATAAATCTTCTTGAGTGTCAGATTTCTGTGATTTTGGAATTTCACTTTGAACCGATGCTTCAGTTGTCGTAGGGACTGGAGGTATAACTGGGCGAGCCAACTGCGCCTCCAGGGAACTAACTAAACCCAAACTAGGAGCACGTACGTTAATTACTTTTCTGGCAGATAATACTTGACTACAAACAGATGCAGGTGTTGAGTTCGTAACTGGGTTAAGCATATTTGTAGATATGGGCGTGTGTATATTTAGATGTTGTGAACTACTCGAATTTTGAAGAAGTTTCTTAAGCAGAACATTGTTGGAATCCTCTGATTTAGGAACAGTTATAGGCGACTTGTTAAGTTCAATGTTTCCATGCTTGTCAAGATTTTTTATGGATTTTGCATCAACGTAGGAATGCGGATTATCAGCAGCTTCTTTTTTGTTCAAACTCTCAAATACATCTGCACTGACCTCAGGATTTTCATATTTGTTGCGTTTTGTAGGTAAAATATCGATATTTTGTGAAATATTCTGACGATGCTCTTGTTCATGTACTTCAAGTGATTTACATCGCTTATCTAAATGTTGGCCCAGTGAAGACAGCGTGTAGGGTGTTACTTTGACTGTTTTACGAGGTAGTAGGCTCTGATCAGTTGAATTTAGTAAACTAGGAGGCTGTACTGCGACTGATATAACAGCAGATTTATTAATTGGACTTGTATCTTGTGAATGTTGTGAGTGATTTTGTGTCGATGAATTATTACTGGTATTAAAAGGCTGTACCGTATTCATTGAACTGACTGCTGATACATTAAGGGCACTTGAAACTGTTAAATTGATTTTTTTTATCTTCTGATCGATTAAGTTAGCGTTTCTAACCGAATTAGATACTATAGTCGCTTTCGATTGTTGGTTGGTGTTATTTTTCGATAAAACTAACGAAATATTTTTTGGAATCGAAATTATGGATGAAGAATTTAATTTTCCACATAAATTACTCAGATTTGCTTGCTTTGTACTATGGAATTCTGTCTGTACATTATTATCTGACACACCTGTTGAAACGGATACGCATGTGGTTGTAGCTGATGTTGTAATTAATTGAGGGACATTTTGTCTAATTATACTAACAGCTGGATAAATATTTGTGTTTCCTTGTTGCTCCGTATTCTTTGACAGTGGCGTCAGTAAAGGTAAGATATTTACATTTGGATTTAAAACTTTTTTAATAGTAGCCGCTGTTTTATTTAGGGGAATTTCCTCAGTGACTGGAGATACTATCTTTAGTGAATTTTGTATGGAACCTAAAGTTTTTGATATATTGGAGTCTAGCATATGGCTATCACTGATAGATGTTTCTACTTTTTCATTTGTAAAATCCATTTTGTCCATGGCAGCGTTACTGTCAGTTACCCTTGATCCATCTTCTAAATTGACATTATTATGTAATAATCCTCCGGAATCTGTTTTGAAATTAATTTTTTTTGAACTCGATTGATTGAGAGCTATATTTGGTTTAGCTTTTGATACGGCAATGGTAACAAGTCCTGAATTAGGCTGCGAATTTGTTGCTACTGAACACTGAAGTTGTGGTAGTTTCTTACCAAAAACTTTAGTTTGAACCAATTTTGTTGTTGACACTGGTTTAATTTGAAGTTGTGAAAGTGATACTATAGTTGGATGACTGCCTTTATATCCTTGCTTTGTAGTCAGAATTTTGCTCAAATTTATTTGCGTTTGAGAAGAGAGTTGCTGTGAAGATGTTTGCGTATTCGCTTGGGATTGTTTCTGAATGTCGGAAGATCCTGAGTTGCTTTGATGCACATGTTGTGAAGAATTTAGAGGCTTTAATAATGGAACTGATATTGTGGTATTACCAATTGAAACTTTTGCTGTAGTTTGTGTAACCTCCGATGCCAGTTTCTTACTTGTCGTCATTACTTGCTGATTCTTCAAATTTGGAGAAATATTCCTTCTATTCAATACTGTTGCATTTTGTGGTAAGCCGGCGGATATTGTACTTGCAGTGGTTATACGTGTGTAAGTCACTGCACTTGGTCGCATAATATTTCCACCTGAAGCTACCACACGAGATAGCGATCCAGAATGACTATTATCAGAACTTAAAGACAATTGCTGTATTGGCTTTTGTTCCTGTACAGATGACAGCATGACAACATCTAATTCATTAGTATTTCTTTCTTGATTTAAAGGCAATATGCCTACATCAGCTGTTTCCGTTTGTCCGGAACATTTGGAATTTAACTCTTTTCGTCCCGTTATGTTAGTATTAAGCAGAGTGTTACTTGTTTCAGGTATAGGCTTATTTCTGGTGCTTTTATCACAATCTTTGTCAACAATATAATCTGCTGCACAGGACGAGATAACCACAAAGTCTTCTGAATTACGTGGACTCGATGGTGATGGGATAGTTATATTTCGGATGTTATTAAAAGCTGATTTTCCTTTTTCTCCAGATACTTCACCATCTTGATTTGGAAAATTTTGAAAAGTTTTTACCACAGATTCTTTTTTGAAACTCTTTTTTGTATGTTCGTCCTTGGTGCTCTCATTCACTGGTTTCTTAATTAAAATACCATCAGTATTCCAAACAGTATTATCTAATTTAATTTTCTTCGTTGAACTTATACTTATCTCTGTTGGATTATTCCGTTTTACTGAAGTAGTATTATTGCCTGGGAAGTTATGTTTTGGATTTTCAGAACTTCCAATATTTTTTATTTGATTCATGATTTTTTGTTACACTTTACCATTTATGAGTCAAAATATTTATGAATAATAAGAAATCTGTAAATATACAAATAATTAATTAGGTTTTTGGTAATTCTAAGTCCTGTTTGGAGGGAAGGCAGATTAATAGACATTGGGAATAAATTTTTTTAGAGTACATAGTAACGATCGCAACACTAAACATTTTCAGTTATTTTTTATTAGAATCAAAAGATTGTGCGTGTTACTTACAACTGCCTAAATGATGAAAATTTAAATGAAAAATTGTGGGCGAACAATTTGTAAAATAAACATTCTTCTTCATACGATAATCCTTCAGGGTGAAAAAATTCGAAATATTTCACAATATTTATTTTGATATCGAATATTTTTGTGCGAGCAAAATAATTAGTATATAAATATGTCGCCTTGAATAAAAACTGTTATTGGCAATGCAAGAATAAATAATGGATATAAATTCTTGTTCAAAAAGAAAATTTTATAAACAGATAATTATCTTATTATAAAATTTAACATTAACATTTTAAAGTAATTGCCTACTAAAATCCGAACATACCTTGTGGCTCTGCGACCTTTATTTGATAAAAAAAAAACACTACACAAAACATACAAACTCTTCCTTACAATCCATTCTTGAATAATATGCTATGACAATATGGTTGAATCCTGCACATACAATTAAACAAGTAACAATATTCACTTCCAGCATTCACAAATAGTGAATTAAATAAATTTACTTCAGTGTCTTCTAGCTTTAATTTCTTAAAAGTTTTCTTTGATATTGCTTTACATGAAAAATATCAAAATTGTTTTAATATGGAAACGGTTTGGGAAAAGGAACACAACAGAGCGTCTTTCCAAGAGGGATAGGGAGCTCTATACGTATTCGCAAATGTAGTAGCCATCTTTATAAGAAAAACTGGAAGAAAATACCTATGTACATACATATATAAACAATTATGATAAAAGTTCGACAAGTTTTTTATGAAAATACATATGTCTATCTTCATGATTGCGAAAATGACATTTTAAATAATATAAATGTCAAAAGCTGTTATTTAGATAATTATAAATGCCAGAATGATTTAAATCAGCTGATGCGTTGTTACAAGACTCCTACATTTATTTATAAATCACTAAGATGAAAAAATCTTCTCAGATAAAATTTATGAAATATCGGACAATATATTTTTGTAACTTTATCATAAGGTTTTCATATTACGAAAAAATTTTTGGATCTTGAGGCCCGAAACAGTTATTGATAGACAAAACCTCTCTTCTATCTAATTCTGTTGTATGATATGGCATAGTTATAAATAAAGTTCCATTCCTTTAGGGGCCATGCCGCCAACGACTACATCGTAATAAATATTTCTTATCTATCCAATTATCTTGTATCGCTTTTACATCAATTCACCATTAAAGTGTAAAATTCATATTCGTTCATTCCTCATGTTTTAAATATACATATAAGTATGAGCATATTTATTTAAAAAAATAGTAAAACTTATTATAATGAAAAATAAAATAAATAAATACAAAAAATAATACATTATAAGACCTTAAAACGGCAAATAAGACTTTATGTCCGGTGAATCCTTTGGTGAGCTCAAATTAGAAATAGGACTTGGAGAGCGAGCTTGTGCTTGATGTTGCTCTGATTCAATTGTTCTCTGTTGATCAATTGTAAGAGCTTTTTGAGGATTTCCTGTAATTGAATAACTATTAATATAAATTCCATTCAGCATGAATATTTAACCATTTTGTGAATTTGTCATTTGGCGTGCAGTAGCGTGTGGTGTAAGTGAAGATTGACGGATAATAAAAGATTGATTGCTTATCTGATCAGCTGTTTCTATAGTAGTAGGAAGATCCAATAGCCTTTGGTTTTGAATTCCATCTCCCGGTCCCATATGTGAAATGTGATTAAAATTTGTCGGAGCTGATATCATTTTAGATCTCCTGTCGCTTGTGCTAAATCAAGAAATCAATTTCAAAAATTTTTAACTTTAAATATAAACATGTTTTGTAAGCAAATAAGGTAAATTCATTAAAAAGTTTAAGTTTTGTTAAAATATATATATACATTTTCAAAATTTTTGTTTTGTTTAAATTATTTTATTTACCTTTTAAATGACTTGTTCACTTCGCGAACAGAAAATCTTCGCCGAGGATTTTTAGATCCTGATTTTTCTGCGGAACCAATGTGAATAAGTTCTTCTATAAATAAAGGTAAATAAAATTCCTATAAAATCTTGAACAACACAATAATAAAAACATACTTGTGTGTATGTTAGCTAAATATACAACAATAGGCGCATCGTTAACATAAGTCAAAACGAAATTTGTTTGTGGTCCTAACGGTTGCGCTCGTTTTAGTCCAATTGACTGCACCCAATCTGCGGTTTGGGTGTTGAAAATGTCCACATGCGTTTCCGAAAATACTAGCAAATGTCCATCCAAATACGCTGAAAAGAATAATAAAAATTATATGTAAACAATTTTGCTAATAATCCTAATTTTTATGAAGAAAGGGGCAGCATAAGCTAAACATAACGATGTAACATATAAAATAATATTAGCATGTAATCGTAAAAATATTAAGTTACTTATGTGAGTTGGATTAGCTGGATATGTAATTTCTCGATCCCTGGATTTTCTTCCTTGAAGATCCACGTAAATAGCCAAAGTTTGAAACACCAATAAATATTCTCCGAATATTCCCCCGGGACACTGTATTTCAATTACACGAACGGCATCCACGCCAGAATAATTTAAAAAGGCACATAATTGATTTTCCGGATGTATTAATGCTACGAATTAAATATTTATATTAGCAAAAATTTAGAAAATTTATGATGTCATCTTACAAGTAGTCGTCGCTTCGCCCTGTAAATAATAGGCAGTGAAGCCGCTTTGATGACCGATAACAAGCCTAATGTCTGACAAAATTTGAAGGCTCTGGACTGGATACGCCACGGTGAATTCACACATTTTTTGATGCCTTAAATGGTTTCGATTTATCTCATACACCACCACTTGTGTTTGATTGGTTGGACGCTTTAATGCTACGACAAACGCATAAACATTGACCGGAGATCGACGAATGATGCCGGTACATGCCGCAATACAATTTTTTGAGTCTGAAACTTTTATCCACTCCACGTCACTCACTTCCAAAGCTCTTATGGGAAGTAAGCGTATATGCCTTTGTTTACCGCACAAAATGACTAGAATGTGCTCTTCTTCTACATACCACATTTGAATAATCTTTTTACTTTCACCAATGCGATTTATTTCTATATAAATCAAAATGAAATTATAAGACAATGTTAATCTATATATTCTTGCATTGTTCTATTTTACAACCCTGAAACTAAAACTGAATAAAATGGGTCATATATGTAAGTTCCTATTTATATCTATGTACGTTAGTTATCTACATCAAAAAAACATTGATATAACAATACAAACACAATAGTATATGAAATGATATATATACATATATAATGTACTATCACAAATAACCGCATCCTGTATCTTTGAAAATTCGAATGTAATTTTAATATTGAATTCATGGTTTACTTACCATATTCTTCTAGATTAATACAATATAAGCCATCCTCTGTTCCCAATAAAAACTGATCAGGGTAAACTATAACGGAGCTTAATGCACTCCTCACTATTGTCAGAGAACTGTCTAGTATTTCGTGTACTTTAAATATTGCTGTATTCGGGAGATTATTGCGTTTTAGTATGCGATGTAATTCACCTAAGGCAACTACCCATTTTCGCTTCTCTGTTTCATTGTCTGCCAACATTAGGGTATTACACGTGGACCCTCCTTCAATCAAGGAAGTCTTAATCTAAAATTTCATAAACATATTGAAGGGAATACACACTTTTCAAATAACGTGTGAAACTTATTCATATCACTATAAAAATCAAAATTAAATAGTCGAAAATACTTACCCTAAATATACATGGCACATCTTTCTTTGTAGCATGTATGACGTCACTCTCTCGAACACTGGCAACAGCAAATTCTGGATCTCTCATATCTAGAACTTGTGAAACATTCACACTGGGCAAAGCACTTCTTTCCGCTGATATATCGTACAAGAATAACTTGAAATCGCATACAACTACAAATTGACGCACCCAACCCCTTTTTATAACACCCATCTTTGGCACTTTTACATATCCCTCATAAGCTGTACCAATCCCTCGAGTTGGGTCAATGCCCAATGGCCGCTTCGTTTGATCGATTGGCACAGGGCATATTGTAGGAACTTTCTGACAACAAACAGTGTGGCAGGCAAAACCACAAAACTCACATACGACACCCTGTCTGGTTAGGCCAACCATCAGTGAAGTGCAGTGGTTACATTTTGTTGGGCTGCTGAAAGTTCTAACCAAAAACTGGTGTACTTTTGTAGCTGCTACATTCGTAGGATGCAAATCAATAGGTTTAACACTAATGCTGCTTTTAGAGCTTGACTTACTATGATGGCCGTGAATGTCATCCAAATCACTATTATCTTGCTCATTTTTGTAGTCTGTTGTTAAAAAATGTTTTTTTTCTACCATATAATATGGATATAATGAATCCAGCTTAGAGTTTTGCGGATAACGAATAGTATACGAACTACTTGAATTTGCAGAGGAGTTTTGAGTTTGTTTTAAATTTCCGAGTGACAAATTATTATTAAATGAACTACCCTGTAATACAACAAAAAATTTAAAGTTATCACTAAAACTCATGGACATTATTAGCAAACATACCATAACATCTCTGGAAATATTGCTATCAGCATCAATATCCGGAATTTCAATATTTCCTGTAGATTCCTTAAAGAAATAGTTACAAGAAGTTTGCGAAGAAGGTCTTTCCAGAACTGTTTAAAATTATCAGTGATGTATCGCAAAATTGTTGATAAAAACGGAGATTAAAAAAGCGTCAATTTAAATACACAAATACAATTATGCAATCAATGTATTTATTAGTTATGTTATTAGGCAGTAAACCAGGCAATTGGATCGTACGGTTTAACACGCATCGTTGTAGGATCAAAAAAAGCGACATGAAATGAGAAAAATGTGGATTATTAGCATAAAACATAAAAAACGCAATGAAAAAATAAGCAAAATATATAATGTGTATATAATTTAATGCAAAAGTGTAAAGTTTAACGAGTTTTTAATATCTAAATTACAATTTTTATATTAATAGGAATATTAACATATTTACATATGGGTATAATACGTTTCAATGTACGTATGTATAACTATGCATGATTTCTGTGACCTGCTTAATTTTACATACATATATACACGCCACGTTACTTATATGGTTTCATAAAAGCACATCCAATTAATAAAATTTAAACCCTTATTTCATGAACAAATTCAAATTAAATTGCTGGTAACCAACTGTAAACTTAAATAAGTGTTTACTAATATATAGCGAACACACTTTATATAAAAGTTTAGGTTTAATATTTGCTTCTTGAAATAATGGCACGTATCATTTTATAAGCTCTACTCTATTCAATTTAAATTTGAGTTATACTCAACAGTTATTGATATTAACACAAATTGATTTGTTAGTTTTAGTAAACAAACTCTGAAGGAATGCAAATATGTACGTATGTTGGATTTATGATAACTGAAAAAATATTTCATGCTGAAAATACGCAATTAGTTAAATATAAACAAACGATTTTGATATCATATCTGCAAACACTTCATTTCCGTAATACGTATTTCAAGTATTATTTAATGTTATTATTTATTGTTTTCCTTTATTTCAATTGGTAATTAAAACTGATTAACAAAATTAAACAATAAAATTTGAGAAATACGATGAAAGTCAATGAAAGAATGCTTATGTTTTAAGTTTATCGTTTAAAACCCCCTTATAAAATATTGTGTCATCGTTTTAATATTTTTTTTATTAACTGAAGATCCGCTCCTAAAATTTTTTAACAGAAAACAAACTTGCAAAGTTATAATCGCGTAACAAAAATAAAAATATGCCTACAAAACACGATGTAACTCCAACCCATAAAGATATGCTACAACGGTGTACAACTTTTTTTGCAAATCTTCGGAGATTTTGAATAATAAACTGCGATCTTTCGTGCATTGGTTCTTGTTGGGCTTGTTGAACTTGCAGTGAAAATCTTAACAGATCTATTATATTAGTTGCCCCTGTCATTGAGTTGGTATCTATGCTTTCATTTGTTTTTTTCAAATTAGTAATTAACTCATTAAGAGGTTCGGCAAGCTCCGTGAGTTTGCCCTGATGAATATTTATTGGCGTGTTTCTGCAGAATTCTGTTGTCATGCTTTTTCCAATTCTTCGCCCTCGTACTGGGCTTAACTTCATACTATCATCCAATAACTTAGTTAGCATATCTTGTATATACAATTTATCTACAAATTATGAATTAAAAATAAATATTGAATAAATATTTCTGCCAATATGACTCAATAAAAAAATCAACTAATCTTAATATCTATTTATATAAATATTATCTTAGATAGTTTTTCAGGCAAATTAATTAATAACTGTCAGCTAGGAAATCTTTTTATATGATAATTTTTATACGCAACTTTTTTCCAGTGTTACTAAAATTGTTTGGTTCTAGCATTATATATTCGAGTATTACAAACACCATTTAAAACTGATTACACAAAGAATTTAGTACAAACATTCTGTTCAACGTTGTCATTTTAAATCATAAGTGAACTAGTTTTGAGACATTCCGTGGACTTTCGATACATATATTCCTCAACATTCATATTTTTTATGAATTTATTAACGTATTTAAAAAATTTTATAACAATTTTCTTTATTACTGATAAGACGCTTAATATTAAATACTTTGATATTCAGTAAAAAAAAAGCGTACTTACATCCTTCTGAAGTTTCTAATGTTTTTTGAATATCACGGATTTCATTTTCCTTATGATGAAGCTCATATAAGGCAGAATCACAACGGTTACGACTTTCCCGTAGATCCCTAAAAAATAAAAAAATTTAGACGATAATTATTATAAATATTTGAAACATTTGTACCAAATAGTGAAAATAGATGCTGAGAAACAACAGTTTCTATTGTTATGTTAATAACTTTAAGCATAAATAGGTTATAAGTTACAAGATATAATTAAGTTTCAGTTATAACTTATTATATCGCTTGGTTTATAATATGTGAAATATTTGAATGCAGCTTAAACATTCGAAAAATATGTTTTTAAGTAAATTGTCCTCAACTTTTCACCTCTCTGAGCCGTTCGATACCAAGCGAGGCTTCAGACAAGGGAACTCCCTATCTCGTGTGACTTCATCAACCTATTGCTGGAGAAAATAATATGAGCTGCAGAACTAAATAAAGAAGCTATATTCTTCTATAAGAGTGTACAGCTGCTGGCGTACGCCAGTGATATTGATATCATTGGCCTCAACAACCACGTCGTTAGTTCAGCTTCCTCCAGACAGGATAAGGAAGCGAAGCATATTGGTCTGGTTGTGGACGAAGAAAAGACGAAATATCTCCTGTCAAACAGTCATCGCATTTACGACTTGGCTTACACGTCTCTGTTGACAGTCATAACTTTGAAGTCGTAGTTAAATCCGACTATCTTGGAACCAGCATAAACACTAACAATATCAGCCTTAAAATCCAACGCAGAATCATTCTTGCCAACAGGTGCTACTTTGGACTCAAAAGGCAATTGAAAAGTGAAACCCTCTCTCGACGAACAAAGACATATAAGTTCCTCATCATTCCCGTACGCTCTATGATACGGAGGCATGGATAATGATATCATCTGATGAGTCGGCCTCAGGAGTGTTCGAGAGAAAATTTTTGCGGTAGATTTATGGTCCTTTGATCATTGTCAACGGCGGTACTACATTGACATACATAGTTCATAGCTAAATAGCGAAAAAAGGTGACTACGCCAGTAAAGAATAAAAATTAGTTATATATTATAAATTGTAAACACATACTTCTGAGTTGCAATTAATTCTGCTCGTGTCCTACTAAGTTCTTCCGAAATAAGCGTTTTTGCCTGGATCTCAGCCTGAAGTGAACTTTGCAAATTTAATAACTCCATCTTATCAAGTTTTTGAGAACGTCTATTTCGCCAATTTTTCGTTTCATAGGTTTGCTGAAATGAACCTATACATAAATAGAAAAAAAATTTATAACAGAATTTAGTTTATGAAAGCAATGTGGATAATGATAGAAGTAGTATAAATATACAAATAATTGTTGCCAATTATATATGCACGAGGATATGCATTATCCAAAGAGCATCAGTAATTTAGCACAATACCCTTTAATATTATGAAATTAAATAATCCATGAATACTAGACAACTATAGGTAATATTTTCTTAAAGCATACAGTGAATGATATTTGATTTTACCAGAAAATATGAAATACACGATACAAGTGGGCAATAATGCATATTCTGTGGTCATTTTAACATGTATAAAGCAATGTATTCAACAAATAAACTTTTAAAATTAGTGGAGTTACTTCTTAAGAAGATCCATTTTTTTTTCAATTAGATTAGTATGTTAAAAATAATTTGATTAATTTTAGAATTATTTACCTGAGTGTTTTAGATATTCAACCTCCTCAGTCATTTTTGTTGCTAAGGCTTGTAAGTAACTTCGAGCATCCTTTTCATCAGATACCCATTGTATTATTTCGGACATTTGTCGTTCCCATTGTATTATAGCTTGTCGCTTTGTCCTATGGTTTTTGAAATAAAAAACCCAATGTACCAAAAGTATACTGAATATGAATATAATTTGCAACAAAGATGCGCCTACATAAAAATTACCTTAATTCTTCACAATTATTTTGGTCTTCTATTTGCTTTGTTTGTAATTGTCTGATAGATTCTTTGAGATTTTCCATTTCTGATATTAATCTTCGTTTTTCTTCCACCCAGATACTCTTCTCTTGCTCATACATTTTTTTCTGTTCACTTAATGTATCTACAGTGTCGTTTTGAGATTCTAATCTACTTAAGTCGCATTTTTCACGAGTTTTTTGAAGTTCTATTATTAAAAAGTCCCGATTCTTCTCGGATTCCATAAGCTGCTCTCGCAGTTCAGATAGCTCAATGTTAAAGCGGGTTTGTTGCTGATTCAGTTTTTCCGAATATTGTACCTCAATTCTTTCAATTTCGTATCGCAACGGTTCATTCGCTGGGAAAGCGGAGTTCATATCTGTATTACTTTTGCTTCGTAATTCTGACTGTAGCTGGCGACAATATTCTTCAGAGCGTTCTCTTTGTTTTTTTTCTTTAGCCATGTCAGTTATGGCATCTTCAACTCGTAGCTCAAGTTCCCGTCGATTTTTATCTGCCTTTCGAAGATCATTTCGCAAATTGTCTATTTTTTTCATAACTGATTCCAGCTCTTCCTCTTTATCACGAACCTATTAAATATTTTTAATAAAACAATTGGACAAATCACATTTAAAACAAATTTAAATTTTATAAAGCGAGCACGACTAAACGAAACTCACCTGTCGTGATAATTTTTGTTTTTGAGAACGTAATTCGGATAATTTATCGGTAACTTCTGCGTATTCCATCATTGCCAATTTTCGTTGGCATATGGCATCATTTAATTCGGATTCTTGAGTTTTTATTCTATCCAGTGCTTCACCGTACTCTTTGGATGTGAGACATTTTTCCCGTTTCACTTCGTTCAATTCTTGTTCCAATTCTTTCAACCGTGCTAAATAAGCGGTATTGTTGCATTCTTCGGGTGTTACCTTTTCAATAATTTCTAAGTTTTTCAATTTGTTTTCAAGCTCATAGTTTTTCCGTTTTAAACAATTTATTTCTTCAATGAGATTACATTTTTCATCCATTATTTCTGGATTCACAGATTTGTCTGTGTCGACAAATGTATGGCTATAACTAATTTCAACCATTCCCAAATCAGATAAAGAGCTACATTGAGTAAAAGTAAATCCGATGAATGGTAAGTGAAGACCAGAAAAGGCAATATTGGCTCCTGGTGGTACAGTGTCGGAGAGATGCATATCTGTGTCATCAACATCAAAATTTGATGTATCAGTTGGACTTGACACTTCAGGTATGTAGGGGGCTTGACTATATCTAAGATTGTCCCAATCTAATCCAGCAAACCAAGGATGACTTTTAAAATCATCTGTACCATTTTGACCTAACCGATTTTCAGGTGCACAAATAAGCTTCTGCATTAAATCTTTTGCTTCTTCTGATATAACATAATCAAGAGTCTCCTCAGCAGGAAAGTCGAAACAGTTTTGATGGTTCATTATCTTTCCATATGTTTCAACAAGACTCTCGGCATAAAATGGTGTCTCGCCATATAACATTTCATACATACAAACTCCAAGCGACCACCAATCACATTCAGCTCCGTATCTACCCTGACCATCTTCCATTGCTCGAAGTATTTCAGGAGAAATGTAATCTGGGGTACCCACGGCTACATTTGATTGGACCATTCCATCCATCCCGATTCGTAAACAAGATCCGAAATCAGCTAACCGTATGTGTCCTTTCATGTCAAGCACCAAATTATCTGGTTTTATGTCACGGTGTACATATTGGAGTTTATGTATGCTATCTATCGCCAAAATTGTCTCAGCAATATAAAATTTCGCCATATCCTCGGGCAACCGATCTTCAAATTTGCTTAAAAGTGTTAACAAATCTCCACCACAGTAATAATCCATTACAAGATACTGTTCAATTTATATAAAAAAAAGCATTATTGTCTACCCTTACAATATTACACAATTCCATATCCTTAGATTCATAATTACCAAATTGCTATCATCCTGAAAAGCATAATGCAAATTTGTTATCCATTGTCTATCACCGTACACTAAAACATCGCGTTCTTCTCGGAAACACGCTGTTTCCGCACGTTTAAGCATTTCCCATTTGTTTAATGTTTTCATTGCGAAAATCTGGTGCGTTGCAAGCATTCGAACAACACATACTTCCCCAAAAGCGCCACGCCCAATAATTTTAATTGTTTCAAAATCATCTCTAGATAAACGTAGTTGTTTAAACAATGTAGCCACTGGTTTTACTATAACAAACAAATTGTTTATAAGTACTGTAATATGTGTATACGTATATAATTTTTGATATATAGTGTATATATAAATGCATTTTTCACTCAGTATCAGCAAAAAAACGAACTAATTTAAAAATAACAAGTTCAAAACCTTATCCAACATGCATTATGTTTATAAAAACAAGATGGGACATGATATTAATACATCGGTTTCGGTATAAACAATTTTTTAAATGTAAGAAATCTATGCTTTCTATATCAAGATAACAATGTATATAAGGAAGGTAATTTGATTGGGTATAAGCCAATATATACAACTCCACTTACCCAACTTTATAAAATCAGCTAAAGTTTTCTCTCTTCTCAATGATGAGTTGCAGCATTCATCGTATAAAACAAGCAGAGCGTCCAACAGTGTTTCAATTGAAACAGCTTTTCCATCAATATTTGAAAGTATATCGGTTTTTTCTTGTAAGTAAGTTTTTGCTGTTAGCAATCCATTGGTTACTCCTTTTTGAAATATTAACGATTCTAATATTTTCAATCGCTTAGCAAATCTATTGCCGCTGTGTACTTTTTAAAAATAAGATACATTCAAATATTAAATCCAATAATGAATATGCATATTTTTTATTGTATGCAAATGCCTTAAAGAATAAAATAATAACAATTTGATAAATTTGATATTATTTGGTACAATAATATTAACTATTAAATGTCATTACCAACCCGCATAACTTAAAATAGATCTAGGAATATAGATATATGCTTGGTAAAAGATATTGTCGTATGCTATATATACTATATATATACATATGTAAATTACAATACTTCATTATTTAAAACTGTGTCTCCTAATTGCAAACATATTTTATTCATATCTTTTCAGATGAACAACCATTACAAGGTTAATTGGATTTGTAAATAATATTAAAGTTAAAGCATTGTAACCGGAAAATTTCAATAAATTGTTTTTTCTCCCGATTGTACATAGTCCATATATAGCACAACAATTGCCTAAATATGCTCAGCAATAGTATTCTGAATTTGTCCACAAATATATTTACCGACAGAATCCGAGTTTTCTGTTTTAAAACTCATACTAAGTTTTTGTTTTCTTTTCCATTTACGTTCATGCAATCATTTCTCGAGTAAGTACAATTCACTTAACTACGGTTCACGAATAAATTTGCTGAAATCACAACAATTTGACGGTGTGGAAAATTTATTAAATGACGCACATAATGCAACCCGAATACACTGGAAAATAATAGAGTTGCCAAGAAATATATAAATCCCCAGCTTCATATATAAACATTAGGGCCATAGATCGACGTGTTTACTTCCATCTCACTAGGTATCACTTGCATAACACCACCAAGAAAGAGACAACCCTCTAGAGATCATCATGATCGATTTTGAATGGCTGCATGTTTGCAGTGCGTTCACTAAAGTGCACTTTGATAAGTAAACGTTTGACCCTCTAGCGAGCACAAGCGTCCGAAACGGCTAAACTAGGTGTCTGAGATTGTACTATTTATATAGGCCACGTGCACTTTAATTATCGTTTGGAATCGTCGAAAAAAATTATTGTGATAACCGGCGGAAATTTTGTACATTTTGTCGCTTTTTTCTTTGCCATCTTTTTATAGAAACTCCCATAATAGTTGCCTGCATAAACATTTAGATAACTGTGAGTAATATGCAATGACCATTGGCTATACGTACACAAGAATTTAGTTAGATTTATCAATCCGGTCAAAACTCTCTGGTAGAGCTGTTGGGTAATTAACCGATACTTGGCTTTCAGGGGGTTAACCATAATAAGATAACATCTATCGCCTATAGAAGCGCTGTAAAGTCGATTACCAGTGAATGTGGGGAAAGAATCGGTGTTCTGAGATATCATCACTGTTTCGAAAATTTGTTGACTTATATATCAAAAGCAAAATCATTTTTCTGATATTGAATGTTTTTGCAAATTTGTAAATTCAAAATGAATAGTTTTAAATGTTTATGACTCAGAATATGTATGACTTATTTATCATCAATTTCAGAAACTTCTTATAAGCAGGAAAAATAAATAAGTATACACATATAATAATGTAATAGCACATACATAGGAAAAAAGCTTTTCTTATAGAATTACACAAACGATTTGTGTTTATTTACTTTCTCCAATTGATAACAGCTTTAATAAATAATAAAAGAATTTGATACTTTGCAGATAGCTAGTTTTATAACTTTGGCGATGAAACAGCTACGGACCCCGTCGGCAAGCTCTGCCCGGATTCCGGTTCAACTATTTCTTTATTTTCATCTGGCATTACTCTATCTACAACATGTTTATGTATAAGTCCATCGGGTCCTAAATAACAAACGGAAAATCCATCATACCATGACTCTTGCTCGTCAAAAATTTCTTTCATTTGCCACAGTTTATATTTCCAAAACGAAAGCATAACTTTTAGTCCAGATATACCACGAATTCTCCATCTAATTTTTACAGTATAATCTTCAGTATGTTTCGTAATTTTAAGCACTTCAAACTTAACGTAAGCATATTTTAGATGTCCCACTGTTCGCAAAAGTGCGATTTGTTTCACGTAATGGTACAATCCAATTGTTTGTTTGCCGGTAATATTGTTTTCAAATACTAAATTAGGGCTGTAAATTGAATAATCTAGTGGTTCTATAAATAATTTAGGCAAAGTTTCTTGTAGAACTCTGAAAGCACGATCTAGATCTTCCAATCTAGGTTGGTTTGTGTTTTTTGAATGTACAACATTATTATGGATTTGCCGTTTAGCTTGGTAATTAGAATCCAAAATATAGGTGCCCAATTTGTAAATTTGACACCATCTTTTATAGGAATTGTTGTTCAGTGTATATAACAGGCGTGAGCATTGATGGTAACTTATTGTTTGCAACGGTCTCCGTTTTATGCAATTTAAAACGTGCGGAAAAAATGTCAATGCCATTGAAAATTTGGGATGTGATAGGTCTTCTGTAGTTAGCTATTAAGAGAAGCGATATAAACTGTGATTAGAAATCTCTCTTACATAAGTATAAAGTAATATACAGATGCACATAACTCACTTTATTCAATTTTATATTTTATTTCAATGATTAACCATTGCATATGATTTTCCTCCCCGTTGTTATATATTAAACATTGTGGTAATAAGAATGGGAAATAATTTCATATTCAGCATGAAGTCGATTCATATTATCTAGAGATAAGTAAATATAATCTTAACCTTTGTGTAACTTCTTTATGTTATGTTCACATTGCTTTGAGTTGGTTTGTATTCAACTTCTAAAATTCTGTTATTTTTTATACTTCATAATTATGAAACTATTTTATAGGATATTACATATTAGAAGTTATTAGTTTTCCAGAAGATATATAAAAAAAAAATTAATTAATTGTTATTTTATAAAAAAAAATATGAAATCAACCAAAATTTGTGCACGTTCATCCAAAAACTGATAGGATTAATAGGTAAATAATTTAATTTTGCAATTAGGGTATTGTCCAGTAGTTATGTATTATTGGAATTATTAGATGCGGTTAAAAATAGGGTCTAATCTAATCTATGGAACGAGTTACAACCGTGTTTATTTTGTTTGTTTAGTTTCAACTTAAATTCTTATGAATCTAGACTAAAACCAGTAATATTGGAAACTTGAAAGTTAAATCGTGGTTGACGGATTCAATTAATTTTTAAATTTTACATTATTTGTCATGTTTAATCGATTGTATGAAGAAAAGCGTAGATAAATCTTCAGATGTAATAAATAAAATGTAATACGAAAAATATTTAAGCCCTTTTGGTATAAACGAAGAAGTATGCAGAATTTTGTGTGCCTGTGTTTGTTGAGTCAAAAATAGAACAACAGCCAAGTTAGCATCGTTTATGTCTTTCCTTTCTCTACTTCCTGTTGAACGAAGACAAGTGCTAATAAAATGGTGCGTAACATTTTTCATTGAAACTTTTATATCTCAATTATACCGTTCTTGGGATAGTATTATTAAGAATGTAATTCATCATATTGTTTAGTGTCTTAAAATTTGCGTCACTACTTCATAACTTGAAGTAAAACAATGTGTTAGAAACATTACTTCAATATGTTTCCATACCATACTAAAGATGTATAATTTTTATTTATTGATCAGACAAAGAAACGCCGTAACGGAGGTCGTTGCAAGCATAATCGCGGCCACGTGAAGCCGGTGCGCTGTACCAATTGTGCACGTTGTGTTCCCAAGGATAAAGCCATTAAGAAGTTTGTCATTCGTAATATTGTAGAAGCTGCTGCAGTGAGAGACATTTCTGAAGCTTCAATCTGGGAAAGTAAGTTGATCTAATTATTATCAGTTTGTTTTTAATACCAATTTATTCCTTAGCATATATTTTGCCAAAGCTGTACGCAAAGCTGCATTATTGCGTGTCATGTGCTATCCATTCAAAGGTTGTAAGGAATCGATCGAAAGAAGCTCGTCGTATTCGCACTCCACCTGTACGAACTTTCCCTAAGGATATGGCTCGGAATCAACCAAGAAAATAGAGCAAATAAATACTTTGGAAATTGACATAACACATAAGTGATTTTATTTATTTGTTATTTGAATAGTAGCACAACTAGCTTTGGGTTTGATACAAATCTATTTAGAATTTCCATTGTTGCAAAAACATCTAAGAGACGGCTAATTAAAATATTTTACAAAAATCTGCGCAGTTACCAGTTTGCATGATTGACTTTTTCCAGATTCTCACATTTGTAATTAGTGATACGGATATTTATCTTTTGGTGCGTTAGTTGGTGGGTTGTTAAGGCATCCTTGGTTTTTACAATGTTAGATCTTAACGAAAACCAAATCTATGTGTTTGTTTTTCTGTTTGCCATCTTGGGTTATCTATCACTTAAATCCTGGAAACGATTAATGTTCCTCGAAATATTATTTTTTATTGCCACAACAATAAATAAACAAATTTCTTACTAAAATATTTCTTGAACTTATTCGGATTCGATGATTATAACAAAGTGATGTTGGCTACTGGTTACTACATGCCTGCGAAAAATACGTGGATTCAGCGACTGGCCGAGTATATCTTATATGATTATCGTAATCATAAGTTTTCAGGAGAAGGATTTCAAATATAAAATAATCTAATGGACACAACATTTGAATTTGGTTATATCTAATAGCAGAAGCTAAATAATTTTAAATATAAAAAAATATGACGTAACGAATCATAATCAATAAAAAAATTCAACATATCAAAATTCAGTTCTAATATTATATGTAGTATGTACTTATATAAAAAGGAAACGCTATTTCGTTATGTACTCTCAGAACGTCCGAACCACAACACGGAAAGACGTGAAAAGATGCTCTCCAGGGATAAAGAGGTGGACCTTGAACTAACTGTACGGTAGAGGTCTCCAAACTGAGAAGAATTAAACAGGGGGTTCCGCAGGGTGGTGTCATCTCCCCGCTATAGTTTAATTTTTACATCTCGAAATTCCCGCAGCCACCAGAGGCTGCGTAACCTCGTACGCAGATGATTGTACGATATTGACGTCGGACAATGGAATCGATGGCATGTGTTCGAAGGTAAACAGCTACCTCTCCGACCTTTCTCGTTTCCTCACTGCACGAAACCTCACACTTTCCCCCACCAAATCCACAGCGACCATTTTTTTGAACTGGACGAAGGAGTATAGACTTTAGCTTAATATTGAAGTCGATGGCGTGAAAATTCCGATTGTAAATAATTCTAAGATTTTAGGTGTAACTTTCGATAGTCTATGCTCCTTCACTCCCCATACGACCGCGATTATTGCCAAGATACAGAGCCGCAACAAAATCCTCAAGTCGTTAGCCGGCAGCACATGGGGAAAAGACAAAGAAACGTTGTTGGCAACATACAAGGCAATCGGCCGGCCGGTCCTCAACTACGCAACACCTATATGGTCGCCTGGATGCAGTGGTACGCAGATGAGGAAACTCCAGATGCCAGAATACTGCACTCCGGACCACGACGGGATGCCTTTTGATGTCTTTTATCGAACACCAGAGAGACGCTTATGCTCCCGGTTAAGGACCATAATGAGTTCCTCTCCTCGCAGAAATCATCCTTGCAGTCATCTGCTTGGAGCGGAACCGCCTCCTAGGAGCATCGAGTTGCCGCGAGAAACGCGAGTGACTCTAGCGCAGCTTCGTTCTGGATATTGTAGCAGGTTAAGCTTCTACCTATCCAGAATCGACCCAGACATACCCAACGTATATCCAGCATGCAACGAGTCTCCGCATGACACTGACCACCTCTTTGCATGCCCTACCAACCCCACTCATCTAACACCCCTTTCCCTTTGGTCCGACCCCGTCGAAACCGCACGTTTCCTGGGCCTCCCGTTAGATGACGTCGATGACAACATAGATAACACTTACCATCCTAACCGGGACTGATAAACCGTTAAAACAACAACAACGTGAAAATATGCACAGATTCGCTTATTCCTGCAGAAGGTCCTAGCTGAAATAAATTTCAATTCAAGAAATAGAAATCCAATTTCTGTTTGTAAAATACATTTCAAAATGGAAATAATTAAAAAAATGCATCAAAAGCGTTAATCAGATAAAAATGTATTGGGTTATTTGATCTTGTTAATAGTCTTTGATTTTCATTCAGGGGATTTAATGCAATCAAAGCCGCAGGAGAGTCAAATTTGCAATAAACTTGGAAATGTACATATGTACATATGTATAAGTACATTCTACAAATAAGCAAAATCAAATTCAAATAAAATAGTTTTTGCGTACCTGCAGAACTATGATAAATTGGAATTTACAGGTTTTACTTCCAAATGTATGCAAACCTCTATTAAATGTAAGATTACTTTTCCGAAATGTGTGATAATGGAAGCGTCTTCAAAACTCAAGGCCCTGTAAACCGCTTAGCGAATGCATCTCGTTAGCTGAGAAACGAAAAAACGTGTTTTCGGACATACCCGATTACCCTTGCTCACCCTATGCGACTGGTTAATATGTCTAATTAAAGTTCTTAGATATTCAAAAATATCTCCCGAAAATAATTTTTCAAATTTCAAATAATTTCCGAAGTTATAGCCGTTTTAGTATCGTGACAACTGGACAACTCGAAACTACTTTTTTTAAGATGGTTGACATGATACACGAGTTATACTTAATCGATTCTTTTGAAATTTGGTATATATCTCTCTATCGGAAGTTTTTTTCAAGTCGACGATATTTTATGATTTTTTTGACAAAGGTCAATCCGGTAGCGAGATCTTTACTGATGAAGAATTTTTTGAATTTGTTTGGCTCAGATCAGATATGTCTAAAATTTAGGCGTCTATTCTAGAATAACTCCGCAATGTAATCTGTCGAAAAGAGAAATTGTTCTTCTTCACAATTCCGCTGAAATATTTCATTTATACGTAGAACTATTTTCATGTATACGTATCTATTCACCTTGATTGCATTGATAAAAATTTGCATAAAATATGTATATGTGTAGTTATATATATTTAGGCGGTTTATTAAAAGATATTTGCTTATAAGTATTGGTTATAAAAAATCATCGGATATTGTGGTACTGCATACTAGGTGAAATGAAAAGTTTCACATTTTCAAACTGTGCTTAATAGCCGTTAAATTTCATTTCAGTGATCATTCTCCTTATCGTGGATACGGGATTAATATCTCTGAGTACAAAATTAATATAAAGTATATGTGGCACTATGGAGATTCACACTCAAGACTTAGGGGGACAATATTTTCTTTATATCGCTGATGTTTCTGTTCCATGTCACAGTTAGCACAACTTATAATCTCACAGCCATCACATCTCTTATCCGAAAATAATAATTGCTTAGGTGTGAAAGTCGGACATTCCCCGACATGTGTAATGTAAATCGAATACAAAACTTTGATTTATTTAGTATTTTATTGGATGTACCATATTTTAAATGAAATTTAAACGTGTTTTATAAACGTACAATTAATGCAAAGTATAGGAGAGAGAACCTTACGTACAATCCTCACCTTCGATTTAATAAAGGAATTTGTTGTTTTGCCTTTAATGAATAAATGATGGGAGAAATACAATTATTTCAAGTTAGATGTAATTACACCACACCTGGGGATTATTTTATATCCTTGCTTTCATACTTGTAGATCTCAGCATTTACTTGCAAGCCTTGGTTTTTTAGTTCCGTAAAACCGTACATCATAATTTTGTCATAGCAGTCAAGGTTCCCTCCACTTTATAAACAGTGACCTTACTTAATTATATTCCTTTATTAGTCTTTAACTCTTTAAATCCTATATAATAAAAAATGTGTCATTTGAACGAAATTCTTGAGTACGTGGTTAATGAGTTAGTTCTACACAATTTCTTACGATTTATTTAGCTTGCTGGGTACTAAATGAATATGCTACATAACAGTTCTTACATAAGGTTTAACTACCATTTTGTCCACAACCCTGGTTCTACTCAAGAGATAAAATATAGATTTTTTGTGAGCATTCCAAAATATGAAGTGAGATTTAATTTTAATTTTATTAAAATCTATTAAGCTAATGTTATTAAAATTATTTATAAATGATTCTACATAGGTGTACATATGTATGCTGGAAGAAATTTAATTTAGATTTACATACATATAAATGCATTTGTACGTATAGTTGATAAAATTGTAATATATTTTATATTTAGTTTTTTAACATATGGTTGTATAATTTGTGGTATCATAACTACATACTGTTATCATTAGAGTGTGTACATATGAATTCAACCAAAAGAACTCAGATTCAAGTCATCGGTTACCATAGCAATAGATATGTAAATAGAAGTTAATAATACAGGGTAAATTATCAAATCTTTTTAGCTTAAAAAATGTTAAAAGAGAGAAAGAACTTCCGAACAAAAAGTTTTTAAATGAGAATAAACTCGTAAACAAATAGAAGTAACACATATTTGCACCATTTTTTCATTAAAAGATTTGTTTTTAAATATCAGCAATCTTGTCATAAATGAAAAATATGTCGCGTGCTATGGTATTGAATGTTGTTAAGGTCAGGAAGTACTTAATATATAATCTCCTTCAAATCTCAACTCTAACTCTTTATTCTTTCAAATATATTGGATGACACCCTTTATTTAGAAATGAATATTCCGGTATAAATAAGACAGGAGGATACAGCTAACAGACAGTTAAAGTTGAAAAGTAAGAAGAGTTGGGACTAAAACTTCTTAACAATAAATATTTTATATTTTACTACAATGAAAATTATTTCCTTATTATCTTTAGCCGTTTGTGTTGCAGCTACAATGGCTATGCCACCAAAGGTAAGCAATAAATTTATATAGAAGACCATGAAGCGAATATAATAACTATACTCAAAAAATGTTATTAGTTCTTATTCGTCAAGTTTTTAATTTAAGTTCTACATATAAGTAATGCCTTATGCGACATTTGTGGTATATTAACATTACTCAGAAAATTAGTATTAATGCAAATTGTGCAATATATAAGAAATTTACTAAATTTTTTCTGAAGATATCACAGCTTTGGGGTTTAACAACTTTTTGGCTTCAGCGCAATGTAAAATTTGGTATTAAAACATGGAAAAAATTAAAATAAAGATATATTTTATGCTAACATTTGCATGTTTGTATATTCATACATCTAATATCTGGGCGCAAATAAAATCTTTAAATTAGAGGCATATATACATACATATATTAGTTGTTGCTTAAGAGATTATATTGTAATATATGTATAGAGCCATTGCAAAAATATGTCATTCAGTGAATTGTTACCGTTTTAATAATATATTATTTTTATTATAGGTCTCAACAACGTATAATGATAATTATCCGGCTTTAAAAGGTAATTGGACGAACTGTACTAACAACTACGTAATCTTGAAGCATATATCATGATTATTAACGAGTTATTTTATAAAATTTTTTCATAATTAATTTTAATTAAAAATTCAATGAAAAAATTTTTTTGGATTCGACTTATTTCATTTTAATAGAAAGTTTTCTCCATTCTTAGATGAACTGTGCAACGACCACGACTATCGAACAGACAACTTCAATTTATTTGGGCAACTAATTTATCTACTTTTGACATTACCAGACGAAGATAACTATACAAAATTCAATTGCCGTAATTACTTAAGTATTTCAAAAAAAGCACTGGCTGTACTTCTTCGACTTAGAAATATTGACAAAATGAACTATGAAAAATTCGACTCCCATCCTAAGAGAACTTTAGATAGTATTGGTGGTGGACATTTAATAAAAAGAAGCGAAAAATTCGACTTTTAAATATTTAATTAATTTTATATCTTAAGAAATGCTGAGAATAAGTTTGTCTGTAAAATTTATTTGTTCATACTAAGTGCATGCACTTACCAATAATGTTAATGTTTTTTCTCTACAAAGCTGACTTTAAAGACATGAATCTGGACAATATATACGTAAGGTAAATTTGTAAACTTTGAAGTAGTGACACATTTTAATGGTTATTTCTCATATATGGGATTTGTATATGTATGTGTACGTATATTTATGCAATAAAATATAATCGTTGTTTATAATAATACTGCGTAAATATTTTTGTGTGCATTTTCTATGTTCAGAACTTTTTTGTAAATTATGAGAAAAGAAGATGATTTTTCTTCAATAATGGCTTGTTTATAAATGTATATACATCTATCCAATAACTATCATAGGATACGGGAATATCTAAAAATTGATTCCGAATATTTTATGTAGAGAAATATAAATAATATAACCAACATTGGTAAGTTTTAATGATAATTATATTATTAAATTTTACAATTATACTATGAATATTCAAAACTGCTTTGGTGTAGGAACACCATTTGGCAAGTCGAAGACTTCCAGAGATAATTTTTAAAATTATAAAAGAAAATGACAAAAATTCTTATTAATTTCTAATTTTCCACTCACCATGGCAAATTGTATAGTTAAGTAAATTAAAAAATGTTTTAGTTTCCGTTATATATTGATTTTCAAGAAATAAATAAAACGTCCCCTTTTTTAATAACTTAGGATGCTTATGGATTTGGACAACAGGATCCGACGATGCCTCTTATCAAACTCTTTCGATAATATTTTGACTATCATACAGAACAGATGCGTGCCACCGAAATGTGATTTAAAAAAGCTCTTGTGGAACATGTATGCTACACACGAAAATGTGCCTTTTCTAGAGGAAGACAGTTGGAATAGCAACAAAATAAAAAAAAATTTTGATGAAATTGACAAGACTTCCGCCTCTTTCAGCACTCTGAATCAATTGATTTAATACTCTAGATTGTTTTGGACCATTTAAAATTTTAGATACTCATATAGGGTATATATAAAAGTGAGACAAATGCAAAAACTAACACCTATAAATACATATGTATGTTTGATCAATATTAGATTAGTGTTCAATGATGCCTACAAAAAATATAAAGTAACATTAAATACTCTATTCTGTAAATAACCAAAGTTTTGTCTACATACATAAGCATACTATATGCTACATTGAATACTAGAGCTAAAAATAAAAGCATTGATTTGCAAAAAAGTTTATAATCAACAAAAAAAAAGATATAGTTGCTTTTCATAGAAGAAGAAAAATAAATTAATGTCGTTTCGGAATATTAAATCGAAATTGCTGATTTACTATCTCTGATATATTAAATAAGCTTTTTTAGACCGATTGCGTCTAATTTCCATCCATTAAAATTTTGTATGTAAGGAAATATTTATATATATTTAAATATATGCATAAGTATGTAAATATGTGTAGGTGTGTATGAAATGTATAGAAAATGTAAATACATATGTACCTATATAAATAGGGGTCTTTGCGGACCGTGGAGTGAAATAAGAATGGCATTCGGAGCTGTCCGTTATTTCCCAATACAATTTTTTTGCTGGCGCCCCATGAAATTTCAATTTTTTTTATGTAATATGAGATTTTTATCTCTTGCATGAAACCTTAGACCTACAACTTTTAAAACAGGATATTACGCTCTACAAACAGAGACTGATTGGTTTTTTAATATTCCTTTAAAAGTTATACGCAATGGTAAGGATGCATGGAGTGTTTTTATCATGGTACAAGGGTTTTTATGGAACTAATCAATAAAACATTTTTGCAGGGCGCTAAATTTTGTATTATGATCTTTTCATAGTTGTAAGTTTATTTGCTTTGGAGATAGGAAGTGGGAGTTATGCGCAGTTGAAGTTATACGTCAAATGAACATTCATAAAGTACCACGCCGTATGAGAAACACACAATTTATAAGGTACTTGTATGAATGCTCAGTAAAGTTGTTGCATAACTTCTACCAGGAATATATTTAGATCATTTAATAAATATTTTTCATTTATCGTCAACCTAATTTTAAATTAAAACGATTTGATATTGCTATCCAAATATAAGTTAAAATTGAGATAACTCCTTTTCAAGGGTTGAGTTCCACTATAATTGTTTCAAACACGTCTACCCCCCTTCATTTAAAAAAATAATTAATTTTTATGCACATTTTTTTAATAAATACAATACATTCCATTGTTCTCTTCCTTTGATTTTTTTTTCGCTTTTTCTTTCCTTCTATGACGTCATATATATATGTCGCGATCCCAAAATATATCATTAATAGTTGTGGTTATCTCTGGTTATATCACTCTGGTTTGAGTAGTATTCTTATGACTACTTAAAGTTCAGTGAATATACTCTTTTAAAGATGAACATAAAAAAATAAAAACATATAAAGAAGTAAACAATTTTTTTTTTTTTTTTTTTATTTTATAAAAGCTTACATAATAATACAATTATTATACAAACTTAAGAAAATACGCAGCACTAGCATCATGGGCTATCGGCCGACTGGTTATGTTATATGCGTCGAAGAAGGTCGCTGTCTTTCAAAAAGTTGTAGATTTTCGAAATGTTGTTGCTTGAGGGATCCATCAATAAAATTATTGGATCAGTATTATTGAAGTTTGACAGTCTATGAGTTTGAAGTGCTGGACAATGTTGCAGAAGATGCAATAGATTTAAATCTGAATCACAAAATGGGCATTGGTTGATCTGAGTGCCATTTAGTATGTGAGCGTGTGTGATAATGGAGTGGCCAATGCGAAGTCTGATATATGGAATGATATAATTAGATGAAAGCGATGACGGAAAGGATGGTTTGATACGATTTGAATTTATTCTAGAGTAGTGGTGTCTGTAATTCATCCAATCAAGCGCCAATTTAGTGGATCTTTGTTGAATAATAAGCCGTTTTATATCACTCTTAACAAACAAGGCAGATGTAGTTGTTGGAGTGATGCACACCTCCTTATCCACCGAGTCCGCAAAAGTATTTCCAATGATTCCAGAGTGACCGGGTATCCACTTTTTTTTTAGTCTATGTGCTAACGAAAACAACAGCGATCTAATGCCAATAATGACGTCATTGTAGTTACTGCGGTTTTTTAAAGCTTGAAAACACGATAGACTATCTGTACAGATGATGAATTTACCAAGGTTTTGTTGGGCATACTGGACAGCTTTGAGAATACCCGTAGCTTCAGCGGTAAAAATTGAACAAAATGGAAATAATAAACCATCCGATATTCTTTGTTGGTTATCATCAACTACAGCAAAAGATGTATGCGACGATTTGGAGCCATCAGTATACATATATAAACTGCCAACCAAAAGATTTGAAGTGCGCAGATAATTCCAAAAATCGAGATTTATACACAGTGCTTGGAGTGATGGATTTGCGAAGAAAAGTAAGATCACTAATGAAAGAAGTAAACAATTTTATATTGGTTGTTATTCGCAACAACAACTCTTCAGACATTAAGTGATCGTTGCGACAGCCATATTATTCAGAATTTCAGAATTTCCACTCATATAAGACTACTCTGGAGCACCCTGTGCTTTACAATACTTTCCGAACACTTCCTATCAATTAAATTCGTTATGTAGAACACCTTGTTGAATGCTGACTTTGTTGACGTAAAATTATTAATATACTGTGGTATTTACGTGTTATTGAAATTTAAGAGTAACGAAAATGAGTCTTGATGAAAGTAGTAAGGCGCGCATGAACTTAGCGGCTATTAAGAAAGTCGATCCGTACGCAAAAGATATTGTTGATACTTCGTCGCATGTTGCATTTTACACGTTTAATGCAGACCATAACGAGTGGGAGAAGACTGATGTTGAAGGAGCTTTTTTTATATACAGCAGGAATGCGCAACCATTTCACAGTATTTTTATAAATAACCGTATTAATACCACCTCCTTTGTGGAGCCGATCACAAGCCAGTTGGAACTCCAATCTCAGCCGCCTTTTTTACTGTATCGCAATGAACGTTCACGGATCAGAGGTTTTTGGTTTTATAATAGTGAAGAGTGTGATCGCATCGGCACTATAGTCGGTAACTTAGTACCAAAAGTTGATGTACGAGTTTTTTCAAATGAAAGTGATGAAAAAAGCCAAATGAAAGATGAAAATGTGAATATATTTAAAATGCTCTCGAAAGCTCAGCAGGAATACAACACACAACAAAAAATTGCATCCTGTAATGTACTACAATTTTTTGCCGCTGCAAAGCCTCGGTCTACGGAAGTGCCTTTTATGCATCGGGCTATACCAAATTCTTTGTCTGTTGAACAATTAGAAAAACAACAACGCGCAAAAACGCCTAGAGGTGACTCCCAGTCGGCTGATACTAACTGCAAATATGATATGACAGAGTCTAAATCGAACAATCAAGGCACCCCAGCAGTGAATTTGGATTTCCTCTCGGGAATAGAAAGTACATGTAATACATCCACAAAATTATGTCAGCCGACTGTAAAGCTACAAAGCTCTTGTGTTCCTTTAGTAGTTACAGAAGAAGAACGTCTTCGCCAGCTTCTTGTTAAAGAACCTCCAAAGACGACAAAGCCAGCTTTGTTGCTACCCACTATGTTTGACAAACCATCAGATGTAGGCAAAAGTTCGCCTAGGAAAGAACCTCTTACTCAGTCCCAATTGATACAAGCGTTTAACTTTCTAATTCAAAATGACACCGACTTCGTTCAAAAATTACATGAGGCATACATCCAAGCTTACAATAAAGATATGCCGGGGTCATATCAATAATTACATGTCTATATTATTCGAAATAAAACTTACCCTTATGTGTAATGTTGAAATTTCCAACTATTGTTAATTGTTTAAGAACCATATTTCTACAAAAACATTCTATTGTATGGAACAAAAACAAAAAAATTAACGATTTAAGAAAATTAAATACAAAAGTTATTGGATCAAAAAACCTAATATATTTCCCATTCCCCCCGACAGTTGGGTCTACATAATTGGAATGAATCCGGAGGAGCCAAGGAGTCAATTCGGAATCATTCCTCAAAATTATTGGAGTATTCAAACGCTACATTATTCATTTCTAGATAAAATAAATGGGAGATTAGAATTAAGTACATTAGGTACTGTATCATCCCTAATATTCAAAATTCGGAAAAATAAAAACAATTACATACGAAATAATAGTGTCCTTATAATTTAAATATTGAATCATTAAAAAATGCACGAAAAATAAATCTAGCAAGGTTTAGCCCCGAGTTTGTTTTTATTTATTTTTAACTCGAAAATTTTATAAATGATTTATATTTCATTATTGTATTCATAGAGTAGCTTAAGCATAGTTGCTACGTAAACTTTTCGTAAGAAAGCAACGCTAATTTGGCCACCTATAAAATTCATTTTCGCATCCGTTATTGAAAATTAAGTAGCCTAAATAACTTTTATAAATCATAACTGCGCTTAGAGCTTCATTTACAAAATTCTTACTAAAAATAAATTTCGAATTTGAGTAATTTAATGTTAGTAGATGCCAACGTAATGCTATTGGTTTTTACAATCATCTATTGATTTTATACGTTTTTCCTTTTCAACCGTTTCGTCATCCGACTCATCTTCATCGTCATCTTCACCATCATCATCATACTCGCCGTCATCGTCATCTTCGTCGTCAATAATATCTCCGGTGTAATAAAGAATTGCTTTTGGAATAATTCTAGCTCTTAAGAAGTGGCCTATTTCAAAGTCTGTTGCCAAAATCTATAGTAGAAAATTATTTAATAAAATACACATTTGCTAAGATATTTCTATATTAAAACATACCCCTTGAGTTTCTTCATCCATTTCATCTTTATCTTCTGGAACATCGGGTGGGTTGAAGAAATTGAAAAATGAGTCATTGGGTACTTGTTTCACTATATTACGGACTGTTCCGCGCTCCTTATGCTTTTGTTTTTTTCTGATTGTTTTTATGGTAAGATTCATTTTCTTTTCCCAGTTGATATTACAACCCTAAAAATAGACCGTCAATACGAGTTATAATAACTACAACTAGATACAGACCTTGCACTTATAAATTTCTGGTCCTTCAAAACCGAATGGATTGTCTTCATCGACCATAGCTTTTAAAAAATATTGTTTGGTAAGAACTTCATTTGAAAAGTACTCATTTTTATCAAAATAAAATTCCAAGGTGTAGGAATGCTAAAAATGTAGGCGTTTCGTTAAAGCTTAAAATATATATTATTTTTCACCCACCTCATCATCATATTTAATTTTGATATCCGTTAGTTTCTTTAGAACGGGTTCATCGTGTTCTTGTACCATATCACCCAATAACTCAGTATTACGAAATATTGTATACCAGAAGTTTGGAATTCCTTTTGTATCCTCGGGTATTTCCCTTATTTTTCTGAAATATATGATGTTAAGCTGGCGCTTTAAATTTAGGAAGCGTACATTCTCTTACTTAATCATATCTTGAAATTCAGGTGATGTTTCAGAGTCCTCCAAATCATCAGATTTCCATTGGGGATTTTGTTCTGAAGGCTCTACTTGACCTGTAACAATATCTTTCCTTTTGTCAAATAGTGGCTGATACTTTTCCTGGTATTTTCGTTCTAGTTTATAAACTTCTTCAAAGAACTCAGCTTCCAGTTTAAGGTGTTCAAGTTGTATATTTTTAAGTGCAACTACCCTATTTTGTATCGGTGCCGGTAAATTTTTTACCATCTCTTGTAAAAACTGACGCCGAAATAAAGCACCCATGCATCCAAATGGTCTAAAATATGAATTTTATAAATTTAAATATAATACCATATCGCACTTTATTATATCTGAAAAATTTCGCTGCCAAATCTATTGATAAAAATTATTATAAAATGAAAGTTTTGATAAATTTTTTGAGATAAAGTAAACACTTATAAAAAAGCATAATACTAGGTATCCTTACGATACATGTAATTTGCATTTCCTATAAATACATTATTAAGTATATGGTTCATACATCATTTTCGCGTTCTCAGAGTCTTTCCTTCCATCATCAGAATCATTGCAAGAATCTATTTCACAATTTTTATCTGCTGGAACATCCATTTCGATATAGAAAAAAACTGAAAAAAATAATTGTTTATTACTTCAAATTGGTAACATTTGCTAATGCTAATTGTGCACAAGTTTTTAATTTTTTTAACTGAATCTCCGGAAATATCGTCCATGCAAACTTGTGTGCTTCGCCCAAGCACGTGTTTTCAAATTTCATATTTTTACCTTAGGAAAATAATATTCAACGGATAACTGTTGGACGTTTTACTAACCTTGATTATTACAGCTTTAAAACAATAAATGATTTTAGACAAATTTAATACTGCGCATAAGGAATTATTTTTCACTTAATTGCAAGGAACCTGCTTTAAAAAGAATTCTTTGGCACCAACAGGGTGTATTCAAAACAGTATACCCAAAAGTAAAAATAATATTGCCATATTTTTAATAATGAAAATATGAACACTCATATAAATGTTTCCACATTTGTCTGCGTTGGACCGCGCTTACACACGAAGCTGTTGTTGCTCACTATTAGGAATATTTTTGATGTTGAGCACTCCGTTTAAACTCTGGTAATTCTCTGTAAATCATTTGACTTTAAACACTGTGATTACTGTTCAATTCACATGGAACTTTTGCTTCACTTTACTTTAGACATGTATTTTGACAGAAAAGTTCGATGTACGCATTTGTATAAGTACAAGATGATATCTCATATCATCGGCAACTCTCATTGAACTCAATATATTGAAATAATTAATACGGAAATTACAATTAACATTTCAACTCATTAGACCAACGCATCATGGAGCATCATGGTCATTACTTTCTTGTGCATTGCTTTGGTTTATGAGTTGGCCAGCGAAGTTTCTACTAAAATATTTTACAAACTTCTAAAAATGTAATTATTTTCATAGAAATATCATATAACATACAAATAATCCCCGCCAACAAACATTCATGAGAAGTTTAAATATGTTTGTTATTTAAATTATTAAACACATTTATAAAATTAATGGAGCGCAAAGAAAGTAGCCATAAGCTATAGAATGTATAGAAACAAAAACAAATACTTATGTTTAACTTACGACGTTTGCTTTATTTATGTAATTCTTGTTCACTTCTGTCAACCGTGTCTTCTATTATTCTTGAACTTAATCACGCTTCGGAAAATAAACAAATTCATTCCAAAATACACCACCATTGATCATGCGAATAAAATGTTCTTCTCTTCTCAAGATACTAAGTTTCCCCATGAATTTTGTAGAAAGTTCATAAACATTTATGAGAATTATTCTTGCAAATCACTTACCGGCTAAGTCACCGGTTAATTCCCCAACAGCGCTACCAGAGATATCTGTTAAAGAGTCTATGAGTTTCTTAAGGCCCAATTGACAATTATAACCGAAACTTTTGTGTACGTGTGGTCGGTTACCTCTTTCTTACGCAGAGTCCTTATGAGTTACACAGTGTGTATGTATTAGTTTCGGCACTAATTCTTTCAATCTATTGGAGGTTCAGGTAGCCGTGGCTATATGGTATATTTACATACTTGTACACATTGAACCAAAGAAAAACTGCTGCTAGATAAACTTTGGCATTGTGCTCCTTTCATCGGGTTTAATGAACAATTTTTTATTTGAGAGTGATTTCTGCGTATATTTTTTTTAATTTCAAAGATTTTTGTTCTGATAAGAACTAAACATCGACCTAATTGAATACCATTCCAACAAAGGTGAAAGTGCCTCGCACCAACTTCTTTTTTTTATTTATCATGCGTTGAATAGAAACATAAAAAAATATTCCAATTCCATATGCATACGTATGAATAATTATAGTTATATAAATTTACTTTAGAAACTTTTAATTTACATATAATTGCTAATATGTTTCGTTGTTATACATACATACATATGTATGTATGTATACTTATATAATTTTAATAAATGCACAATATATTTAATATTTGCATAAGTACCTGAGGCTTATTAGAGTATTTGATTATATGTACATATGTATATAATTAGACGTACTAGCTTATAATTATATTTACTTAGATGTATGTACAATATGTATGTTAATATTTGAATGTATGTATTCATCAAATGGGCTTATACTATATGTATGTGCATACATACATATATAAATATACATATCTCAATAAGTAAGACTTTTATAATCATGCACATGTGCATGTGCTATGTATACATACATACATATATGTATGTATGTAAGTTGATTTGTTTACCATGTTTTATATAAAAGTGCTTATACAATTTTGGCTAAACTATTACTCCAGCGTAACTTAATAGATCTTGAATATCTAACAAGAGGGTTAATATCGTGAATTCCTTTGTATATTTTATTTATGTTTGAACAAATTTCTGAATATTTCTTAAATGTTTACTCAGTAGTTTATTAAACTAGATATTATCCAACATTGGTTTTAAGAATTAACTCTAATATTGACTTATAAGTATCCAGGAATGGACAAACCAATAAACAAATATGCAAAAGAAACCAATGTCACGAATACCATTATTTTAAATTATATACAGTAGAAAATTCTTTAGTGTTACTCATGCGCTTCTCAGCATTATCAGTTTTCTGTTAAACGTAGAATTGAAAAGTTGTTTCTTTATTATAAAACATCGATAGTTTAAATAACTTATATTGTAGACTTACCACTGAGTAAAGTGAATTAAGAAAGGTATGTGTATAAGTATTTGAAAACTTCCAGTGAAATATTGTCCAATAGGATTGCGAAGTAAGTACGAGTATACCATATTGATATGCTTGTACGTATAAGTATGTGTAAGACAGAACACAAAATTATGAACTTTATGCAACAAAATGTACATACAAATGTGTATGTACATATGTATATATGAACATATGTTTGTCGATCACACGTATATATAAGTATGTACATACACACTTCTTTACAAAAGAGTACATCAATCGGTTGGGGGAGTATTTGTTATTTTATAAACTTAATACTAATTTCACCCCATAATATTTAACTATAGTATTACTCTTTTACTGTTTATGCGAATAAAAATTATGAGATTTATTATGTTAAATCCTGTTATACATATAAAGTTAACGCAAATATTTTAAATATTTCTTAAAATTCAGATTATTCAAATTTACTCGGTATAAATATAATACTTACATACATACATATACATATGTATATTACATTGATAGGTTTCGATATGAATCGTTCTAATTAATTTTTGTATTTTGTATTTCAATTGTATTAGAACAAGATAATGCCAGAGAGATTTAAAGTATCTAAAGCTGAGGAAGAGTCAGATCCTTATCCAGCTGATGAAAATGCAACTGGAAAGCTTTTAAATGATATACATGGTAAGTAACGTAATAAGTAGTATTTGTGTAAGGCTCATTAACGAATTTATTAAGGTGGTCTAACACTATGCTGTATTATGTACAAGTATAAGTGTATGACATACTATCTAATACAGACAAAAAATGTAAATACGTGATTTTTTGTATGAGCACTGTCAATAATAAAATATGTATGTCCTTATTGTGGGGTTTTTATTCTGGGAGAAAAGAGTAAGTCAATTTCAATTTTGTTTTTAATTCTGATATCTACAGTGCAAAAACTTTTCAACAAACACACTATTTCTACCTGCTACCTGCGCAATGGGTCTCCGTGGATCTCGTTTTGATTGTTCCGTGTTTTCGGTATTTACTTTTCACTAACCTTATTTTTTGTGTATAAAAAACGCGTTTTTCCAAATGCGATTATTTTAATATAATAATTAATAATCAACATATTTATTTTTGTGTAATAACTTTGACTGATTTTGATTTAAATTTTACAAGAATTCATATGGGTATTTGCATTGCTTACTTTATTAATATTTTTCCTAAGCCTGCTAAAAATTAACAAATGTATATTGTTATATAATTTGCAATCGACTCTGTACAAATTTCTCAATAACCTTTGACTGTTACATAATAATGAGAATATACATATGTATATACTTATGTTTGTGCATATAATATGAATATAGCCAAGATTAAGTTATTTTTTCAAAGCTAGTCGTACATAAGTACAAATATATCCTTTCTGTTGGCATCACGAATTAACTATATACACGTGTTGACTTCAATACTAACTTACCTTGAAATGGTCAGACAATTTTATACAATTTTACGTGTAGAAACATACATATATGAATACATGTATGTATATATGAATGTGTTGAGTATTTTATGTAGGTGAAATATGTATGTTTCCTCGCAAATGTTTGGAAGAGGTAAAAATTAAAAAGCTTTTGGTCGTAAAATAGCTCCTTATAAAACTGTTATAAAAAGCTTTTAATATGACAAATGTCGCCCAGGGATGCTGTGGTGGATTCACTTGACATCTTTTACATATGTATGTATCACCAATTGTTCTCCAATACGCAGGTCCTGGCACCTTTAAGCTCCGCAGCATACACATTCCAAGGATTCGCATTTGTAAAGGAATTCTCTGTGTACAGATTTTCCCTTTGACGGGGAAACTTCTTAATATATAAGTTTCTCCGTTGTTGAAATTAATAGAAATTTCATTATGAATTTTTCAGAACTTAAATTCATTTAAATATAGTCAACTTAGATCCATTTTCCATGGTGTTGTGATATTTTCATTATATTTGATGTAAATATTGAACTAATTACATAAGAGTGCAAAAAATAAGAAATTGTACTTCAGTAGACCTCTAACAAAAAAATTAACGGTGGATTAGGTTAAGAATAAACTAAGAGTAAATAAAGTGCAGTACTTTGGTTAATAATTGGTATACGGGATTTTTTTAATGAGTATGTGTGTAATTGAAGACGCACTTATTTCATATTTGCTTAGTTCGAAGTAATTTAAAATTAGTAATAATTAAGAAAGCGTTAACGGTACAATATATTCGAATAATAAGTATTTGTTATTAAATAAAATATTTGAAAGGTTAAACCCAGTACTGATTTATGTATTATGTTTATAAACTAATCATAGTGCGATCATAAATCAAGAACAGGTATCAGTGTACATGGATTTGTATATTCGGGTCTCAACTTACGTAAATTATATTATGTGTATATACATATGTATGTGTGTATATCTAATAGAATACATATAAATACATACACATGCATGCATGACATGAATCCTTATTTCTGTAATTGTGAAGACTTAAGCCAACTTAAGCAAATCAGTTAGTTCATAAACCAACAAAAAATAGTGTTTGAAATCGTAGAATGACAGTTAATAAAGTGTAACAAATTATTTTGTTAAGTCCCAACTAAAATGTCTATTAAAAGTGTGCAAAATAAATCTTTGGAAATGGAAATCGGTACTCATAGTGAGAAGGAAAATAAAGGTAGGTAGTTTACGATTTTGTTTTCAATTTAATATAATAAAATACATTCACCATAGATTACATTTTACAACAGTAGTAATGTGGAACTCATTGTACTTTGTTGTAGTCGAACAACACTATCGGTTTGATTCGAAAATTACTGTATTATGTAAAATAACGATTCTCAGATATTTTCCAATGAAGGGTCATTAATGGCCAAACTTCCATAAAAGCTCTCCCTATGATATTTATTATCATATCACAGATATCTGCCTTGCTTGTAGGTACAATACTTCCAATAAATATGTATGTACATATGTGCAACTGTACAAATGTAATTGCCGACGGGTCAATTCGTGCCCCAGCGATAATCCTTAAATGATAGAGCATGATTCCTTACGCAACATATTCTCTCTTGTGCAATTCATGCCTTTGAAATAAAAGAGAAATTTATCCGTACATATAATCATAGTCGGATATTTCGAACACACAAATGTTGGAAACTAATTTGATCAGATTTGGACGAGAAGTTTTCTAATACATACTTATATATTAATATAATTGTAATTGTGGTTTTATATTATATTTTTCTAGGCAGCTTCTAAAAAATGTTGGCTTTAATTTCTAAAAGTCCAAAAGTTTAACATTTGTTTACACATGTTTTCTAGAATAAATATACCATACACATATACCGCACATACCATTTGTAAATATTCCGTAATTTCTAAAATTGGTCCCTTTCTTTCCAATGAGTTGATTTTAACAAATTCATGAAAGTTCTTGTTTATGATACTGTGCGTTGCCAACCGCTGTAGTATGGCGTAAGAATATCTGATATGCTGTCTGATATCTATGAAACAAAATTAGCCGGAGAAATTAAAGTATTTATGTATATTCGATGTACTAGGACCAGGAACCGTTTATGGACCGGTTTTATCCTTTTTAGTTAGATAGTTGTCAAATATCGGAAGGTTATTTTAGATTTATTGTCGTAAAGGCAAACAAATTGTTGTTACGCGAAATAGTTCTGACTCCAAATTAGACATTAATTAGATTCAGCTGAAAGTGATTAATTGACAGGTGTATAATATAGAATAAGATCGTAAAATGAAATGTGCTCAACGTTTTTTCTACTTGAATTTCGTATTTTAATTACGTATAGAGAAATAAATATGTAACTATTTGAATAAAATAGTTTGTGAGTATGAAAATGTTTCGATTTGGGCCATTAGCGACACACGCTATGGATGATCGACAGACATAGCGAAAACAAATTCACTCATATACAACTCTATGCCTATATCAGTGGGTAGACACAAGATACCAATTTAAAATTGTATATTTACATATGTATGTATCTATGAAAATATTTTTATAATATATTACTTTTATAAATAAAAAATACGAAATTCGAATATGTATAAGAAGCTTTGCAATTTTATAAGAAATCTTCGTTATTATCTTATATATAACAAGTAAGGAAGGGCTAAGTTCGGGTGTCACCGAACATTTTATACTCTCGCGTGATAAAATGATAATCGAGATTTCATTATCCGTCATTTACATATTTTTCAAATACCGTATTTGTGTAAAGTTTTATTCCGCTATAATCATTGGTTCCTAATGTACATATATATTATACAGAGAAGGCATCAGATGGAATTCAAAATAGCGTTATATTGGAAGAAGGCGTGGTTGTGAACCGATTTCAACCATATTTCGTACATGTCATCAGGGTGTTAAGAAAATATTATATACCGAATTTCATTGAAATCGGTCTAGTAGTTCCTGAGATTGAGGTTTTTGTTCCATAAGTAGGCGACGCCACGCCCATTTTAAATTAAAAAAAAAAGCCTGGATGCAGCTTCCTTCTGCCATTTCTTCCGTAAAATTTAGTGTTTCTGACGTTTTTTGTTAGTCGGTTAACGCACTTTTAGTGATTTTCAACATAACCTTTGTATGGGAGGTGGGCGTGGTTATTATCCGATTTCTTCCATTTTTGAACTGTATATGGAAATGCCTGAAGGAAACGACTCTATAGAGTTTAGTTGACATAGCTATAGTAGTTTCCGAGATATGTACAAAAAACTTAGAGGGGGGCGGGGCCACGCCCACTTTTCCAAAAAAAATACGTTCAAATATGCCTCTCCCTAATGCAATCCTTTGTGCTAAATTTCACTTTAATATCTTTATTTATGGCTTAGTTATGACACTTTATAGGTTTTCGGTTTTCGCCATTTTGTGAGCGTGGCAGTTGGCCGAATTTCCCCATCTTCGAACTTAACCTTCTTATGGAGCCAAGAAATACGTGTGCCAAGTTTCATCATGATATCTCAATTTTTACTCAAGTTACAGCTTGCACGGACGGACGGACAGACAGACATCCGGATTTCAACTCTACTCGTCACCCTGATCACTTTGGTATATATAACCCTATATCTGACTCTTTTAGTTTTAGGACTTACAAACAACCGTTATGTGAACAAAACTATAATACTCTCCTTAGCAACTTTGTTGCGAGAGTATAAAAATGGACTGATTTGCCTGAAAATTGGTGAGGAGGTTGCTTAGAATGAACGGACAGAGTCTACTTTTTATCTTTTTTTGTTACAGTCAAAATAATTCATACTTATATAAAATAATTATGTATATTCAGGTCATAATCATGTGTTAAATATTCAAGTAAGTATAATTTGAATATTTTTTACTTCAATCACAATTTGAGATGAGTGCATGATATCATCGATAAGAAGGCAATAAAGATATGATGCTAGTCCCAAATTCCACGGGAACGGTGCTGCAGGTTTAGACCTATTGTTATATAATTTTGAACTTATTCACATGTGCGCACATTTACATATATACGCATATATATTTGACCATCAAATACAATTTATTACAATTTTTTCAAATGCTGATCCTTTGAATTCTAATTTTATTTTTTTATATTGTATTAAGATCCTTGCGATAATACTCAAGTAGAGCAAAATAACGAGAAATCGAACATCGATGCCAACTTATACCTTTATGACGATGAATTGGACACCAGACCACACGTATCAACATTTATATCTTCACTCGCCAATTATGAAAACACCATACCATCAGCAACTGACCCGGATTCGAAAACGGCTGCACCTGCAGCTCGTATGGGTAAGATAAAATATGACAGTTAAGCTTTTAGTTTACTTAATTAGCGATTTTGTTTTATTATTACCTCCTTGTGATCTCTGATATACTCGAGGTGTAGTGCTTACATATTTAGATATACTATATGAAGGATTATAGCAAAGCATACATTCACGTGTGAATATACATATGTATGTACATTCTTCTTTTCTTATATTTTCCTTTTTTCGTGATGAATACAGTTTGCCACTTGCTCAAACCTTAACATTCCTGTTCAGCCAATATTAATATAAAGAATAAGTTTGAAAAAATGTAACTCTCTCATATGGATGTATGCTTGTATATAAGTATATGTACATATGTGCGATTATACAGCATAAAACTGAGAAAAATTATATTCATCACATATATTAGCAATGTAGGGTAAAATCGACTTATTTTCTGAGTATTAGGCCATACCAATTTTGTTGAGAGATTTGTTCACAAGTACAAAAATTATTTTTCCTTTCTCGGAGTGAACCTACATCATCAAAATATTCGCCTTCGAATTTTGAAATTGAACTTATTGAAAACATCACTTTTAATTACACTCGTTGTATGTCTGTCGGTCCAATACCCAGAAGAGTATCGTACAGTGCAATGAATGACTTTTTAATTAAACATTTAAATATGGATTTTAAAATCATAAAACATATAATCAATTTTTTCAAGGTACATTAATCGGAGTTTTCTTGCCATGTATTCAAAACATTTTTGGTGTTATCCTGTTTATTCGACTTACGTGGGTAGTGGGAACCGCTGGTGCAGTATGTGGATTTTTAATAGTATTAACATGTTGTTGTGTGGTAAGTTTTTATAAATAACTAATCCAAACTCTTTGTATTAAATACATTAAGGTTTTGAATACGTTTAACTGTTTAAAAACATATTTATACTCCCGCAACATGTTGCTACGTAGTATAATTATTTTGTTGGTTGTTTGTAAGACCTTAAACTAGTCGAGATAGTAAGTAAAAACTTAAGATACTTTGAGGAAATTTGGTACCTGCGTACCTTGATATTATGGTATAAGAAGCCTAATATTGTAGATGGGCGGATTGGATATACTATAGTATGAAGGCAAAAATGGGTGAAATTGGCCCACGAATGCACCTGCTTCATTACACTAAATATAATATAATGATTTTCGTTATTCTAGCAGACTTTGTCCTAAATATTGTCAGTAATGTGAAAAGTTAATGCAATCAGTCCAGACTTTCTCTAGCCCCAATATATCCGATATCATGATTTTCGACTTTTCACGTAATTTTAAACCGATTATGTTGGTCCCAAAGTGCAATGATATAAATATCGCGGACGCAGCTTGTCGTTGTATTATCGTGATCTGTCTATGACTTGTTTTCTACAATAGTTTTAATGTGTTAATATAATATTATGTGTGGTAACAAAACTATATGCCTAGTTTTCGGATCTAATTCATAAGTCCGATTTAATATGATCCACATTTTTCTTATAAAAAAACAATAATAATAATGCTCTACCTCCCCAAAACCCAATAGACCATGTTAACAGCAATCTCCATGTCAGCAATCGCTACAAATGGAGTGGTGCCTGCCGGTGGAAGCTATTTCATGATTTCGAGGTAATCTTGAAAATATGGATATTGTACTTTACATACGTATTTAAGTATCAAGTTTTATATATTTTTGAAATTACAAATTTATCAATAAAATAGATCGTTGGGACCAGAGTTCGGTGGCGCGGTGGGAATGTTATTTTATACAGGAACTACGCTGGCAGCTGCTATGTACATTGTGGGTGCCGTAGAAATTGTACTGGTAATTAATACTTATTAGAAAATTTAATTAGATATTTAATACTAAAAATGACACAATATTATAGACTTATATGGCGCCGTGGGCATCAATATTTGGCGATTTCACCAAGGATCCGGATGCAATGTATAATAACTTCAGAGTTTACGGAACACTGCTTTTGCTTATTATGGGTGACTAAGAATTAATTTCGTATCTTAAAATTCTCAAATAAAGCAAAAAAATGTATATTTCAGGTTTGATTGTGTTTTTGGGTGTTAAGTTTGTAAATAAATTCGCAGCGGTCGCTTTAGCATGTGTAATATTCTCTATAATAGCGGTGTATATTGGAATATTTGACAATATTCACGGAAACGAAAAACTTTAGTAAGGCTCAAATACAAATACAATTTTAATTATGAACTTCTATCGAACTAAATTATTTTCAGTATGTGTGTCCTTGGAAAAAGGTTACTTAAAGATATTCCAATAGATAATTGTACTAAAAGTGATACACTCTTGTCGGACCTGTATTGCAATGATAATGGGTGCGATGAATATTACACAAGTACGTTATAAAAATAAACTGAACGAAATAAGTTGTATTCATTTTTATCACTGAGAATTTCTTATTATTATTATTTTTTAAATCAGATAATAATGTTACCAAAGTCAAAGGTATCAAGGGTCTTGCTAGTGGCGTGTTCTATGAGAACTTATTACCATCGTTTTTGGAAGTAAGTTTCCTCAAAATATCGTATTTGTGGTCATAAATAATAATTTTGCAATTTATATGTATGTGTTTAATTGATAATTAATTGTAACTCTTTTAGAAAGGTCAACTTATAGCTTATGGCAAAAATACAGTTGATATTGAAAATATGGCACCATCTACTTACAATCAGATAATGGCTGATATAACGACTTCGTTTACATTACTTATTGGAATATTTTTCCCATCAGTAACAGGTAAGCACTTTATTCAGATAGGTAGAAGGATATTTAAATATTTATATTTATATATATTTGTAGGCATAATGGCGGGATCTAATAGGTCTGGAGATTTGGCGGATGCTCAAAAAAGTATCCCGATAGGAACTATTTGCGCTATTTTAACAACAAGTACTGTATATTTATCAAGTGTCATGTTATTTGCGGGAACCGTGGATAATCTTCTCTTACGAGACAAGTACGTAATTAATACAGATATACATACATACGTACATATATATTTATTTATATTAACACTGTCATACTGTCTAAATAGATTCGGACAATCTATAGGTGGTAAACTAGTAGTTGCAAATATAGCATGGCCAAATCAATGGGTAATATTGGTTGGCTCATTCTTATCGACACTTGGTGCTGGATTACAAAGTTTAACTGGCGCACCTCGTCTACTGCAGGCCATAGCAAGAGATGAAATCATTCCATTTTTATCACCGTTTGCGGTTTCTTCTAAACGTGGCGAACCTACAAGAGCCTTGCTTTTAACAATTGTTATATGTCAGTGCGGAATATTATTGGGTATGTGACTGCAACAAAAATTAACTTTAGAAGTAGGTTTTAGGATTAATTATATAGTAATTTCTATAAAATATTTCTTTTTCAGGTAACGTTGATCTACTGGCACCTTTATTATCTATGTTTTTCCTTATGTGTTACGGATTTGTGAATCTTGCTTGCGCTGTACAAACTTTGTTACGAACACCAAACTGGAGGCCACGATTCAAATTTTATCATTGGGGATTGTCATTAGTTGGTTTGACTTTGTGCATATCAATAATGTTTATGACATCTTGGTACTTTGCCTTGATTGCGATGGGAATGGCAATAGTTATATATAAATATATTGAATATCGTGGGTAAGTATGTTCACACATACATATGTACGCGTGTCCGTATACTTTTTATACTCTCGATTCATGTCGCTACATTTTTTTTACCTAATAGTTGTTTCTATCTTAATCGAATTATCATATACACATAAATGATCAGGATAACGAGACGACTTAAAATTAGAGTGACTGTCTATCTGTCCGTATTTAAATGAAATTTTGTACTTGAAACCTTAAGAAAATCTGTATTGTTTATGGGCAGAACCGGACCAATGTCACAACCAGAAATGCCGTTAAATATATGTACATACATATGTGATATCTTAGCAAAATTAAATGAACTTATAGTATTGGAAAAATTATGGCTTAATGCCAAAAATGTATGAAATGGGTCCACGAATTACCTACACTTCCCTTGTACTACATATGTATAATGAATGTTTTATATTGAATATATCGGTCATTGTAAACTGTCTGATTGATTTTTTCTCAAATTCACTGCTTCGTCAAATAATGAATGTTGAATTTTTAGGCATCATTTTTTTTTATTAAAAGTTTAGACAACACCTAATAGTAGGAGTATTTCTCCGGCTTTGATCGTTGAAAATTGCAAAAGTATAAAATACTCGGTTACACCTTAAATGAAATATTTTGTGTAGTTTACATACCAATGTTTATTTATATATAGAGCCGAAAAAGAATGGGGAGATGGAATCAGAGGAATGGCATTAACAGCTGCCAGATATTCGCTATTACGCTTAGAGGAAGGTCCACCACACACCAAAAACTGGCGCCCACAAATTTTAGTGCTGTCAAAATTCAATGACAACTTCATGCCGAAATACAGAAAAATATTTGCTTTTGCAACTCAACTTAAAGCTGGGAAAGGCTTAACAATATGTGTATCGGTTATTCAGGGTGATCATCATAAAATTACAAATAGAGCTGTGGATGCCAAAGCGGCTTTGAGAAAATTAATGGACGATGAAAAAGTGAAAGGTTTCTGTGATGTATTGGTTTCACGAGATATAGGGGAGGGCTTAAGTTCTGTGTAAGTACATATAAATATCTTTTATTATTATAAATAAACAAGCTTACATTAAAAAATCAATAACAAATTTAATTTTAGAATTCAGACAATAGGCCTTGGAGGTATGAAGCCAAATACAGTTATAATTGGGTGGCCCTATAGTTGGAGACAAGAGGGTAAACAAAGTTGGAAAACATTTATACAAACCGTTCGAACAGTAGCTGCGTGCCATATGGCCCTACTAGTTCCAAAGGGAATAAATTTCTTTCCAGAATCTAATCATAAGGTAGGTGTGTAGTTAATCGTCTAAAAATAAATATAAGGGCAATCAGTTGCCATTATATGTACCTGCAATTAATAATCCATATTCTGATCATATTATTAAGGGGGTACTGCAGTTTAGAAACTTAAAAAAATATATACACTTTTAGGCAGCTTCCATTTTTAGATGTTTTTTTTTTCAATTTACCAATTGCAAAAAAACGCTCGAAATTTAGACCGCTAGACTACCTATTTGCTTTTATTAGAGTAGTCAAATATTTTGGTACATAGTTAATTAACATAAATATCTTTAATTTAAATGTTAAATTCCGATATACTATATGTACATATTTATAACAATTCAGAATTATAATTTTATATTGTAAGAATTCACATTTTATATTATATTTGTTAGATTGGAGGCAATATCGACATTTGGTGGATTGTACATGATGGAGGTCTCCTTATGTTATTACCTTTTCTGTTGAAACAGCATCGTACTTGGAGAAACTGCAAATTGAGAATTTTTACAGTCGCACAAATGGAGGATAATTCAATTCAAATGAAAAAAGACTTAAAAACTTTTCTATATCACTTACGAATTGAGGCCGACGTGGAGGTTGTGGAAATGGTAAGCCCATCCAAGCGAATTTTTTTTTCGCTGTTATTTATACGTGTTTTTTTGTTAATCCAATTTTTGATTAGATGAACAGTGATATATCTGCCTATACATATGAGAGAACATTGATGATGGAACAGAGAAATCAAATGTTGAGGGAACTGCGTTTGAATAAGAAAGAAAACTCTAAAATAGTAAGTACAGCATTTAAAAAAAGGATCCTGGACATTTGTTTAATCCAAAAACTTTCTAAATTCTTGAATACGTTTCACATATTGTCTGTTTTAAAAAAAAGGTACAGACTCTAGTGGATTTTAAGGAAACCACCGGGGATGATAAGTTACCTTTGGTAAAGGCCGAAAATAACCTAAAGTATTTGAAAATGTCATTATATTTTCCTTCATCATTCATTTCACATTATTACTAAAATACACACATAAGTACATTAATAATTGTAGGGAGTACTTTCGAAACATTCCAGCAGTAGCAACTAAATGTATGTACCAATACATATGTATGTATGTATATATACATACATAAGAAATTTCAAAAACTACAATTTTTTTAATTGTATTCATTATGCTTCTCTGTTTTTGATTATCGTGAAAATATCTTCACTATGTATGGCCTTATGATATGAATATACATATATAATATATGTATGTATATTCATGCATTGTATATATTTCCTCATCAAGTTACGAAAAATGTCCGCTACATATCTATTTTCCTGCTTGTTCATTTAGAGGATTATCAGAACAATAATGACATCCGCCATGCTTATATAATACTAACTCACAAAGGCAAATTACATATGTAATATGTATGAACAAAATCAATGCTTCTACACCATAAAATATTTCCCTACCATTTGAAAATTATGAAATGTGTATATGTTGATATAATGGGGGTAAAGTTAATTTGTACAAAAAACCACATAGTTTTGTGAATTTTTTGTTAGAACACATTTAAAGTCTCTCCGTTGCTTCTCAAAACTTGGTGCTGGATCATCGGAAATCAAAAAAATCAAAGTTTATTCTTTAGATAATAGCTCCCTTCTTGTAATTCTCAAAAAGTTTTTACAATTTCAATTTCTTACTTTAATTTGTTATTTTAAAATAAAAAGTGTCAATAAATTTATAAATAATTCTCCGGCGTTACGTGGTAAATGACGTAAAATAGTGTTCAAAACTTCTATGGAGTCGGTTGAAACAGCAACAAGTGTTATGAAATCGTGACTTGTGGGGGAAAACGCTTTAAAGTTTTGCACAATAAAGAATCTGATATAAAAGTTTATAAGACAAGTATAAAAATACTCGTAACTTCTTCGATTCTGCTTCAATTGACTTGGCGCAAAATACTTCAGAAAATTTTGTAATTCCTTACACCAACTCCCTCTTAAGCCAAAAACACGCAATATTCATCTTAGTTTTAACTCATACCACATTTATATCGATGAATAACAAGAAAAACTCTCTAAAAGCCATAAGTGAACGACTTTGTATCTATGAACTTAATATGTGCATATACATATGTATATAGTATATTTAAGTTTATAGCAGTAACGTATATTTTATATAGTCTTTCCGCCCCTTCTTATTATTGTTTCTCAATAAAGTTTTTCTTGTCAATTCACGATCTTTTATATTTGTCATACACCCATCACGCTAAAATGTACAATAATGAAATACAAATGTGATAGCGTGAAGGGGGTAAATTGTTTGGCATAGCCAAATTAAAATTAACTTTTTCGAATGAATGAAACTTGTTTCAATTCATGATACATTGCAGGTTCAGACAATTGTTGATCATCATCATGATGCAACGAAGACCTCTTCAAAAGTTCGATTTGCAGATCCAACCGTTAATGTAGAAGAAAAACATGAAAACGTAAGCGTAGAACTCTTTACCATTTTCATCTATTTGGCATGTCCATTAACACATAATTATCTGTTACGCTTATATATAAAAGTAAGATCATTCAAATATATATGATCATCAAAATTTTGACTTCTTTACAGAAAAAGGCAAGAGCAATAAAATCAATTTAGTCCCTGCGTTCACCAAGCCTTCCCAAAATTTAATTATTAAATACATGTAGTGTACAAGGGAAAACATATTTGCACGAATTTTACTATAATATAAGACTTATAAAGTACCACAAGTCTATTTCTATTATGATTTGCATTCGATCTTAGCTGATGATTATTTATTCCGAGATATTCCGTATAGCCATAGTAATTGCATAATAATGTTGTATGCTTAAAATTCATAGGTTTAACCTACATACATACATACATATATCTTAGATAATATTTATTGTTGAGGTTTCTGAAATACTGTTTATTTAACAGGAGGCCGATGGGGATGAAAAAGCGAAGTCAAAAGAGGCTGAAACCGACTCACTAGATGCTAAATTGGATAATGGATCCACACTACATACTGTAGAAAAAGGACAAAGTGAAGACGAAAAGCCTGAAAAAAATATTTTAGGCGGAAATTCGAACACAACCTTGAAACCGTACGTATAATGTCGCTCTTTTTATACTCTTGCAACTGAGTATGTATTACCTAAAACTAATCGAGATAGATATAAGGTTATATTTATATAAATGATCGGGATGACGAGCCGAGTTGAAATCTTGGTGACTGTCTTTTCGTCCGTCCGTGTAAATTGCAACGTGAGTAAAAATAAAGATATCTTAATGAAGCTTGATAGGCAGGTTCATTAGCATCATAAGTAGTTTGGTATTGCAGATGAACGTAATCGAGCCACTGCCACGCTCATAAAACACCATTAATTAAAGACTTATAAAGTGTCATAACTAAGTCGTAAATTGAGACAAGTAACTCAATCACAATAAGGAGGAACACAGTGGCGTAGCTACAACTTCGGTCGCCCGCGGCCAAGGATGTTCTGCCGGCCCCCTTTTTCTACCTACCTACAAGTTTCATGAGGTGGTTCGAACAAAAGTGGATTTTTACAAAATACCTTCGATATTAAGTATGTATATAAAATTTAGGAACTAGAAGCCGCGCTAATTCTGAAGTTCCACAATTCTCACAATACGGTTTTTGAGGAAATTGATAGTAAATTTACAAGACATCTTATTAAAAGCCATAGAAAAAACCCATTTTATCCCTATATCTTGTACACTTTTGACACAATTTGCAGGAATTTTTGCCCGAATTGGAGTTTTTAAATACCATTTTGCCGCCCCCAAGAGGTTGCGCCCGGGGCGACCGAAAATGTCGGTCATTGTAAGAGCCGACATTTTACCGAAAATGTCGGTCATTGATACTTTCCTGATAATAGTATGTCTGAATGTCAAAAAGTTGAATCGGATCAATACTTCCCTTGGCCCCCACATACCTAATATAAAGATTTTCGAACTTCCGGGTGGCCCCATATATCGCCAATATGTGAGCTATCTAGTGAAAACGAAAAAGGGTGTTTAAGTAATAACAGTGTACCTTTGAGGCTGAAATCGATAAAATCGGTTGAAAATTAAACCTAGCCCCTATAAAACTAATAATAGAGTTTTCGAACAACCAGCTGACTTTACTCCCATAACCCAGATTAGATTTAATTAGTATGTGGCATGTTAAAAGTCTGTGGTATTGGTTTAAATAATTAAAATCGATTTTAGGACTTAGTAGAACTTTCGGTTTCATTGTATCCTTTCACAATTTCTTCGAACAATAAAATACAACCCTTTCGCTACATTTTCTAATATTGCCAACATCTAAAGGTATTTAACCGACAATGACCCATACAGTTGCAAGAGTATAATGGAGTATAAAATGTTCGGTTATACCCAAACTTAGCCCTTCCTTACTTATTACTTAATGTTTTTGAAAACCATTCAACAATTGTCTGTTCATGCATATGTATGTATGTTTTAAAACATTGAAATACATTATTTTTTTTTTACTAATATATGGTCACTAATTTATTCTCATGAATATTATAATGCATATTAATTTGTTAATATTTTTGTAGTGATGAAATTAATGTTCGCCGAATGCACACGGCAGTTAAGCTAAACGAGGTTATTGTAAATAAATCACAAGATGCCCAACTTGTCATAATGAATTTACCTGGACCTCCGCGGGAATCTAAAATCGATCGTGAAAGCAATTGTATCCTTTTTAAATTATCAAAATTTTACACTGCAGTAACACTGTGTACAAAGCTCAGCCCATACACGCTATATTTTATATACGGTTTTACTATGCTTTCTTTTATTTACAGATATGGAATTTTTAGAGGTTCTTACCGAGGGTCTAGAAAAGGTATTAATGGTGCGGGGAGGAGGTCGCGAAGTAATAACAATATATTCTTAAGTCATACATATATATTTTAAATCTTGTAACATTTTGGTAAATCAGGCAACTACCAATATCAATCAATTCATAATTATTTTTAGCATGTAAATCAAAATTTATATTTTGTATTCAAATACAAAAATGAAATAAATTCTTTGTTACAACCAAATAATTTGTATTTTAAAAAGTACTTTTTCTCTAAAATGGCAAATGGAGTATATTTTTTGAACCGCCGTTCATATCTAAATAAGTCTATTGTGACTTGTTTCAAAACTCGTATACTATGTATTAATAATATGCATCTATTACACAAGAAATTAATGAGAAAACCATAAAAAAGTTTATGTGAATTTATGGATTAAAAAATATCTTCGTGAGAAGAAGCACGCCTTCTACTTACACAAGCATATATGTATGTATAGCTGAATCATTAATAAGGGTCGATGAAACAGGAATTAATCGATGCAACCTGCTATTTACGCGAATGAACTTTATGCTATTTTTGAAGAACTTTGCTCCTCAGCCATTTCGCATCAATACATACATATGTATATAATTTTTATAATTGCGGTTTTCCTATTTAAACCCCAAATTGAGTTGATAAAAAGCAGATGCTCCCCTTAAAGTTATTCAAAAGACCGATTATAATTTATTAGTTTATCCATTATTTATTGGGCCATACACTCATATGTATGTGTGATTACATTCTTATTCAATATTACACAAAATCTAATATAAGAGCTATACATTAAATATTTCCAATTCTTATTTAAAATATAAAGTATGAAAAACTATTTTTTGTTTTTCTTCTTTTTTTTTGAAGATTTATTTCGCTTTTTGTTCTTCGCATGTTTTTCTTTTGAACTCATAATAGATTCCATTGATTCTGAACGTTTTTGATGTTTTTTGTCTTTTTTATATTTAGGTTTTTTTTTGCGTTTATCCTCGTCAGATTCGGAATCAGAGCTCGTATCAGCAGACCGGGAAGAACTGCATGGGCTTAAGTTATGCGATTTTAATCTATTTTCCGTTTCAGTGAAATACTTTTTAATGGTGCGAGTTTCACTTTTATTCCTTTCTTTTGAAAGGCTTCTCTTTTTATATATTACATCTACGTTTGAAGGACAAGCCGCTGTATCCCGATCTTCCAAACTTAATTTTTTTGACTTGATTTTATCTTTCGAATTGCTATTTGTATTTTCATTACCCCTAGGTCCTGCAGTGGTATGTGATCCTTCATCATCGCCCTTATCTCTAATACGTGGCCTACTTCTTGATGTCACTTCGGTTTCACGAGTCGATTGCTTTGGAGATTTGTGTCGACTATCTAAAGTAGTACCTCTTTCACGCTCCCGAATTCTCTCACGTTCTTTGATTCGATATTTGTCGTTTTCATGAAATCTATCACGATCACGATTTCTTTCTCGATCTCTATCTCTACTTGATAAGGTTGCAAACTTATTCCCACCTCTGTCACGATTTTCACGGCTATTCCTATTATCACGATTATCGCGACCTCTATCTTTAAATTTATTTCTGTTTCGTTCTTCCGACCTTTCGTAAACACTTTGACCGACTGTATTGCTTTTAATATGCTGCTTGTTGCGGTTTTCCCGACCAGGAGAGTAGTCGTATTTCGTAGTAACTTTGCTTCCTAATCTTTCTTTTACAGACTTAATCAGTTTAGGTGAATGTGAAGAGTCATCTTTTATTTGTACAGAGCGTTCTTGACTATTACTAGTTGGTACAGTAATTTCAAAGTTTTTAATTTTATCTTTCGGGACAATTCTCGGTAATGTTTCACCGTATACCCTTTGATTATCATTATTTCCTTCAGTTTTATCAAAAGGATATATAGCTTTAATAGCACGTGCAAATATAGCATTTTCAGCTTTACGCAATACTTCATTAGTAACTTTTTCATTCGATAACTTCTCATTCTGATAATCAGTGCCATCTTTGGGCCCTAAACTTATTATTTGACTAGCAACACATATATTGTTATCATCAATTTCCCATTTTGAAGGTTCAGGGACGGGTGCGGTATTTTTAAGCTTTTGCTGACCATGAGAATTTAAGTCGTCAAATTCAGTCTCATAATCAAGAATATCTAAAACTGAATCAACGCGCCTAAATTCAGTATCGTTAGTATTAGCGTCTGTTTTAACCTTATCTTGAGGGTGTTCTTGATCACTACTTTTTATTGTATCAACGGTATCTCGAACAGATTGTGAACTATTTACATTCGCATTATTTTCCTCAATTGAAGTTATATCGCCAACAGTTGGAATGTTATGGCAACTATTTAACTCCGGCGTTCTTGAGATATATACATCTTTTGTCCGTTCCTCAGATTCAGCTGAGTTCTTTTGTCTTTCTCGATCTCTTTTACTTTTTTTTTCTTTCTTAGTTTTCTTTCTTTCTTTATCTTTCCTTCTTTTTTTCCGATCTTTATCTTTGGGTTTCCTTAAGTTTTTCTCATCTTTGCTAGAATTTGAGCGTATTTCATCCTCTTTACTAATAGTACTGCCATGTTTAGTTTTCTGTTTTTCAGGGCTTTTATTGCGATCAAAAATTTCTGGTTTTTCGCTCTTTACACAGTTAACTGCCATTTCTTTTACTATTGCTTCGTCGGATGAGTTTATACTTTTCTCGTAATTTTTTTCATTATTGCGCTTGGCTGCTTCGTTAGAACTGCTTTCACGTTTATAATAATCATCGGGTTTGTTTCGTTCAACACTTTTTCGAGAAACAAGAATATTATTTCGGGAGCGTTTACTATTGTGTTTTTCTAATTTATCACAACTACCGGACCTTTTCTTAGATACTGGTGTAGGACTGCGAGTTCTTCTAACCTTTTTTTCAGTATTTCTCGTTAGGGGTTTCACATCATTTTTATCTGAGCCACCTCGAAAGTCTAATTGTTTCTTTTCTTTTGTGTCACTTGAAGGGCGATCTTTTCGCTTTCTTGAATTCATATAATCTTGCTGATTAAATTGGTAAGAGCAATTATTGGATGATGGATTTAGTTCATAACCAGGAGGCGGAGGTTCTAGGGTTTCAACCGGAATCTCGTTAAATCTGTAATAAAAATTGTTCTATTTACAATTGCAATTATCGAGTACAAATACTGTACCTCTCCTTTCTTGAAACTGCATATCTCTCAGATTCAAACGGGCCAATCGTACTGCCTTGATGAGAATACCAATCCAAGTTGTTTTGCCGTAATGAACGTATTCTTTCTTCACTTGTGCTGCGCCTGTCAATTTAAATAAAACTTTAGTATTATTTCATTTAAGCGCGCTAAGAAATTTAGACCTTTGTATTGTTGATTCCGAACGCAATCCCTCTCCCCTTATATTATGACTCTTTCCGGTATCACGCCTGCAAATTGAAAGCAAAGTTTTATGAATTGTTTGAAAAATTAATATAATAAATCTCATATAAGCTGAACGTACTTTTCTTGAAAGGTATGAGTGCGGCTACGAGAGCGTTTATTATAAGGCGATCTGGAACGTTTTTTTATTGGCGATTTAGACCAAGATCTTGACCTATTATAAAAAAAAAGATTTCAATTTATTTAAATTGTTTACAAAAATCAAAATATACCTTGAACTTTTATCACTAAACGAGTTAGATCTTCTCCTTCTATTTGACTTATTACGATCAAATCCGTTATCGCGTCTTCTTTCTGTATCATGTGGCCTAAGTTTCTCCTTGACTTCGCGAGCAATTCTGCGATATGGTGACGCATGAACTCGCCCACGATTGTGTCTTTCATTAGACCAAGACCGGCGACGTTCCATTGAACGACGGCGATCTTCTCTTCTGCGTTCTTTTTCTTTCATGAGTCGGTTAAAAGTTTCAAGTGGATCTTCAATTATACTAAAAATTCATTGAAACAATTAAGATATTTGGTTCTTCAGGATGTTTCTTTCAATAATATTTACCCAGTGCCAACTTTAGCTGCTACTCCCTGATAAACTGAAGCAAGATTACTGTTGCCATGATGAATCTCAGCTGGTGGACATCTGATTGGTGGGAAACCAGGTGGAACATTATGAAACATCGGTCGAACAGGATGTTGATAACTAAGATATAAATTGTAAGTTGACTTCAAGATGTTTCCGGTAAAATATTTACGAATAAGTATGTCCTGCATGCGTATAATTTCATTAGAGTGAAAAAATTCTAAACGCATTGTAATACATGTTTAAAGAAATATATTTTCAAACAATTTCTGAATTTGGAATCAAATTGTTTTTAATATCCAATGATATTCGAACAAATCACTTTGCAATTTCGCACTCTAAATCGAAAATACGATATACATTGAAATTGTAATACATACGTAACATTAGGCCTAGGCCCCATTGGATTGTATAGTCCGAATGGCAACATAGGTTGCCCTTGAACTATTGTATCTTGAGCTATTACATGTGGAAGTGGTATCTGCTGATAAGTATTAGCTCTATTTGACGGAGCTGAATAAACGTCCATTAAATGATTCGGTCTGGGTGGCCGTAATTGAATCTTATTTGGTCCGTAATGCAATGGTTGATTTATAGGTTGCGTAATCTGTTTCGTTGTAGAATTCTTATAAAAGACATTACCATTTGCATCTTCTTCTGCATAATCCCTTTCTAATTTGTAATCTTGATCCCATTCGTTACTTTCAGTATCTAAGCCAAGGTGGTTATCTCTCTTATGGCTATCTGAAGGGGATACCTAGAAATAAAAGTGTTGTTATAATTATTTCTATTAATAAATTATTACATATGGACATATTTTTGGTTTTTTTTAATAAATTTTTAACTTATTAGAAAAAACAAGAAATTAATTTATACCACTAGTGGTGTGTCCCACAGCTGTACCACATCTCGTTCATTTGATTTAACGATTGTGTCAGTCTTACTGGATGATGTATTTTTATGTATTTTTAGCATATGGAGTGAATTTTCACCGATTATCTTATGACAAATAACCAATACAATAAAACAATGTATCCGATGGTTTTTGGCAGAATTTACATTTTAATACATAATTTCAATATACTCCGCAGTGCTTAAAATGAACAACTCCTAGTTACAATGGAATCGTTCTATATCATTGAAATTTTTGGATTGTGTTCTTTCTTTAATAGAAATGTATTGACAAAATTACAACAAATATTTTTATTTGAATACACAATTACCCCCACATGTACCTGTCGATCTGCTTAGAAAAGTGTTTTAATCAATAACACATTTCATCTATCATAAGCCTCATTTTAACAAAGAATGTGGACGTGCAATTAATCGAATCAAATTATAATCTTATATTTCATACACTGTTTTTTGTTCTTATCAAGATTTTCAACAAAGAAAATAAAAGTTCTTTATCAGCACACTGACAAATACACCATGCATTAGTTGTTGCTAATTTATATTTTTTTTAATAAGCCAAAGAATTGATAAATTATATTTACAGTATAGTGGATGGTCATCTTCTGTCAATTGAAAACATTAATCTTTTATTTATTTAATTAAAATTAGATTATTTAATTTATTTAATTAAAATATAAAGGCTTAGGTATGATTCTAATAGCTTCACATCTAGTAACTTTATTATTGTACACATATTGATTGTGTTTGATTTTATTTACATTAGAAAATAAATCCTTACATCAAAAATATTTTGTTATACATATTTGTAATCAAGGGCTCGAAAGTAAAAATTGATGTGCATGCAAGGCCGGAAATTCTATGGATGTTATATACAAATTATACCAATACAGATTTTTTAATAATAAATTTTGTATATTACTTATGAAATATTCTATTTTATTGTTAAGGAATATTGCTATAAGAATTTGTATTACTTTGAGTGTGTGTTGCTATATATAGAAATTAGGTCCTCAAACTTAATTAGATGTAATTTATTAGAACTATGTGTAACTAATTCGTGCAACAAACTCAGTTCAAACATTATAAATAAGAAAGCTTTGTGAAATTTGTATTCCTTTTTGTTGCAGCTATTGCACTAAAACTTAAGGACCTAAATATATTATGTAAATATTATGTATGTTTTTCATATTACAATTTAATTGCAATATATTTACATACATACTTTACTATTCATTAAATAGGTTTTATATGTATATGTTTCAAATTGATTATATTGAATCGCATCCTGGCGTTCACTTCCTTTGAGATTAGTGTTACAGGGTAACCCAGAAAATTTGTTTTGCAACTTCAAAATACGTTTGTACATAAGGTATGTATCGAAATTAGAGAAAGAGTTACCTGCAGCTTATGATGTGGTGAGTTTTCTATACCCGGGGGTTTTGGATGACTAACACTACGCCCACTAAGTTCAATTGCTCCCGAATTTAAGTTCTTAACCTGCACTGGAGGCATCATTATAGTGATGTTATCCTCATAATCTGACTCCACCTCTTCAGCTTTGGTTGTCTCAGTCTTTGAACTGTTTTCAACAACTATGGCTTGCGACTCATCGTCAGTTTTCAAGGTTTCCTTTGGAGTGGCCACTTCTGTTTGCTCTTCTACCAACTTGTTAATATCAGCAGCAATAACTTTCACCTTCGTTGATGTAATCTCTTCAGGATTATTAGATTTTTCTACAAGAATTAAAAAAAAAAACGAATCGATAATTTATTTTTACAATTGTTTTTATTTTGTAAAAAATACCTTTTTTGGTTTTCATATTGGTATAGCCATTTTCATTTTTAAACGCATTTACTGAATTTCGTAAAAAACGATTTGGAATCAATGAACCAGGTGAACATCCTTTTTCTTTACAATCGGGGCACTCATTGTCTTCAGATTCGAGCAATGCACTGCGTACACCTAAAAAATTAATATTTGTAGAATAAATAATATTATTTAATTATTATCTTACAATCATCACAAAATGAACTCCCACAACAAGGAATCATAACAGCATCAACAAAGAGGTCTTTACAGATACTGCATATTAAGTCATCCGGTATTTCCTTTTTTTTCTCAATTGAGACTTTCGTCTCTGGGAAATCGGCAGATGTTTCTCTGCAATGATTTTAGAAACAAAGAAAACAACTTTTAGTATTTAAAAATAGATAATTAATATGAATAAGTAAAAGAACATATGTATAAGATTATATAGATATTCAGAAATATATACAATGAAGGTTGTCATCGAGGCCACCTAACCATATATCTAAGAAACGAATTGTTATATTATGATGAGCTTAACTTAAAGACCGGTGGTTTAGAATAAAAAAAAAAAAAAAAATAACTTTAACTTAAAAAAACTTCACCTTCAGTTCCTTTTGAAAAATTGTACACTATTACTGTACTAATTTACGAAATAACGCGTTGTTACAAAAAATAGTATACCGATGGTACATGTTATGGCATTAAAACTATTTTAGTTACGCATTCTTTTTTTCCAAAAGATGAACGATAAAAAAGTTGTTGAATATAAACTATGTATATCTATAATTGCATGCTTACTTATCATCCTTATCAAGAAATGATCTTGGTATGCCCGTATTTCTTTTGATGTCACTATGTTCCTTGCCTAAAGTGTAAGGGCAATTTTTTATCCAGTGCCCCGTTTTTTTGCATCTGTTACATCGGTATGTAGGCGGAACATCACCAATTTGAGAGTGCCCTCTTATTCTATGATAACTGCAAAATAATTTAATTTAGGTATAAATAGTAAATATATCCATGTGAAAAAAAACAGGAAAGTTTGTTAACTTCGGTAGTAAAAAGTTTCCATACAAAAACTTCATTTTGATCGCTGTTTGTATGGATTATTATAGCACTACTATATAATAAACCATGCGAATTGATCTTGCAAAAAAAAAACTTTTCTGACCAAGAACTTGATTTTGATCGTTCAATGGCATGTCAGCTAAATGCTATAGTGGTTCGATATGAGCGGTCCCGACAAATTAGTTATTTCAGATCGATATCTCAAAAATTTAGGGAGATAACATGCGATTATGTTATACAGACAGATGGACAGACCCTCAAAAATTCCCTGCTTAGGGTACAATAATATAATAAACGAATTTATATCATGTAGTATTTAATGTAGAGAAATAACATAAAGAAAAATGTAAAGAATATCATAATCTTACCTTTTTGGGTCGTAATCAGCGGTACTTTGAAGCATCATTTCAAAAATTTTTTCTTCTTCACTGCCTTTCATTTTTGACAAGTCTAAAGAATTTGCATCTCGAGAAATTGCTCGAGATTGCGGTGTTTTTTCTATACTTTGGGTATTCCACGCCTTTTTTGGTTGAGATATTGGAATTCTCGCGATAATAAGTGATGTGTTCTTAGGAATTAAAGCAGAATCATCTTGGTATTCTAAAAGAAATTGAAATTAATTATTTAGGTTTGAAGTCTATAAACAGTAAAACTAATTTTTTGCTACATAAGATTTATATGCCAGTAAAAAGACTAATACGACCTACTGATGCGGGGAGATTTTTCAGTGTACATAATAATTTTTGCTGGGTCAAACTCTCACGAACTTTTTTTTCAGGCCATTAATAATTTAAAGCATATATGGCCGATTATTTATTAAGTTAATTTTTATAGTTAATAAGTAGTTTTTCAGTGAATGTTGATATATCGTTATCTGATGTAACCAGTATACAACGCCAACTACTAGGAACAAGCAATTCCATAAATATATAAATCTACTTTCTGAATTTTTCAAAATATTTTGTTATTTAGCAAAACTTGATTAACACATCCAGATATTATAATACAAACCTTCTTTAGTTTGAGCATTTGTTATTTGTAGATCAAAATCTGTCACTTTTCCCAAACGCTTTTGATGTATTATAGCCTTTTTTAGATCTCCAACTGAAATATTAAGACCGTCAAATGTGACGGTGTCAAAGTCTAGCGCACTTTTGAATTTATAATGTACAGACATTTTTGCACAAATTGTTTTCCAAATCTACTGACATTAAGAAGAAATCACAATTTGTAAAAATAAAATAAATAAAATATTGAAATGTAGCAAAAAAACGCTTTCTTCGAGTAAACTCGCTTTCAATTTTTGCAAAGTGCATGAGCCAGAGAATGTACTTAAGGAAATGTTTGGAAGGAGCTTTTATGATTTGCACTGTAACCAGAGAACGTATAAGCACTTTTAGGAACATTTCGCAGGGTGATTTGAGGTAACGTTTTCTCATTAGATAAAAATAAGCTTGACTAATTTAATTACAAGATTGTTTATCAGCGAAATATAAACAAACAGTTTTAGCCTTCTTCCAGTAAATCCATGAAATATTATTTAAATAACGTAGTCTTAAATTCATATATTTATTATTAGACGTAATAGTTGTAGTAATATGGCAGCATTATTTCGAAAAAGAAATTCTATTAGTACTTAGTGGCATCTTATTCAGTGAAAGATGTTTATTTCATTGTTGGTCTACCTAAATATTCAATTGCAAAAATGGAAATTTTACTCGCGAATGTCAATAACATAGATTTTAAAATAGAACGAGATTTGATTGAACAAATTGGTGCCGTCGCTTTACCATTCTTCGGAATGGACAGTAAGTAAATAATTAAATCATAAGTGTTAACTAAATAAATCTTTTTTTTAGAATCGATGGCTGCCGTTTGTCAATTTGTGAGTACCCAAAATGGTTTGGAGTGTGAGAAAGGCTCATCCTGCCCCTTCCGTCATATTAGAGGAGATAGAACTATAGTGTGCAAGCACTGGCTAAGAGGATTATGTAAAAAAGGAGATCAATGCGAATTTTTACATGAATATGATATGAAAAAAATGCCAGAATGTTACTTTTACTCTCGATTTAATGCGTGTCATAATAAGGAATGTCCCTTTCTTCATATCGATCCGGAAAGTAAAGTAAAAGATTGTCCATGGTATGATCGGGGCTTTTGTAGACACGGGCCGCATTGCAGACATCGTCACGTGCGTCGTGTACTTTGTAGTAATTACTTGGCCGGCTTTTGTGAAAATGGTTGGAATTGTAAATTTATGCATCCCCGATTCGAACTGCCACCAATTTCAGACACAACAAAAGAAATTATGCTTAAAAAGGTGCCAACTTGCCACTTTTGTGGAGAACTGGGACATAAAGCTTCGGCGTGTAAAAAAAATCCTGATGCTAACGAAAGTAGTGAAAACCGTTTCAAATTTAATGGCTTCCAAAAACAAAATCAAGCGTACAATTTTAAAGAAAATACAGAAGGTAAAAACGGAACTGAGCATGTGTCGTCGAGCAACAACTTTACAAAGGTGCCAAAGCCTTTAGATGAAATCACTTGCTACAAATGTGGAAATAAAGGGCATTACGCAAATAAGTGCCCTAAAGGTCACTTAGCTTTTTTATCAAATCAAAGAAGCCACAAATAAATAAATTAGCAATGAAATTACCAATTATTTCGATCATAGTTAGTATACAATAATTCTTAATTTTTAAATATACATACACAGTTACAGAGTTATGACCTAGTAGAAATACTTACATGGATATTTTCGTACCATCTAAAATTTAACTTTTTCTGCTGAAAATATAGTCGGTACATTCTCAACATTTTACAGGAACTGGGAATCTTAAGTATTTCTTTGGAAGTTATCTGGAAATATTGTAATACAAATTTTTAGTGTAAACTGTGTATACAATTCTTAAAATATTCACATTAGAATACTTTGTATTTTTATACCACACTCTGTTCGATCCTATATAAACCAAAGAAGAAGGAACTTAGGAATTTTACTTCAAATTTCTAATAATGCTTGCAAACAAAAGTTCTATTGCGTTTAAATATATATATTCGCGAATAATAGTGACAAAAAAGATTTCAACAAATATAAAGGTAGGATTTTAATCGGTTTCTTGACTTTAAATTTGGCCTTCGTCATAATTAGTTTTTAGAATTCATAAATGAAGTGCCTTAAAAATTAAATAATATTCGGTTCACAAGTCTTGATGCATAATACATTTTTAAAATGAAGAGTTAAAACGCATATAGACGAAAAGGTTATATAAACAAATGTGTGCAAAGAAATTGAAAACTTATTCAATTGGAAATAAGTTAAGAATATGCATTAAACCATTTATTTGTCCCTAAACCTTTTTGTTAATTGATGTTTGGGAGTTCAAACGTACAAATTGGTGATTAAAAGATAGTTGGAAAAAGTGTATTAAAGACTAATAAAATGAAATGTTGTTGTTTTTGCTGTTGAGACAGACAGAAATTTATTGAGTCAGACAGAAATTGACCACGATACGGTCATTAGTTTTTCAAACTGTTATTCCAATCCGCTTTATCATTTTAAAAATTTTGCTTAGTACAATAAATAAATAGCATGATATCTTTTAATGAACTTAAATTAAAAAAAATCCTGATGCTAACGACGTTTTATCTAACATGTTTTAGCCATCTTTCCGATTTTTTTTTCGAAAACAGACCGTTGATCTGACGACATTTTTAAATGTTTTACACACAACCTAATTAACAAAACTATGATACTGATCGTAATATGTTAACAGCATTTTAAAATGTATTGTATTTTTTCTCAGATTTTTGAACACCTTACACATTTGAGAGAATATTTTAGAAAGGAAGAAGAAAATGGTGGGGTGGTACCTATTTTTAAAAAAGTGTTGTTACATGCAGATCATATTGCTATTAAAAGTAATGCTACTGAATATTCATACCAACAACTATATTTAGGCTCAAAAAAGTTATCCATTCAAATATCCAACATATGTGGTACGTTAATAACGGTAATATATGATTATATAGTTATATGTAATGTATAATCCAATATATGGTACAATATGTTAGCAAAATATGTGTTAATCTATTGCTCTCATTCCAAGGTAGTGGTGCATCATGTAATGTTGCAGTTTTTTGTGAAAATAACGCTTTATTACCATTAACGCAATGGGGCTGTTGGATGTCTGGACAAGTTTTTATGCCACTTCTACATAAATTTCCATTTGAAACATTAAGTTTTATTATTGGTGATTCCAAATCTAAAATAATAATTTCTGGACAACTATATGAAAAGATAGCTAAGAAGCTTGCTACAATGTTTGATATACCACTAATTATTATTGATCACCATTTTATACCAGAACATAGCATAAATCATCACTTTTTGGAAAAGACTTTACTTACGGTCGGGAGTAATGTTTTTATAGAAGGTACTTTAAATAACGACTTCTATTCTTGTTCTGTTGCAATGTTGGTCTATAATAACAGTACAGCTAAAAAACCAAAAGGATGTCGAATAACACATAAAAACCTGCTCTCGCGAATAAAGGGAACATCACAAGTATGGGATTATAAATCAAGTGATGTTTTGCTAAACTTGTTGCCGGTAGAATTTAATAATTATAGCGTACACTCTATGATGTGCTTGCTAAGTGTTGGTGGAAAAATTGATTTATGCTATAATATCAATTACGACAAAATATGGAATAAAATACTTGGTATAAATATGCTAATAAAGGATAAACCCAATATGCTGACAGCATTACCTTCAACATATACCAAAATCCTCAAAATATATGCCAAAACATTTTCTAATAATCCCAGCATGGTTGAGTATATTAAAACCTATTGTCAGCTTAATATTCGACTAATGATATCTGGATCAACTCCCTTACCAATGAACATTTTCTATTATTGGTATAAATTAACAGGACATAAACTACTCCGGTATTATGAAACACCCGAAACCGGAGCAATTTTAGGTAATCCATATATTGAAGATATAAGGCGTAAGCGGAAGCAAAACTCTTTTAATGTGCCGTTTCCTCAAACTATAATTCGTATTGTAAATTCTAAAGATAAAACCATACTTGCAGCTGCAATTGGAAATACAGAAAATGGAGGGGTTGTTAATGCTGCACAAATTGTATCTTTCAACACCAGATCTGACAATTTTTTAGGGGAACTTCATGTATCAGGGCAAACTATTTTCAAAGGATACCTGCATCAAGATGATACTAAAATATGCTTTGAAAACAATTTTTATAAAACAGGTATTATTGTGGAATTTGAAAATAATACCCTTAGGTTACTGGGGCGTGTTGACAGCATAGTTTTTAAAAGGGCTGGACGAAGTATTTCAAGTGATGAAATAGAAACACTATTAAAAACTCACTATAAAATAAAAGATGTTGCAGTTGTAGCTGTTCGTCACACACACTGGAATATGAGTATTTGCGCTGTATGTGTTATTAAAGCAGAATCAACTCAGGATTTAGCCAATATTAAGCTATTTTGTTCTAAATGGTTGCCTCCACATATGTGCCCTGATATTTTTAAAATTGTTCCATATATACATCGAAATTCGGAAGGAAAAATTGAGAAGAATCATTTAACAAAATTGTATTATTTTTAATATCTGCATTATATGTCGCTGAGAAATTTACTTATAGTTATTATAAGATGTTTCCGATTATAATAACATAATGTCTAATAATCATTACTCTAACGAAATTGTTTTAAAGTTGGTTGTGAAATTTTAGGAAAGCAATTATCATATAATCGGATCATGTATGTAAATTCGGTATGGCGGTGTCGATTCTGGATAAGTCGGAGTTCAGCTTGCAGTGGGCTATAAAAGGAAGTATCGCAAGGGTTACTCTAGATTCGAGGTCTTTGTCTGCAATTGGTGGTGGGTCGACTCTCAAGTACGCCTTTCACTGAGAGGGAATCTGTTAAGGTGTTAATGGCTCCAAATGCTACCAAATTATGGTTGGCATATTAATAGGAGCTCAATATGTGTCTTGACAAAAAGCATGCGGACCTCGCTATGCAAACGATCAATCGGAGGCATCAAAAGTCACCCTGTGATAATTCGGAGTGCAGTATTTTGACGCATCTGAAGTTTCTTAGTCTGCGTTTCACTACATCCAGCGACCACTAGTCTGTGACCCGTATTTAAAGACCGACCGGCGAATTGTCTTGTGTGTTGCCAACCAAGTTTATTTCTTTTTTCCTTTTTTGATCAGCTGGCCAGCGGCTTAAGGATTTGGTTGCAGCTCTGAACTTCGGCTCGGCAGTTATCGTGGTCGTATGAGGAGTAAAGGAGCACAAGCTAACGAATGTAACACCTAAACTCTTAGGGTTATTGACAGTCGGATAATTATCATTTTAACACACATCGGTCATTCCTAAAGCTTTTAAAACTAATTTCATATATGTAGATTAACGATGATAAAGGTGTTCTATCAATGCGACTAGTTAGCAACTATTTGCAGAGGTAAATTTTTGGCATCAGCGTGAAGATTTGAAGCTAAAGGCTGATTCACGTAGTACTTTGGCTTCGCTTTCGGTCAAAGTGGCCATACACGACACACATACATATGCTTTCGAGCGGTATGTGTGCGATTGCGGTTTACTCGTGTATGGGCGTGTGCGCATACCGATCCATGTTCGCGAAAATGTTTGATTTTTTACGATTGGTGTACACACAAGTATGTCGTGTATGGCGCTGTGTGCACACAAAATCTCATTTTTCTTGTGTCGCCGAATAGGAAAGATCGCGGACGATCAATTTTCCGATTGCTTGTCGCACATATTCATTGTTTCAATAACGAACGCAAAATAGATTTGTATGTCGTGTATGGCGAAACGATTTCATATAGATCGAACGCACTTGTGTGTCGTGTATGGCCTCTTTCACACATTTCTTTGTTCTGAAAACAGTCCCCATTTTTATTACAGAGAATCAATGAAAGAAAAGCATTCATTCAGGAACCAAGCAAAGCGAGAAAAGTTGTGCGTGCATGCACCGTAGCAACTAAATAAAAATGGCATGCAATGAGATTTTTTTTATAAAAAAATATCTTTTGTCTGGTCAGAGAAATTACAGCCGTATGACCTAGAATCCACTGGGATATACGAAGCCGTAACAAATTTCTGACATTCAGTTGAAGACAGCAGATTTAGCACTCGCTTTGGTTGCCAGTTCATACATTAGCTTACAAAACAATGGGTATCTTATGGTCGATGCATATACAACGTTTGCTTCAGACACTTGCTTTGATAAATAAGTTCGATGCAATGCAGCAAGCAAAATTTTGAGAGTTTCAGTTGAATTTGACAATTCGACATTAAGAACATAAATCTCTTGTAGCACTATTGTGTAACTAATCAGTGATTTGGTAATTTGGTAATTTGGTGTTTGTTCGTCGAGAGAGGACTTTAATTTTCAATTGACCAACAGCCTAACACCTGGTTGCAAGAGTTATTTTGCGTTGGATTTTGAGTCCGACGTTGTTGTAGATATTTATGCTGGTTCCAAGATAGACGAAATTATCTACAACCTCGAAGTTATGACTCTCAACAGTAACGTGGGAGCCAAGTCGCAAGTGCAACAACTGTTTGGATAGCTCCACGTCAGTTTACACAGCCGTATGAGTTTTGCGAAGATACCAAGTTCAGACTCTTTTCTCGGGTCTTTTCCAAGATGTGGCGCATGGTGAATATTTGGTCATTTGTTGATTTTCCAGGTCCAATCAGTTTTTTGACGGTCGGGTTTAATCTTTTACACAGTACGCTCGATGGAACCTTATATACAATGTGTAGGAGGCTTATCCCATGCTAGCGTAACAATTGCATATAAAAAAATCAAGTCGCAACTGGAGATTTATGTTTGGTCACTTGTAATAACCATTAAATAATTAATTGAGATATTTAATGTGACCATATTTGTATATTTGTATATCTATATATATAAAATAAAGTTGTGTTAGTTACACCATTTATAACTCAAGAACGCCTAAACCGATTTGGCTGAAAATTGGTGGGGAGATAGCTTAGAACCAGGGTTAGGACATAGGATACCACGCTTGAGAACCGGTTCATCATGTGCAGTCCACTAGAATGACTGTCGATTGGACTCCAGTGGGAAATGATGGAGCTGTGTTTCTATCGACGCAAGAATCCTATTTTATACCAGCTTTTAAAGAGCACTCAAACACTTCTCAGAATCCGTGATTCGTTGTTTTTGTTGGATCATGAACTTGCGAGGCACCCACTTTGCACAGATCATTGTCCTCGGTGCTCATTTCGCCTGTTTCCAGCTTAACAAATATCGTTTCAACTGTGGATTTCCCTGATCCCATTTTCAACAGCATTTTCTCCCAAAAAGCAGTGCTTTATTAACACACGAAAGGCTTTACGATTAATTTTTTTGTAAACTAACACAAGTTGCTTCACGAAAATGCTCTATCTCTTTAACTAATAGTTATAATCTAACTAATAGAAATGGGGAAATTGACGGGTCCTCTAGTTTTAAATTAAAAAAATCGAGAAGTTCTTAAGTTTGGCAGAATGCAGAAGCAACATCAGTTAGTTCGATACTTTTGAAGTGTAATATTATGACAATTTTTGACAACTATTTGCATTTATTGGTTAATGTAGGCTCTGGGTAAGTGGCTTAAACTTATCGATTTTTAGTAATGGTTAGTGCCGCTGTGAAACGGGAGAAATTGGAATGGAAACACCCTTTTTGCGAAGAACATGGTAATCATGAATTTTGGATAACTCATGCACATATACCCATTCGGTATTCGTGTGTACATTTGTACGTTCTGAAAAAGCAGTTGGTGCAATTGGATCAAGCGTTTTTCAAAGCTTTTGTGCATATAATTCAAGAAAATGGTATGTCTGATGATATTATTTTTTAATTCAATATAAATATCAAGTAGAATATTGTACCTTTATACATCTGCAAAGAAATAATCATAAAGCAGCCTCGTTATGAAAATTGAAATTTAATATCTTGTGAGAAAATTTTGTCAGTATATGTGCCAAAGTTTGTCTCCTCCGGTAAGGCAAAAAGCCGGAACGAGTATAGCAACTAAAAGTATTTTTATCATATGTCTTTAAATGTATTGTTTAATACACCATTTAGATTAAAAAAATATGAATAATTTTCACTTACACTGATAAATTTATTTTGATACAGATTTGTCAGAGAAAAGTGGTGGGGAATTTAATTTATTGTAAAACGAATGTATATGCGGCAGTGATTTTGCATTGGTATGAGTAAATGATTCATTCTGCTATACTTTGGCGATGAAAAAAATAATAATGAGTGATATATACATATATAGATATATATATATACATATACATATGTATATATAGTAAAAGAATAATTTCAAAGAGTGATCAAATACATTCTTTAACGATGATTAAAAAAAAATTGGACAATAAAAATGACTTATCGCCATTTGATCAGAAAATGCATATTTAAATTTTCCACGACCTTGGAAAGAGGTCATTGTAACCAATTTCTTTTATAATTTCAAATTAGAAAATAGAAATATGGGCTTACTCTTACTAATGAGAGTAATAAATATTTGGAAAGGAGATGCATTGGCAAGCAAGCATGTTCATTTTTTTCTATTTTTATATATAAGCCTAATTCTTACACTTAAAATCGGCCTTTTTTGAGACGAAATCATAGTACAGTTTGTTCCATTCAATGTTTGAAATATAGATAAGTTAGTAGGTATCTATACAATTAACTAAAATATGAGAAAAATAAAGAAAATTTCTTAGCTGAACATCATATGTGTATGTATGTATGTATGTACATATGTATATGCATTTGAAATGGTTTGTATTCAACATTTATGTATAAATTTATAAACAATTTGAAGTCTACTATTGTACAGTAAGTTGTAGCTCTTCCTTATGTTTATTATTTAAGGCTTCAGGTGTTACCGTGTCAGATGTTTGTAAAACCACATACGAAGAAATTAAAAAGGATAAAAAACATCGCTATGTAATTTTTTATATCCGAGACGAGAAACAAATTGATGTGGAAACAGTTGGCGACCGAAATGCTGAATACGACCAATTTCTTGAAGATATCCAAAAATGCGGTACGGGAGAATGCCGGTAAGTTGTAATTTTATTTACAACTGTTTTCATAATTTAATCGACGATTTTTTTCAGTTACGGTCTGTTTGATTTTGAATATATGCATCAATGTCAGGGAACTTCAGAGAGCTCAAAAAAGCAGAAACTTTTCCTAATGTCTTGGTGCCCGGACACCGCCAAGGTAAATGTTTAGAAAAAGAATGCAACAAAAAAAAAACCGTTGGAATTAATTTTTTTTTAGGTTAAGAAGAAGATGTTGTACTCAAGTTCATTTGATGCGTTGAAGAAATCTTTGGTGGGTGTACAAAAATATATTCAAGCTACTGACCTTTCCGAAGCCTCTAGAGAAGCAGTCGAAGAGAAATTACGCGCCACAGATCGTCAATAAATATACTACAGTGTTCTACTTTTTTGTATTTGTAGTAGAAATAAAAAAATAATATAAAAAAAAGAAGTAAAATAAAGGGCTATTTTTAAAATAGGATTTCATCTTAACAAGTTTACCAACTAGTCAATAAAATATTTATAGGACAAGAAAGGGTAAGTACAATACTGCCCCGAACATGAGTTCAAAAAACATTAAAAAAAATATCGTAATGTTAAGTATATTTGAAAGAATAACTAGCTATTTCTAGTAACGTAATTTCAACAATGTATAATAAATCTATTAATATCATGTATGTAGTCATATTCACCTACGTCCAGCCTATATATGTATGTATATGTCCGCGAAATGCTGTAAATTTAGTATATAAAAAGAGAAATGATTAGACAAGAAACACACATACGAACTCAAAACTGAACTCATGCCTTATATGGTAAAGGCGTCGTTTTTTGGAAATATTACTTGTGGTTTACACTGTGAGATTTTTTAAATAATTTATTTGAAAGAGAAATGTATTGTGTAAGAAAGGAACAATTGAAATTTTTGCATTTATAATACAGTTAAACACATGTATTTATATTAAAGCTGGAGTTGATATAACCTTGTGTTTGCACTATCATTTTCTATTCTTCAGTATGTCATTGTTCCAAAAAATTATTATATACTTTTAGTGTGTAAATTTACATTACATTTAGCTCTCTGTCGTTAAAGAATATATTAAATCAGACATCAGGCAACTTACACAATTATATACAAATTTGCTTTCGCCCACAAATACAAAAAATATATAAGAAACCCTTCTCACAATCTTTCCATTTCTGTATTGTTCTTTTTCCAAAGTGTTTCACTTTAAATGTAATCAATAGTACTTACATCGGTATTATTAACATAACAAATATAGATGTACTAATGGTAAATATTTAAACAAAAATAATGGACCTAGATTTAGTATGTGAAGAAACTGATTTGGATTCATTGCAACCATACCCTTCTGGTAAGCAGGATAAGGAAATATAAACCTACCAACTTTATTACTCTTGTTACTAACTAAATACATACTAAAAAACATACTTTTAAGAAAGATAATTAAAAAATGAAGTATATATGTTTATATATTTCATACATTGTTGCCAAAACAGTGTATTTGCTGGCATCAAGTAATTGAATCTCTCATTGGGTAAGTTTTTAAAGCGTCCATTTTATTTAACAGGTGCTCCTTCTACTCCAAATTCGAACAGATCATCTCCAGCCAATGGCAATGACGAAGCCTCGTTTCAAACACAATTATTTTTACAAGGATCTGAAAATGGAGACACCTTTTCGGGGCATATGGCAGGAGTGGAAAGTAAATCAAATAATTCGAAACGTGGTCCGGGGAGGCCTAGGAAAGATTTGCCTCAACATAAGGGCAATGTGAAGCGAAAAAATTTTTTGGACCATGTACAAAGTAATGATCGTACTAATCTTTCTATCGCACCAATGTCTTCATCCGAAAGTTCGAATACTGGATATCCTGAAGATAAAACAATAACAAATATGGATGAAATTTCAAATATTGAATATCCTGGGAAAATATGTTGTCTATGTAATCTTGATGAAAAAAGTGCTTTGGGGCAGGGCGACTTTTTAAGATGGGAGGTGGATCCCGATAACTGTGAAAAAGCTATTCAATACTACATGGAAACAAATTCTAAAAACGATGAACACTTAAGGCATACCACTATAGACCAAGTTTCATTCCGTCGACAAAAAAATAATTGCAGAGGAAAAATATCTCAAAATACTTGCATCAACGAACTAGATAAAATAGGGCATATGGAGAAAATGTCCCTTAATACAATTTTAGATGGTTCTTATATCTATTCGCACCGTATGTGTCTTATGTGGTCGCAAGGCGTATATGGAAAAACTGACGAAATCAAGGCGAACATAGAGTTCATAATTGCTAAAAGCCTCTCACAAAAATGCTCATTTTGTGGACAGTATGGAGCAAGTATCACATGTAAAATGAGTTGCACAAAAGTGTTTCATTTGCCGTGCGCTGCAGCATCAGCTAGCTTTCAAATCATGGATAATTTTATGGTTTTTTGCTTGGATCACATTGAACAAGTAATGGTTATATGTAAGTCAATGATACAAACGATAAATTAGATGATAGTTCACTGATAGCGAATAATTTTTGAAGATATAAGATTTAAACCATAATCCAAAATCAAAATCTGCTACATAAAAGTAAATACATTTGAAACATTTAATAATTAAACAAAATAAAAATTGTTTGACAAATTTGTATTAAATGTAAATAAGGGAATGTATTATAAAAAAAATATTGTGTTTTTTTTTTTTTTAGAAAGTAAAAGTTGTTATAATTATTTAGTAAAATTAAACCCAATCTAAGTTTAAAGATTAAGTTCTACTGACTCATATCTATATCTTACATATTCACTTTATTTTTGCCTTATTTTACTTAAATTTAAATTAGAACTTTCAATATTTTTTATCAACGTACTATAATATCAACAAAGAAATTGAAATGTGAACTCAATCTTATTTTAACAGGTCCAGATGCTAATATCACGTGCCAAAACTGTTCCTCCATGGATAATATGGCAAAAATGATCATGTGCGCCACTTGTGGTGACCACTTTCATACCAATTGTGTTGGTTTAATAAATACTCCAGGTGAGGTTTTAATTATGTATGTATATACATATACATACTCGAAAAGTCGGAAATAGGAAAATTGATTTTTTTTTTTAGAAACTAGGGCGGGTTGGAATTGCCCCAATTGTCGGAAATGTCAGATATGTAGAGAGAGTGACGGTACCGAAGGACGTTTCATTAAATGTGAACAGTGCCAGCGATTATACCATAATACCTGTTTACGACCCACGATCTCTTCTTTGCCAAAATATGGCTGGAAGTGCAATGTAAGTATTAATTGCTATTATTTAGAAATACATAGGGAGTTATATATAGATTTGAACACATCTTATAAGCAAAATACAACAAAAATGCAAATATTAATATGAACTTTTAGCGTTGCCGGGTTTGTACTGACTGTGGTTCAAGAACTCCCGGGGGTGGGACTTCATCTCGATGGCACTGTCACTACACAATTTGTGATTCGTGTTACCAGCAACGTAATAAAGGATTTTCTTGTCCTATTTGTCACAAAGCTTATAGAGCTTCTGCCCACAAGGAAATGGTTAAATGCAATTTTTGTCATAGGTAAATAAAAGCAAGAATTTATGTTTATGTTTTTCATGAATTATTTTTTTCCTGATTAATAGATTTGTACATAGTACATGTGATGAAGATGCCGACTTGATTACTTACCACAAAAAGAAAGAAAATAATCCTGATTATGATTATATATGTCCACAATGTAAGTTATTGCCAACGAGCGAGAAGATTATACCAAATCAATGTAATTCAAATCGCTCCGGAGAAGGAATTACCTTGGCTCAAGGAATAGATGACAATTTTATTAAGGAAATGGACATAGACAATTTTCAAAACAATTGTGGAGGTGATTTTAATTCGACAGAATCTCAATCATCCAAAATATTCAGAAAAAAAATATTATATCGCGGTCGAGGTGGGAAATTAATGGGGCAAAAGAGTAATATTTTAACACATCTCGGGCGAAAACGTAATTCTGTTCGTGGTAAAGGACGACATCTATTAATAAATAATATCAATTTAGCTTCAAATGGTGAAAGATTATTGACCTCGAATAAATCCTCAGAAGATTGCCTGTCCATGGAAAGGAAAATATTACTGTGCTCTGCAAAGGACAAATTTCTTTTGTCACAAGATTTGTGTGTAATGTGTGGATCTGCTGGGCTTGAAAAGGAAAGCAATCTTATTGCTTGTGCACAATGTGGTCAATGTTATCATCCTTATTGTGTGAACACAAAAATATCGAATGTAATTTTAGAAAGGGGTTGGAGGTGTCTTGATTGTACTGTATGCGAGAGCTGTGGTCAACGAAACGATGAGGCGAGACTAATCCTTTGTGATGAATGCGACTTATCATATCATATATACTGTGTAACTCCTCCATTAGAAACAGTTCCGCATGGCAATTGGAAATGTAAGTGGTGTGCTGCTTGCCAAAAATGTGGTCGATTTTCTCCCGGAGTAAGCCAACAAAGCCGTAATACATTCACTAACGGTATCATGGAATGTGGCCAATGTTCAAGCCAAGAAATGTGTTCATTTTGCGGTCAACGATATAATGATGGCGAGCTTATTATACAGTGTAAAAATTGTGAACGTTGGTTACATTGTCGTTGTGACTCTATAAATACTGAAGAGGAAGCCCAAATATGTGACAATATAGAATATCATTGCATTCTATGTCGACCCAAGGACAAATCTCTAGCCCAATTTTTATCTTCAACAACATTAAAAGTAATGAAAACAATACCATTAAGCTCTGACACTATAATCCCACCAAATAACGACACAGAAACTACATTTTGGGTAGATGGTGTTAGTATGAGTGAAAGAGGTGCTAATATGATTAAAGCATTGTCGACAGACATAAAGAAAAAACGTAAAGTACGTACTCCTAATGATTCACAAAATAAAGAGTCTGGAATATTAGCAGCTATAGAGTCTGTTGTTGCTGGATCAAATAACAATGTTCCAATAGAAGAAAACATTGACACAGACTCATTAAAAAAGAGGGACACAGATCATTACAAGGACGGAATGGTTTGGACAGGTGCCGATAATAGTCCACCTGAAGGATTTTCGATTTCTACGAATGATGATGGAATTGCAATATTACGGAAAAAACGTCAACGAAATTTACAAAAAATTGGTATTGGCGGATTCAGTGTGCGGAATCGTGCTATTAAAAAAGACGAAGCATCAAACAATTCTAATAATTGTAGTTATACCGATTCAGAAAAAAGAAAGAAAACCGTTCGAAAAAAAGTTAAAAGTCGTTTGAGTGAATCTTATCCAGCGTACTTGCAAGAGGCATTCTTTGGTAAATCACTACTTGAAATGAAAACCAGAAGCGAATTACCGGTTGAAGATTCTGACATATCCGATGAACAAATTGAGCTAATTGATGTTTTATTTGCTGAAGAATCGCCTAGTTCAATGAGCAAAAACGTTCCAACATTAACTGCAAATACTAATGAAGACCAAAACAACGCAATTCCTACGTTGACTTCAAATGTCAAAATAAAATGTAAAGATGTGGTTGAAAGCGGAATTATTGGAAATGGAGTTGAAGCTTTGAATGCCGTTAATACAAATACAATGCATGAAATTTCCAACAGCAGCATAATAACTTCGTCAAAATTTGTGGAATCAAAGAAGACAAACACAAAAGCCGATGAAGCCAAGCCAGGTAAATGATTTTTAATTTACTTTAGTTTACCATTATTACAAAAGACTTCAAAATATAATTAACAGCAATATTCTTTACGGATTTATCGAATGAATCAGGTAGATCGACCTCCACTTCTAATGTTAAAAGCCAAGTGAGTATGTTATTATATTATTGAATTATTTTCCAGATATTACGTTTTGTTTTTACTCATCTTATATATCTATAATTATTCTTAAGGTGATTTCTACTCTCGATGACCACGCAATGAAACTAATATATTCAGAAACACAACGAGTTATTGATTTCAGGTAATTAAACATAAACATTTTTAAATAAAAAATGCCTTTTTACGAAAGTTGTTTTGTTTGTTTGTTTTAGTGCGATTGCGGCCTCAAAGCAAACGGAAGAGACTAATTTATTGGTTAATAAGCTAAATGAAAATGAGGCAAATGTGGCTTTTATTTCGCAATCTCCTAAACAAATTATAGAACAACCACCCCAAATGCAAATATTGCCGATACATGTGCCACTGCAAAATACAACTTGTTTAGTTGATAGTCCTGCTGCTGAAAGTTCGATAATTCCTCATAACCAATTTGCTCAACAATTGCAAAATTCACAACTTAAAACTGCTCCGCCACAACTTGATTCGGCTGGGACACAAAAAACAGCTGAAAAGATGAGACGAGATGAAGGTTTGTATTTTTTAATTTCAAATATTCAACATTATGTTAGAATCCGTTGAACAAGCATGGCATTTCTTTCTCATTTGCAATTTTTTAGCATCGTGTTTTCCTTAAACAAATCGTTAATTGCTTATAAATCTTTTTTTTTTTTAACCTATCAACAACCCTTATTTAACTTTATAGAAATATTTATTAAAATTTGACATGTCATTGCATTTTCGTATTGACCATCCGCAAACTGCAAATCCTGGATATAAAACAAGAGGTGATTTTTTTTACAATGCATTAAAAAAATTAATATACTAAACACTAAGAGCAAACGCAAATCCAGTTATCTTCAGAAAAATTATGAATAGTGTAAATAAGTTTCGATCGCTGTTATACACATAAAATTTTGCAGAAAGATTATTTGTCTATCGTATTTGAAAAACCGCATCGCAGAATCCAAATAACTATGATTACAATTCAAAGCTCGCCAAGACTTCCCTTAAATGGAATATATATATTTTTACTTACACATTTATTTTTATCACTTTGTTTGAATGTTAGAAATGTAATCCTTTATTTTAGATTTGGGGAAAACAGCAACAATATCGGCAGTACTTTATGCTAATACTCAGCATCCTGAGTTAAAACAGATGTATCCAAACTGGAACGATCGTTGTAAACAGATTCTAAAAAGGTGGCGGTCTCTTTCTAATGAGAAAAAAGCACCTTTCCTCCAGCAAGCGAAAGATAACAGATCTGCTCATAGAATACGGAGATCACAGCAGGTATCACCTTTTTCTATTCACTTTTATAACATTTTATGTGTATATTCTGAATTATTGATTATTCATTAGGACCAGGAAAGAATATGTTTTAATCAAAAGTCCTTAAAAGAGCAAGAACAAGAACGTATATGGAAACAACATCAAGCAAAAGCTAAAGAATCACAAAACAGCGTCAATTATAATAACAGAGGTTTGTTGTTAAATGTTGATAGTTTACAATTCAGACTTACAATATTATGTTTTAGGGTATTCATTTGATTTAAATGGAACATATGAAATGTGTTCAATAGACAAGCGAGATATAATATACAACGGAGACTCTTTGCATAAAAGGACACAGCCGCAACTAGTTTCAAAAGAAAAACACGGTAATTTAGTCATTTATTATATTTGTAATTCAGTATTTTTATTTATACAACTGTATTAGATAAAAACTTCACGATTTTTTAATGACTAAACTCATAGTTTCGTATGATTGTTTTTTTTTTTTGTAAATAGATAAACAGTCTGAAAACAAACACCTAAGAACACTGCTTTTAAAGGAACAGCAACTTAGGGCTGCAACAACAGATCCTTGGATTTCGAACCCAGCACCCAACAATTCTCCCAACAGTTTGTATCAACGCTCTTTATCAAGTGATTTGATGCCTACCTCAAATGAAGGCAAAAATATTCCGGTTGATGAATCAAAAATTATTAAACCGTTCGAAGCTGTTCAGTTGGAACAACCTAGTTGTAATGAAAATAAGCAAGTTTTTAAAAGCCGTAAAGATATAAAATCAACAGAAAGTGGAGAGCCTGAGCTAGAAAAACTGGACTCTGATGAAAATGGGGCTTTTGGAGATATTTTGGGTGGTTTGGGAGATGGAAATGACGATGATCTCTTAAAATCTTTAACGGCAGAAATTGGGGATGATTTTAATATACTTGAATATGCGGATCCCGCTTTAGACGAATTGGCTTCAAATCCAAACTTATTAAACAAATTAGATTTTGAATAATTACCTTGCTACAAACATTAGTATTGTGTTGTACTATTTATTAACGATATAACACATCTTGGCTTGTGTTAAGTAAGTTATTTTGTGATTTGCTGATTTCATATCCAGTAATACATTATTCTTTCTTCTAATTGAAAAAGTTAATCTTCGTGAAATTATCCGCTAAAATAATATTTACTAGTGAAATTTATTAATAAAAACCAATAGTTACTGAATTTTATTTAGTAGTCAGCAAATCTTTATTGGGAATAAAGTTTAAATTTCATTATAATTAGATATTAGATTGTCAAACATCTCCCTTCCCATTTTTTGCTCTTTATTCAATGCTTTATAAATATGTTACAGTGATCGGATTTAGTTCAAATATGCGCCGTTTCGTTCGATAATCTGTCTCCTTCTAGACGGCATCTTCAAAATACCCCCTCGTAGAAGCCCCCCGCCTTATTTGCGAAGAACTCGGAACAGGTGGTAATCACTTTGAGCTATGACTGGGCTATATGGTGGATGCGTTAAAACCTCCCATCCGAGCTCCCATAGCTTCTGACGAGTCATCAACGAATTGTGTGGTCTGGCGTTGTCCTGGTGGAACACCACACTCTTCGTTTCGGCCAATTCTGGACGCTTCTGGTCGATCGCCTGTTTCAAGCGGTCCAGTTGTTCGCAGTAAATGGTAGAATTAAGCGTCTGACCATATGGGTGCAGCCCATAGTGAATGATTCCCTTCCAATCCCACCAAACACAGCAAAACCTTCCTGGTCGTCAATCCCGGCTTGGCCACTGTTTGGGACGATTCTCCGGCCTTGGACGACGACCGTTTTCGCTTGATATTGTCGTATGTGATCCATTTTTCGTCGCCAATCACCATCCACTTCAAAAATGGGTCGGATTCGTTCCGTTTCAGCAGCATATCGCAGGCGTTGATTCGGTCCAGAAGGTTTTTTTGCGTCAAATCATGCGGTACCCAAACATCAAGCTTTTTTGTGTATCCAGCCTTCTGCAGATGGCTTAAAATGGTTTGGTGACTAACTCCCACATTCTGGGCGATGTCATGAGATGCCACATGTCGGTCTAACTCGATGTTTTTCATGATTTGATCGATATTCGTCGTCACAGGTCTTCCGCCGGATGGCTTGTCCATGGTGTCGTTTTCACCCACTCTGAATCGCCGAAACCATTCCTCCGCAGTTCGAAGTGATAGAGTACCATCCCCTAAAACACTATTAATCTCACGGAACGTTTCTCTAGCGGACTTACCTTTAACGAAGGAAAACTTTAAAATAGCACGAATTTCGGCGTTACTGAACTCCATGTTTACACGTCTTACTTATGATCATTTTATAAACCTACATTATTCTACAATGTTTATGATCCAAAGTAATCATGCATAGCGCCGTTTTGTAGGTAATGTCAAGACCTTTCAAAGATGTATAGTATTGCCAGATACGAGCTCTGTAGCGCTTAATACATAGCCGCGAAATTCAAAAAACAAAAAGGCCAACAACCTAATATTAACTAATTACCGAATTTTTTCAGTAATTAGGATAATTTCAAAGGCAATGCAATTGCATTTTATTTTTTGTAAAAATTTGTTTTGCTTATTATACAAAGTGTCAATGTGACTCTAAATTTATAAAATATATTAAAAATTAAGTTTAAATAAAAACTGAGAAGAAGAAATGCTTAAATTTATAAGAAAATAAATCTTTCCGGCTTCACCTTACATTTTTAATTTTTTGGTTCAGCATATCATATATTGTCAGATGCGACGAAAATGTGTACTTATTTATTATTGCGCGCAAAGTCTCCAATACTAAAATGGCTCGGAATTGGATTAAGTAATTTTCCAGCCGAGTTATCATAGTGATCATTTCTTTAAATAAAGATATGTGATTTCACACTTAGTAATAAATTAGTAATTTATTTGAATTCTTAACTTAATCGCAATATAATGAAATCATATTTTGTAACAAACAACATACAATTGAAAATTCCATTCAAATTATAGACAAATACAGAAGTTTTTATTTGATAAATAAAGTTCACCGTCAAATGTTTTGTTCATGGCTAATTTGTGTAAAACACTTTTAATGTCTTAACAATAAATAAGGTTTCAACAAACGTGGCATCGCTGGTGATAACTTCTTTGATTGGTTCTATTTCCATTGCGACATTTCCGCTCAGAACTAGTGAACGTAGAGAGGTATTTAGCTTGTCATTAGCAAGCGGAGCTTCAAAGTCTTAGTTCGTATTCAAAATGGAAGGGATAACGAAAAAACAAAAATTGTCTACTCTAGACCAGTTGAAGGAAATCACTGTTGTTGTAGCTGATACAGGAGATTTTGAAGGTAATTACTGTTTTTACTTTTTTACAGCAACAATATGTAGTGGTTTATGTAGCTTATCAGTACAAACTCTAAAGTTAAAGCAAAGTCAGCTGAATGTCAAGTGAATGGCAAGCAGGTTTAAGAGTTGTCATCGTATCAGAAGGTTAATGATGATATCTCCATTGCATTAGTTATATACTTAACTTAAAAAAATATTCACTTACATTGTATGTACAAATAAATTCTAAATGCTAAATGTCCTTGCTTTTGGGAACAAATATATTTGAGCTATAAGAGTTAAGGGCTCGGATTTGTACGTTTCGATATCAAATAAAGTCGGTGCAAGCTGTAATGTTTGTTATAAAATACATTCGGAAGCGTAACATTAAACATTAAACAGCCTACTTTATAAATACCTTATAACTAGAAGAATGACGCTCTGACTTTACTTATTATACTTTTAGCTATGAAATTGTATAAACCTACTGATGCCACTACAAATCCATCGTTATTATTGTCTGCGGCTAAAATGGATCAGTACAACCATATATTAAAGGAAGCTATTAATTATGGATCGAAAGTTGGAAAGTAATTATAAATCTATTTTTTTTTAGAATATGTGCATTAAAATTTAAAAATTTTCCAGCACAGTAAATGAAAAGGTTCAGGAAGCGATTGATTACTTAGGCGTGCTGTTCGGTTGCGAAATTTTAAAAATTATACCAGGAAGGGTTTCAACTGAAATCGATGCTCGTTTATCATTTGATACAAAAAAAAGTGTCGCAAAGGCATTGAAGTTAATACAATTATATGCACAAATGGGAATTCAAAAAGAACGAGTTCTTATAAAAATTGCATCTACATGGGAAGGCATACAAGCAGCAAAAATATTAGAAGAAAAGCATAACATTCATTGTAATTTAACTTTACTGTTTTCTTTTACTCAAGCTGTGGCATGCGCTGAGGCTGGAGTAACTCTAATATCGCCTTTCGTTGGGCGTATTTTAGATTGGTATGTTGCTAATACCAATACTAAAAGCTTTGAACCGGAGAAGGATCCAGGAGTCATATCGGTTACCCAAATCTATAATTACTATAAAAAGTATGATTATAAAACAGTTGTTATGGGTGCATCCTTTAGAAACATTGGAGAAATTAAAGCTTTAGCTGGTTGTGACTATTTAACAATTGGTCCTGCTTTATTGAAAGATCTTGAGGATGATGATGAACCTATTAGCGAGCAGTTATCCATAAAGAGTGCCAAATCTACGGATATTGAAAAAATTAACATTGATGAAGCAAAATTCCGTTGGTTGCTTAATGAAGATGCCATGGCAACAGAGAAGCTTTCTGAAGGTATAAGAAAGTTTGCTCAAGATTCTAAAAAACTTGAAGACATGATCAAAAAATATATAAATAGTGCGTAAACATTAGCATACATAAATTAATAAAAATATATTGGAAAATGTATTCGGACTATTATTTCTACAGAAAATGAAATTAAAGTAAAATTTATTATCAAATGGTTTTTGTTAACTCAATAATATCTTTATTATTTTTCTTTTAATATTCTGGGCTTTGAAATTATATAGTATATGTGTATGTAAGGAAACGCATATATCAATGCATTTCAATTACTTCTTTTTTTTACTCATAATGAAGATAAATTTATAAAATATACTAAAACAAAAAATTTTTAAGAAATTTAGAAATCGCATGGCATAAATACTTATGTCCATTCATCGGTTGGTCAGCAATATTCCCTGGTTGATGCTGTACTTTTACAGATTCCTTTCTGTTATAATCAAAACAATGTTAATATTTCAGGGGGTGAATTCCATCATTGTGAGATGAGTTCCTTGGTGCAAGTTTTACAAATGTTCGATATCGAACCTGCACCTTCTCTATGTCTTTATGTTCTCTGGTTCAACTATTATTATTTATTAAAACTTAAGCTTACTTGAGGAGACAGCAGCCAGAGAACGTATATTCAAGTATAAAACAACATTATTTTCTAACATATTCGATATTATTTAGCAGAAATATGTAAGAAACGACTGTTTATATACAGAGGATCGTCTACGAAACTTTACGAATGTTCTCTGGTAGATCCACATGCGTAAATCTGGCTGAACTTCACAACCAAATGAGTGTGCCCCAACCAGATAACTTAATAATAAAAAGTATACTTTTAAGTTCTCTGCCCCAACAATGGCAAAAAATTAGTTGCAATCAAAACGTCTGGTAATGCGAAGCTATAAGCAGAGAACGTATATCATATACAGAGGACGTATATCATATATGATGTACGTTCTCTGACTATAATTTACGTTCTCTGGTTAAAGAACGCACAAAAAAGATGGTAATATAGCACTTCCCATTTATACGGCAACGCCGACAATAATAAATACAAACAATTTTTTTTATAATTGTGGTTATTAATTAGTGTTTTGATAATGTCTGACATTTCTAAAAATAAGCAAAAAACTAAAAGAACTAATGGTTGGGAAGAAGCAGGTTGCGAGTTTTATCAAGAGAATTATTGTGCAGATTGGGATGGTTTCGCTAAAAACCCTATAGCAATAACTACTTTACTACCGTCAAAACAAAACAGGCTAGGTTAGAATGTACTTTTTTGTATTAGTATGTACTAATCGGTTCACAATTTTTTTTAATTTCTATACTTAAATAACACAATTAATATATTCATATATATACATATATACTATTAATTAAAACATTTTGTATTATATTTTTTGCTTTCATGTAGGCACTTCAAAGCGGAATTACACCCAGCTGGATCGAAAACAGAAAATTTGCTGGCAACAGTTTCCTTCAACTACACAAAGAAATTATCAACAGAATGATGGGCAATTTTCTTTGCTACCTGACTTATCCCAAGTCATTAATGACGAGGAACATATATGGGAAGAGATGTTTCAAATTAAACAATTACCATTAGCAATGCACCAAAAAAAGGAATTTAAATTGGATTTGCAGGTAAACAAAATATTAAATAAAATGTGTCTTATTTTGTATACTTTAATATAACTACAAAACAGATTTAGTACTAAAAGTAAATAACTGTTTAATGAAAGAGTTTGATATTATTTAAGTATCCAATACCAATTCTTGTTCCCTTTATAAGATCCAAAGGGTTTGAACTTGAGAAAAATAACGACTTTCTGCAAAAAGTAGTTCAAAAATAGGCTTACGTCTCAGTCTGACTCTCCGAAAAACCACTGATTTTTGCAATTTTTTTTAATGTTGAAACTAACTTATATGTCCGGTATTTTTTATAAATAAATACATTCATGACAAATACAAAATGATTTTTTTATGTTTATTTATTGGGTGTATAATAGTTAAATAAATTGTTGAAATTAACCGACAAAAATGTCCTTTACGATGTCCACGATTGCGGCCGCAATTTTGATCTACAACAAAAATTTCCAAGAGATTATTAATCTGTAAGAAAGTCACTATCGCGCTATGGAGAGTTTTTTTTTTTTGAAATTTTACAAAATGGCGGCGGTTTGAACAAAAAGTATCGAATTTTGAACTTTTTTTTTGACATTTCATAGATTAAAAAAAATTACATAGCGCGATAGAGAATTATGTTAAAAATGTTCTCTCCAAATTGGAACTAGATATCTTCAAAACTCTTCGTTTGAGAGTGGAAAGCATTTTGAAAAACACCATTCTGAGAAAAACGCGTTAAAAGATTAGAGTCGCTCCGTTTTCCACTCTGTTCCCTTTCTACAAGAAACGCTGTAGTGACCGTAATAATTTAAATTTCGATTTCAAATACAACAAAAAAAAATCGATTTTTTGAAAAATTCACACTGAGAAGATCTCTTAATATTTCTTTAAATTAAATAAATAAATTCTTAAAATTACCATCCCATGTAGGGTTTATACATTTTATATTCTTAATACATTTTTTTTGCAGTTTTAAAATAACAAGATCATATTTTCAACTTTTTCGTTTTTGAGAGAGCAAAGTGGGTAAAAATTTAGTGTGCTTTGGCAGTGGCATACCCTGAGTCTGAACAAAGAAAAGAAGGGGTTTATTTTGAAGAGAATAATATTAACATTAATGACAAGACAATGTTTAAGTTTTTGATAAAAATTAAATACAACTAGCCCAATTAGTTTTTTGTAAACGAAATATTACAAACATTAGAATTTGAAGCTTCATTCTACTTTTACTATTATTTAATTTTTTTTTTCGCTCTAGAATGCAACCAAACTACGTCTGCAAGGATTTAACCAACTTAAATGGAAACATCGCAAAGCTTGGCAAAAAATTGCTTTAGAGTGGACCAAATTTAGTACTATTATTAAATTGTGGCAGTCATCTTTGAAGGATATCGAGGGACATTTTGGTAGTGGTGTAGCTGCATATTTTATATTTTTACGATGGCTTTTTTATCTTAATTGTGTTACATTCTTATTAATAATTATATTTGTAATAATTCCAAATATTATGACATATGAGAAATATGACAAATGTAAGCTACCACAAAATTTAAATCGGTCAAATAATTGTCTTACACAAGATATTGATCGAAAAACATATATGGATTTAAAGAGCGGTGGATCGTTCAATCTTCTTGATATCGTACAAGGAACTGGAGCACTGGAAATATCATTGATGTTTTATGGAGGATATTCCAATAATACAGTTGGAATTGCGTTTAAAGACACCCTCAACTCCACTTATAATGAAAATCAACATTCATTCTATTACGACCTTTCTTCTGCATATATATTCGCTGTGCTTGGTTATTTTACAACTACTTTAATTTTCATTGTAAAAGCATCTGCCCGTGAGTTCAAAGATCGTCTTATTAATGGCCGATGGCAGTTTTACCAGTATTGCAACCTTGCTTTTGGTGGTTGGGACTTTTGTATTCATAATGAAAAATCAAGTGTTATTAAGCATAAAGCAGTCTTTAATGAATTCAAAAGCTCAATTCATTCTAAACGTATTGAAACTGAAAGAAATAATCGCTCGAATGACTATATGTTAAAACTTATTATGATACGAATTATTATTAACATTTCTGTTGTTCTTATATTAATTCTCTCCGCATATGTAATATTTTTACTCTTTAATATGAGCTTGAATCAAGGTCATGGTAAATTTATCACTATTAATTATGAAGAAGTGAATTCATTTGATACTGTTAATGTTGAGAGGTCTATCTCTTTACAACTTCTTGAGCTATTCTTTGATTTTGCACCATATATTTGCATTGTTTTTTTAAATCTTTTACTGCCAGCTTTTTTTAAATATCTGTGTTCTTTTGAAAAGTATTCTCCTTTGTTTGTGATAAAAATCAGTTTAATCCGCATGATATTTTTAAGATTAGCTTCTTTATTTATTTTACTAAGCCGATTCTATTATATTGTAATACCAAACTCGGACACTCTTTTTACGAAATCTGTTCCATACAACTGTTGGGAAACATTTGTAGGTCAGCAATTCTACAAGCTCGTTTTAACAGATTTCTTCAGTCATTTGTTTGTAACTTTTTGCTTCAACCTTCCCCGTGCTATATTAGCAATATATTTTAATAATAATTTCGTTAAATTTACTTGTGAGCAAGAGTTTGAACTTTCTAAACATGCTTTGGATATTGTATATTTGCAAACAATTTGCTGGATAGGAAGTTTTTATATGCCTTTTTTGCCGGCTTTAATTATTGGAATTATGTTTCTAATGTTTTACATAAAAAAGTTTCAATGTCTCATAAATTCAAAACCAACTAAAATACTATATGGAACTTCACGCTCTAATTCGCTATTTATGTCTGTCCTGCTAATATCATTCATTGTTTCTGTAATTGTATTAACTTATGCCTTTGCTGAAGTATCACCTTCTACGTCATGTGGACCTTTTAAAGAACTAAAAACAGTATGGGACGCTCCATTGTCGACTTTCATGAGGATGCCAATATTTGTCAAAGATTTTGTATTTTTCTTCGGAACACCTGGATTTGTTATACCTTGTTTTTTTATTCTAATCCTATTACTTTATTATTTTTACGCCGTATCGGATGCCAATAAAAATATGGTGGAGGTTTTGAAAAACCAGTTAGTATTAGAAGGACATGACAAAAAATTTCTATTAACCCGACTCTTATTGACTCATCAAGATACGCAAGAATAAATTATTATAGAAATTTACTTCAAACACATACAAAGTATATACTCATAAAGTACTATAAGAACCGTATAGGTATATTATAGAGAAATATGCGCTTTAAGTTAATCAACACTAATGTAGAATGTGTTTTAAAAAATTGTCTACCGTCAAACTCGACACGATACTCATTAAATACCAAAAAGCAACCAATGGTTATAAATAAAGAACGGATAACGAACCAAAATAAATTTATGTTTTTTTATTATGTTTACTTGAAACAGTGACCTGATAATAATTAAAGATGTTAGTGTCAGACATGTTTGTTGAATGTTAAATAAAATTTGACGTGCATTTTAATATAATCAGAAAACAGACTTACTAACCACTATAAAACGGTGCTTCAATATTTTGTCTTCCAACTGGCAGTCCTACAAAGCGTTTTTGAAGTAATCAGGGTTAATGCATTAAAAAAGAAATGAAATAACATTTGAATTATTTATTTTGTAATCCCAAATACGGGAATAAAAATAATTATTTCACATATTGGATTAAAACAAATTAGAATTCTACAAACCGGATAAAAAAATAAAAAAAAGGAAAATTCCAGCTGGCAGCCAGCTACGGTTGAAGTTAAGTCATGACTTTCAAATCACATCACTTCGCGGTGTGAGCGTCACGGAAGCACTGACCAGCCACGGTGCCTGCTGTTCTCATATAGAGCCAGCTACTGTTGAAATCACGCTTTCGAATCAACTCACTTCGCGGCGTGAACGTCACAGGCCTGCATTTCTTATATAGCCAGCTTCCCGCGAGATTACATTATAACTGTTAAATCACATTACATCGCGGTGCGAGTATTAGCTAAGCACTGACCAGGCACCGTGCCTGCATTTCTTATATAGAGCCAGCTGGCAGCCAGCTTCCCGCGAGATTACATTATGACTGTTAATTCACATCACAGCGCAATGCAAGCGTCACCTAAACACTGACCAAGCACCGTGCCTGCTTTTCTTTTATAGAGCCAGATAACAGCAAGCTTCTCGCGAGATTACATTATGACTGTTAAATCACATCACATCGCTGTGCGAGCGTCACACAAGCGCTGACCAGGCACCGTGCCTACTTTTCTTTTATAGAACCAGCTGGCAGCCAGCTTCCCGCGAGATTACATTATAACTGTTAAATCACATCACATCGCGGTGCGAGTATTAGCTAAGCACTGACCAGGCACCGTGCCTGCATTTCTTATATAGAGCCGGCTGGCAGCCAGCTTCCCGCGAGACCTGACCTGTTATAGAACCAGCTAAGAGCCAGCTTCCCGCGAGTTTATATTATGCCTGTTAAATCACATCACAGTGCGGTGCAAGCGTCACACAAGCACTGGTCAGGCAAGAAGCCTGCATTTCTTATATAGAGCCAGCTGGCAGCCAGCTTCCCGCGAAATTGCATTATGATTGTTAAATCACGTCACAGCGCAGTGCAAGCGTCACTTAAGCACTGACCGCGGTGCCTGGTTTTCTTTTATAGAGCCAACTTCCCGCGAGATTACATTATGACTGTTAAATCACATTACATCGCGGAGCAAGCGTCACCTAAGCACTGACCAGGCACTATGCCTGCTTTTCTTTTAAAGAACCAGCTAACAGCCAGTTAGCAGCCAGTTTACAGCGATATTACACTATGACTGTTAAATCACATTAGATCGCAGTGCAAGCGTCACTTAAACACTGACCAGGCATCGTGCCTGCTTTTCTTTTATAGAGCCAGCTAAGAGCCAGCTTCCCGCGAGTTTATATTATGCCTGTTAAATCACATCACAGTGCGGTGCAAGCGTCACACAAGCACTGGTCAGGCAAGAAGCCTGCATTTTTTATATAGAGCCAGCTGGCAGCCAGCTTCCCGCGAAATTGCATTATGATTGTTAAATCACGTCACAGCGCAGTGCAAGCGTCACTTAAGCACTGACCGCGGTGCCTGGTTTTCTTTAATAGAGCCAACTTCCCGCGAGATTACATTATGACTGTTAAATCACATGACATCACGGAGCAAGCGTCACCTAAGCACTGACCAGGCACTATGCCTGCTTTTCTTTTATAGAACCAGCTAACAGCCAGTTAGCAGCCAGCTTCCCGCGAAATTGCATTATGATTGTTAAATCACGTCACAGCGCAGTGCAAGCGTCACTTAAGCACTGACCGCGGTGCCTGGTTTTCTTTTATAGAGCCAACTTCCCGCGAGATTACATTATGACTGTTAAATCACATCACATCGCGGAGCAAGCGTCACCTAAGCACTGACCGCGGTGCCTGGTTTTCTTTTATAGAGCCAACTTCCCGCGAGATTGCATTATGATTGTTAATTCACGTCACAGCGCAGTGCAAGCGTCATTTAAGCACTGACCAGCCACGGTGCCTGCTTTTCTTATATTGAGCCAGCTAACAGCCAGCTTCCCGTGAGATTACATTATGACTGTTAAATCACATCACATCGCGGAGCAAGCGTCACCTAAGCACTGACCAGGCACTATGCCTGCTTTTCTTTTATAGAACCAGCTAACAGCCAGTTAGCAGCCAGTTTACAGCGATATTACACTATGACTGTTAAATCACATTAGATCGCAGTGCAAGCGTCACTTAAACACTGACCAGGCATCGTGCCTGCTTTTCTTTTATAGAACCAGCTAACATCCAGCTTCCCGCGAGATTACATTATGACTGTTAAATCACATCACATCGCGGTGCAGGCGTCACCTAAGCACTGACCAGGCACCGTGCCTGCTTTTCGTTTATAGAACCAGCTAACAGCCAGCTTCCCGCGAAATTGCATTATGATTATTAAATCACATCACAGCGCAGTGCATGCGTCACTTTAACACTGACCAGGCATCGTGCCTGCTTTGTGTGACGCTTGCACTGCGATGTGATGTGATTTAACAGTCATAATGTAATTTCGCGGGAAGCTGGCTCTATAAAAGAAAACCAGGCACGGTGCCTGGTCAGTGCTTAGGTGACGCCTGCACCGCGATCTAATGTGATTTAACAGTCATAGTGTAATATCGCTGTAAGCTGGCTGCTAACTGGCTGTTAGCTGGTTCTATAAAAGAAAATCAGGCATAGTGCCTGGTCAGTGCTTAGGTGACGCTTGCTCCGCGATGTGATGTGATTTAACAGTCTTAATGTAATCTCGCGGGAAGCTGGCTGTTAGCTGGGTCTATATAAGAAAAGCAGGCACCGTGACTGGGCAGTGCTTCGGTGACGCTCACGCCGTGAAGTGACGTGATTTGAAAGTCACGAGTGATTTCAACGGTTGCTGGCTCCCAGCTGGCTCTATAAATGTATGTAAAGCAGGCACCCTTCCTAGCCAGCAGCGTTTGAAAAACTACGCTACTCTCGTAGCATTTCATTTTACTCTTGCTACCGCTCTCACTTTGTCGGGAGCCACAGCGTAGCCTTAGTATAACAATGTAAAGTATGTGCTCTACTCTGCTCCGAGTTTTGTTAGGTAAAAAACTATAGCTTACCCTGCTTCTAAACTACCTCCCCACCAATTTTAAACCAAATCGGTTCAGCCGTTCTTGAGTTATAAACGACTTTCTTTTATATACCAACTTGTACCATATGTACTTGTAAATGCCAGAAAATAGCAAAAAAGAAAAAAAAACAACAAACACATGCGGGAGCTGTAGCACATGAAAATTTTCATTTGCTCTGCTGTGCTACCGCTCCCAATTTTTTGCTACCGCTACGCCAGAGCATAGCGCAGAACTTAATTTTTTGCTCCCGCTCCCAATAATTTTAGAAATTTTGCTGCTACGGAGTAGTAAATGAGAACCCTGCTGGCCAGTGCTTCGGTGACTCTCGCGACGTGATGTGATTTGAGATGGAAGTCATAAGGTCAAAAAATATTTATTTTATTCATTTATTAAAAAATCAAATGGTTTGTATGTTCAGTATGATAAAAATAATTATGTGTTTGCTCTTTAATAACAATAAGTTATCATATTATACGTTTTGTATGTATTTTCATTTAATTGTCATATGAAATCCTTAAATATAAGTAAAATATATTACAAAATTAGTAAATTTACAACCACGGATGCCATGCAGGGTCCATCCGACATAAATTATCTGGATTTATTGCAGATTGTATCAAATTTGTTACTTTTTTAGATTCTGTATTATCGAAGTATGAAATAGCATTTAGACGTGACATTATCACTGCGACAGCTTTATTGACCAAACCGATGGTGTTATCCATAGCATTCATATCAATGGCTGAATCTGGTATCGGTTCTACAAGTTTATTATCGCGAATACGTTTCTTTTGTATAGCAATTATTTCGTCCCTGAGGATCGCTTTCAGAATGGAGCAAAGTTTGTAATTTGGCTGCACAAAGCAGCGTGCAGTTGCCACCATAGCCGCAGACAAGGGACCTGTTATTCCAATATTAGTTACAAACTCAGCAATATTAGGTGTAAGTCGAAAGGGTACGGGTCTATTGGAGTCGAGCTCTTCTTTCTCATCGTTAATATCGAATTTATAATATGAAATATTCATTAAACCAGAGTCCTGATGTATATACATCATATCTGCATTTAATCTAGTCAAATGAAGAGCGTGCTCACACAAGAACGCAAGTGCTAACTGCAATGTTAACTGTAAAAATGGAAAAATAAAATCTCATCTCATTTTTATATAAAAATTAAACTCACCATTTTCCTGAACTGCCAGAAATCCGTGGAAGAAAGGAATCTATTAAGAGCCCAATTCTTAAATAAAGTACTTTGAATCATTGTGGTTTGTACTTCACAAAATATATCGCACAAAACGGTATGTGTGGTTTGAGTACCTCGCGACTGGACTTCAGAGAGGCGATCATAATACTTCACAATCGGTAGATCGTGATCTATTTTAAGTTTTAGACAACACTTCTTATAAATTTCTTTTAAAGAAATGCTTGTTGGATTGTCTTCAGCCAAACGCATCTGCGGCGAAATAGGAACTACTCTGGGAATAGTCATGTTAAGAAAGCGTCTTGCAGTTTCTTTTTGTTTTTCTAAATAATAGTTAAGCATTCGCATTAATTGCAACACTCGTTCTTCTCTTCGGGCATCACCGAGTCCAGTGTCTATGACAACCAAATATGGGTAAATTTTTCCATTAGTACCACGAATATATAGCCTTCTTGCTGCCGTGTTGTTCTTTTGAACAATTTCCACCCGTGGCATAAATCTTGCGATGCGAATATGATAATGGGAAGAGGACGGTAGTAATAATTCACCCGGCAATTCCACTTCCGCAGTCTTTTGACTAAAGTTCGACAAAAATCGACATTTATCTTCAATGAGAAATGAGGTTGGCAACTTTTTAACCTTAGCCTCTAGAGCTTTTATCCATGTTTTTAATTTTGAAATAAGGTTATGCAATTTCATAGCTCCCGGTTTGGAGAAATCGAAATCGTTTGTAAATTGTTCTTTCATTTTTTGAAAGACTGGATCCTGAAATGTAACTTGAGCCCTACGCGCTATGGATTCAGAAGCCGCTGAATTGGAGGCAGATGTTGCTACTGATCCCGGTATATTTTCGATGCCAATGCCAAATGTAGACCCTAACTTTTTAACGAAATGTAGGGTGTGTGGGGTAATTGTAGCCTCGTTAACAGCGCTTCTATTTTCAAATGCAATTGCATAACATTTAATAAGACCCTGTCGTAATTGTCTCAGAACTTCCTCTGTCCAGCTTTCTCTGAACCAAACCATTTGATCTACTATGCCTTCTAATGAGCTGAGAATTGTTGGGTGAATTTCACGTTGAACATGCATAACTTTTGAACAACGCCACATTGAAGGTGTTGCTTTAATTGGGTTAACTGTGGATCCAGAATTAGTTTGTGCATTCACCAATTGTCCAGTATTTTGACTGTCGATAACCTGAAAAGATTGAAAATAACATCCCTCAACAATTTCTTTCTCAAACAACAAACTAAAGGTAGTTAAAAAAAACTTAAAACCTCGCTTTTGAAGCACATCGAAATAAGAAGTGAAAAATAACTCTTAATATAATCAGGCATTGATAATGAACTTAAAAGAATCGTATTATTGTGAAAAAAGCACAAATGCTTTATGCCGTATTTTTCGTATATCGAGCATAACACGCTTTTCTCACAATAAAATAACTACATTTAGGCTATTATTACATATTATTATAATACATTTGACTTATATTAAGAATTATTTTTCTTTGATGTGCTTATAGCACATTTTTAACAGTATTTTTTTAATTTTTTGTTATAAATTTTATTTTTTAAATTTCTTACCGTAGTTTGGAGTTTCCCCATGCACCCGGCTTGTTCAGCAGTTTTGTGTTTTTCTCTTTGTTCAATTTTCAATGTTAGGTACAATGTACGAATGGGAAAGTATACGGCTTGGGGATATAAACGTCCTACCTATAAATAAAATTAGCTTTGTAGTCAGCGATTGAAAATGTTTATTATTTAGAGTACAGGAATTCAATCTTACATGACTCAATAAGTTCAAAATGACGTTACTTTCGTACTGTACTAAACAACAAAGCAGTTGTGGAATCCATGGCAGCCAATATGAAGGTGGTACGCCTACCACATACTTTTCTAAAGTACTCATAAGGGTACCACTTGAGTTATCATAGGACAAAAACCACAAAACTTTTGCCAAATATTTTCTCGTTTTGCTTTCATTTTGGTGTCGACAAGCATGTAAATAACAAGTGATCGCGTTAACGGCTAGCACCATTTGCTTATCTTTAAGAAACATTTGTTCCATATAATCTCCCCACATGGCCCAAGCTTTTGTTAGACCGTCATGAAGTTGGACCGCTGCGCTAAAAGCTTTGCCTGCTTCTTCCGAACGACCGATCTGAGCTAAAAGTAACCCTTTTAGGGCATAGAATTCCGCATTCATTTCGCCTGTGAAATACTTTAGATTTGTTGACTCAATTACTTCGAGGGCTTCATTTAATTCAGTTTTCCCCGAAGAAGCAGCCATTTGTAAATAACACTTGACTTGCTGTCGTATTTTCTAAAAAAAAAATGTAATAACAAAAGTAGTCGATGTCCATTTATTTAAATCAGAGCAGCCAAATAACAGATATCCAGAATTATTGGGAACTATCTATTTGGCATACCATTTATATATATTTGCCTTTACGATTTCTATCTAATATTCACTCACAACAAAAGCCTGTATATTATAGTAAATTAATAATCAAAGCACTAACAATAACAAAAATGATTTAAATATCTGTTTTCATCTAATATAATCTAAATTAAGAGCCGAAAAGTAACGTGATTTTTTGTTTTGTGATTTGAAATATTTACAACATTAATGGTTATCAAATATAATTAAATAAGGAAGGGCATTAAGCTGCTGATCATCAATCCGAAAGATTTTAAAACGTGGACATTTTTCCAGTCGAAGCATAAAATTATTATAACAATTTTTTTGAAATCAAAATACTCAACTTCTTTACATATCGTTCCATTAACCTGATTGAATTCAATAAAAATAACACAATTAAATACATATTTCCATATTTCTTTAGTCCCCGAAATCTCTCATTAGCTAAAGAACAATATTTATTTGGTGGGCGAAAAAATTTCTAACTTAATGAATTCAGTTATCTGTTGTATGGGAGCTCTAGCTTGTATACATAAATTACTAATTATGGTTTTGTGAATTACTAAATTAATTTCTACAATCAAGTATAAAAATCTATTTATATAAATTGAATTGGATTTGTCTGAAAATAACAATCTATGTGTATACTGAGTACTTACCTGGAAACAGTCTACAATTGGTACTGAAGGTATGGTATATATTCGAGACAACGTCTCTTGACAAACTCCAGTTAAATTATGTTTTCTGGCAATCTTTCCGAAGTAAATTATTGCTTGTGCTGAGGCATGTACTCCAAGCATGGTGTTTCCCTGATCTGACTGCTGCTCAAGATGCTGAGTGATTATCTGGTAGTGATGCTGTCGCCATGTGAATATATCGCTCCAATGTGATAAATCGTCTGCTACTACTGGCAAACGATTTCGCCATGTCTTTACAATAGCCTTCATATCGTGAATGGAAGTGTTTCGGGACTGAACTAAGCCTTGATGTATAGTGCTGGCTTCATGTAATTCCATTATCTGTTGAGCAGCCTGTAAATACTGTAAATGTATATGGGAAACTATAGATGGCAACTTTCGCCACTCCTTCATGCACGACGCAGATGCGTTTTCAATATGTCTCTCTACATTTAGAAGCTGACGGTCTTCCTGATGTAATATCGCCAAAAAGCCTTTGTACAAATGAATTTTATATCCAAATTGCTTTGCAAAAGATTGCTCCGTTTTAGAAATTGCGTTCTTCATTAAATTCCAGTCTGGTACTCTCCATGCACTTTCAAGAATTAGAAACATATTCTTTTCTTTATTTGTTTGAGCATAATCTAATAAAATATCCCACTGATTTAATTCTTTTGCACACCGTATCCAATGGTTTTCCCAAAGAAGCAATTCAGTATTAACATCTGTGTTAATTAATCCATTGGCTTGGTCATGTTTAAATTTCGACATTGCCAAATCATACGCTCCTTGAGCTTCTTCGAAAAATCCCATTTGCTCGTATGCTATTGCAATATTAGTCTCTGGATAATGCGCATACTTCAACCATAAGCCAGCCCAAAGGTCTTCTTCATGCATAGTAGCGTACATTTGGGAGAGAGAATCATATATTACGTTTTTTTTCACAGCTGATAATGTATCGTTCAGATCTGATTCGGAATTTTCCGCGGAAATTTTTCTAGTGCCATGATGGAGTTCCTCTAGTACTAAAGTCATTCTGTGCCATAAATTGTGAGCTCTTCCTAAATAGGACATTAAATATGGTGGTATATATATGGGAGGATCACATTGCATCAAGCTTTCTACAAACGTATTAAGTGCACTTGGAAAGCAATCTTTTTGGACTACATTACTACCAGAGGAAAGAAATGGGACAAGTTCCCTGGCAATTAAATGTTGTTGCTCCTCGTCGAAAATTGTCCACAACCTTGGAAAAATTATTAACCACACGCTTTCCGCTAACTGTATATCCATATGGCATAGTTGAGCAATAGCTATTATTAATTGTTCCGTATTAATTTTTCGATTAGCTTCCAAAAATTCAATTTGTTTATTAATAAGAGCCTGTAGTTTTCGCTTTGGATTTTCCTTGTCACTATCATTACTGCGATTTACACTCCAATTCGATTCAAGATCGTTGTCAAAAACATCTTCTTTATCTTCAACTTGCGTATTATCTAACGATTCAACCTGGGATGAAGTATATATAACGAAGCTACTTTTGTCCTGACCTTCAGCAAGATTTATAACTGATTTAATACTAGGAACTTTATGTGCTTCACATGAGTTTTGAATTTCCGTCATTGTATTGGTAGTCAACACCAATAGTTCAATGCACTGTTTTATCCAATAATGTGTGCCAATAGAATCCCAAGCTTGGGAACATATGATGTAAAGAAGTCGATCATGAAGTCTTCTTCTCATTGATGCATCTAAGATCTCAAAAAATTTTGATCTTATTTGTGGATCCTGGCATCTTAGACCAGTTAAAAAGGCGCCTTCCAGTTTAGCTGTCAATTCAGTTTGTTTATAATATTCATCTCGATATATATAGTTGACAATTTCTAAGAACTGGATATTCAATTTTTTCACATCTGAAAACTTCTTCTCTAAATATTGCATAAGTTTTACTAGTAATATCGATTTTTCTCTTATCGAAGGTATCTGCATTGTGGGATTTTGTTCTTTCGCTTTGATCCATTCATCGAGCATTTGTATTATAGATTCCAATACATTGACGTCCAAACTTTTCTCTATGAGATTAACCAGAATATTTCCAATAAATAATTTTCGCACTTCAACACCCATAATTATTATTCGATTTTTTATTAAATCCAATGATAGGACTAGTAATTCCACGTTATCCGCATTGGTTGTCATAGGTTGTCCATTACCTTGCGTATTCAGATGGTCTTTTGTCAATCGGTTCAAAACTCTTATAAATTGCAACATCAGCTTGTCTATATAACTTGGATTATTAGATGAACAAGCTTTTAATACCATTAGGGTTCCAAATAAAGAGGGTGGATTGGGTTGGGGGCTTTTCTCGTATAAGGTCAAATTATCTGAAATCATTTTGCTAATAGCACTATATAATGTATCAAGATCCTCGTGTTTATGATTTATATCTGGAGGGAAAATTGACATAAGCCTTGTGAGAAATGCATTCATAAGACGAACTATCCGTGTATTTTGATGAATAATACAGTTTGAAAGCCCTCTTTGGATTGGTCTTATTGTTTGCAGTAATTGATCAGCGGGTAAAATTGTTGTTAAAAATGTTACAAAATCTAACCCAGTGCAAATATTACTCAAATTTGGAGTTGGTGTTTCAATAGTCATAAAAACCTTATCCAACCAATTAAGTTTAAGTTCGAATGGTTGAGGCCATTTATTTTGCATTGCCGATTTCAAAAGTATTATGCATCTAAAAAAAAAAAACAATTCATAAATCAATATAAGATTAAGTGGAAACTCAGGTTGGCATACTTCCGAGATAATCCCTCGCCAGGAGAAATAACTGCAGGTTGGTTATCATTTACTTGACATGCAAGACGAATAAGGAAATTAAGCACTGTGTCACAATGAGTTTTTTCTAACGAACGAAAACCGTCATCTATCTTTTGACTTTGAGAAATGCCAGCTGCACCTAATGTGAATAAAATATAGATTATCATCAATTCTCAATTCTACAGCAATCATTCTATTACTTTGACTGATATGATTTCGCGAACCGTCCGTGGCGATAGTTTTCTTGCGCTGCAAATTGGCTTCATCAGATGCCCGTTTATTCATATTATCGCATACCGACACCCCATCATCGCCATTTATATCCTCTGATTTTGTGTCCTTTTCGTCATCTTTAATGCGTTGTCCCTCCCATTTAATAATGACATCAGCAATGTCTACAGCTAGCTTTCTATGCTCCAACGACGCAGTGGGAGGAAATCCAAGACGTTGCATATAGTTAATAAGATGTTGCACTAAGTGATGGCGAACGGGATAATATACCTGCAGAAGAGGAGTTTCATATATTTGGTTAAAATGTTATCCAAAGTAAATAAGATTTCTTTTTGTTACCTTATAGTGTCGAACAATCAATTGAAGAATATGAAATAGTTGCTGCATTAAATGTCCTTCTTCAACGATTATTTTCTTTGTCCAATGGGTCAACATAGTATTTCCGTCTTCCATTCTTAAAGGCATTGCTGGAGTTAAAACATCAAGAGCCTGGCGAACGACAGGTCTGGCCTCAAGGGCATGACCCTTTAGTAATGAAAGAAATACCTGTAAAACAATCTTTTTGTGTATAGCCAATCGAGCAATTATGTGAGCCAAAAGGAGATGTCCATGATATCGAGCAGTTGGGTCCACGGAACTTTTACTTAGTAAACAAGGCCAAGCAAATGTCATTAGCCGGCGAAGTTTGTTACCCTGGCGTTTATTATTAGCATCACCGTCATGTATATGCTGTGACGCTCTTTCCACAAGTAAACAAGCGAATTGTAGTAAAGCGATTCTGACGGCATCCTCATTTGCATACGGCTTGTCAGGGTCAAAAACTTTACTTATAAAAACAGATACCACATTATTATCGTCGTCAGTATATGATGTTGGAGGTGCCCCTATCAACTTATTTCCTTCTCTTTTATCAAAGCTTACCACGAAGCAAGGTATAAGCAGGGCTGTTATAATTTTTGCTTTAAGATCTTCAGAAAGCGACGTTCCGTTAAATTTTTCCACAAAGTGGAAAAATGCTTTTCTCTTCCAGTCCACGGTGTAACTTTGAGCCACAGTATTTTGTAGAAATTCTCTTAGAAAATGAAAATCCGGAATGAAATGTAAACAAAGGGCACGTAGCAGTTGGAACAGCAAATCGATATCATTGGTGTTGTGTGAAAAATATTTTAATAATATCATTCCAACTAAATGCCACAAATCACATGTAACATTATCTTGACACGTGCTATATAAGTTTATTTCCCATAACTTTTTTAATGCTAACACAAGTTCCGTTTGTGTAGGAATCCACTGTTCATCTTTTTCCATGATTGTATATACTAACAGAACAGCTTGATGCAATGCTTCATATTTCTGTGACTGATCGAATTGTGCATTCGTATTCAATGATCCATTAATAAATTTAACCAAAATACTGCATTTATGTGTTTTTATAACAGAACGAAATGGTTGACCACATTTGTGGTTTAATAAATATAAAAAGAACCTGTTCCACTGAACATTCACTATTATGCTATCTGAAAGGAATAAATCAACGGTTTCAGAAGGGAATCGAAGTAAAAATTTTATTAGAGGTTCGCGGTACGGACTTGACGATTCGATCATCAAACTTTTTTCGGTTTTCAATACAAGCTGGCAGAGACTGTCAATGTATTTTGGAGAAGCTGCTGTTATTTGATGAAACATTTCAATTAAAGTAATTACTTTTTGTTCATATTCATCACGTTTAGCAATCGTAAAAAAATTTCCGCCTTGATTAGTACTTGATTTGTGAGTTGTTATTGACATTTCTAAAATTTTTTGACAATGCTGCAGTATTTGTTCACTTAGTTTTTCATTAAACATTTGAGGAAATAATTGTGTGAAATACGAAAGCCGTTTTGTTGCAGTTAATGAAAGATTTCGATGATCGCCCAAAGTTAAAAGTAATGGTCGCATGCCAGCATGAACCTATAAAACAAATGTAACAACTATATAGATAATTCAATTTAAAAATATTAATATCACATTTATCTTCTTAAAACAACTTTAGTTAAAACAAAATATTATATTAATAAAATTAAGATTAAAATTAAAGTCTGAATATAATTGTTCGAAAATTAAGATGTTTTAATATAGTAATAGTAATCATTCGTTTTAGTAAGGGTCATATGAAGTATAGTTCTTCTACTTTTTAAAATACTAAAAACATTGTTAATGTGGTCAGAGCTGAGCAGCTTTTTAAAGTCTTTCAATTTCTTATAAGGTTAATGATCTCATCATAGCGGTGACTGCGCAGTTGAGAAGCAAATTGTTAAGTTCGATTTTTTCCAGAAATTTAGATTAATTTAGGTGAAAATAGTGAGAACTTTAGGTTGTGAAAATATTGCATTGTCTGAGTGCGATGGATGAATATGTGTTTCGTTTCCATACTATAAATCAATAATTAAGCTCAAAACAAATCCAAAAAGAACGTTTCTCTGAATATAAAAAAACAGACAATCTTTTAAGGTTTCCATAATTTATGATACATATTAGTACATATGTATCAGATGGTATAAAGGCACATTAAAAAAGCACTGTAATCATTTAAAAACAAATTTCATGGAAGCATAAGTATTTTTTATATAAGTTTTAACAGTATTCCAAATTATATTCCAAATAATTTTATTTAGTTTGCTACTTGTTAATTACCTTTTCTTTATCGATGTGAATTCCAGATATAAAAATTTTGGTGCAATTAAATGCTGCTTCCTGTAATTCCTCTTTGTTGCTCTCCATTACTTTAAAGAGGATGTTGATAATTTTTTCTTTGCACTGACTATCAGTTATGTAATGACAAGCAGCCAATGCTTTTAAAGCGCTTTTGCGTAGTGGAATGAGATTCGGCACATTTTTGTAACAATCCAACTTATTAAGAGTCGCATCTTCAGCTTCACTAAGAGTTAACAACTCATGAAAAAACAATCTGTGGTAATTGTTAGTAAGATCTAAAACATCATAACTTTATGAATACCATAAACATAATTGTAATATATATAAAAATCATACTTATCGTGAAAAGCCTTGGTTCAAGAGTGGTGCAAAACGTATTCCCTTCCATTAAACCAATCTGTGCATTCGCCGGTTGATGTCTTAACAAGTGCTTTTTTGGGGGTATTATATCCGCTAAAACCTCTTTATGTGGATCCATGATCTCATAAACGGTTTTCTTTTGTAATTTAGCAATGAAATTAAGTGACGACATCGCCTCTTCTCGCACCAAGGCGTTGGAGCTTGTTACTTGCCTAACGAGCTCATGAACAATTTCATACATTGCCTTATTTTGAAAAGTGATTATATCTCCATTATTGTTTTCATTTTCTAGAGGCACCATGCATAATTGGAGCATGTTTCTCAAGTTACTCTTAGCTACATCTATAGCACCGCTGGATACTTCGCATTCCAAATCCATTAAAACGAAAAGAAAAGCTTTTAAAAATGTGAATAGGTGCTGATAAAGAGACTTCAATGACATATGCTGATATAAAAATTGAATAGCTTTGCATCCGCCTACTTTAGCGTACCAAGGTCGCTCATAACAAAGCGCAGTCATTTTTTCAACAAGATATTGAATTAGTGGTAATCGGCATGCCCTTTCTTTTGTCCCCATTATTGTGCTTGCTGTCTCCAATATAAGTTCCATACATAGATGACCGGGCTTGCACAATTCTTTTTCCTCATGACCCATACATACAGCAAGGGCATCGATTAGCACAAGTGGGTCAACACCTTGAGAGCTATGGTAATGCTTATATGGAAAAGGACCTGCCTCTTGAGCTATTGCTACCATAGTATAGTGCCGGACGACGGCAACCATAACCGGGAAAACAGATTCTCGTAGCTCTTTTATTGCGGAGGCCACTAGCATTCCAGTCAATGCTATCTGATGTGTTTTACGTGAATTATCTTCTTCTAATTTACTTTGTATGATTGGTGAAATCATGATGTTTCCTTCTGTGAAACTATTGTGCAAAAATAATTTCTGCAAAGTATGTTTGTCATCATCAAGATTAATAGAAGCAGCTAAAAAACAGCGAATAGTTTCCCAACTTTGTCTTCTGTAAAAATCATCTGTCGTCTTAAAACTAAGTGCAGTTAGCGCAATTTCAATAGCTTTTTCCACTGGGAAATCAATAGGTTTGTCATGATCTTGAAAGTAAGTAATAACTGCAACGGGTACCGCATCGTTTTCTCTAAACTGCAATGTCTGTGGCTCTGTCATCATTTTTCTATTTCCTCCTCCAAGCTTTCCAAGTACACGAAAAGCAACAAGGGCAGCATTATCTTGATTTCTGAGCGTTCGCCAAAGAGCCTGCATTAAAGATGCGCGGACAGGTTGAATGTGATCGTACAAAAAGTCTGGTTGTAGATTATCTACGCAAAGTTCTAAAGTCCTCAAACCCTAGAGAGAACGATGGAACATATAATAAAATAATTTTAATTTTAATATTATTAAAAAAATAGCAGATTAGAATTGATATAAGAAATATATCTTGTAATATCAAATTTTTGTTTTAAATATTACTGTCCTGATTTCCTTCGTAAACATATTCTAAATTATTATCATCCACCAAAGTTTGAGTCTGAAAAGTTTGAAATCAATCAATTTTAAAATTACCTGACTTATTAATGTTGACGAGCCATTGAGTGCAGAAACCAAAGGATCCATAAGCATTGGTAAATATGGCAATAAAGAAGACAATCTAACAGGTACAGTCAAACATAACTCTACAAAAAGGTCTTTCATATGCTGTTTGTGAAATCCACTCTGCAAACGATTTAATCCTTCTAGTAAATTTGGTAGCAATGGCAGAAACTCTTGATATAATAAATCGTGGCTTCCTCCTCCAATTGATCTAAATAATGCACGTAATAGTAGGAAGTAATTGTATGGATTTTCCGCCGTTAATGCCAATTCCATTGACCTGTTGACAATGTTATGTAAATGTGGACGAAGCATCTGCTCATTTTCCACTGGAAATAAACTAACGCTTCCAAATACCAATTTAAACAATCGCAAATATAAAGGCGAACGATCAATGTTTGAACCCATTTCATCCATTTTTCCTAACAAATACTCAACTAGAACTGTTGCGAATAGAGGTGATGTAGTAGGATTCGCCAAAAACGAGTTCGCAACGACTTGAAGCGAGGAGTTTTTAGAAATCCGATCGACCATAAAATCAATAGTAGTTGCGAAAACTTCTTGAAAATTTTGAGGATGCATCATTAGAAACTGAAAATGAAATTTTATATTTTTAAAAAGTCGAGTAAATTTGAATTGAATGTGTTTACAATGCCACTGAAGTGTTCCAGAACTTCTTTCTCCTCTTTAGTTCTTGGACCTTGGTTGGATGTTCTTTGCTGGTTATTAGTAGCGATACTTATTGTATATATATCCAAAGCCTCCATCGCCCAATATACCAAATCAATATAAATTTTTAGCTCACTTGAATCAAATAACTTTTCTTGATTACTTTTTACAACGTCGGCGCAAACAGGCTTTAACAAATATAACATATACATATTATAAATGTTTAATAAATATTTATTGTCTTTACCTTAGAACTTATGAAACCCCAAGTAATAGTTTTAGCACCACCAACTAAGGTTTTTACTAAACCTCGATATTCCACTATATTAGCAGGGCATATCCAGTGGCTCCCAATATTCGTTTTCATTGATTGATCACTAGATGTATTTTCCTTTAATTTATTTATTAAAAAAATATGTATTCATTTAAAAAATCGAAATTAGTTAATTATTAATTTATAGCAACATTACTCACCGTAAAGCCATCCTTGTACTCATAATTGTTATTACCATTTGAATTTGAAGATCCTGGTGATAAACTCGATGTTTGTGAGGAAGACTGACTCTTCCTATATAACATTGAGGGTATGAGTTAATAATATTTATTGTAACTGAATATATTCATAAGGGCGTATTAAAGTAAATTTGGTAGAAACGTATAAATACATTCGTATGTATGTAAAAATTGTTCAGATATGTACACATACATATAGTTATATTTTTAAATCGGAATATATGTAAACTAAATCTCTTAGGTAACAAATTTAGTCTCTTTAGAATCTTTATTCAGAAAACAAAAATTTAATAAATTATTTATCATTTAACTAATGTGTAATAGAAACTCACCATTTATCTATAATTGGAGGCAATAGAATCTTCGCTATAGTTTTGAATTTGTAGGCAAATACTTTTAATAACGAAACCAGTATGTTTCTTGCTTTAACAGAATCCATTTCACTGTGCTGTCTAATGCAGTCCACTAAGTTCAACAATAATTTACAAGACATGGTTTGAATGCCGGTTGCAAGAGATTCGTCATGAACATTTTTTGAAAATAAATTCACTGCTTTTTCTAACACATCCAGAGACAAACTCTGTCGCACATGGTGAGCTAAATCCGCAAGTGTTGAGTATGCTAAAGGTCTGATAGATTCCAAAGTAACTCCTTTTCCAATTAATAAATCTTCATTGAACAACTTCTCAATAATAGGGACAAATTCTAAAACAGCAGAATTTTTATAAATGAAAACGCTTTAAAAATATTAATACAGGTTTTACTTTGTCGGAGATCTGTTGCAAATATGTGGCGAGCAGCTATCAGCAACTCTTTTCTCAAATGAGCAGCCTCTTTTGGGCATAGTTCCATTAAACTAAGCATTCCATTAGTAACTGAAGCTGAATGTGTGAGTATTAAGTCCTATATTTTTTATTTTTTATTAAATATTCGGTGAAAATATTATATATATTTTTTACCTGAAATATCCTAACAATATAGGCTAAAAATGATAAAGTCTTAACTTGTGCCCCCATAAAATCAACGAATATTTCTTTATTAAGGTCCGCAGAATTTCTAAAAGAATTTAAACAATTATATTAAGAATTCTTTTCTATAATCTACAAATTCATATATACCTGTGTTGAAATGAAGGTTGTAAGTTTATTGTAGTCATAATCAATGGAATAAATTCAGAAACTTCTTGATGCACCGCAGTTTTATATATCTGGTACATTAATACAACGATTATGGGTAACTCTTGCAATACTCTTAACGATAATACCCCTTTGGGCAAAAGATTAAACTGAAATATTTTAAGAATTTATTTAATTTATGACTTAAGTGTGATGTTCTATGGAACTTACTACTTGTGGGGGCGAGTCTTGCAAATTTTCCACATTTATTACCCTTGGAGCATATGTTATTGATAATAGGTGATCGATATTTATCTCTTTAATATCTTTTACTCGCATCGGCTGCTGCTTTTGTTCAAAAATTTTATTCATATGATTTGGTAGCTCGGTATATATATCCTTTACATACAAAAGGAAATGTTGAACCTGTAAAATAAACTTGGTCTACAATGCCATATTTTAGTTTAACGGACACTTACTTCTGGATTAAATGACGGCCGAAAATGTTTATGCAATTCAATTATGATCCTCAGACTAACCAATACATTTTCTTCGTTATCGCTTCTTAAAATCTTGAGCATTACTGAAATGATTGGTTTTACATGTTGTCGCAAATTTTCACTTATAGGTAGTCGATGAATCATTTCCAATATCAATTTTCGTATCTACAATTAAAATGTGATTTTTTTGTTTTGTAAGAGTTACAAATTTTAAAATATTTTAAGATACTAAAAAGTTTAGGAAATATTCATACACATCTGCAGTGATTAGTACATTGTTGCTTAAAAAAAATGTTTATATATATATATTGTAAATAAGCCTTGTGGTTATATTTGTAGCAATGTGTCTAAACGCTGTTGGGATGGGAGTGCAAATAAATTGTAATAAAAAACATTTAACGGGAGGTCCATCAATCGAGCTGTTTAGATGTTGTCGGACAACAGATAGAAGTTTCGCAGGGCAACCAAATATGTGATTAGTGTTATGCGGGGACTCTTTGCATACAGAATCTATTCTGTAAAAGTCTTTTATACAGTTCAATCGCAATCTGGATCGAAGCTCTTCTGTAAGAAGCTCTCCTTCAAGCTACCGGCCACTGTAGTTTTTTCAAGCAGATGTAGTTGTCTTATCTTCTTACCTTCTAGCCCAAGGTGTATGGACGTTGCATATTACTTGACGACCTAAAACATCTCCGTTGGTGTGAAAAAGTTTGTTTATCGTAAATCACCAACCTACTCGACAAATTATGACGACAATTCCCACGACAGCCGGTTCTACGCACCGGAATTGACTCGGATTTCATCCGACCAAGGGCTGTTCTTTCGGCGATCTAACCCCGTTTGGATCGGTAAGTGTTAATTTGTGTTTGTCGTTACTAGAGCAACGCCTTGCAGCAGGGTTGCTCCGTATCCTCCTGACTCGCGCTGGCATTGAGTCCAACCCGGGCCCGGAGGAATTTTTCTGCTGCGTATGCGCAAAACGGCTCCATCCAAACTCCACCTCGGTCAGGTGCAACACATGCAATGGATGGAGCCATCTTAAGACCTGTTCAGGCCTTAAGACTCATAGGGAGTGGACCACGCGTTACGTGGCCCCATGTTGCCTGCGCAATACTGCGACCCAAGCCTCTACGGCTGTGCAATCCGCACATAGTTCGCGCGCCGCGCCGCCACCAAATCCGAGTGGCCAACAGAGGACCTCTACGGTCCCTAGGAGCTCAATCAGGCAACATAGCTCCCCCTCTGACTTGTCCCCCCCCCCAACCTTCATCCCGCTCCAATCCTCGTGCGAGAACCAACCAGCAGCTCTTGGTCCCTCGCACTGTCTGTTCCGTGTGTCAGACCGTCATACGTCGGAACGTGGCATCCGTCAAGTGCAACTCTTGTACTGGCTGGTGTCACTTTTCGGCGTGTTCCGGCCTGCGCACCACACGTGAGTGGAGTGACTCATACGTTGCCCCATGCTGCAGGAGTCTGCCCCCGCAACTCACAACAGTGGCGTCGCCTATAAACACCCCAGCGCGACAACCGCCCCTGCGGGTACTACAGCTGCAACAACTTCCACCCACACGTCACTCCCTCACCCCCAGGATCACCCACGGACACCCGCGACAAACTCGGCTGCTTCAATTTAACTGCAACGGACTCCAGAGTAAGATCGAGGAGATAGTTGCACTTATGAATCGGGAACGTCTATCGATAGCTGCGGTCCAAGAAACCAAGTTAAACAGCCGCTCAGATCTTCTGAGTTGTGCAGGTTTCATCGTTATACGTAAAGATCGCGAGCGAGATAATTGTGGTGGCCTAGCTTTCATATTGCACAACACCGTGCAGTATCGTCTAATCGATGTAGACATCGACCCCAGGGATACTACCCTAGAATGTCAGGGTATAGCTATCCGATCAGGCGATGTCGAGCTCGAAATATTTAATATATACATCCCTCCAGTTACATGTTGCCCAACAGGATATCACCCGAATATAGGTGCGCTACTTCGTGGTGAAAACCGTTTGGTACTAGGCGACTTTAACGCGCACCACGATCTTTGGCATTCCTGCCTGTCAAATGATCGTAGGGGGATGGAGCTGGCGGAACAGATTGACGATTCGACATTCTGCACAATGAATGACGAAGCCCCCACCAGAGTTATGGGCACCTGTAATAGCTCGCCTGATATTACCATTGCTAGCGGTGGTCTGATAAACAGCATAACCTGGCGACCTATGCTAACTCTCGCATCAGATCATCTGCCCATAATTATCTCGATCGAGAAGCCTCCCGATTTTGTTTCTGTGGACAACCGTACCTATTTTAACTTTAACAAAGCTAATTGGGTCGGCTTCACAGAATTTACTGAGAGCACCTTCAAAGCTCTACCTATTCCTATGGACGTATGCGTTGGCGAACGTCAATTCCGCAAGGTGATCGCAGCAGCTACCGCTCGCTTCATCCCGGCTGGAAGAATCGCGGAAATCCGCCCCAATTTCCCAGCCGAAGCAGCCGTTTTAGCTAATGAGCGCGACACCTTACGCCATGCCGATCCCGGAGATCCCCGAATAAGGGATCTCAATTTGGAGATTCGGCGAATGGTAAACCAACATAAGCGGACGAAATGGATAGAGCACCTGAAGTCCTGTAACCTCTCCACCGGAGTGAGTAAGCTTTGAGCTACTGTCAAAGCTCTGTCTAATCCGAAGAGACAAGACGACCGAGTTGAAGTTCAATTCAATGGTCATGCCTCTTCGGACCCGAAGAAGTGCGCGAGCTATTTCAGCCGGCAATTTACACTGCACCCTTCGGTAGACAAAGCTAAACGATGTGTTAACCGACGGCTGCGCAAAATGCCAAACGAAGGCGTGCCACTTACTTTCACCGATGAGGAGGTTCAGGGTGCCATCAAAAAAGCTAAATCATCTAAATCCATTGGCCCTGATGGAATCAACATGCTAATGCTAAAGCATCTAGGCTCGACGGGAGTAGGATATCTCACCAAGGTCCTCAATCTGTCGCTGACCACTCTTCAAATACCCGATGTGTGGAAAGTCGGAAGAGTGGTCCCACTACTGAAACCTGGGAAACCCGCCAACAAAGGGGAATCTTATCGACCGATAACTCTCCTCTCCCCAGTAGTGAAGACACTTGAGGCCTTGCTACTCCCGACCTTCACTCACCACCTGAGCCTAGCCAACCACCAGCATGGATTCCGAAAAGTGCACAGCACCACCACAGCACTTAGCGTCATAAACGCCCGGATAGTTCGTGGCCTCAACCAGAAACCACCCTGCGAAAGAACGATCCTCGTAGCGTTGGACCTGTCAAAAGCGTTTGACACGGTCAATCACACAACGCTACTGCAGGACATCGAAACAACTACGCTCCCTCCAGGGCTAAAGAGGTGGACCATGAACTATCTGAGCGGTCGCCAGTCATCCGTACTATTTCGAGGTAAAACATCTAAACTGAGAAGAATTAAACAGGGGGTTCCGCAGGGTGGTGTCCTCTCCCCACTACTGTTTAACTTCTACATCTCGAAACTCCCACAACCACCAGAAGGAGTTTCCATAACCTCGTACGCTGATGACTGCACGATATTGGCGTCGGGCAATGGAATCGATGGCATGTGTTCGAAGGTAAACAGCTACCTCTCCGACCTTTCTCGTTTCCTCACTGCACGAAATCTCACATTCCCCCACCAAATCCACAGCGACCATATTCACAAACTGGACGAAGGAGTATAGACTTGAGCTTAACATTGCAGTCGACGGCGTCAAAATTCCGACTGTCAACAATCCTAAGATTTTAGGTGTAACATTCGACAGTCTATGCTCCTTCTCTCCTCATACGACCGCGATTATCGCCAAAGTACAGAGCCGCAACAAAATCCTCAAGTCGCTAGCCGGCAGCACATGGGGAAAAGACAAAGAAACGTTGTTGGCAACATACAAGGTAATCGGCCGGCCGGTCCTCAATTACGCAGCCCCCATATGGTCGCCTGGATGCAGTGGTAAGCAGATGAGGAAACTACAGACCTGTCAGAACACTGCACTCCGGACCACTATAGGATGCCTTTTGATGTCTCCCATTGAACACCTACACAGTGAGACGCTTATGCTCCCAGTTAAGGAGCATAATGAACTCCTCTCCAGGCAGTTCCTGCTGGGATGCTTTCGCAGAAATCACCCCTGCAGTCATCTGCTTGGAGCGGAACCGCCTCCTAGGAGCATCAAAAGGTCATTCCTGGATTACGTCGACGACGTCGTACAGTACGCCGACCGGACTTCGGACGCAACTAACTTCAGACAGGTACTGACCGCCATTCACAGCGGAGCCATTAACACCTTCACCGACTCCCTTCTCGTGAATGGCGTTCTTGGAGTTAAACCACCACCCAACGCGTGTGACCCTTGCGCAACTTCGTTCTGGATACTGTAGCAGGTTAAACTCCTACTTATCCAGAATAGACCCTGACATACCCGACGTATGTCCTGCATGCAACGAGTCTCCGCATGATACTGACCACCTCTTTGCATGCCCCACAAACCCCACCCATCTAACACCTTTCTCCCTTTGGTCCGACCCCGTCGAAACAGCACGTTTCTTGGGCCTACCGTTAGATGACACCGACGACAACACAAATGACATTTACCATCCCAACGGGGATTAGATTTCCGTTAAAACAACAACAACAACACATTATGACGACTGTCATAACTTTTGCGAAACCTAGTGAATGCATACCGGTTGCCAGAAGGCACCAAAGTGTGAAGGACCATCGGTCAAGGTGAACTCTATAGAATTGTCCCAATGGTGATGGTCTTAGGCAGGTTGATAGTGAGAATGGAAGCACGTAGCATCTACTAGGTGCTCCAAGGCGTTTACCTTACTAGCAAATGCAACCCGTTCGCTGAGTAACGAAATAACATGTTTTTGGTCATAACGGAATTTTTGTGATTTATTGCCTACTGCCATGTTCCTGCTCTTCGCTGCATTCAAAATCGCTCTTGGCGACTCTAAAGGATTATCGCGTTCCTGGTGGTGATAGACGGATTATTGATGCAACCTATGGTCTATTATGCCCTCTCCTATATCAAATATGGTCTCCTAGGTTCAGCCTTCTGAACAATTCCAGGAGCCTGCTCGCCGCGATTAAGGTGATGTGAATGCAAATTGCTGGGCAATCCAGAATCAGGTGTTCTGGAGTTTCCTGTTCCATGTCGCAGAACCGGTGCCCATGTTGAACAAGTGCTTCCTGAGCCTGCAGTGCCCTATATAGAGCGCGACAAAGAGGCGGAATTTGCTAAGGCTACCGAGTGTTAGGGGCCTCAAGCCCGGAAGAGATCTTCGCTTTGTAAAAGAGACAATGGTTGTTTTTCACGGGTTGATATTTGAACTATTAACTATGCCGTAGAAAGTGTTCTCAAATTTACCTCGCGCCATTATGACAATGCCTTCGGCGTACCCCTTGCACCGAATCCCATTGTTTGTGAGCAACTCAAGGAGCTCATCTACTACTAGGCTGCTATTCGGATAGAACTCCACCCTGTGCGCAAACCCTCGTAGTACCAAGACGAATCTTACTCTCCTCTAGAGTGGTTTCAGCTATCCTAGTAGACAGTAAAGCCTCTATCCATCTGCATATTGGGGCCGCACCGTTGCTTTCCTCCAGTGCCTTGATCACGCTGGCGTTGGACGCATTATCAAAAGCACCAGCTGTGTCATTGATGGTGGTAATAGAAGCGCATAGTATCTAAGAGCTGATTCAAAACATTGGAGATACCTAGTGGTTTCATTCCGGTTGCTAAAAGCGCCAAAGTATGAAAGGCCATATATCATGGTAATCTCTATAGCATTGTCACGTTCCTGGCGGTTACAGGAGGAAGATCGATAGTGATAATAGAGAATGACACGTGTACCTATCAAAGCAATTGTCACCCTACTTTTAAGTTCCTTACCTAATGCATCCCGGTTTTACATTTTTGGGTAACGAAAAGTGTTTTTCTACCAAATCATCACAAAAAGCGGAAGTTTGGAGCCGAACCGTCTTTAAAGACATCTAAAGCACATTCTTCAACTATACGAACCATATCCTTCACATTACAAAACAATCAATGTGCCCTGTGGTCGTGATACTAACGTCTTCCAAAAGAACTAAACACCCTTACACACTCGCTTGCCGTGAAAAACTCCTATATATCCACATATCCAGCAAATAACAAGTCACAAATTTTTTACATCCCCTACCCTGCATTTATAAGTAAGACTTAAATAGCCCTTACAATACAAAACATTTTTATATTACGCATGTATGCAAATACAACTTACATGTTGAGAACTATTTTCCTGAATAAATTGAGGCTCTCCATCTTGCAATATTCTTATAAATACTTTCAATGCTAGTTCTAAAAATGCAGGATATGAAGGACTTTGTACAATTAGTTCAAAATGTTCACTAAGCTCTTGTGCAGCTTTAAATTTAATTTCCTCTTTTGCTGCAGGATCACTTAATATATTGACATAACTCCGAAATGTGTTAAATTCATTTTGCGCCATTGCAGCACGAATAACAAAATTATTATACAGTATTCTTTAATAAATAATTGAAGATATCACTACTGCTGCTAAACTACTCAGATTACTTATGTTGCCAGTTAATTTACTATTTTATTTATTCGTAATATCTTATCGCTTTCACATGCCATAGTTTTTATCTGGACATATCTCAAATATTGCCAATGGAGTTATCAGAATAATTATGCGAATAACTATTATCAGCTATAAACCATACTTTTGCTTAATTTAATTTCCATTGAAATTAAAATTTAATTGCAACAATTACAACAAGTAAGGAGGGGTGGTATAAAGTCAACCTATAAAGTTCCAAAATCTTTCTATTATAACTTAATAAAACATTGGTTATAAGCTACCCAATAACGCTTAATTCAAATTGATAGATGCAATTCTTCCAGTGTAAAGTCTTTAAAAGTTTTGATTTCATATTGACTATATCTCAATCGTTTACTACTTGTACTTTCACATGAAAATTGTAAGCTTTCGAATTTTATAGGCTTTCACTAAATGAATGATACAGTTTTCCAAAAATATGTCTACATAACGACATTAAAGGGCAACCTATACTTCTTCTTCTTTATTGGCGTAGACACCGTTTACGCGGTTATGACGGATGGAACCATTCACTTGGGAGTGGCCAAAGACGATTCTTTTACATATGGCCCAAGCAACTGGTGACTTCCGGTCTTAGACTAACTATCCTCTGGATAGCCAAAAACATCCGTTTGAAGGGGAGCTAAAGTGAACAGAACTTTCCCTCCCGCACGGGTTGTACGCTGGGTTTGGGACCGGCCACGTAAAATACAGCCCCAATGAAAAGGTCACAACAGCCTCGGATGAGAGACCCGCTCTTGATCCAACCTATAATATTTTATTATTCATAAATATCTTCAAACTAGTCAAGCAATGATATATTTAAGGATTTTCAAATCGTTTAGAGTGTCATTGGTCTAATTCTTTATACATAACTAGAATCCTCTAGGATTTCTCTTGATCCAACCTAGAATATTTTATTATTCATAAATATCTTCAAACTGGTCAAGCAATATCTTTAAGGATTTTCAAATCGTTTAGAGTGTCATTAGTCTAATTCTTTATACATATCTAGAATAAACGAAAATTTAGGTAGTGGCTCCCTTCATAAAATGATGATTAATATTACCTTATACATAGATATGTAAGTATGTACATTTAACTTTTTAATTTTTGTTGGGTATAATGAAGTCTATAATAGTTTTTATTTTAATACATTCAAATAAATATACTAATTATAAGCATAAATACATATATTGTTTCCCCTTTATTTGGGAATGTACTTTAGTAAACGCAGTTCTTGACTTAACCAAAGAGCAAACGAAAGTAACAGCAGAGAACCAGATTGATGAGCTGTAGCAAGATGTATGGGGACGTAAGTTAATAGAGTCGAAACGCCTAAAGTTGCTTGTAACCATGCCATTGTCATAGTGGCGTTTATAGCATACGATACGCGTTTAGGCAAAACACATTTTCTTGAATACATCCATAGGAGAGAAACGGTGAATACAGTAGTAATTCCAAAAATTCTATGATTAAATTGCACTGTTGTGGGGTTTTCCGTAAAGTTTCTCTGTATCGGTTGATATAATAAAATGTCATCAGGAATCCACTTATCACCCATTTTAGGAAAAGAATTATACACTAAACCGGCATCAAGTCCTGCTACAAACGCTCCTGAAACAGCTGTGAGAAATACAAATCCTTTGGATAGATTCGCCATTTTTTTTAAATGCAAAAGATGTTTTGAAGACGTAAGATTTTCGGTTGAAGGTAATAATTTCCTTAATCCTGATGACAAAAACACACTGTATAGAACAAATGCGGCAGCTAGATGTGAAGCTAGTCTATACTGCGATACTCTGGGTACATCATTAACGTCTTGAAATTTATCTTCCAGTCCGGATTTAACCATGTACCAACCCATAAGTCCTTGTAAACCAATGAGTGCGCCAAGTATTACAACACGTTTTTTAGTTGAATTTGTTAAATAGCCCCTTTTCCAAAAATAAACTGCTGGAATTAAAAAAACAGCTCCAATTCCACGGCCCCACATTCTGTGAATATATTCCATCATATATATAAATTTAAATTCATCCAAAGTCATTGAGCGATTTTTCCTAGAAAAGAAACATACTATTATTATTTTTGAATATTTATATTAGTATATAAATAAATACAATTTATACTCTGGGTACTGCTGATAATTCGAGAACTCTTCTTTCCATTCCTCTATAGTAGTTGGTTTTTTTTCACCAAGCAATCTCCACTTCACCATAGATAAACCTGACTCTGTGAGCCGTGTTACACCACCTATTAAAATATTAAACACACATCGTAAAAAAGATACTGGCGGCAATACCTTACTAGACATACCAAGAGCTACAGCAACATATACCATACCACCGCAACATAGTAGCCAAGATCCTACTATTTTATCACTTTTTTCTTGTGTACTGTTGCAACGTGTTTGCCAACTTCTCCCCAATTTAGATTCTAAATTAATATTCTGAAATGTTATTTATTCATATTATTCATTTTCTCTAAGGTTACATTTAAAAATACTTACCTTTCGGGAATTACGACTAAGCAAATGGTTATAGCGATTAACCGGCAAAAACCCATTTTTATTTAATAAAAGTCTTGCGACATTCAGCATTATTATTTATCTTATTCCGGCTTCAAATAAATCATATGGTATTGGATAGAGATGTTAACATCACGATTGTATTGCAGTTAATACTGTAACGGATTTCTCGATAAATCGTCTACTTTTTAACTCATTCTTTAGTTCGATCACTGAATTATTAAATAAAAGTCCCAATTTTATGGCTATGCACTTATCTTTAACAACATCTTAATGCTTTATAACTCATAATCCGAACTAACAACTTCTTATTTATATCTCAATTCCTTTTATCATAGCAGCACTTTTTGTTTGTGGGGTTTGGTTACGCGAAACCGGTTTGAGCGGCAAAAGAGTCGGTGTGTGAACTGGCAATTTATCCCTGGTATAAACCTATAACGATAATAATATATAAACCTATAGCAAACGAATCAGCTGTATACCATGGTTTGTACAATGTTCTTTAGTGACACCGAATTACTGGCATGTATGTCCGCGGCGTAAAAATTTCGACAGTGGTAATATTTTTATACATTAAATCCTTATTCCTGATTAAATCTATAGTTACATATATGTAATGTATATTCAAAAAAACGGTAGGAAATTTGGAATTATTCGTACATTGGACAATACATCATATTGCTGTTTCCCTACCGGTGCGATCAATAACCATTAGACACAATAGTTATACCACGAAAAAGTAGCAAGATAACAATCTATGGGAAAGGAAATTAACCAGGTAAATATAAATCATATAGATTCTCAGGACGAAACTGAGTCAAAAGGAAACGAAACAAATTCATACAATGAAAAGATCAAAGATCCTTACGATGTTGCTACAAAATGCCAAACCGAAACTAAAATTGGGTCCGAAGAGGAATCAATAGTCAATTTAGAGATCGAGATTTTACCGGAATTCTTAATGGTAAGAGCTGAAAGTGAACTTTGAACAACATTAAAATAAATATATATTTTCCGAGGGCGAGATAAAAAAAAACAACCCTGCGGAATCAAATACATTTGATGCTCTTGATAACACGGGGAATAAATTTCCAACAGTATGTATCCATACAGATTATTGCACTTAAATAAAATATTACTAATTTTAGTTTAAAACTGCGAAGCTAAATACGCGCTGCTTTTTTCAATTACGTTCTACTGATCCATCTATTATATTGGGATTTATTGATATCATTCGGTTTCATCCTTGCCAGTGGAATGTCCAACACCATGATTTCGACAACAAAGAAGAAAGGGATCAGAGTACTGTAATCATATGCGAAAAATTTAAAAAAGACTTCAATATAAGTATAACACCACAATTGGCGAGATCCAGTATATTGTCCTTGATTCGATGGTTTAAGCGGGAATATCTTCGTTCACAGCATATGGTTAAGAAGAATGAATCTAATGGGGGTCGTTGGAGTCGAGATGGTTATGTGTCTGCTCATCCTTTGTATTTTAACAAGTTAATAGAATTTATTCCTCATAAACATTTAAAATTAAGAAGTTGTAATGATTGTCAGCGAAATTTTAAAACGCAAAATCAACTTTTGACACACAATCACCAAGTTCATGGTGCAGATAAACCTTTTCAATGCCGTTATTGCAAACGAAGTTTTCTGCACCCTTCTACTTGGAAGCACCATGAAAATCGTCATACTAAGATACATGTATGGAAGTGCAAATTGTGCAGTCGAAAAAGTTCCACAAAATCGGATCATAATATACATATGGTGACTCATTCCGATATTCGTGCTTTCGTCTGTGATTTATGTGGTTCTTCCTATAAGAGTAGCACCAGTTTAAATGTACATTTACGAACACATAAAGCACCAAAATTACAATGCCCATTATGTAATCAGATGTTTTACGAAAATTACCGACTTAAAAGACATTTATGTGCCCATGAAGCAGAAACTGCTGTTAAAGCAGAGTGTATTATTAAATTAAACAACTAGTTTTGTTTCAAACTTCGTTTTGCCATTTTTCTTAGAAGCTGCGTTCAAATTATGTTGAGGTAAAATTGTATTGAATATGAAAATTTGAATTTTGCATTTTCAACACAACAATTGTTTTATTTTCAAATTAGCATAATGTTAATCTTGCATAGACAATTAAATTATTTATTTTCATTATCTTAATCGATATTTTGAAAAACTACATTAAAATAGATTTGCTCTATAAAATACCATGAGGGACTTTGAAAACTTATGTACATCATTTATTAATTTAGTTTTAGTTACTGTTCACTACTATCATCGTATTCTAGTATCAATTATTCTTAGCGTATATCCAAAAACTTTATGTCGACTCCTAGTTCTAATAATCGTTTTTCAATTTCTGAAGTGTCCAAACCATTCTCTCTGTTATATTTGTAATTTACGGTAAGTTGTACTTCTTCCAGACCCGCAACTTGATCAAACAGGTTACCTTCTAGCCGTTTGTCGATATCATTTTCCTCTCGAAGTACGCAAAAATATAGTAAAAATACAGCCAAACTTCCAGAAATGACATAAGGTTGAAACCATAACGTGTCCTCAGAACCGCCACTTCTCGTATCACGTGCACGCCAGGTTGCAGCTTTGCTTCCAAAGAACTTTATTGGTTCGTTTGAACTCTCATTAGACGGTTGTTTGGGAATATTTGACACCAGACGATAATACATTTTAGAAATTGGATACCTACCCTGGTATAGTAGTTGTGATCTGGAATATAATTATTTTGATAATAAATAAATCATTTGGTCTACGGCTCTATTCGAGTATAAATGAACCGTGTATACTCTAAATATGTTATGAACATACGCTGATTGGACAGCAGATCTAAAGGACTGCAGCATAATTATTATTCACTTATTTCTTCACCGAAGAATTATACAAATTTCATAATAAACCATGAACTTTTTAGTTTCTTATGTGTACAGATATATTTATTTGACAGCAAAAGTATTGCCAGATAATAATTAAAGTAAACACTAACCAAATTTGCCTTGGAATTTCTCGAAGATCCAGTTATTTAGAAGTCCTTGAAAAAAATTAAAGTTTGACATTCATATCAGCGTATATATTACTACAAAAATATACACAAAATCTAAGTTTAAAATTTGTTTATATTATAGTATTTCTTTGAAATCTACCACAACTCGATTTGCCGCAGCAAAAGTTGTCGTGTCTGAACTCAGTCTACACACACATATCTGGGCAAGTTTCCGTGCATTGACCATAAACTGTTAACTTATTCGCTTAAAATAACATTAAAGAACTAAATTTATTATACAGTATATCTTGCTTATTTGTTTTAATATCATAGAGTATTCTGTTCGTGCGACCTGTCGAAGCAATACCAATACCGACGAATCTTTAAGTTAATTTGTATTCGGCTCTTTACTATAAATTGAAATTGATTCACATCTAATTTATATCTGTGTGTATGTATTTTGCAAAATTTTGACAAATGCATTTCTGTGCATTGTAATAAATTAAAAGTAATTATTCAATGTGGTTCATAAAAGGTTTCTTTAAACATTTTGAAGATTTAAAAGCATTCGTTTACAAAATAAAATCGATGAAAATAGTATCAACATACTAAAACCAAAAATGTCAAAATAAATAGAAAATTGTTTGAAAGCTTCAAATTTATTTATATTTTCTGGACTGTCGAATATATACATACATATATGTATGCTGTTGCATACTGCTAATTTTATTTTCTCAAGCGCATTAGAGCAAAGTCCAATTAGTGCATTTAAGTATGGGCAAAAATATGATTTATGTGTGTGTAAACTACACATATGTATGTACATACATATTGTCTAATTTAAATGCGCCAGTTCTCATAAAGTAAAAACATATTTGCATATATAGTAAATTTTGTAAAAATTGTATTTTTCTTTACTGCTAAAATTAAAATTTTTACCTGATCCGGAAGAAAATTAAATATAAATGCAGACAACAGATTTTGTAAATAGATACACATACTATACAATTTAGGTTCTGCGTAAATTGTTTATGCATTTTATGTAATACCAGTCATAGTTTTTGGCCAGAGGTTTCGAAATGGCTTCTTCAATACAGTGCGTTACAAGCGCTACCCGTGTTTTGCGATTACTTACTGTAACGTCAAGTTTAAATAAAACAAATTGTTGCAATGCAAAAAAATCACTAAATGCCAGCATTGCTTTTCCCATGCAGGCAGAAGGAAGTACAACGGCATCAAAAGCGCTTGAATATGGTAAAAAAAATTATAAATGCCTTTATATCTTCTAAATAATTTCTAGTTGATAAATTTTTGTTTTTAGCGTTAACAAACAATAAAGAAATTTTGTCTTTGGTTCCAAACTTTGGGCATTCCACTCTTTTAAAAAGCCGATTGAATTACATTTCGAAACCGAATTACAGATACTTTTCAAGTTTACAGAAGACAAACTCGAGTAACAAGTCTGCTATAATCACTGATCAAGTAAGCCTGTTAAAAATTTAATAATATTTAATTAAATTAAATATTTAAGTAATAAATGGTAGAAAAAATAAAAACAATATTTTGAAAATTCTTTCGCGTTACTCAATAATTCTATACATTAATATTTCCTATAATTATCGATTTGGTTATTTTTTTTCTGTTTGCATATACTCCCAAAGAAACTTTTATGAAATTTGATACTGTGTATTATTGCCCCTTCACCACGTTAGGGTTGTGAACGATCCTCTTTATTTTTCCATTCCCTATATTCATTTCGAAAAATATTTTCAAAAGTACTTTCATCTTTCATGTTTACTTTGCTAATTTGTTTATTTGCAAATACAACCCAGTTTATGTGTGTACTTTTCTACAGGAGACATCCTGATCACATATCTCCAAAAGCATAGATAAATTTTAAATTATACTAATCATATGTTGGGCTAGTTTGCAATATAAAAGTTATAGCTCTCCACCATAAAAAATACCTTTAAACATTTGACTTATAAATGTATGTACACACATATTTCTGTATAGTTTTTTTATTTGTTAAGAATTAAATTGATCGAAATTTGATGATGTTTGTTTGTTGCTATATTTTTCATCTTCTATATGTGTTATGTATGTTAATATAGATGAACTAATATAATGTTTAATATGTATTTTTTCATGGTTAGAAGACAATGGTGCCTTGGAATTGTCGTTATCTTTCATCCAAAGAGGTCACGAAAAATATGACATTGTTCACTAATGAACCATTTAAGGGTGAAGTGGATCCAAAAACTTTAAAGTTAGTGTATATTTTTTATTTTATTTGTATTTCAGTTATTACAATGTAAAATATATGTACATGTTAATTTCCCTTCTATTCTCTTAGAATCAAACAGTCTTCTGGGAATCCACTTGTTTTAATGATGGCGTGGCTAATGGCTAAGCAAAAACATTTGAAGAAATATGCTCAAATTTACACTGAAATGGGATTCGATGTTATGATCGTACATGTGACGCCATGGCAACTTCTTTGGCCCGTTAAAGGAACACAAGTAAATATGATTAGGGATACCTTTATTATTGTTAATCAATATTTGTACCCAATAATACAACGAATTGTAATTGTGTGAAATATTCTGGGTTTCGTTGAAATCTAGGTTGTAGCTGCAGATACTCTTAAATTTTTGGAAAATAACGGATCATATACGCCAATTGTTGTTCATGGCTTTTCTGTGGGCGCTTATCAACTCGGAGAAGTGATGTTACAAATGTCTCGTAATAAAGAACGGTAGGGAAAGTTTTGTATTTTGGGTATGTGATTTTTGCTATGTGTAAAAAAGGAGAGATACTTTTTTGCTCTCGGCAAGATGCATTTCTAATTTAGCCGCTTTCAAAAGAACTAAAGAATCAAGTTACTAAATTCAAGAAAATATAAGAGTCAAAATGCAATCGTCTAAATTGAAGTTCATTAAACATCATATTGTAGATGGATGTAGTATTTAGTATATGAACGTACGTATTGATCATTTAAATTTTAAGCGTATTTATATTGTTACCATAAAGGTTTTTTTATATATTCAGATATGCAGGAATATTAGACAGAATTGTCTGTCAAATTTGGGACAGCGCTGCTGATATTACAGAAATCCCTGTTGGAGTGCCGAAGTCGCTTTTTCCTAAAAATCCACGTATGCAAAGCGCTTTACGTAATTACATCCTGTAAGTTTACTGTTATATATGCACTTAATTGCTGCAATTTCAATTTAATATTTCTTTTTATATAGTTACCATATGAAAACATTCCATAATCAAGCCACTATCCATTATATGCGATCCAGTCAAATGTTTCACTCTACTTTAATTAAACAACCAGCATTGTTTTTTGTATCAGAAAATGATAATATTGGACCACCATCGTCGAACCACGCAGTACGTGAAAATTGGGAACGTGCTAATATAAAATGTACTTTTAAGTGTTGGGAGCATTCGCAACATGCAGCACATTTTATTAAGCATCGTGAGGAATACTTAGGGTGTCTATTAAAGCATCTTGAAAGTTCTGGTGCGATCGACAGTATCGGCTTAAAAACACGTGCAAAATTGTAATTACAAAATTAAACAAGTGAAATTAACGAATTTTAAAAAATAAAAATCAAGATTAAACTTTGATAAGGACAAACGTCGTTCATTGTTCGCAGGATTAACTAAAAACTTGTTTGACAACTTTTATGTGTAAGTATACATTATACTTGCATATCAAATCAAAGTATTAATATGTAGAGGAGCAGCTATATCCTGCATTTAGTAGATATCCGAGGCATTTTCTTCTTATTATCATATAAGCCGTATAACGAAAACATGAACACATAACGACGGAAAAGCAAGACAGGAATCGTACAACCTTTATACAAATTATTTTCAATTTAAAAAGTATTAGGCTTTAAGATTATAATCTTTTAAAAATAATATATTGCAATTAAAGCCTTGAAACAAAGGGAAAAACAATTATATATACTAAATATGTGTACATAGAGCAATGAACAATGCCATTGGGACCTACATTATAAACATAAATTCTGTAAAGGCATGTTTTTGAGTGTATTGAATAATAAAGAAATATAGTACATACATACATATGTTCACAAATCACAGTCCATATCTAATTTTCAAATAGTTTTTTTTTTAATTGTATTAAAGCAGCAACAAGTCTAATTATTATCAAGGTTTTATTATCTGTAATTCGCTTCCGATTGAAGCAGTTCTTCAAACTAAAAAAAAGTTGTAAATACATATTATACATTGAAAAACTGCACTTAAATTAACTTACTTATAAACTTAAACTGTCATTTATCTCATACCGCAGTTTATATATTTTTGTATTCTTTAGTACAAACTCTTTACACACGGTGCACTGTCATCAAATATCAATTAATTGTAAAACAACCTGTCTTCGAAGGTTTATTTTACAATTTACACGATTTTCTATAAATTACAGTGCAGTTAGAATATACTCATATTAACTGCAATAATTGAAAACGTACATAAAATAAGTGCCGTTGTTGATGTAATTAAATCTGGATTTGATGTCACCTAAAATCTAGATCTTATAAAAAATTTGACAATCTTTAAAATTAAAGCAACTAGAAAAATTGTATTTAGGAGCCAACACCTTTAGGTAGCGGTCTATAAATTCCCACAACAACTGCATGGTCGCGTTCATAAGGCTCTAACGTAATCTGCTCTTGAGGCTTTAACTTGTCTGCTTGCATTTTTTTAACTTCAGCGGCGAACACTGCCTCTGGTTGCGCAGTAGAATCAATACATGATGCCTTAATAGATATAACGAAATGTCCACCATTTTTAAGGAAATGTTGAGCATTTAATGCGACAATACGCCCTTGATCTGGTTGTGCCACATCTGCAAATATCGTATCAACCATTCCGACAAGCATTCGGTATTTATGAGGATGACGAGCGTCCTCAATTATCGGAATTATATTTGTACGTTTCTTTGCTACATTGATGAGATCACGACCGGAACGATGTGAAAATTCAACGGCATATACAAGACCTTCAGGCCCAACAACATCCGAAACATGTGAAACCGTTGTGCCCGAAGCCCCTCCTAAGTAAAGCACTTTAGAGCCAGGAGGCATGTGAATTTTATCAACTCCTCCCAAGATAGCTGCTGCAAGTTTGGAACGGAAGGGGTTCCATACACGGTACTCTATTTTTTCGCCATTTGTCTAAAAAAAAAAAACAATTGCTCATCATTTTAAATTACAAAATTTACATGCGATTTTCACTTATTTGGTATTTGGTTCAGTAGTGCATTAATCTAAAAATTTGTCACTTTAAATTCGCCTAAAGGTCTCAAACCACGCAAATCTAATTTTGTTGACAAAGTTTCATGGTCACATATTACCATGTTCTGTACCCCTGCACAATCTCATCATTTAAATAGTATACAATACCAAATGATAGAAAAAAAACATACCTCAACAGAAATTCGTTTTTCTCCATAAACATCAGAACCAGGAACAAAGTTTCGTGTTACCAAAGCATCTTCTTTTCCACGTGCTATGAAAACGCCTTCATGGCGATGGGGTTCTATTACAACAGTTTTACCTAGTGCATACAAAATAAGTACCCAATGCTCTATACAAATATTAATATTTTTATACCTCCTTTGAAACCCCCCGCACCACCTCCGCCTCGTCCACCTCGACCTCCTCCTCCACCCCTTCCTCCTCGTCCACCAGGCCCACCTCGGCTACCACCACCGCCTCTACCGCCTCCACCACGACCACCGAAGCTGCTTCGTCCTCGATCGCCACCACCGCGGCCACCACCGCCACCTCGACCACCAAAACCCCCACCACGTCCACGACCACCGCTACCACTGCCACCTCCTCCGCGTGGTGAAAATCCTATTTTGCAAAAATTGATAAATGACAATAAAGTCAAGTTTTACAAAAATTTTATTAATTTTGCTCACCTGGTTTCCCCATGTCTTAAATATAAAAGATTTTTAAAATATATAAAACAATACTAACTCCTCCAGAAAAATGCTAACCAAACCAAATCAAACCAAAGGCATGAAAGGCAAAACACGTGTTCTAGTATAGTTTTATTTTTATAATTGGTAGCACTGTTAAAACACAGAGTTGCCTTATAAAAAATACAGGGTGCCTTTTAAATTGTCATAACCGTGCTGTTTTTAGTACAATTATTTATCAATACATTTCTCGAATATAAAAAATGATTTGTTCGTTTGATCATGAACCATGCAAAAATAACTATGCAATCATTTATATTAGTCGTAAAAGTCCTCGTTAGCCAACGGATCCTGGTTAACTTAATCAAACTCATTCTTTAGTAAAGTTGACCAGGACTTAATTGACTGATGACAGCTAACCAGCCATTAAGAAAACGTTTGGATTATGTATGTATATCTTTACGAAATACTATACCACAGTCGATCTATCTTACTACTTGCAAGTCAAACACACTTATTGTTACTTTTCGTATACATTTATGTGCTGAACACAATGAGCGCGACAGACTGCAAACGACATCTGTCAAATATTAAAGTACACACGTTCTTATCGATACAGTTATGTAGTTGTGCAGCTGCCTCAATAACTGTGTCCTTAAGAACTTGTGTATTTTAATATTTGACAGATGTCGTTTGCAGTCTGTCGCGCTCATTGTGTTCAGCACATCACAATATATGTATATATGTACATATGTATGTTTCTTATGCAAGTAAAGCCCAAGTTGTATTTGAAAGTGTAAACACAATGACTGCGACGACTGCAGCAGCACGACAGTGAACTGAAAACGTCGTTGTTCATCTTACTACATGTACATTTTGAGAAGCAACAACAACACAATGGCCGGCATGTACAAAAAACAACGCAGTTGTCCATTTTGTGTGTACACAATTTCGTTGTGGCCATACTAATTCCTTTCACTGCAATGAAATTTTAATATTTTGTTCAAAGTGAAATTTTTTATGCAAAAAATAAGTAAATAGGTCAATATTTTTGCTTTAAATTATCAACTGTTATTACAAATGATATAATATAGCTATTTTATGCTTTTATTTGTAAAATAACGTCAAGTTTGTTAGAGCTGTGAATAATTTTACATTTTACATATTAGTGGCATCACCACTCTACCTCCTCTTTCTATCTTCCATTCTACTGTCGTACTACTGTCGTTGGCAAAAATAGGAGGATATTGAAGTTATCGAGAACGACAACTGTCGGCCTGCAGTCGTGCAGCTGTCAAAATAACACTGCCCTTAAGAACGTGTGTATTTTAATATTTGACAGATGTAGTTTGCAGTCTGTCGCCGTTTATGTGTTCACCACATGAGAATAGTTTTGTTCACCTAACAATTGATTGTAACAAAGGTAGGGAAAGAGATAACTTGAGAAAAAAATAAGATACTTTGATGAGTATTTGTACTTATTTTCCTTGTCAAACTGAAACTTTTTAAAAAAGTGGGCGGGGCACCACTCGTGATAGGCTTAAGGAACATCTCACAAACTACTAAAGCTATTTTGACCAAAGAAGTTTTCTAGCACCTGCTTTACAAATATAAAAATATTCCGCAATTGTTAAAAGCTCAGCAACCACCAGCGCAAATTATAATATAAAGGATAACCTTTATATAAACTCATCTCAATTATTTTCATACATTCAAGCGTAATGGTTTCTACATTTGATGTTTATTTTACCTCAAAGTCTTTATTCGAACAACTGATTCTATTTGAATACAATTTAATTTGAATATTATCGTGTTGTTGGGACAGCATTCAAAAGGGATACGTCCAATTCAATGTCAAAATCATGTAGAGCATATAAGCTGTAATCTGTTTTAGGTTCAGTTGGTTTTGAACCGCCGGTAGTACTTTCCTCAACTTTTCGTTTAGCCGGTAGTATTGCCTGTGTCGGTTGAATGGTTGGTTCGCTTTTTTTCTCAACTGATTTGAAACCCATGCGTGGTTGAGTAATACGTCGCGTGAATGGATCAGAAATCTTTAAACCTTTATTAGCACGTGCTTCTTCCAAAATTGCTTTCTCAGCATCTTCAACATTTCGTTTTCGATTTCGATCATTTATATATGATATTAAGCTAATGCTACTTGATCGTTTTTTATCGAGTTCTGATGCTCGACTTTCTAGCTCGTCAATTTGTTGACCTAAATCTTGAGCTACATCATAATCTCCACGTAACATTGCAGCATCTCTTTCTTTCATTAGGCAGGTTTTTCTCATTGCGTAATTAGTGGGTCTATTTCTAAACCGATTTTTTTCCTCTATGATTTTTTCGACGTCTTCGTCCTTAAACTCATAATTAAGAGCTTCTTTGATATCTTTTTGTTTTCGCTCAATCATATCGATTGTTGGCATCGGAACATTTTGTTGTGCACATATGTCACGCCATTTAGCATATTCAGTTTCGGTAAACTCTTGATTGGAAATGAACTCTAAACGAAATACACGTTCCTGAGTGCCGTGTTTAAGTTTTAAGCCTCGATTAGTCCGAGTTTTTCCAAGGCTATAAATTTTAGCAGTTTCCACCACACCAACTATTTCAGCCACCCTATAAACTGGTTTTTGACCGTTATTACCAATACTTATACGTACAAAACAATTCATAACTGTTCGCTCAAACATAGGAAGATTAATAAACCGTTCCATTTTGAATCTTGACAGTCGCAACTTGTTTAATTCGTCTCGAGTGCTAATATATACTGGCTCTCTTATAGCGTCCTCTTCATCTTCCGATTCACTGGAAGATTTACTACTACTAGCTGAACGTGAACGCTTTTCGGAAGGCTTTTCGTCTTCTGTATCACTACTAGCTGAATCGTCGGAATAAATTTCGGAAGCCTTTAGCTTAACAGAAGACTTTCCTCCGGAGACTCCTTCTAGTTCTTCTTTTTCTTCCTCCTTATCGCGTTCAGCTTGACGCTTAGCCTCCTCTTCCTCTGGAATTGTTATTGCAATTGAAAATATATTTGTATTGAATTATATTTCCGATGATATGTAAAAATATACCTCGTTTTGCTTTTCCCTCGCGTTTAGCTTTTAACATTGCCATCGCGGTGCTACGCTTATCGTCAGTCCTATTCATTTCAACGTTCTTCTTACGTTCTTTGGATCGTTCTTTATGATCTAAATTTTCTACAGTATTTTGGTCATCTGTTAAGAGTTTTTGATCAAGTAAGATCTCCTCGGTTATTGGTGATGGCAGTTCCAAATCTTGAGTAATAGTAGATATTACTATCTCTTCATTTGGCTCTTTTTCTACAATCGGAATTATTTTTACTTCAGTATTTTCATCTTTATATTTCTGTTTCAATTTCTTGGACACGCTACTCTTCTTATTTTTTTGTTTATTAGGTTTTATAGCTTTTTCTCCCCGTCGCGCTAATTTAAGTTTGCGCTCAATTTCCCATCGGGTTTTCAATAAATCTCTCTGCTCGATACGTTTAAAAATCTCCGTTTCACGTTCTTTTTCAGAAAGCCCATTTAGGCGCTTACGATCTTCTTCGTCTCCCATGAGGTTTTCATCATAACCATCATCAAATTCTGAATCTGAGCTAGTATCCGAACTTTCTTCGGAACTTGAATCGGAATCGCTTTCTTCTTTACCATCACTCTCCGAAACCTCTCCCTCTTCTCGGGGAATAAGTTCCTTCCCCAAAATATCATTTTTTTTATTTTGACAGTCATTTTCTTCTTCTGAATCCGATGAATCTGATTCCTTGTTAACTTTTTTTATGCGTGTTTTTTTTGCAGCAGTGGAAGTACTTGCCCCCTGCGCCCAATCTGAGTCCGAATCAGATCCAGACAATGTTGCAGCTTTAACTTGAGTCGTGTTCGTTCTGGACTTCTTCTTTGCTAGAGATAATAGCTCCTATAAAATGCAAAGAAATATTTAGAAACTTTATTTTCATTAGTATAAGATTTTTTTTATGATTTATATTTGTTTTTGTACTACTAAAACTCTACCGATTCAAGGTTAGATGCAGTATCGCTGCTATCATCGTCCGATTCTATTAAAGTTTGTTTTCGACGTTTACCCATTTTTTATAAACTGTGACAAGAAAAAAAACAAATGACGATAATAAAAGTATGAATACTATCCTCAAGTCAATTTTCTAGTGAGGAGAATTATGCTCTCAGTGTTCGAAATAATCGATAACTGCTGTATTGACTAAAGACATTGAATTTGTAGCTATGTGACCATTTTATACAACGTACAAACTCTTTGCGCAATGATATTCCATATTAAGCATAAAGATTTCTTGTTAATAAACTGATTCCGTTTTTACAGTAAGTCAAATTATTTTCAACGGCCATAATTTCGTAAGACATTTGTTATCTTATCATTATTCGGGAATTAGCATGTTCCAGCTATTGAAGTTTAAAAATTTGGAAAGATGAAATAAATTACGAATAAGATAAGTCGAGTCGTTAGTAACTTTAGTAGTCGTAAAAATAAGAGCAAATAATGTCGTCTATGGGCTTGTGTTAATGTAGGAATAATTTATTATAAAAATACAGTCAAATACATAAAAATGATATAATAATATCGGCAAATGTTTATTCATTGAAGTAGGAACGTAAAATGGATTTGTAAGATTTGTATGTCGAAAACATTTATTTCTAAAAAATAGATGTGTGCCGTGTATGGCTACTTTAATTCGCATATATTTATGTCATGATAATTTTTCTTATAACTATTGCCTACCATAAACAATATTGCGTGTACTAAGATGATCGTGTTATTTCCTATTGTATGTGTAGACTGCAAGTAAAGTCTTGTAAATGCCGGTATTACAATTTTTATAGGTACGTAATTTTAAACAGAATTAATTTGAAGCAATGGCTTTAATTGCGCATATAAATCCACCTGAAGATGGTCTAATTTACACTGCTAATAATACCAAGTTAAAAATTGGAGAAAAAATTGTTGGAAAAGGAACATTATATATAAGCCAAAAGTAAGTAGTGAAACAAATTTTCATATTGAACAATAAGTATATGTATGCATATTTGTATTTATTAGTTCATTAGGATGGCAAGCTGAAAATATGAGCGAAGGTATTTCCATACTATGGAAACAAATCAGCGTACATGGGATATCCTCAATACCATGCAAATGTATATATTTTATGTTAGATCATAATCTTGAATGGCGAGGTGTATACGATAAAGACACGAGGGCGTCTGTTCGAAATATTAATCTGAATGGTAATGTAGATGCCGCAGAAGTTGCCCACCAGATAAATGGAGAAATTATTGCCATGGAACAACAATTAGATGATGAAAGAAATGTGGATGTAGATGAAGGGAATGTTACAGATGATGAAGGCGATATCACTGATGACCATTTGACTGAGTGTTGGATTCTTCCAGATGACGTGAATACTGTTGATATCATATTTCAGGCAATGACTGAGTGCCAAGCCCTTCATCCAGATTCTGCTGACAGTCTTTCTGAAGAAAGTGATTTTATGGATGATGATGATGATGACGGGAATAATCTTGAAAATGGCCCCGTACTTGTTGGAAATGGTGCAAGAGATGACGCTGAAGATGCACAAGGTGGTATACGTAATTTAAATTTAAATGATGAGCGTTTTGCTGATGCAGATGAGTAGACACTACTTTTCATAAATAAAACTAAGTTATAGAGTAAACTAATTTTTTATTAAATGTTGTTATATAGTGTTTTTTCTTTTTATATTTTCCGCCTTTTTTCAATTTCAATTTGGATATCCGTTTCAGATACTGGTTCAGAGAACTATAATAAACAAAATTTGAATATGCGATTAATTTTTTTTTGTTTAAATTTACCTCTTTGGATATGTTGAACAAATATAAAGCCTGTTTGTAAGCATCTCCATTGCTTGGTATTTTATCATAATTCCAATAATAAAAATTACTGAAACTACCAGTCACATATATATTCCGCGATTTTTCAGTATTTGAAAACTCAGTTTCTTGTAAAACATATGAGCTATGAGTTGTTGGTATTTTAACAATTTCTCCATTTAGCGGGAAACCACGAATAGCATTTGTTAATAAGTTACCTTGGCCTACCCGTGTATACGAACTGAAATACTTTGATACATCTGTACTCCCATCTCCATTTATTTTAGCTGGAAGATAATGTACTTCCAGATTCCTACTTTCAGCATCACCACGAACTTTTAAAGAAATAGACATCTTGAGGCAATGAATCCTAGTTTAAATATGGATAATACTATAACAAGATGTAAGGCTATTCTCTTTTGTTTGTTGAGAGAGCCCATGATCTCTTGGTTGAGGTTGGCAACTCTGTCGCTTTATTGGTATTGAACAGATGATAGACTAGCAAAAAGACAAGCTACCACTAATGGCCCATTCACATGCAACTTTCCTCGCTTTGAGTGACAATTCATACTTAACAACGAACGCAGTGATAATATCAAATACGTATATATATATATATTAATTACACAGCTCAGGAAAAGAAGTGATAATCATATTTAAGTTGTTTAAAGCATAGAATTTTTTTTGTAACAATTGTCACAGCTTAAACCGAAGAAAGTAACGGTAAATCATTGACGTAATCTTGTATTATATGATTCTTGGTCACATCTATTCCGGATATATTCACAGTTGTTAATATCAAAAAATTCAATATTTAATTTGATACATAATAATTCAGGTTTAATAGGTCTTCTGCTATAATCTAAAATATATTATATAACCTATTGGTTAAATCACCGGTTAATTACCTAAAGCGCTACCAGGGATTTCTGTTGTACATTTTTAATGAGGTATCGTTATACTTTCTTGTACAAGCTCAAGCCCATCTTGTTGTTGTTACTTCTCTATGTAAAAGGAGAGCAAATATAGCGATCATAGAAACGGCGTATTTAAGACAGGTAATAATAATTAAATATATTTCAAGGTATTTGTTTTACTTAATAATGGTACCATGGCATGTTTACCATATTTCTTGTCTGTTTATACTAAGCTTCTTCGTCTTTCAAAAAGATTCACAATAAATACAAATGAATTCACCACGAAAGTCATGGTATAAACGAAGAACGATAAGGAATTGCTCAACAAAGATGGCGTTTTCCACTTTGCGAGATTTTGCACTTGCTCTAATAAGTAGTAATTAAATTTGTAGTAAAGTGATTGATTAGTGATTTAAATTTATGTCGCGGTGATTCAATAAAAACCCTGTTATTGTCTTCAAAACGTAAAAGTTATAAAAAAAGCTAACATCTAAAAGGCACAAATATATGGAATCGAAAAGGATAGAACTTGCAAATGCACACACACATACGCGATGGAATCACAGTAAAAAGTTATTGTATTAATTGTAAAATGTAATAAAATAACGCTTAATATTTTACACGTAAATTGAACATACTCGTGTTAATCTGTAGTTCAAATTTCTGAAAAAAGTCCTTATATATACCTTATTATAAGATTTACGCAGACAAAAAATAAGACCAAACAGTTTTCATTCATTTGCACATAAATTCATTTTAACATAGTATGTGTAATTGGTATGTTTGTATAGATATAAAGGTAAATTCGGTATTAATGATCGGTTGGTAATTGATAATTCCGTATCAGAGATATACATATAGTCTTACCAGATAAAAATTCGAAATTGTGAAGATTGTGGAACAGGTCCTAACTATGAGAAATTCAAGAAACATATGGTAATTTGAAATACGATACCCAGTGAAGACATACTAAAGAATTTAGTCATAATGTAAATCCTTTAAATATTGTGTACATAGTATTAAATTTTTTACTTCAGAACGCATGATTGTGTGGTAATTTATAACGAAAAATTTATGGTTCATATATAAAGAGGGTATTTGTCCCAAGAAGGTCGGTTTTAAGTAACCGGAACAGAACTGGACTGTCAATTAGGCACCATTTCTCGATATTACTTCAGGAATATTTTCTGCCGCTACAACAACAACGTATGTATGAGGTTTTTACTTTATGCTTGTATTCTTTTGTATAATTCAGATAAATTATTTTTAAAAAGGCCTCGTAATACAAAATTAAGGTATAAAGAAACCTAAAGTGAACTAGAAACTAGATCGACGTATGGGTTGATATTAATGTATAGTTTATTGCTGTCGCAGTTTTACTGTTTTGAAGATTGTTTTATGCTAGTGGACTGTCTTTAGTTTAATATAGCTATTTATTTACAATTAAAATTTGTTTAATTCTTTAGCAAATTAGGTATTTTGCACATAATTATATAAAAAAATAAAACAAAACAAATTTTTTATATATTGAAATTGATAATATTTAAATTTCATAAATACAGATTTATTTTATAAATCTCACATTATACTAGTGTCTGTTCATATATATGTACATAAATTACAATACATAAGACATATAAAATTGTGTCCTACAATATAAAATTTTTTATACAGTATATAATGAATTAAAATAAAATAATTAGATTTTCAAATTGAAAAGTATTTTCAAAAAAATAAAGATTTACTTTCTAAGTTTTTTCATTATAGAAGTTTCTGTTCATATCTACATAAATACATTATATAGAACGTGTAAATATTGTGCCCTATAATATAATTTAAAGTGCGCATTGCTTTTGAAACTAGAAGGCTTTTACCAACACAGAATATGAATAAATTAGATTATCCCCGCCGTAATGGAGCACACAAAGTGCGAATAACAAGTAAGTTTTTAAATTATAATGAATGTGGATTACAATTGATATGTGTAATTTTTATTTCAGTATTGTGTGCGCGAAACTTGGCTCGTAAGGATTTATTTAGTAAGTATTAATACTTTTATTGCAATATCAGTAGTCCTTTCTAAATTTACTATCACTTGTTAACCAAAATTTCGGACAAATTATATATTGTATTCAAAAACGTGCAGGCATGGTATATTGATGTGGAATATGATTTTGGTGATAGATCTCTTCACATTTTTAAAAGAACTATCTACTAAAATTTAATTGTGGAAACATTATGGATACAATAAGATCGTGTGATTGATTTTCCAACTAGATTTTGATAAATTTTGTAAATAGTTGTAATGTCACTATATATTGATTTTGCTTTCTGAAGCGCAATTAATCTTGCATAAAATGCAAATTGAAACCATAATAAATAATTTCTTAAGATGGACGATACGGGATGTACTACACTAATGAACTGAATTCAAATAGTTAGATGGATATTTAATAAATAGATTAAAAAAATATCAGATCATGTAAAATTGTCAACATATAAAATTTTCAATTGATCTCCATTCTATTCCTCTATAAAGTAATTAGCGACAGTCGGATTAAGGAAAACAGAACGGACACTGAATTTTTCCGGCCAAGATGTGTTAACGCAACTACATTCCTCACAATTATTTAGGTATTCTACTCTATAAATAAGAACTATTACAAAAAAATACAAGGGCAGCATATTCATTGGTATATTCACTTAATAGCTTTTCATGCTAGGTAGGTACATACAAATTCAATGAACATGCTGCGACAATTCCACGACTTTTAAGAGTTGCACTCACAATTCATAAGTTTACACAACTCGTACATAGGTGTAGGCACAACAAGCAGTGTAAAATTTTGAAATTTCATTTGGAGTTATTGATAACATTAATTTCAAAACCAAAGGATAATGAAAGCTGCGATATTCAATTAAATGTATCTTCTCAATAGACCATAATAAATTTCAATGTTTATTTAAAAAAAGTGATTGAACAAAAATGCTTAAGAACGTCCTTTAAATTCGTTAATTTTTCGTTTTCTTTTACAAGTACACTTTACCAACTCTCTGTGATGAATCTGAAAAAAATTATGCTATTCATCTACTTAATCTCATGATATGTTTAAACTTAGTTTTTTTTTTTTAAACGTAGTTTTATCACAATGATGTGGCAGAGTTACAGGTTTTTATCTTCGAAAGTTAAAACAACGTCGGTAATCATTTGAGTTCTTTCTAAGAAGAAGTTAAATATGCTTTTAGCCCAGTTAACTGCTGAATGCTTAAAGAACATAAGACATGCAGAGTGAAGTGTTAAACTGTAAGATTTATGTACAGATTCAAGATTTCGATTTTAAATACGATTTATATAATGGATTTTTTATGTCTTTTCTCTCAGGACTTCCAGACCCATTCGCTAAAGTACAGGTCGATGGTACAGCACAAATATATACTACGGATGTTAGCAAGTCAACTTTAGATCCTAAATGGAATGCACACTACGACCTTTTTATTGGTAGTAACGATGCTGTTACTATTACAGTTTGGAATCAGCGGAAAATACATAAAGCTAGTGGATTCCTTGGTTGTGTACGCATACCTGCAGATTCAATACAGAAGTTGAAAGGAATGGGATGTACGTCAATACATATTTGAATAGGAATTTTTAATAAATGGTGTATATATCCTTCTTTAGTTACGCGGTTAAATTTGGGAAAACTTTCTCCTGAGGATGATGATATGGTGCGTGGACAGATTATAATTGCCTTATTGTCAAAAGATGGTCCATGTGGGGGCAACCCTTTGGCGGTGGTGGGTCCCAGTGGAGATGTTCGTGGCCCATCGGAAGGAGATTCTTCTGAAGATAATTTACCAGAAGGCTGGGAAGAACGTCGCGCTGGTAATGGCCGCGTATATTATGTAAATCATGCTACAAAATCTACGCAATGGGATAGACCTAGTATGCGCTGTCGTCAACGGCCAAGGGTCCAAAATATTGAAGGTACTAATGTGCGACATCCCGCCGGACCAACTCGATCGAACACTTGTACAAATCTTCTTAACGGAGAAAATAGTTGCAGTTCTGAGAGAAATGGAGCCGAAGCATCTGACGAAAGGCGTCATTCTACGGAAGTGCTACCATGTTCGAACGTGGGTTGTAGCAGTATTATCAGTAATGTCAACGCAAACGTTAACATCCAAATAGGCAAGGAGAATTGTAGTCCAAAGTGTGTGGAAAATGATGATAGTTTGACAGTCGCGGTATCCAATATAAGAAAACCAAATCAGCAGGTACGCGGCAATAATCAACAAAATCAAAATTCTATTGGTGCTACTACACAAGCAGCTGCGCAGATGCGTGTAAGTGATTATAATAATGCTTCGACAACAGTTTCTACGATAGATACTCCAGCGGTTGGCACAACTACGACAACAACCGCTACCGCTTCTATTATGTTTACATCGGGTAACATTTCAAATGGAGAAGCGGGTAACAATAGCCACAGTAGGAAGCTAGCAACAATTTCAAATGGCCAACAAGCGGGGCATTTATTTAATGAGCAGCTTTCCTCAGAATCTGCTGACGGATCTCTGGTATTAGGTACGCCACAGCGTCCGAATAATCCAAATCAGGTAATTATAAATACCATACCCTTTTTGAATTAATACTAAAGTACTATGTATATGATTTATTTAGGCAAACGGTAATGCTGGTAGTACAAACGGATCGAATGCCACTCAATTACATATTAATGGTTGGAGTCCCGAAAGTAATGACCATCTCTCTTCATCTACATCTACTAGCATATTATTGAGCCCTAACTCAGGAAATGGCAATACTGTGGCTACTGGCGGTATTACTGGGTCAAATATCAGTCAGAGCCCCAACGCAAACTCGAACTCACAAAGTTCAAAGCAGACTAGTACTACAACATCAAATGGCAATCATCGGGATAGAGAACATGACCGTGATAGAGAGCGTGAAAGGGATATACGAAATGGTAGTGTACCATCTTCTTCAAATACAGGAGTTCCAGGAACAACTGTTTGTAATCAACGTTCTCAGCGACGTCCTGCAAGAGGAACTGAAGAGCCATCACGTCGCCGTTCATCGCGAAGCACGCGCGCTTCCAGCAACAGCGGTGGTGGAAGTAATCGATATGCCATTTGTAGTAATAGCGGAACAAATCCAATAGTACGTCCATTAATGGACCTTCCAACGGGTTATGAGATGCGAACTACTCAACAAGGTCAAGTATACTTTTTCCACACTCCTACTGGTGTATCGACATGGCATGATCCACGTATACCTCGTGATTTTGACACACAACATCTAACACTTGATGCAATCGGACCTCTTCCAAGTGGTTGGGAGCAACGAAAAACTGCTTCTGGGAGAGTGTACTTTGTAGATCACAATAATCGGACAACACAGTTTACTGATCCCCGATTTAATTGTAATATTCTCCAAATGATACGGCGCGGCGCACTATCTAATACCGGAAATTGTCCCAGTGCAGCGAATAATTTGGTTTCTACGGGTAATGGGAGTATCGTGCAGCAGCTTTCTCCAGCAGCCTCGCATCCGTTGTCAAGTGGGAATAGCGGTTCAACAAGTGGTAATACTGGTGCATCCCATCGTATAGCTAATAACACAAGTACACCGCCCGCAGACCTGCCGCAAGGTCTTTTAGAAGGTTCTGAACTGCTTCCCAAATATCGGCGGGATTTAGTTAGTAAAATGCGCGCTCTGCGCACCGACTTGCAGACACTGCAACCACAGTCCGGTCACTGTCGTCTTGAAGTGTCACGTAACGAAATATTTGAAGAGAGTTACAGACTGATTATGAAAATGCGACCTAAGGACATGCGTAAACGCTTAATGGTAAAATTCAAAGGAGAAGAAGGCCTTGATTACGGTGGAGTTGCGCGTGAGTGGCTTCATTTATTATCGCGTGAAATGCTTAATCCCCAATATGGATTGTTTCAATATTCACGTGATGATCACTATACGTTGCAAATTAATCCAGACTCGGGTAAGTAATGCCTTGCATTGACAATCTTTGAAATATTCAAATTGGTTATTTAAATTAATATAGCAAAGAATATTTATTTTAACTTTTTATTGTCAAATTCTTATCTATTTTATGTGTTTTAGGTGTTAATCCAGACCACTTATCGTATTTCCACTTCGTTGGTCGCATTCTAGGGATAGCTGTATTTCATGGACACTGCTTAGATGGTGGTTTTACAACACCATTTTATAAGCAACTTCTTAATAAACCGATAACTTTAAATGATATAGAAGGTGTTGATCCAGAGTTGCATCGTAGTCTAACTTGGATGCTGTAAGTCACTCAAATAGATGCAATTCCAAAATTAACAATATATCTAATTATAGTGAGAATAATATAACGGGAATTATAGACTCCACATTTAGTGTTGAGAACAATAGTTTTGGCGCATTGGTAGTTCATGAATTAAAGCCGCTAGGTGCCTCAATATCAGTAACAGAGGATAATAAGCGCGAATATGTTAAACTTTATGTAAATTACAGATTTATGCGAGGTATAGAGCAACAATTTCTGGCGTTACAGAAAGGTTAATATATACCTATAAACTATTCAAATGTGCGTACTTATGACATCTCCCGTTTTATTTGGTAGGTTTTTGTGAACTTATTCCAGGTCAGCTTTTGAGACCTTTTGATGAGCGTGAATTAGAATTAGTAATTGGCGGAATTTCTAGCATTGATGTTAATGACTGGCGCGTCAATACAAGACTGAAACACTGTACACCAGAAACGCAACAAGTGATATGGTTCTGGCAGGTAATAGTTAATGATTTTCTTCATTAATTTATTTAATTGCTAATTGCTTATATATACATATTTTTTTTATCTTTGAGGTGGTGGAATCTTACTCTTCAGAAATGCGTGCACGTCTTTTGCAATTTGTAACTGGTTCATCAAGGGTGCCATTGCAAGGTTTTCGAGCATTGCAAGGTTCAACTGGAGCGGTAGGCCCACGGTTATTTACTATACACCTAACTACAGATGTGCCCACTCAAAATTTGCCAAAGGCACATACTTGCTTCAATCGCATTGATTTACCGCCTTATGAAACATACCAGTTGCTTTGCGATAAGTTGACGCAGGCTGTGGAAGAAACTTGTGGATTTGCTGTAGAATAGTTATTTAAGTGGAGTGATAGAAGTAATCTGGTGGTAGAATGCTACACATTTAAATACTTACCTAATAACCAGTGGATCTAAAAAACATGTATTTTTCCTACTTATTTGGATGGATTGAAAAAAAAAACATCACTGCTTCCCTTTTTTCAATTTGTTAATTATTAATTTTTTGATTAATTGTTGTCGATTTTCTTTATTTAGAAGAATCGCAAATAAATTATACATACAGATGTATAATATTAAATAACAATAAATATACACATATGTATACACAGTTCTGTTCATATACGAGTACATATAGTATCGTAGCCGAGAATATCAGAACATATGTATGTATATAACTATAAGATATAATGAGAAAAATCTTTTGTTATAATGGTTTTAACACTTTAAGAAATCATGATTGTGATTAATCAGTTAATAAAAATTGAAGATATCTGCACTCAAGAATTAGAAAATTGTTTTTTTTTTAGCAGTGTTATATGTTTTGTTGTATGTATTGATATAGAAATCCTAGTATTGATACTACTCTTCCTACTTTTACCATCTTACGAAAGGTTAAAAAATTCAAATTACGTAGGGGTGGTTATGGAGTAGAATTTATTTATACATTGCTACAATTTGGGTTTCCTTGATTTCTAAGCAAATATGGGTCACCTGAGATCAAACACATCTTGAAAAACACGATTACATATATTGTTGCCCAAGCGTACTGTGTTCTAGAGAGTCTGGTGTGGTATTTGGGCAACCACAGTAGTTTTTTTCTATAAACTGTATGGTGCCATATTCACCACTCAGCATCCAATCTTTGTTCTTTTTTGCCAAGTCTTCATTTTTTCCTGGACTCATGCCACAAATAATTTCAGTTTTTACAATTCGTAAACTACATATATTAGCTGGCTGAAAACCTTTAATGAGAACGTTTTAATTAAGCTAGATATTTCTATTGTGCCTTTACCCCTAATACAAGTTATGAACGGCTCCGAGGCATCCCAACGAAAATCCCCTATTAGTTTTCTGTAGTTACAGTCACCTTTAATAATGATCATATGAGCATGAGTAAGTTTTTCATATAAATCTGGACGTACATCGCGCATTCTGAAGAAAAAAATTTATAAATATGTTTATATGCTATATCTGAGTATGTTTATATATGTATGTATTTTCGGTAAGATACTATACCCGTACCTGTAAAATTCATATGGACTTGTCCAAAAATAATCAGCCTCTGCAACTTCAAATTTACCTTCATTCAAGTTTTGGAGCCATATTCTGGCGTATTCTTGTGTGCAACGCCCAGCCTGTTTTTTTAATTGTTGAAGAGTCCAAAGGAAATCTGTGATTGTTGCATCCGTTACAAACCAAGGAACTGCTTTCATGTGAAAACGGACTTTGTCTACCAGTTTCGATTCCAGCAAATAATGAGCCAGTATGAAGTCTACAACCAACTCGTAACCAGCGTTGTCGCAAATGAAATCTACTTGTACGGGCTTAGTGTGATCCGCCGATTTAAAAGAATTGATAACCGAAGTTGTACTATCAATTATTATATTCTTCTCATAAGCTCGTAAGTGATCAAATGGTCCTTTGCGTTTTACGTTGTATTTTTCTGTGTCAGCAGATATATCGCATTGATTACCCCAAAGATTAAGCTGCAATATAATTGGGTTAACCGTCCGATGATAATAAATAACGATTATACTGGCAGAATTTAAGCACTAGATTATATCGAACGAGTTATATTAAAAACCAAGAGGATTTTAATAAATAAATGTAAACTGTAATATTATATACTTATATGTTACTTTCATATACATACATAAGTATGTATAAATTTCTATAATGAGAAGTGTAGGTATTTTAGGAGGAGGGAAATTCGTCCTCTAAAAAATATAAAAAATAATTTTGTATACATATATGTACATATATATGTATGTATATATAGAGTTACGTACCCTTAAAAGGAACCGTAATACATCATCAGAAGTCTGCACGGTACGTATTCCAAACAGTATAATTTCTATTGTCGATAAAAATGCTATTAGGGATTTATGTTTTTTCACAACGTAGTAGTCGAATGCTTTTAAAGTTTTTGTGTTTTCTAAATAGCATATCAAACGGCGAAAAACATAACATTCGGCATAAAGAAAGCATGTACTGAAGAAAGTATTTTGCCCTTCCTCAAGATTTAACAGGAAGTTGTTCCAAAATTCTTTATCTGGCTCTATATTTGGAAGTTGACCAAACTAATTAATGTTTCCACTTTATAAAGATTAGTTTAATATATACCAGCTCCAGAAAATTGATGAAAGGGTCCATCATGCTCCAATCGGTATTTTAATTGATTTATTCTATAAATTACCTTTGCAAAGTCCCCTCGAGATTCCTGAGTTTTACAATTGTAAAGATTTTCAGAAACTTAAATATTATACTTGAGTTCTATCAGTATGCCTTTTCATACCTCGCCATTTTGTGACACTAAAATATCCAAATTCTCTGACAAATTAAGGATTATTTCTGCTAAATTATGTGGAAGTCTGTAGCGCAAGACGAAGTAGGCAAAACTTCTAAAAATAGTTAGAATTCAAACTTTACTGGCATCGTAATTATTATTATTCTCATGTATGTATATCGAGCTTAACTGCTTGTATCGGGCTGAAATTAGCGAATGCCTTGGGGTTCTTGAATTTAATATACCATATTTAATATCGAATTCGTAGTTTGCACTGGACATTTTGAAATCTTCAGTTTGTTTATTTAATTGCCGAAAATTGTTCCGCGACGGACATAGGATCGTTGAAATTATATATGTATATAAAATATTTGTGCGCGAATATTCAACTGCAATTAACAATGCATCACATATTCTTTTGACCATTTAACGCAAATTCTTTTGTAATTTTTATTTTTATTTTTTTCTTAAATTAATATTTTTATGTTGCTGCATTATTCAATTCTAATAATAAAAAAAAGCTGTTGCTTTTCATGATTGTTTTAAACGATATGTGTTTAATAACGTAAAATTTAAAGTAAGGTAGAATTAATTGTTGTGCTGAGAAACTTTTGTGTAATGTTTTGACTTTTTCAAATTTTTCAAAACTGTTGCTAAAAGTGGTAAGATCTTCTAAATACAGTTGAGGTAAGAGAGTAAAATAGATTGCATTTCTGTGTACATTATTGAAGTTTTTAAATACATATTATTTTAAAAATGTCAAACTTGACACTGAAATGATTTAGACTGATAACCTTCAAATAAAGAAAAAGAGGTTGGAAGTGGATTATTTATATATTAAATATTAGTGAAGTGCTAGTGATTGCGTATGACCGATCGTCTTTAAAGTTTAATTACTTAACTTTGAAAATTTTCTATATACGTTGTGTTGGATTGAAAATTTCACAATCTTTTATATTTCCATGCATATTTGAATTTACCCAGTATTTGGCATTTTTATTATATGTTTGTTATCTTATACTCAATATAAATCGAATGCAACTTCTTATTACGTGTCATTTAAATATTTGATTTTGTTTGCACATTGTATAGTGCCATATTCACCAGTTATCATCCAATCCTTACTTTCTTTTTCTAAAATATCGGATTGCCCTTCTAAAAGTCCACATATCACATCAGCTTTAACTGTACGTAAACTGCAAATATTTGTCGGCAGAAAACCTGTATGAATAGATAGAAATTTAAAGAGTTGTAACTTTTTTATTTGTTATTAAAATTTTCACCTCTCAGACATGTATCAAATGATTCTGTGAAATCCCAGGAGAAGTCGCTGATAAGTTTTCGGTAGTTAAGATCGCCTTTGAAAATTACTAAATGTGATATAGAAAGCCTTTTATACAAATCTGGATCAATTTCAGACATCCTATGGTGGGTGGGTAAGCAAAATAAATATACACATACGTTTAGCACCAATGAAAATAATGAAATTCACCTATAATATTCATAGGGACTTGTCCAGAAATTATTAATATTAGCCACTTCGAATTTATTTTCTACAACAAACTTTTGCCATTTTTTTCCATACTCTCGTAAAACAGGCGTTGCATGATCCTTCATAAATTGTAAACTCCAACGAAAGTCATTGATAGTTGCATCTGATATAAACCAAGGTATAGCTTTTAAGTTAAATCGAACTTTGTCAGCTAATTTACTTTCGATTAAATAGTCGGCGAGTATGAAATCGGTAAAAAGTTCATAACCAGCATTATCACAAATAAATTCAATAACAATGTCATTTCGCCGGTCTGCTGATTTCAAAATTTCAATAACTTGAGAGCTTTCGTCAATAATGACTCTTTTATCCAAGTTTTTAACAAGTTCGAATGGATTTCCATTAAGTTTTACTTCTTTACCCGAAGATATGGACAAATCACAGCGGTTTCCCCATAAATTGAGCTGGAATGTTATTATGAAATAAATTAAAAACTTATATAAATTGATGTTATATGTGTTAAACCTTCAATAAAATTTGTAAATTATCATCGGATATACAGGTTTTCATGCTTTCAAGACCATGAATAATTTCAAGCATTGGTTCTACGCTAATTACAAAGGCATTTTGCTTGTTTTGTGAAAAATAGTCGTATGCTTTAAGTACTTTATGATTTTCAAAGAAGTAATATAAACGTCGGTATATATAGCATTCAGAATATAGCCAACATGCTTTAAAAAATGTGTTTGAGTCATCGTCCAGGTCGTTAAGAAAACTATTCCAAAGCCTCTTGTCACCATCTATTAATTGATAAATATCAAAATGTTAACACTAAATAATACAAATATGATTTTACCGATTCCCTCAAATGTTTCCATGACGTGATCGTTTTCCAGTATACATTTTAATTGTAAAATCTTGTCTACAATAGTAAGGATGTCATTTCGCATTACCTGAAAGTGAAAAAATACTTTTAAAAAAACCACATAAATTTTAATATTCTACAGATTTTTGAATTTAATCTCATTTACTTTGCAATAAGGTCATTTACTTTGAAATGCAAACATACCTGTGTATGTAGTTATGTGAAATAATAATTTTTTAGAATGTGAAATGATAAAACTAATTTGAGCAATTTAGATAAATATTAATTAAATTGCGTCCAATTGACATTGACATAATACATTTTCTTTTTAAGGAAAATATTTAGAAATATACATATTATCCTATTAATAGTATTATTATTATTTTTTAACACGATGGAAAATTACAATTATATATTTAATCTACTTTTTTCTAAGATATGTGGTAAAAGTTGCAAAGTTCAATTAATATTTTATTTATGAAATTTTATACTAATCCTCGAATACCAACCTCTCCAAACTCAGCGATTATATTTTCACAGTTATTTGTTATGTCTCCAATAGTATTTTGTAGTATTTGCGGCAATCGGAATTTCATTGTTTTATAGGCAAAACTTCTGTTTTTATAATGAATGAGTATTAATATTTGTATTTTTAAATTTTGTCATACCATACTGTTTATAACGAGCCGAAAGAAAATTGTGCCTTGGAGTTTTAATATCCATGATGTATGACGGGTCCGGTTTACATAAAACTTCACTTGCCATTATCCTGTTATTATGGAATTATAATCTAGATGAAAACTTTCAGTTAATACGATCAATTCGTAAAGTGACGCAATATGTTTCCTTTATCTCAAGGTGCCCCTTTTCATTAGGGTAAATTAGAGATGCAAGAGATCAATGTTTTGGAACATGATAAATATACCTAAGTACATATGTATATGAATATATGCAGTTTTCATTAAATGCTTTATTGAGCATAAATACAATGTTACAATAATGCATTTGTTTTAATTTTTATTACCTTTAAGAAACGAATTCGATTTTATTGATATATTAATCGTATTTTTATACTAAGGTAATATAGTTTATTAGATCTTATAGTTAATAGTATGGTGAAATATACCCACAGTATTTTCCACATTTTAGTATGGTAAGATGTACTCAAACGAAAACAGCTGATAGTACCTGAACACTTTTAAAGTTTTTTGCACTAAACCTGGAAAGAATAACTGTCAGCTGTTTTCGTTAACCAAATTCTTAATTTTTTTTCTCCAAACTCAATATAAATTTCTTGACTAATAGTGAAGAATAGAAAAAAACGAATGTGTCAGGAGAATCAGAAGGCATTTTTCATATCGTCGTATTTGCAATGGAATTTTTATTTTTCTCTTAACTCTCTATGAAGCGAGAATTTTACTTATTTCAAAGCAATAAAACATCAAACAAAAATTTGGCAGAGTAAATGTAACAATAACAAATAATTTTATTAATAAAAAAAATGTATCTCAATGCATTGTTGAGTAAAGTGTAATTTTAGAATAAATAGATTTATTTGACTACTTATCTTGTACTGAAATAATAGCCTGGAGATTCTAAAAAGTTCTTCTCAAAGAGCTATCTTCTGGAAATTACTCCATACTTAAAGAACTTGTTATGGCTGCTTTGTCATAAATGGTTGGTTTACTTATAAATTGTATAGTGCCATACTCTCCAGTTGTCATCCAGTTTTGATCAAGTTCAAATACCTTTTCAGCTTGTCCTTCTAATAGGCCACAAATCAAATCAGCTTTTACGGTTCTTAAGCTTACAAAATCCGTTGGCAGAAAGCCTTTATGACAAATAACAATTGAGTGATGGTCAGTAAAAGTTTATCAACATTAATTTACCTCTTAAACATGTTATAAATTGTTCCGTACAGCTCCATGAAAAATCCCCAATTAGTTTTCTGTAGTTAAGATCTCCCTTAAAAATAACCAGACGGGATTCCGATAATTTCTGATATAATTCAGGGTTAATGTTGCACATTCTAAAATAGTAAAGTGCCTTTGATTAGTGAACCGCAATTAAGCATATCTTCGCATTATTACCTATAGTATTCATAAGGGCTTGTCCAAAAATAATCCAATGGAGCGATTTCAAATTTTTTATGGTTCAGAAGTTCTTGCCATCTTTCCCCATATTGTTTTAAAATAGGTATAGAGTGATTTTGAAGATAGTACAATGTCCAATTTAAATCGTTTATTGTAGCATCGGAAACGAACCAAGGAATAGCTTTTAAATTAAAACGAACTTTTTCCACTAATTTACTTTTTATCAAATAATCAGCAAGGACAAAATCAGTGAAAAGTTCATATCCAGCATTGTCACATACGAATTCCACAACAGCTGGTTTATTACTATTTGTGGACTTTAGACATTCAAAAACCGACTTCGAGTTATCGATGAGAATTTTATTGTCAAAGCTTCGTATAAGATCAAAAGGGTTGTTACCAAGTTGAACCTGCTTTCCAGATGTAATAGATAGATCACAGCGATTGCCCCACAAATTAAGCTGTTTTATAAATAAATATCATTTTTTTGTCATTAATAAAGTAAAAAATTACCTTAATCATCAGTCGAAATGAATCATAAGTGATTTCAATACCTTGAAGAACATTCAGAATTTCCTCAATGCATACAACTGAATTAATGAGAGCATTTTGTTTTTGCTTAGCAAAATAGTCAAAACTTTTTAAAGTTTTAGAGTTTTCGAAAAATGATGATAATCGGCGATACATATAACACTCAGCGTAAAGCCAGCAAGTTTTAAAAAAACTATTGTTCTCTTCGTCCATATTTTGTATAAAGCTGTTCCAAATTTCTATATCAGGTTCTAAATAAAGCAATAACATATATGTATGAATATTAACTATTTTGATCTATAAATGCTTACGTACCATTACCCTCAAAAGGCTCAAGAGCTTTATCAGTTTGAAGTTGGTACTTTAATTTTGATATGGAACCAATAATATTTTTAATTTCTTCTCGCGAATCCTATAAATGTATCAGATATCAAATACACATAAATAAACATCTGCATATGTATGTACAAAAAATGCATATTTTTGCACATATTTACTTTCAATAAATAATATATCGCTACTTTCACGAATAATTACTTTTTTAAATGTTTCTAACTACTCACTAACCTCACCGTACTTTGATATCAGCTCATCCTTATCTTTTGTTATACTGTCAATTATACTTGTAAGTGTTACTGGTAGTCGCGAGCGCAAAGTATAATAGGCGAAACTCCTGCAAAAGATATTTTTTATTTATAATTATGTGTATTTAATCAATTAGTTAAGAGTTAAATAATTAATTTACTGTTTATAGCGGCCACACATTGGAGAGCGTGGAGGGGTATTTAAATTTAAAATACCATATTTGGCGTCAAATTCTGTCGAAGGCGCCTTGGAAGTAGAACTGGACATGCTCCACGGTATCGAATTTTTTTATTTAAAAGATATACGGGGAATGAATTGTACTTTTGATATAGTATAATATTCGACTAAAAATATAAAAAATACAACAATTTTTTTAAATGTAAACACTATACTTTTTAAACTAACCTTAAATGTTGATTTAAATCGCAACAAATCTTTTAAGATATTTATAGTTTTTTGACAGATTTTATTTGATATTGGATCATCTGGTTTCCACTATACGTAAACAATAACCATATGGGTGAGCTGCAACTAGTAATGCCGTATTAAAAAAATGGAAAAGTTATATTTTAAAACAGAACTGATAAAAAACTATTTAAATAAATAAATATGCGGTCCTTCATAACAAATTTAGTGCTATCTGTTGGTTGACAGTTTGTTCAACTTTTCTGAAACGCTGATCATTTGCTAGTGTTAGTTCCAAAATATGTTCATTAGCCATCACTTAAAACAATATTGAAACAATTAACATATATCTATAAAAATCCACCACGGTTGTACTACTATTACACCACGATGGAAATAATTGTCAAATTCGCAAAACTTTACGATTTCTTTTAGTTGAGTGAATTTTCGCACTTTTTATTCCAAAATAATTGTGCAATTATACTTGATTTTATTGGATAAATCGTTATGTACATAAAATGAAAATATAATTTGCATCAACAAGAAATTTAAATTTGCACGGTATAGTGAGCTCTGTAGTTTTGTGAAAAATCTATAACATATTGGCGTTTTTTCGACTGGAGTTTCGGAGGGCGGATATTATTTAGTAATATGGTATTTACATATAAAAAATCTATTGTAAATTATACATATGTATGTCCTCCAAAATGTGAGGGATACACATTTACAAAAAACCCCTATAGGTTTTCAGATTTTTCTGATCAAAGAATATACATATTACATATGTATGTATTTTATAATTTTAGGCAAATAATATGATTGCATTTATATATGTGTGGATGTGTATACATTTACTTATATTGTATTACAAATTACTACCGTTAGAAGAAATATGCAATGGCTCAACTTAGCATTCGGAGAACTCCATGACCGGATGTACTGAATCGTTCTATAATATAACTTATGTCTTCATTGTGGGAAGTTAGCTAGTATGTAAATATAAATCCGAATGATATTAAGTTAATGACGTTATGCTCAGTGCAGTTTACTAAAATCCGACGTATTTTTTCATGTACATATCTATAATGTGTTAGTTCTGTTTAACAATTGTAGTTTTATATTCTACCATAAGGAAACAAAGTAATGTACTGTAAAAGACCCAGCATAAAAGACAATGGCAGGGTTACTATATATTGGAAACTCTAAAATTGCATTCAAATTATTTTGATGACGGTCAGGAATACGAAACTGTCTATTCGAGAGCACGCGCACAATTATTTCTCAGGTGCTTTCCACCGCTACATAAACAATCCATTTAAATTAATTAATTTTTTTTTTAAATTTCTTAAACAACTGTTTTTCAGAAGTACAGGTATATAAAGCCAGCGTTAAAAGAAAGTGTACAACACTTGTTTATTACATTGCTTGTTTTATTTCAGTTTTTGCTAAGTGATATAATGTAACTATTTACATTTTTTTAAATGGTGTTTAATACTCTTCAAATTGATGAAAAAACAAAAACAAAATTCTTACAACAATATGAAAGCCTAAAATAGGTCATACTTCTGCCGTCAAAAGAAAGTATACAAAATAACAATAAATGATGGAAACATATTTTTCGTACTTTGTATGTTTTCCATTTGCTCTAATTATGACTTGCACACGTCGCGACATTGAATTGAGAAGATTTTCTGTTACTTCCGGTAACAGAAAATCTTCTTGTCATTCTTCTGCAATGACAACATTTTCTATCCAAATTGGAACTATCTTCAAAACTCTTCCTTTTAAGAATGGAGAAATCCTACCGATTAATAATCTTTTTGGATTTTTTTTAGATCGAAATTGCGGCCGCAATCGTGGACATCGTACAGGAACTTTTTTACGTGTCATCTCAACAATTTATTTAACTATTATACACCCACTAAATAAACATAAAAATTCTTTTGTATTCAGTATAAATCTTTTTAAAATTAAAAAAACTGGACCGGTTAGTTAATTTAAACATTACAAAAAAATCGTAAAATCAGTGATTGTTCGAAAGGGCACACTAAGGGGCCATCCATAAATTACGTCACACGAATTTAAGGACTTTTTAACTCCTCCCCCCGTCCTTGTCACAAGTTGTCACATTTTGAACTATACAAAACCTTCTTTAGTTCGGATCATGTTTTTAAAGATCGGTAATTCAGTAAGCTTGTGAACGTCAGTGGCATGAGTGTCTGCATTGGAAGATGAATGTTTTCCATTACGAATAGCTACATACATATGTAGTATGAGTATGTTACAGCTTCAGGTGATCCTTCACCATCTTTTTTATTTAGAATTCCCGCATACACCGATGGAATAAGCTTATGTTTTTCAGTGACGACAAAATCATGATCTGACAATTGAACACGGTAATCAGGGTGCATTAATATTGGCGCTTGAGCATTTGCTGCTGTAATGCCTAAAGATACACGTGCTATATCATCCACTGATAAAAAATACTTGGTCTGGACCTAAAATTGAAGCCACAGATTCGAGATTTCATATAGTAGCTGTAAAAAATTGTCCATCCTTATGCTTTGAAATGTGATGTCACAAAGGTTTTGACCCCCCCCCCCCTGCCCCTTGTCACACAATGTCACTTCTGAATGATAAATATGGTAGTAAATATACAATATGTATGTCCTCGCATTTTTATTAAAATAACTCTTACATTGACTAATATATTCGGTATATAGTTTGCTAAGTAGGAAATCACTATATCTAAGATGCTGGACAACGTATCACCAATTCGAAATTGTGTTTTTGTTTTTATTTATTATGATTCGCTACATAACATTATATATGTACATACATACATATTAATACGACATTTTAAACTTTTGCTGTCAAATATAACATGGGGTATTTCACCCATTTTTGACTCTAAACTAACTACAATTATATATATACAATTTTATACATTCACTTAATTTTTCTAAGATTGATTACTTATTGGCCGATATATAAGATAGAAAAAAAACTGTAGTTGAAAATAAATTTTATTATTTATAAGGAAGCAGGAGGATTAACTCGATTTCTGTCCACACAAGGACACAATGTTATCAAAAAAAACGTCCTCTGAATTTCTTTATATTGACCAATATATAATACGTTATGAAATCAACAAGAAATACCCCGATGTTAGCCATTTTTGAAACAACGTACACTGGTCGATTTCATAGGCCAAAAATAAAAAAATAAAAGTTTGAAATTTACCACTGTTTGCATCAAGGCTATTTCTTAAAACACCAATAAAACTACCGGTAAATACATTTTTGGTCTATCCCATTCGTAGGGGCTACGAAAAGCAAGAGAATTGAGGCAATAGAAACACACGGACTGTGCAGTGAAAATAGCTGAAAAATTAGCTCTTATAATAAATTAAATTGCGATTGTTATGATCCCTGTCTCGCCCTTAAATAAATCAAGTTTGTTTATATTAGTTAATGTTTTCTAAGTCTATGCTTTTGATTTCAGCTGCAACTTTTTGCAACTTTCTTTATTATTCATGTTATTCTACCAGGCATGCGATTTTTTGTGAGTTATTTTTTATAATTTTTTTGTATTTATGTGTATGTAAGTATATTCGTGCATATTTTATTGTTTTTATTTTTTTTTTTCATCATACATATATACACATATTTTAGCTTTGGTTTTCATTTTATCATTTTCTCACTTTTATCAAATGTTTGTTTTATACGTACTTTTATTTAGGCACATCATATTGGTGTAAACTTTCACGCCTACATATATATGTATTTTTGAATTCTAGTGTTTAGAAAATGTGTGAAGAAATATCATTTATCACCGAAGCAAATTTAATAAAGCTTCATTATTTACTTATTAAAAGCTTCGTTAACAAAAAACTTGATATTAACTTAAAAAGTTTCAAAGGAAAAACAGTTATCCTGAGCCAATAAAGATCTCAGAATCTGATGTTGAAGTTGATATAAAAAAATTTTTGGACCACATTGTGTCAGAATTGTAATTAATGAACGGAATGAGTCCTCTAATTACCTATTATCAATAGGAATATGTGGCTTTGATGGCAATTCTGGTCAGAGCGAATATAAGCAGAAATTTGAAAATAATAATTTGGAAGACAATAATTTATTTATCACGGCATATGTCCCTGTATAACTGATAATAAAATCGCAAAATGATGAAGAGCACAAACAAATTTGGAAAAACTGCAGAAAGACCTTCGTCCACCCGCTATTGCCGTCCTGTTGGAATTCAATTTCAAAAGGAATGAGTTTAATAAACCCTCAATGCATTAGATTTGCGCTAGCTCCTGCAAAGGAATTAACTTCAAAATATTTCTGGTATTATCTTCCTTCGTCAGTCCGTAAAATTTTAATTCACGCTCCTAATGTTATTCACTATGCACCAGTTTCAATTGTAGAGCTCTCATAAGAATCTGCTGAGTCAAGCAATAAGGACGTTAAGATGTATCGACTCCATCATACATGAAAAAACTAACGGATCGCTACACATCAGGACTTGCTAAACCGATTGCTTTTGAGCTTAGATCCTTTTATCACCAGTCAAAGAAACTATCATGCAAAAGTAAATCAATTTTATTAAAATCAGTTTTTGATTTAGTTGAATAATATTAAAAAAATCCTTTTTTCGTTTATCAAATTTTTTAATTTAATATAATTAATTAAAATTTGTTACCATGGGGGGGTGGCAGAGTGGAAAACGGGAGAGGGAGATTTTAAAAAGCTTTGGCAAAAGTTTCACTTTTATATATGCAGTGGAAGTATTTTTGGCCGCTGATTCCATACAAGACCGACCACTGTGCAACGGCACATTATTATGACAGAGAGTCTCCTCGAATTTCATTTATGTATTCCACAGAGTGGGGGATATTTTCGGTAAAAAGGGAAATGAATTTTTCCTCTTTCGAAAGGAAGATAGCACACTTTGAAGGCACTACTTTTGCAAAATGCAAGTTTCTGACGTAGTTCTTTAATGAGTTAGGACACAAACAACCGTTAGGTGAAAAAACTATAGTACTACGAAAAAAGTTGTATATCAATCAGCCAGAAGGTATACGAATTTACTTGGACTCTAAACTTGGAAATATTTAAAATTAAACAACAAACTCTATTTTTAAAAAAATACAGTATAAATTAACTTGTGAGAATACTTCCAAATCTTCAATAGTTGTATTAAGGTTTTGTTATAGTTTACATTATATACGGTTTTTATTTTATTTCAGATGTCTTAGCCGGTGAAAAACAAAAAATTGGCAGAACTGAATATATAAAGTTTTATTAAGAAATGGCAATGTCAAAGGTCATGCGGGTGCTGGAAAAATCTATTCCACCATCACCTTATAGCGTTCTTTTAGAGCATCGAAATAAGAGTGATAGCATTCTTTTTGAATCTCATGCGGTCGCTTTGCTCTCCACTCAGGAAACTGATGTAATACGAAAGCAGTATGCAAAATTGTGTGATGCTTACGGTTGTCTTGGTGTGCTGCAACTAAATGCGGGAGAAAGTACTGTTTTGTTTCTGGTGCTTGTCACTGGCTGTGTCTCAATGGGAAAAATCTGTGATGTTGAAGTTTTTCGAATTACGCAGACACAATTCGTGGCTTTGCAAAATGCAGCTCCGAATGAAGACAAAATATCGGAGTGTCGCAAGCTGTTGAACTCGGGAACTTTTTACTTTGCACATTCGAATCCTTCGATGATGAGTAGTTTACAAAAGTTTGATATAACTTTATGTGCTCAACGGAGGCAAAAGATATCTGAGACTGACAATCGTTTCTTTTGGAATCGAATGATGCACATACATATGCTCCGTTTCGGTGTAGATTGTCAATCATGGCTCCTGAAGGCAATGTGTGGTTCTGTGGAAGTTCGCACGGTGTATGTTGGAGCTAAACAGGCCCGCGCCGCCATCATATCTCGATTAAGTTGCGAGCGTGCCGGCACACGATTTAATGTTCGAGGTATGTAATGAATGTTTTGTATACCGAATCTAAACTCTATATATGAATACAGGATTTTCTAATAAGACTGACATGATTTCTTTAAAAAAAAAACACACTAATTGTTAGTGTAATCAATGACTTAAAATAACCCTACCAGAAGTAGTCTAATGGTGTTAAAATAAAACTTCTTCGAGGCCATTCAATGTCACGATTTCTTGAAATAATCGAATCTCCACACTTTTCTCGCAATAATTTGGTTGATGCACGTGCTGTGTGGCACGGCGCCCAGTCTTTTTGGAACCAGATGTTGTCAAGATTAACTTCTTCCAATTACAGCCATAAAGAATACGTTAACGGTGTCACCAACTTCATTTCGAAAGAAGTACGTACCGGTACCGATGATTTTATTGAACCAAAAACCACACCTACGTGCCAATTTAGGTGAATGTAATGGTTGTTCAAGAATAATTTGTGGATCTTTGCACAAGAATCGACAGTTTTGCTTATTAATTCGACAAAAAGCGACAATTCGGCAATTGGAGAACGTTTATTTTGATAATAAAATTGAATAATATGTAAATGTTTCCTCTTGCGTATCTCTTTCTACGATAAATTGTAAACATTACTGACTATAATGAAGAAAAAATTACAGATCATATTAAAAATGGCCGAAAGAAAACTTTGAAATCATATCATCCTTATTGGAAAACCCGGCAATAAAGTTTTTTCCTTATATAATTTAGTGCTTTAGTGAAAATATATTCAATTTACTTATTTTTTTTTTTTTTTAAATTTCAGAAACTTATATTTAAATTAAAAACTGTATTTTAGGAATATTTTCACCAACATTAAAATTTAATATATTTTTTTAACAAAATGTATGTTCTGTTATACTATCTGCTATTATGATATATTTTATTTCATAATTATACTTCTTCTTAAGGCACCAACGATGAGGGGCATGTTGCTAACTTTGTTGAGACCGAACAGGTTATATATGTGGATAGTGATGTGACTAGTTATATTCAAACACGTGGATCGGTTCCTCTTTTTTGGGAGCAACCAGGTGTACAAGTTGGCTCACACAAAGTGAAATTATCACGAGGGTTTGAAGCTTCTGCGGCAGCATTTGATCGTCATATGGTGATGATGAAACAACGGTACGGATATCAGGCGATTATAAACCTTTTGGGTACTTCGATGATTGGTAGTAAGGAAGGTGAGGCAATGTTAAGCAATGAATTCCAAAAACACCATAATATGTCCACCCACAAAGATGTTTCACATATTATATTTGATTATCATCAAGAGTGTCGAGGTGGTAATTTTGGTGCGCTTTTGAAACTGAAAGAGCGCTTAGGAGTTTGCGGTGTAAACTATGGATTTTTCCATGCTTCCCAAGGGCAAGCACTACGTGAACAATTTGGTGTTATTCGCACTAATTGCCTCGATTGTTTGGACCGCACCAATTGCGTTCAAACGTTCTTGGGCTTAGACATGCTCAATCAACAAATTGAAGCTTTAAAGTTGGGAGAGAAAAAACAAAATTTCTCCAGATTTGAAGAAATATTTCGGCAAATGTGGGTAAATAACGGTAATGAAGTTAGTAAAATCTATGCAGGTACTGGAGCTATACAAGGTGGCTCCAAACTAATGGACGGAGCACGATCTGCCGCTCGTACTATACAGAATAATTTGTTAGATAATTCAAAACAGGAAGCAATTGATATTTTATTACTTGGATCAACACTATCGTCAGAATTAGCTGATCGAGCTCGAATATTATTGCCATCGAATATGCTGCATGCGCCAACTACAGTTTTGAGGGAAATGTGCAAACGCTTTGCTGAGTATGTAGTTCCGCGTACCTGTCGCGTCGCAGTTGGTACCTATAATGTAAACGGTGGTAAACATTTTAGAAGCATTGTTTTTAAAGACTCTTTGTCTGATTGGTTACTTGATTGCCACGCATTGGCACGAGCTAAGGCTCTAGTCAACGTGAACAATCCATCGGAGAACGCCTGCGATCCGGTTGATATATATGCGATTGGTTTTCAAGAGATCGTTGATTTGAATGCCTCTAACATTGTAGCTGCCAGCACAGATAATGCCAAATTATGGGCAGAGGAATTACAAAAGACTATTTCTCGAGATAATGATTATGTCCTTCTCACATATCAACAATTAGTAGGTGTGTGTTTATATATATATGTTCGACCTGAGCATGCGCCATTTATTCGTGATGTTGCCATTGATTGTGTTAAAACGGGACTAGGGGGCACCACTGGAAATAAGGGAGCATGTGCGATACGCTTTGTTTTTCATGGAAGTTCGATGTGCTTCGTCTGCGCTCATTTTGCTGCTGGTCAATCACAGGTAATAGATAATAGATACTTAGTTCTTTATATTAATATTTAGTTAACGGTTTTTATAAAAGTTATAATGGTATAACTCAAATGCTACTATATATTTGAATGACTTTTAAGCTTGAGTTAGACGCAGTTGTATCTGTTTGGAATAGGTTTTTTACAATACCCACATACATATGTAGTTGTATTTAAATGTATGTACATCTAATAGACAGATTAAAACATTTATATCGGTTTAAAGAAAAACACGTTGTATGGAAATTCGTTTTAAATAACTACCAACGACATCTATTCTCTTCAGATCTGAGAACAGACAAAAATCACAGATGCTCAGTTTCAGAGAATAAGTGTATGCAAAAAAAAGTTTAAGCCTAATTCTGGTAATTTGTTATTGAATTCCTTTTTTGTTGCACTGTGTACTGTTTTGATGAAACGTAAACTTCTTACTTTTATTTTAATGAGACCGTTTTTACGTTATTTCGTTACTGCAACATTCTAGTAATCGAGAGCTAGTAGTTGAATTCTACATCTTCAACATAGTGAATGAAAATATATATCATATAACTTTATTAATTGTTGATTATGCGGTATAGTCCAGACGAATAACTGTGGTTTGAACCTGCATTGAAATTATGGATTCAAGTTTAATATATCTATGTGACATATCAACAAAAAAATCAGATTTATTATGCTTCCAATGCCGCACAAGTTTGATCAGTTCGTTGTTGGTTGTATTCGATTGTCCGCCCTCGCAGTACTCATTTTACTTATAGTTTTTTCATCTTTATAGTGTGCTATCTCGAAGCACTTCATTTTATATTATACAAAATCTTAAATTATTATTAAATTTTACACCCTAGATTATACAAAAGCGTTTCATAAGAAATTGATATCTAGTTGATATTGATTGATATCTCAGGAACTACTTGACCAATTCTGACCAAATTTGGCACATTATTTTGATTTTCTTATGTTTCGATTTGAAAATGGGCGAAATCGGACAACAATCACTTCTACTTCCCATATACATATAAAAATATAAATTCCATATAAGTGTTCAAAACGTTTCCACATAAGTTTCTTTTTAAATTAATTATAGGTTGCTGAGCGTAACGCAGATTATGCTGAAATAACCAGAAAGTTAGCGTTTCCAATGGGACGTACTCTAAAGTCGCATGATTGGGTATTTTGGTGTGGAGATTTTAACTATAGAATCGACATGGAAAAGGATGATTTGAAAGAAGCTATACAGAACGAAGATCTCACATCTGTACTGTTGAATGATCAGCTGCGTAAGGAGCAAGAAGCGGGCAATGTCTTCAGCGATTTTCTTGAAGGAGAAATCAATTTCGATCCTACGTACAAATATGATTTGTTTAGTGATGAATATGATACGTCAGAAAAACAACGTGCACCTGCTTGGACTGATCGTGTATTATGGCGTCGACGTAAAGCTTTGGCAGCAGAAACAGATGTCAATAGTGTCGAATGGAATCCAGGAAGACTTATTCATTATGGTCGCTCAGAGTTGAAGCAAAGTGACCATCGCCCAGTTATTGCCATTATTGATGCAGAAATAGTGGAAATTGATTCACAGCGTCGACGCGAGGTTTGGAGAAACATAAATATTTTTCTTGTTTTTGTAATTGCATACATTTTTGTTTTATCCTTTGATGTTTTTAGGTTTTTGAACAGGTTATAAGAGACTTAGGTCCACCTGATTCTACCATTGTGGTGCACGTAAAAGAGGATGTCGTTTGTGACGACGGGCCAACTATCTATGACGAAGCAGTCATGTCTACCCTTATTCAGGAATTGTCGAAGTTGGGTGAAGTTACTTTGGTTCGATATGTAGAGGACACAATGTGGGTAACATTTCGAGATGGTGAATCAGCATTACATGCGAGTAATAAAAAATATATTCGTATTTGTGGTTTGGAGCTACAACTTCAACTAAAGACTGCAAATTGGCAGCCATTAGTTGACAATGAAATTGAGTTGTGCACAACCAACACAATACCCTTGTGCTCGAATCCTCAAGAACAAGCACAGTTATTCAGTAGTTCACCTGACATTCCGAGACGTTCTAAACAGCCTCCTGGGCGACCAGCACCAGCTCGCCCACCTATGCCACTGTCACCAAAAAGTTCGCCTCGTCATCATCCACACGTTGGAGTTATTAGTGTCGTCCCTGATATGGTGCAATCTAAACTCTCCAAACCTTTAATGACACAACCCTTACAGCCCTTACCAATTTCGCCTCAAAACAATCAAAAGAACAATAAAACGTCTAGCAATGAAAGTATTTCGTCTTCTAAATCACAGTCACCAACTGAAACTCAACAATGTTCTCCATTACATTCGTCATCTGCAGTTTCACCAGTTGAGTTTCCCGATGGACAATTCCCCCCTACTCCTCCAAGGCAAAGCAAAAATTCTACACCAGTATCCACACCAATACGTCAACCGAAACAAGAAGGTACTTCAACTTTTTACGATGGTAGTGCTAACATATATGAAGAAATACAAGAAGAAATGCCAGCGCCTAGACATCCACCACCTCCATTTCCATCAATTGCAAACCAAGAAATTGCTCCCATTGCTTCTGTTGAAAGTCCTCGTAGACAAGTAGTAGGAACACATTCGACACCAATAGGTCCTCCACCACCTTTGCCGGCGCGGCGCGGACCTCCACCCATACCCAATCGCAGTGGAAATGCACCACCACTTCCTACTCGACCAGGCAATAACAATTGAAGTAAGTACTAAAAAGATATATGTACTTTTCACTTATTTTTACATAATTATATTTTATATTCTTAGTTATATCTTCACAATACCTGAGTTTGCATTCTTTGAAGAATAAATCTTGCATAATATGTTTTGATGGTAAATGAACCATTTTCGAACTGGTTCTAGTTAATTTCATACTGTATCACTTAAAATGTGAAGTATCATTAAGTGCGTATACTTTTCTATGAGATTTGAGTAACCGTGAGCTAAAAATCAATGAAATATTATTTTCGCCACTTTGTTTGGCTTTGTACCGTTAGGCAAATAACGTTAAGTTAAAATATTGAGTATGGGGCTACCAAAAATGTGTGATTTCTTTTAGGTATGAATAGACATTTTTATGAAACAGTTTTGGTTGATATATCAACATTAACGTCTTTTAACTTTTTTGATACTTCGTCAACTTATTCTGGAATTTCTTTAATGCAATCCGACACTGGATAATTAACCCGGGGACGAAACCGTTTCCTTAGCCTATATATGTACATGTATACACTAATATACTTTTTAATATTTTTTTTAAAACTAAGCAATTAAAACTTTTATATTACTATTTATATATTTGTCAGGTACTAATTTCAACATCGCACGCTTATACTTCTTTCCCGTGTTATTGTATTGATTGTAGCAAATTTGATGTAATAATACTTACTTTGAGGCATTAATGGATTTATTTCTGCAACATGAAAATAATAATAAAAAAGTGTTATATCTTCAACTTCTATGGGAACCTGGCATAGCTATTTTATGAATTTCATCACAATGAAAAATTTTAAAAAGAAAGAACTTTTATGCCAAATAAATAGAAATATGAAGAAAAATTAAAACGTTTTTCATACGTACTTATTTCTTTATTGCATTAGTAAAACTTCAGATTTATTTGCTTTTCAGTTGTTATTTGCAAGCGTATTATATGATGCGTATTTTAGGTATCTACATACGTATGTAGTATAAAGTTTTAAACCATCACATTATTATTGTTCAAGTGGTGTTGCTGGAGCTATAAAATTGAATGTAAAACCATAATTATTATGATAATTATATCTAAGTTATTAAATTTATTAGTTCTATATTTTTATAGTTTATTTTTAATAGAAATAGACTGCAATACAAAAGCTGACATTCCGTAATACAATTGAATTTATCAGATAAACTTTTAAAAGAGTATAATATTCGCTATCCAAAAATGTAGCCTGTAGCCACTTAAGGTAAAACTAGTCAGAAAAGCTCAAATGCAATTAAATGAAACAAATTTAGATATGTATATTTATACTAAGTTTGCTTAATTGTTAAAGAAAATAAAATTCAATTCAATTAAGTTAAACCAAATAACAAAGTTAAATTACATAAACAAATGCGTTTATGTTGATATTGTTGAAAGTATTTTATAGTATAAATAAATATAGCAATGTAAACATGCAGGTCAGGAAGTTATTGTTGCTGCTAGTAAAATCCACTACTTATAACATATTAATCTCAGTATGTGAACGTAGAATCCTAAGGCTTAATTTAGCATGATATTTGTGCATTGTAATGACATATAAAAAATTGCTTGTCTTTGGTTAAAATTTATAATTAAATAAGTATAGGCGAAAGCCCATGCACATTTGAAAATGTTAATTATAATCCCTATAAATGTTACATTGTAAAAACGCATATACATATAAATAAAGCTATAATAAATCAATATACTAATATTGCAATTTCCTTTAGTTTGATTATGTTGAGCTAACCCATATATGTATGTATATAGATATGTAAAGTTTCTAGTAATTCACTTATATAAAATTGTTCTAAAACCAGTCTGGTAGAGGTTCTTGGGGAAGGTTTTTGTAACTTGTGAGTGATGTACAAGGACGTTGTTGTCGCCAAAATTCTTGTCGTTTTATTAGAAAGTTAACAGCTTCATTTGCATGATTGGAAATATTTTCCGAGTTTGTATCGGCTCGAACTAAATCCGGGTGTTTCAACAGTTTTTCTAAATACTCCTTGTCAACGCATAATTCACCTAACAATTTGCGAGCGTTGAGTCGTTCAATTTCGTCTCTGGATAGTTTTGGGCGATTCGAATGTTGTACATTTTTTTGAGATTGTTTATTGCTGTTAGATTTAGTAGAAATTTTATTATTCGCAGACTTGAGTGCAATGTTGAGCGATGAACATTTACTAGTTCCTATAGTATTCTCAATGGCTTCTTGAGTTTTTTGAACACCCAATCGAAAGGAATATAATTCGGGACGTGCGCGTAAGCCTTGGTGGAAGAACATTAGACTCTGTTCGAATTGACCAAGAAAATAGAGGGATTCTGCTTTTTGGAAAATTGCTCGAATATTATTTTTGTCTTCAGTGAGTGCAGTTTCCGCATCCTGTAATGCTTTTGATGGCTCCCCTAGCAAAAGGTAACATTTACTTCGAGAAACCAACGCATTTATGTCAGTTCCATTTAGTTCGAGAGCCTGAAAATGTAAATAAAGGATACGTTTAATATAAAATTTTATAATAAATTGTATGAGTAATTATTAAGACTAGTTCCAATTGCTCGAACCTGTGAAAAGAAATATACGGCGTTTTCTGGATTGGCGTTTTTAATTTCTTTCAACCCCAATGCTATAATGGAATTAATGTCTGCCTCATCCGGTATTTGCATGATTTCATTACGATCCTGTTTATGTTTTATTTGCAGGCTTTGTTTAATGTCGTAAGTGCCGGCGCTTACAGCTGCTGCTCTATCTTTATCAGTATAGAAGTCTACAAAATTTTCTTTTGTTTTTTTTTTTAATAATTGATCCTCGGTTTTTCTTCGCGCAGCACGCAATTCTGCCTCAATACGGTTTCCGCGACCTCCAACTCCACTTTTTTCTACATCGTCAGCAAATTTTACAGTCTTGCGATTGCTATTTAAATTTCGGCCACCTGGGATAGCGTTAGACAAGCTTTTCCCATTATAAGAATGTCTTGTACGTGGCGAAGAATAGTACCGGGCTTGATTTAGTTTGCGTGATGATTCATCTATTGACTCTTCGTCTGCAGTTATTCCGATTCTTATAAAACTTTGAAGTAATTCTTGTTCTTTATCAACATCTAAAATGTTTTTCATAACACTTGACATATTGGCGGAAAGAAGTTTGATCCAAAAAATACGCCTATGAATATGCTAAAACTGAATTTTCCATTCAACATTTACGTTTAAAATTTGTTCAATGAATCCACAAGCATATCTGTATTAGGTTATTGCTCGAGAAAAAATCATATGGGTGGGACGGAAGTTAAAATGTACATGAGCGTATAATTATCTAAATTCTAACACAATAAATAAATCCTTTTTAGGACATATTTTCCTATACAATTGTATATATATATTTTATCTTATTATAATTTGGTAGTATTGATATCTAAGAGCTAGCTAAGTCAAGAAATTGACAAATGTCGAGATTTGCTTTCCTTCGATGATTAATGCTATTTAATATATTATACAACCCTAATGTGAAATACGCGTTGTTAAGTGAAATTAAAGTTTGTGTTGCTTGGGAACATGTGATAATCGATAGCTAATCTACCAGATTTGGAAAATTATATATTGTACACATTCGGCTAAAATTACTACGAATTTGTGCAAATGTATGAATTAATTGCAATTTAGGTTTAATTTTAATAGCCTAATAGACGATAAACGTCTACGAATTTGTGAGTTACATGACGTTGTGTTGCATAATACTTTCATTTTGTAATTTCGTAGTATTATCTGCTATGATCACTATTTAATCCATATATGTATGTATATATATCCCCAGAGTTACTGTTAGGCAACTTAATTCACAATTAAGTTCCGTTCAAAGATCAATCCGTCAGGCAGATTTTTTTTAATTCAAAACGTTACTTTTTAAAGATGATGAGACGTAAGAAGCTCGCAAAATAATATAATTAATTAAATGATTTCAGAACCTAAGTTAATTTATAATAATGAAATTCTTGAGAACTAGGGGAAAAATTTTTGTTTATTCCAACTAAATCTTGTTTGTGTTAAATATTAATTGTGGTTTTAGGTAAAATGTGGTTTTCAATGATCTAAGACCGAATTAATTGTGTGTTCAGTTAAAAGTTATATGTATGAGCATACTTTAAAAAGGAAATGGGAGAATTTTCTGTCGGAATCTTTTTTACTGCAACTTAACGGGTATCACTTGATATTTGTACTTGTTTACTACATTATATATTCATATCGGCTTAGTTGATAGATAGATGGATAATTAGAACAATTAATAAACACTAAAAGATCTGAAAACATTCTACCAGACGAGCTACACGACAATGAAACGAAAGAAGAATCTTTATTTATACATACATATGTAGGTAAATGAAAGCATTACCAAGTGAATAGTAACGGTCTACGATCATGTGTTTCAAAATTATGACACAAAAATTGCTTTACACTAAAATTTCCTCCCCTTGCCTTGATCATCTGTATCGAAAATACTTGCTTTGAAAATTCACATGCGCTAATAGGAAATAAAATAAAATAACAAATTAAGTGCCTATTTGTTTTGTTAACACCATGAAAAAAATTTAATAAATAAAAAATTAGGCATTATTTATGTATACAGTTCTGCTAATGATACATTTATTTAAACGAATATTGGATTCTCTGATATTTCTATGGTATGATGTATTCACATAATCTGTTCCGAAGGGCGATGTTCCTTTAGTCCAGAACTCCGAATTTACTTAAATATTGGGAAGTAAAATTTGTATTTTGTAAATATTTAATAAATAAATAAATTTAGCTTTTTGTGATTTCAACTTCACCGTCTTTTGCATTAAGTACCTTATTGTAACCTATTAAAGCTTTATCGTATTCTCGAACTTTCATATGATTGTGAGACTGATCACATAACAGTTTAATGCAGGTCTCCAGTTCCTCCAACGGGTCGACTTTATTTCTTCTACGCGGCATTATGCACTATAAAAAACGTTAAATATACAAAATTATATTTATTTTTTATGCCAACCGAATGACTTTACATAGCTATTGCTTCCGAGATACTGACAAGTTGGCGAATATTTGAAGTTAATTGTTTACTTGGTGCTTAATGAAATGTAATCAAATGGGACAAAAAAATACTTGAATAAATGGCAAAAAACTTTTTCAAGGAAAACTTCGACTGTGGAAATCAACGCATTCAAAAGTATGTAAATAAGATAGCTTGTAGGAAATGATCCCAATTTAAAAACATGAATTATATTTTCTTAGGCTTGCTTTTAATATACGAGTATGTATAAAACTCCAAATATTTCTCTGAATAAAATGTTTAATTGTAATATATACATATATCCCTATGGTAAATTTTATTTTGCGAAAAATGTGCATGTGTGTACGTAGTATGTAGATGAAAAAGCGAAAATATAACTTAAACAAAAATATTGCAGAAGTAGACCTGACTAAATTTATTATTCTGATTCAAATCTTCAACTTGTAAGCATCAGTGTACAATTACAAATCGATGAAATATAATATATTTGCCAGACTACCGAGGTAAAATAATTAGTTTATCTGCTGATTTGAGCTATATAAACTGCGTTTTATTTTGCTCTACAGGGATGCCTTCACCACTGAGTAATATTTACACAAACACGCAAATTCGGAAATGATGACATTTAGAAGTGCACCAATTCATCTAGGTTGCATGCTATGACAAGCAGTAATAAAATTTAATAAACAACCATTAACTATGACTATGTAGTTTTATATTAACTCGTAAGTTTGAGTAGTTGTTGCTTTGCCTGCTTGTCGGTCTTTCAACCGGTTTCCCCGCTTAATTCTCTTCACTCACAATTTACAAATTGCTTTGATTGTCCTTTGCTTAATGTGACAATTTCCTAAAGAACTTAATTGCATGGGGAGGGAGGAAATGTTCCTGAAAGTTTTTGTTTGCAAAAAATGGTTTCCATTTTTTTACATATACATACTTATATGTATGTGCGTAGTATATGGTACATTTGTATGTAGTGCGTATGCTACACAGTATATGTATGTATTTCCTCAGAAATATTTCAACTGTTATAATTTATGTTGGTTTTTATTATGTACTTAATGTATTAGCTTTGATTATAAATCAGCTCGTATGATAATTGAATTAAGAATAACGATGTTTATATCATGTCAAAATTGGCAGAGAATGTGATTTTTCAGCTCCTTTTGCTATTGAAAAATATAATTTCGTATGTAAAGAAGTAGTTTTCCTTGCGGTAAATGCAAAGGTATTATTGCATAAACCAAAAATGTAATATAAGTACCTATGTTACATACTTTATTGAGATATTAAAATATTAATTAAGTATTATATATACATACATAAAACTACATAATAACCTAATGCTTCTTGTTTTGTTTATCATTAATATAGTTTTCCGCAATTTTAAGTATCTTCAATTGTAATTTGTATTGGGTGTTTTAAAGTTACCAAAATGTTCGGCTTTGTTAAACATATGGGCAGAATTTTGAAAAAAGAAAAACACTAAGAAGAGGTAAAAAATTATTATAGTCAATATTTGAAAGAAGAAATCCGATATATCATATATATGTACATACCTACACACATATATGGATATTCCTACACATGTGTGAGTACATATCGACACCAAATCGTACATTTTAATATACAGTCTTTTGATCATGAATATATTATGTATGTACGTATTTATGTATGTTATGAAAAAGAAGTAGCATTTGTTTTTATTTTTATTTTATTGGTTTATTAAAATTTCTTTTATTCATGTAAACTTCCTACTGCTAATGTACTTTTTGCTACAGACAGCACGGTTGTACGTTCTTCTGTATGCAACTCCATATAAGAAATTACATACATATGTATTTAGATAATTTTATACTTAAAATGGATGTACATACATACATATGTATGTACTTAATCAAAGCAGGTGGAGAAATGCACAGAATTTTATGTATGTATGTAGTGACGTTGTTTGCACTTTTGTGGGTCTCTCAAATGCAATTATGCATTTCTTGTCTGTTTACGTTGGTCTGTACATAAGTATGTATGTTTTCACTGATTATTTTGTTACAGCTTATGCGAATAATTTGATCGAACTTCATCGTAATATTTTCTTAATAGGGTCAACAAAAGACGCGCTTAACAACATTTATCATTTTTAACATTCAAGTTTAATTTTTTACCTTAGTTGTGTTCTTTGATAAACTTGAAGAATACATAGAGGGTTATGTATAATTGCTTTTAAAAAAAATTAAAATGTAGCATGTGGTCATTATAACTACATAGGTATGTATTTTGAAAATTGATAAAAATTGCTCGGATTAACAAAACAATAGTATTCAGTATGTTGTTAACGTAAAACTTTCAAATAGTTAGAGAATGAGACGAGAAAAATATTGTTACTCATTATCAGCAACTTCTATTTTGTGTTGCACAGTGCGCTCACACGCGTAACTAGAGTCGGGCAAATTTCTGCCATTCCCACCGTATCATTATCTCACATTCTTGGACGCTTTATTTACGTGGATACCGAAATTTTCATTGCCTAATTTTTATTTTATAAAATATTTTTTTTTTTTATATTATGCAAATTTATTATATTTATTCAGTATTCACTTGAAGCTGAGCGCAATTGTAATCATTCCAAAAATTTCAAAATGAAATGGAGCATCAAATTATGTAGCAGCGAATTGTTACGCAGTAACATTGTTGTATATAACAGACCACCTAACATGTATATATGTATGTTCATATAATTTCTATTAGCACATATGCGCTATAATATGTATATTAATATACTTACATTAGTACGTAAATGTTAAGGTTTAGTTAATCATATAGTTACAACCATTCTACACTATAGCGAGAATAGTTGCAGTTCGGCAAGCATATACCGAAATATACATTAGGAATGGATATTGGATACCTACTGCATACAATAATATACGTATAATATCGATTACTCTCAGCCCTTGTTATAGTACGCAGAAATGTCAAAATCAAGAAACTCAAGCTCTTAAGCAGTTGACTACATTTCTTAAAGAAAACATTTTTTATTATTTAGGAGGGTTTTTAACTGAATTATATACTAAAATTGATATCAAAAAAACTCGTTGGTTTAAACAAGTGCTTTAAGCACTTTTTGAATTTTGTAAGTAATATTTATTTTCATATTTTTTGTATTAATGTGATTAAAATAATATTTATAATTGTAAGAATTGTGTCTAAATGCTGCATCCTAAGAAACTAATTATTCTGATTGTATAAAATTGCCAATATTAATCAAAGTGAAAAACTGGGTAGTTTTAGGACGAACGTAAAAATTAGTTTAAATCCATTAAAAGATTTTAAACCCTATTGAAAGAATTTATTATTAAATTCATTGTTTTCTATTTTTCCATGCTTCATGTTACGATTCCTAAAATATAAGTAAACTCAAGGTTGTTGTCTTCATACTGTTTACAGGCAACCAAGCGGCAACTGTAATTCAGTAGTCTTCCGCTACGGTGGTGTTCTTTAATATTTTTTAAATTACTAAATTTCAATCCCGTCGTTTTGGCAGGAATTACTTTTTTCATTAATTATTGAACCAATTTCCTCCTATATGTAATGTAGATTATGGATGGAAATTAAAGCCTTAAATATTTTCTGTAAATAGCGAGTAGCGGAACTAATCCATCTTCTCCAATTTTTGTATATTGTAATAATATAATTAATTAACCGCTTTACAAATAATATATTATAAACAGATCATATTATGCTATACATATGAACCTTCGTATTTGGGCTTTCAATACAAAATTTGAGATAAATAAGTTGAAAATAATGTTAAAACGGGTGGTAAAACGGTTTCTGTTGGATGTAAATCATTGGCCGGTTACCTTTTCAGATAAAATTATTTATAGGTATAGTGGTTATAAGAAATGCTGTGAAACAAGGTCCTAATTTTAAAAGTTGTATAATGCATCAGAAAAAATTGATTGCTGATTGATTGCGCTGGAAAATACATACATATGCTTATACTCTGAATATGTGTTCTATGAAAAAGACCCTACTATTCCCTTCGCAGTTTGGTGATCTGTTAAGACGTTAATAAGAAATTGAAAATGGTATTCTGTCTAAAGTAGTAGTTAAAATCATGGTGTACTACAATCACTAGTGCAAAGCCCTTAATGTGTGTTTCAAGAAAGAGAAAAGTATGGGCACTACATATTTTTGTTGTGAAGAATTAAGAGTTTACAATATTGATATAATTATTATTGAATTGTAAACACTTTTTACATAAGAAGAGAATGTGAATGTTTCAGTTTGTTTTTATTAATTTTATAATTCGACCAACCGCCGTACATAACAGAAAGCAACTCTGTTTGTCTGTTATGTTAATTTACATAAATACTTCTCAATATATACATATATATATATATATATATATATATATATACATATGTATTTTAAGATAAAACAAATGTATGTGCAGCCACTTAAATAAGTGTAATTAAATATATTTTTTTTATGAACTGAAACTTGATACTTAACTGTATTGTAATTGTCAGCCTTAAAAATGTGTTTTTCACACAGTTTTTTTAGTGATTGGCGGTTCTTATCATCATGGCGTTTATGTATGTGCGTTAAAATGTTTTAAAATATAAATTTATTTGTAGTATTAATTTAATATGATTTTCTATTCCATAGGGTTATTGCAATTTACTAAGTTTAATTATTCATTCTCATAATATATTTTATAATTGTTATACATGTTTTCATAAACTTAATTTCATTATACATGGTTAATTTTATTTATTATATTTGTGCACTTCGTAACTTCAATATGTGCAATTATGTTTTTAATGACTTAATTCAAACAAAGTGTTGAAAAATTTTTTAAAATTTTTTTAAAATAATACTCAAAGTTTTTATCTGAAAATACTGAAATTGCTTATTTAATTTTTGAAAGTAAGCTCATAACAATACTTTGTTTTCTAAGCAAGTAGAGTATACATATCTGCAGCGCTTGAAATAAAATACAATTTCAAACTTGACTGAGTACAAAGTAAGAAATTCCATTTATTGTATGTTAGTTGTTAAGACAGTTCTTTCAGTTCTTTGCGTTTGCTTTGTTTAAAGTAATATAAACCAGGTTTATCGACCAGTTAAGAAAAAGTAGCTCGGGGCCGTCGACTTGATAAATATTTGCATATAACTAGGAAATTTGTAATCCACGACGCTTAAAAATTTATTGCATAAAGAATTTTATGAGAATGTACGATATATTTCAGCATAGGGTAGTCATTTTTAATTCTGCATGCTTTTTACTCATACATGCATAAGCACATACATAAGTATGTATGTATATATGTATATGTTATGTAGCTTTTGTATTCAATGTGATCGGTGGTGTGGTGTTTTAGGAGTTGTACCTACGTTACGCAAGCGCCCCATTGTACCGACATTTACCACGCCTCCGCTCATGGCAACTGTACCGCTTGCATTTTCGATGGCGCTACTCCCACCACCTTGGATTTGCATGTGTGTACGTATTTGCAGTTGATATTGTTGGTGTGGGTAGTGCAATTGTTGTTGGTTGTTTTGTTGAGCTGACTGAATGTGATTTAGCTGTTGTTGTGGTGAGTGTTTGATGTCGTTACAATCACAAAATTGTGGGGGTGGCGCTAGCACTATATTTTCGGCACTAATGGGTACAGATAGAATGGTTCGGCCACTACTAGATGGTATGGCGGCATTTAAAATCGGTTTGTTGCTGTTACTACTATCGCCAGTGGAGTTCAACTCGTAGCGGTCGCTGTCCGATTCAATGGGTGGTGGCAACTGCATTAAAGAGACAGCTGCACTGCGGCTAGCGCGTTGCATAGCAATGGCCGCTGCCTGTTTTCGGGTCAGTGAATTGTGACGTTGGAATCCCTTCGCAGGTGGTGACGGACTCAAATCGCCTTCGTCTTCAGAACGTTGTTCATGCTCCGATTCATATTTTGCATCTTTTCCTTCGTGCTGCGATTTTTTGTGCAGCTGTTGTTGTTGTTTGGTAACAATGGCAGCCGTATTTGTACCTGTAACACCAGCGGCTGCTGTTTTTGCTTTCAGTATTTGTTGTAAATGCTGTTGATGCAATTGTTGCTGATGATGATGATGCTGTTGTTGCTGCTGCTGTTGCAAAAATATATGTTGCTGTGTGGCGAGCAGTTTCTGATTTGGATGTAAATGTTGTTGCGGTATATTGACAGGCAAAATTGATGACTGCTGTTGCATAGGCTGACTTGAAAGAAGCTGTGGCTGTACATGCCCCACCCGACCACTGACGCTTTGATGACCTTTATTCGCACTCATTTGTTGACTTTGTATTACTAATGATTTAACTTTTGTTGCTGATATATGTTGTTGCTGTTGTTGTATTGCAGGAGCATGCTGCTGTTGAACCATTTGTTTAACGGTCACTGTAGTAGCCGTTGCTTTAGCTTCAAACACAGCAGCAGTGTTGGCAACGTTGAGTGTTGGAATTTTCGACGCGCTTGAAATTTCTGCTGTGTTAGTATCTTCAGTTTTTTCTTTTAACGTTGGTGCTACAGGTGTTGAAAATATCTCCACTTCGGCAGCACTGGACGATGGTAATGTTAAGGAGCTCTTTGTCTTACAAATGATACTAATATTAGATGGTGAATTAGTAGCAATGTCCTCTCCGATTATATTCGAATGTATAATTGCTGCTTTTCCTAATTTGGACCCTAGAGTTTCTTCATTTTTATTAGCTTTAGGGTCTTCAATAATTGTAACATTCGGTTTTTTCTTAATCGTATCAGTAGTTCTGGTAGTATTTCCCTTCACATTTGCGCCAGCGACTTCTTGGTCGCTACTTACACCTGACGAGCTATTATCACCTTCCTCACCGATTACTTCATTAACCGGCTGATCATTGTTTTTATTATTATTTTTCTGATCCTCGGCAGTTATTCCAGCTGATTGATTTTGTCCCGGAGCACCAGCTACAGGTCTTTGAGGATTTTCGCTTTTCAGAAAACCGTTTGGTGATGATTTTGATTGTTTCAAGTTGCTGCGAACGCGTTGAATCTCATCAACGGATAACGAGTGCGAAATTGAAGTAGATCCAGTGCTACTCCCGCTGAAATAGGAAGCAACATTATAAATTTTTAAAACAGGTATGACACATTTAATGTTTATTATTTTTGTGGCTTACCTTGCTTGACTGTTTCCACTAGTGTCAGCAATGTCTACAAGTGTAATTTTTTCGTTTAATTTAGTATTTCTGGCGACTAAAATAGAATTCTCATCCTCATCGTCCGACTCACTAAAACTATAATCTGGCTCTGGTATTGGAGGTGCGTGACCTGCTCCAATATTGTTATTGTTATTTGTGGTGCAGATTTCAGAGTTACCATTCTGTTGACCTGCATCATAATGTGTTTTCTCTAGTAGTTGCGGTTGCTGCAACATTACCTGACTAGTTGTTGGTTGTGCATATTGACTACTAGACTTTTGTGCTTGTGTAGATGGATTTGATCCTGCCTGTGGCGAAGAAGTTACTTGTGTATTCGGGGCCGGAGATTGGTGCTGTTGCTGTTGGTCATTTTGAGATTGTCGGTTCTATAAAGTTTGGAACGTATTATAAACTTTTATTGGTAAAATTTTTAAAATTTTTCGTACACACCTCTTGAGATTGTCGTAACTTCCATGCCATCACATTTCGTAACTCCTGTGGCGAGGCATATATTTTAGCATTTGTTAAGGGATTGAAACTCGATTGAATACCATCAATGGCTGCTGAAGTGACGGCATCATTTTCGGCACGCTTCTTTAACTTTTGCTGCAACGACAACGTTGACTCATACTCCGATGTGCTGCGAGTCTCCACTTTAATAACTTGCCCAATCGGTGGTGGGGGTGGTGGGTGTGTAGGCGGGGGTAAAACATTTAAACGTTGCAAAGAAGAATGAAGAGTGGCAACATCATCTTGCGAGTGGTGTCCTTTATTTGCTGCTGCCCAAATAGTCGAGACTGATCCATTTAAATGCGTATTTAAATCTGGTGTTGAATGGAATCGTTTTAAGTCATGACCATTGGATTCGCCCACCGACGGTATGGGGCATGGTTTACAACGCATAGTTCCATTTTTAATTTTTGCCTTTCGTTTCATTTCGGCAACACTACCGTAAACTAAAGGCGCCTTCATCGGCGAATTGGTATTTGGCGGTGGTGTAGCAGGTCCACTGTCTGTACCAGACTGAAACCGAGATGTGGTCATCATTGTAGAGTAGCTGTTTGAACTATCCATTGTTTCACCCTGTTGACGTTGGAAAAGTTCCTCCAGTTCTGCAGCAGTTATGCGGCTGGATGTTGGTCTCGCCTTTATACTTGCGGTACGTAACTGCACTGGCGTTCCTGGATGAGTTGGTGTGGGTGTGATTATTGATTCGACGGATGAAGATTTAGTGTGTGGTACGTCGCCGTCATCCTTTTCCCCTCCATTTTCCAAACCTGCCACCATTGATTTCGCTCTTGCTCGTCCAACGCTTAGCGTTGTTTTTGGGTCTCGGCGTGGCGGTATCGGTGCTGGCATTCGACTAACTACGCTACTTCCAGCACTGATACTACCAGCTGTATTGCCAGGACCCAGTGACATTTTTCGCGGTAAAGTTGCACATTGGCGATGCGATGCTTGTGGTGTATTCGGTCCGCTTGATAACTGATAAATGCTAGGTAAGAATTGTGCTCCAGCTTGCATTTGGTTAGGGAATTGAGGGGAAATAACAGTCATAGATACAAGCGCCCCAGCGGAACGTATCATTTCTACGACTTTCTCATGGGAAGCTGCTCGTACATCTTCATTGCCGATGGCCAGGAGAAAATCTCCGGGACGTAAACCTGCCATGTCAGCCACACCTCCTGGATCCACATCGTCTAAGTATTGTAGCGCTGGAAACCGATCTGTTGGTTTTAATTGCATTAGTGGTGAGGAAGCCTTAGCTCCACGTAATATGAAACCAAAACCACGTTTTGCTCTGTGTAGAATAATTGTTCGCGGTTCATTTAAACCTCTGGAATTGGTTAGTAGAGAAATTGAATAGCTTAAAAATGCAATATTATACCAGTAAAAATAGTATATATCCAAAGAGCAAAGTCGAATAAATACATTATCGAGCAAAGAACTCCAACTTTCAATAACGTAATCGTGACATTGCATTTTCCAACAGTACAAATTATAAAATACCTATACCTATACGTATATACTTACACTTTTTTCAATCGAGGAGCCGTAGCGCTGCTGAATTGACTAACTAAATGTAAAGTGTTGTGGTATCCGGCTTTCATCACTGAGTCGGATCCGTTGCTATTTAATGACATAGAAGGTGAGTGCTGCGTATGGCCTGGCGCAATAATGTTGAGTGAAAGCGTATCAACACTGTTATTAGCCGCATTAGTAGTAGCATTACCGCTGATACTGAGCTGAGGTGACCTTAGGGGGTTCGCTACGTTATTCACTGAACTCCCGGTTGAAGCGTGTGGTAGATAAGAGGACTGGCAGCTGGTGTTATTGGTATTGTTACCAATAATAGGGATTACCGTTGTGTTCTTTTGGCGTAAGCTCACTTCCTGTACACAATCGACGGGAAAAAATCCGGATTGGTTTGAACCACGAATGTATCCTTCCAGGAGGCCACAATCAGTGGATCCCACCACCTCAATAACATCTCCTGTCTGCAATGAAATATGGCCTGGTGCATTACCAGAGTATGGTTCCATGCACACCACGGTGGTACTGGGATGTCCGATTGAGCATGCAGCAGAATCTGAATTGGTACCAACACCAGATGAATCGCTGATTAAATCACTAGTGTCACCAAGTGATTTGTCTAAATATGGGCAAAGAAATGCGTAGTATGAGAAACATAATTCTTTGTTTGTAGTTAACTCCTGAATGTTTTAAAATTAACAATCATATTAAGTTTAGCGCCCTGATACGCTATTGCATATTTATATTAATTCTGAATTTTTCGTTGTTTTTTTTCCTTTCCCACTAAAACTTATTATGAACAAAAATAAATAATGTCTTTAATGTCTGAATACCGCAAACTTTAACAAATATTCCGGTATAATAATAACTACTTCTGCTGTTATACTAAATTGCTTATATGCAACTCTCCGTTGCATGATAAAATGCTACTTGATATATGTAGATAGATACTAGATTAAAATCATACCCATGCTATTAAAATATTACAATATTAACTCAAAGATAGCAACAAAATTAAGAAAAATATATCTATATCCTTAATATCCATGAGTGTTCAAGAATACTTACGCGAGTACATGTTGGATAAACGATGGTAACATTACCATACTCTAATAATAATTATTATTACTTTGTAAATGATCTCTTTCTATTCCGCCATATTTTCTTACTATTAGTGGTAGTTATACTCATGCTCGACTTTCTATTATATATGTAAATGAGATTGCTGATACACATTAAAAACAATCTAAGTTGGAGAACATACATACATACATATGTGTTTTTTATTCTTGTGCATAACATTGCGAAAGTATTTACATAATAACAACGTCATACTTTTAAAACTTCCGACTGTCTTTCTCAGCGAAATTAGGTTCTCACAAAAATGCATCATCCGCTCGGAAGAGACTTAAATTTTTTGAAATCTCGACTAGTCGGACAATATCATTACGGACACCAACCATTCAGCAAATAGCATCTGATCAAAATTGACTCGGATTGGTCCATTTCACCTACGCGCGGAAGCCGACTCGATATTTTTTTCTTTTTTTGGCATAACTTTTTTATGTTGGTGTGCAGAAAAGATTAATTACGTTAATTAGAGCGTGCTTGCCTGGCGAGGTTGTTTGAAATGTTGTGTTTCTGAGGAATAATGTGGAATCTACGGAAGCGTCTACCTCGATGGCAGTTCAAACGTTTTGGGCATGAAGCATGTCAATGTTAGACTCATACCAAAATACATGAATCTTTTGCAAAAAAGACTTTGAGTAGATGTCGCAATAAAGATGCTTGGCAGCGTAGTTGAGAACCGCATATTCAGCGTTCCAACCATTTAAATTCACTGAATGTCATCCCAGCCGATGTTTGTAACAAGTGTTTGGGAAGTTGGATTAAGTGTTGGAATGCAAAAGATTCAAAGCATTTTTCTTTTGCCGCAACAAATCGTCGAAAAACGTTTGTATATACCATTAACATATGTAGTATGTACATTTTAGTTATATGTGTATTTTTTTATTTTGTTTTTTATTATTTGTGTATAATTAAATTAAAGCAAGTCAGACGGATTCCGTCAAAACTAATGACTTCTGTATGAATAGAAAATGTTTAAAATACTAACAAAAATTGTATTCCTTATTAAAAAAGTAAATTGTATTAATGTGATTTCGACCTATGAGATATGATCTTTCTCCTCATCTAGATGACTACATATACATACATATATGCATATCACATAATTAAATGTGCAAATGTACTTACATATGTAATTGAAATGTAGAAAATAATGAAAAATATAAAGCAAGAAAATAAAGTCATGACGAAACAATAAAAAATAATATTCAATACCTGTTACAATGCTGATGTCATCTTCATGTGAGCGATGTCCTGACGATCCTTCGGAGAGACTTGAACTTGCCGAGCTATAAGGAATATGCTCGGATGGACAAGGTGACGGTGGTCCATTATGAAAACATGTGTTGTTCCGTGGCAAGGTGCCCATCAGGCTGCCAGCGCAACTACTTTGGCAGCTGCCACCTGGCCAGCCCACAGCTGACCGACGTTTTGGATTATACCGAGGTTGTCCGCGAAATGGAACTAAGGAATGTGGTGGGAGTTATTTACTTCTTGTTATGTTTTTTCACATACTATTATGCACGTAGTTACATTTTAGGTCCTTTACTAATTTCTTTTCACACTGTATTCTGCTTTTATGTAAATACTTATTAATTATAAATAGTAAGCCATAAACTAGGCAAGTAAGAAATGCCTAAGTTCGGGCATGTAAAATTCCCGCGATTTGCTAGGATCATGGCAAAAACGTTTAGGTTTCCCGGAAGGAATGGCTAAGTCAGGGTATAACCGAACATTTCATACTCTTGCAATTTGCCAGGATCAAAGCCAGTGCATAAGATTTATATGTTATATGGGTCCCAGGGCAAGTTTTCTCCCGAGTTTATCAATTTTAGGCCCAAAGATGCACCGTTAGTAGAAAAATACGCCATCTCAGTTTCATTGAGATAATTCACATGTTGGCCGATATATGCGATATAAAGTCAACTAGAAGTGCACAAATTATTCTATTAGGTATGTGGTGGCTAAAGAAATTATTGATCCGATTCAACCTATTTTTTTGACAATACAGACATACTATTATATACTATAAGAAAGGCTTCTTCTATAATATATCTCACAGATTGACCGATATTATCAATAAAAATTTCACAACTTTGATAAAAATTTTCGCTATCTGAGGAGTCGAAAAGTTTTGGTCCGATTTGAACACTTTTTGGTCATAAGGTGGTCTACTTGAAACGCACTATTCTTGCATAGTTGTATCCCCATGCTCTAATTGGTGCTTAATTTTCATTTTGGAAAATGAAAGAATCAGATGGAATTTAAAATGGATATGTGGTCTGATTTCGTTTATTTTCGCACTGAAACATAGAAATGTCAATGTAACATTATATCTCCAATTTGGTCGATATCAGTCAAGTAGGTCCTAAGATATGGCTCTTTTGTATCATCCCAGGTGTAAAATTGAATGCCTCTGTCGTATTTAGCTATTATGTAATTTATCGAGATTTAGTGGTTTTTACAGTACCGTTATATAGAGTGTGAGCGGGGTTCTCATCTGATTTTCACATTGTCGGTAGAAGGGGCGGGGCCACACCCATTTTTGCAATTTTTTTAGCTCACAAGTGCCCCTTGTTACTGCGATCTCCTGTGCCAAATTGTGGTTCTATATATTTAGTGCTTATTTATGGCATTTTATTGGTTTTCGTTTAATGACTTTTTGTGGGCATGGCGGTGGTTTGATTGCGCCCATTTACGAATTCGTCCTTTCTTTTTTGCCAAGGACCCGTATACAAAAGATCATTAAGATATTTAAATTTTTACTCAAGTTACCGGTTGCACAGACCGACAGACGGAGGCCAGACAGTCACGCGGATTTCAACTCGTCCGGAACAACCGTTAGGTGAACAATACTATTATACTCGTAGCATCATGTAACAAGAGTATAAAAATGTTGGGAAAGAAGTCAACACTCATATCTTATTCAAAACCGTGAATGAACTACAATTACATTTAGTATTTAGTTTCAATACTTTGGGTAGTCGAAAAAGACTTTTCTTATTTCTAATAAAATTTTAACGTATTTTTTTATAATTATAATAATAAATAAATAAACAAATATGTACCGTTTTAGTCGACCACTTTTTGCCATTTTTCCGCTAAAGACATTATTCCATCAGTGTAAAACTTTCATGGGTGTAAATCGCAATTTCGAAATTTCCAGGACGGAAGCGAGCGAATTGTTGTTGCGCTACACGATCTGATACAGCATCGTCTTCGTAAATTTCATTGGTGGCTTGCTTTTTATACAAACTTTTCAAAATATAGCGAACTTCTTCATTATATTCACTCACTTTTGAACAACTGTAACTTTTTTTCAACTTCCCCGATTTTTTGGTTAAATGAAGCTTAAAATCTCACCTTTCAAACACTATATGGTATGACATAATGTGATTGGTAGCACTGGAGATATGTGGCAACCTAATTTAAATATACGAGCCTTCTGGCAACATTTTTTGATGTAAGAAAATCGAACAGAACTATTTCAAGGATTCTGATGAAATAAAGAAACAGAAAAGAAGCCAAATATTTCGTTAAGCGTTTTTCTTGGAAATTAAGAGAATAAATAGGAAAAACACAGAAGTGTGGACTCGAGCACCACAGATATACGACAGCAACGACATCTATTGACAAAATACGAAAAGAGTTTTTCGACTACCCAATATATGAGAGCTGGAGTAATACGTTTACCGATTTAAGACTTTTCGGCATTGAAGTACTTATATATTATATTCAATATTAAACGATCGCTTAATTTTGTTAAAATAGCTTACACATTGGCCGATATATACGTAAAAAGCTAACTGGATGTTTGAAATTCTTATTAAGATGACTGCAGAAAAAGACGTTCTCTTAGTTTCATTGTTAATCTTAGATATTGTCGCTCTATTCATTATTTGAGGGTTTTATAGGTTATGATCCGATTTTGACAATATATGATGTCAAAAGGATTCGTCCTCGGTTCGGTTGATATAGGGTTTCGCATAAGGGCAGTTGGTGGGCGTGGCAATGTACCGATTATGCCTATCTGTAGTACCAATCTCCCCATTCACCTTATTATTTTGGTACTTATAACCAAATATAAACAATCGTTAGGTGAACAAAATTAGTTTACTCTGTATAAACATGTTGAGAGAGTATAAAGTACAAAACATAGAAAAAGTAAAACTGGTAGAGAACAGAAAATATTTTTATTAGTTGTCTCAAGTTCATTGTTTATTACAAAATTCTTTTTGATCGCATAAATGGGTGTAAAGTTTTTTGGTATTGTGTCAGTCACCTTCCGCTATCTTGGTATGAGGTCAATCCCAGAAAAAAGTAAACTAAACAAGCTTGAAAATGTTACACTTGAAAGAACAACTTAGTTTTTCAAAAATATGGATTTTATGATAATGCAAACATTAAAACCAAAAATTAATTTAATTTTATTCGCCTAAAAAAATTTTGCATCTAAAATTGTATTTCAATTAAATTTTATATGAATATTTATTGATTGTTTTAAATTTAGGAAATATTGATATTTTAAAAAAATCCATTCAAGAATACTTTCTAAATTTAAAAATTTTCCTTTATAAGTTATAAAAAACCTCTCCAGTAAAATTTGATATGTGTAGATATGATAATTTCGTAAAAAGGGAACGATATGTATAAAAACCATGTAATTACCAACAAATATTAAGAACTTTTTAAAACGAAAAGTGTGACATTTTTTTAATATGACAACTGATACTATTTGTAGATATTTAGGGAATAATAACAGTATAAACATAAAAATGTATAATGTTGCGTTCAAGTTTAGAGTCAACATAGAATTCTATAGAGAAATAAATTATTTAAAACATGATGGATTTTATATTTTAACGTTTTTTCTTTGTTCCAGATGTGAAGCTATAATTGGCATTTATTACATATTTATTAGAGGCTTTGCCGTTAGTAGTGGACGCCTTAACGATTTCTGACTATGATGAACGGTATAAATTTAAACTACCTACGAACGGCTGATGGATTTTATGAGAATCTACGTTTTAACTTCGTTATTTTCTAATAGCTTGCGTTAATTAAACATTTTTTACTTTTTCATGTGCTTATCATAGTTTGAAGAGAACCGATTCTAGAACCGAGCTTAGGTCTTGCTAGGCGCTCTCCAAACTCTTGAATGTCATATGTAAGTTTAATGCTTATGTTATAATTTTATAGATATAAACGAATAATTCATAACTAACGGCAAATTTTAGAAAACTGCTATAAAAAGCGTAACTATCTATACACATATACATACATACGATGAAGTAAAAACGAAAATCAGTGCGAAAGAAATTAATTATAAAGGCATGTTTCATATATGTATATAATATATATGTATATAGGTATACTAGGTACATGCAAATATGATGATTGTAAATTGTACAACTATTAAAATAATTAGAGTAAAGTGGATGATTGATATGGACATCGCGAGTAGGATTATTTCTGGTAGCAGTGCACATTTTATTCTTTTTGCCTCGAAAATTATTGTGATAGAAAATGGATGTATGAATTTCAACACATTCCGACATATGGCATACTTGTGCATTTTCGTGCAATATTTTATCATGGGAGAAAACAATTTAATAAACGAATATAACTACGTACCGCACATATGATTGTGATATGCACATATTTACATACGTATGTACCATTTTTTGTGCATGGAAGCCAACAAAAATGTTTTATAATAAATTCAGGTCATTACTCACCTACATCATCAGCTTTAAAATTCTGTATAATTTCGGCGAGGTCCATATTTCCGGCAATTACGGCAACCTTAATAGAAATATATATACAATTTTAATAAAGGATTTTGCATATTATTTCATTATTTTTTAGTAATCTGCTGCAAGTTCAGATAAAAGAAAGCTGCTACTATTTACTATATTTTTAACATTATTTAAAAAAAATACAGTCTTTAGAATATCTGTATAGATATACGCCAAAAATAACTCTAGAACTTTCGATATATGCATAACGTAATAATTTGTTCAAATGGATATCCAAAATTACTGAAAAGAATATTTAGTGAAGTGCATAAAAACAATATATGTATCTCGATTTATCTTAGTAATACAATAAAAATTCATGGATAAAAGAAAATCATCTATTCAAAATGTTTGTATGTACATAATAGCTTTTGAAATATCACCTATAATGGCAATGAAATCATTAAGGATTAGACACATTCAATTTGTAACTTAGTTGATCCATATAATTGACTTTTAAATTATTTTGAGATGAAAAGTTTTAGAGTTTTTTTTTACCCATTTTAATTGCGTTTGTTGTTAACCTTATAAAGCAAAGATTGGAAAAATATGTACCTGATAGGGAGTTTGATTGGCATAATTGAGAGCAGACCGCTGTGCACCACGAAACAAAAGCATTCTTGCACAAGCCTCTTGATTGTTAACAGCGCATACATGCAATGGTGTGTTACCGGAAGCGTTACGGCCATCCATGTCCGCACCATAAAACAATAAATGTTCCAAATGGTGTACAAGACCATGCCGACAAGCCTACCATTATTCCATAGTTTTTATTTGTAAACGTACAAAATACGAATACAAATATTTATATTATTAATGTAGTTTAAGTTCAAGCCAGAAAAATAAGAATTAAATATAGTTTTGTTTTAAGTAAAAGAATTTAAAGATGTTATTAATTTGTATATAATAACATAAGTATGTTCATAATAATAACAGAATAGTCAATAAGGTTGTCCCAAAATTATAATAATCTACACCATCACCACTTAATAATTGAAAGGTATTTCAGCGATGTTCTAAATAAGTAAAATATATTTACAGGAAAGCAAAATATAGGATAGTTTTGTAATTTAATTTAAAATAACAAAGAAAGCTACATTTTCATATGATTCAGTCAAGGTTTATGTCTCGGAACCCGTGAGTTTATGTGTTGAAATTTAGTGCTTTAGTGTAAGTCAAGCCGGTCTTCGTCCTTATCACAATTACATTCGAAATCCTTCTTTGAACTGTTCTTGGGGAACCAGAGGTAAGAGTTTAGCCCGAGATAAAAGTTTCTTAAGGTGGAAAGTGTTGTTATACTTTTCTGTGTTTTATCTTATATTACTAAAATATTATTAGCTACAATATTTTACCAGAACCCGATATGTATAGTAGATTCTTTGTAGATAAATTTTAAATTACGGCTTAAATACTTAATAATAAGATACTAACCTGATGAACCTCGTTCCAACCTTGAGTGTCTTGTATACCTAATGTGGCGTGATCATGCAGCAAGCTCTCTGTTACCTTTGGATCGCACTTACGGGCTATAGATAAATAGAGAGGTGTTATACCTCGCCCATCCTTGTAATTGGGTGATGCACCTAATTCTAGTAGGGTTCTTAGAGAACAAAAACAAATTATTTATTTTACCTATATTGAATGAAAATAAATTGGTTCTGTAAACTTACGTTACAGCTTCCAGTGAGTCCTTTTCAACGGCTTTATGTAGAGCTGTAGTACCGTCTTTGGTGCGATAGTCAAGTAAAGCACCGCCATTAACTAATGCTATCAGTAATTTATTTGGTTTTTTAGCTCCAGTGGCAACAGTTAGTGGGGTCTCTCCACTTTCTGGGCAATGAAAATTCGGATCTAAGCCTTTGGAACACATTTTTGCAATCTTGTCTACATGTCCAGCATGTATGCATTCAAGAAATCGTCGTAAGTTTGCGCGTGTGTGTAATGCCTTCAATTGTCTTTCATCCAAATTCAGCATTTTGTAAACACGTCTCTTATATTTAAGCTAGCAATAATATATGAAAGGCACGCAATTTAAATATTGTACTTGAATATGTTGGAAAACTTTAAATCACCTCTAAATAGCCGACAGGTCCATTAAACGGATAATCACCTAAGCGCCGCTCTTCATCAAGAAATTTCCCGGCTTTGCCATTTGAAGGTGGACTGAAAAGTCCATAATTAAAACTCTCCTTAAGTTCCTGTGTGCAAGTGGTAAAAGATACTTACTTTATATTAGTATTTAAAATTTTAATATAAACTTAACAAATACATTTCTTAGTTTGTAATTTAATGACAGTTGAGCAACACAAGTTAATTTTAGCATGCAAAATAATGAACATTCAACACCAACCTTAAACCAAAAGGCCACCTATGGAATTTTTAGCGAAAAACATAATATGGAAAGTTAATCCAGTGTGGTATATTAATATATGTATGTTGTTGTAGTGCGATCATTTCGTGAGGTGGACGTTCATATGTCAGTAGTTGTGTTGCGAAACCACTCATAGCACAAATGTATGTAGGTATATTATAAGTATTTGTGTGCGTTGATTAGTATTTATTTGGCAATAAAAGCATATTGATAAAAATCATAATAAGAAGAGAAAGCAAAGTTCACATAAATAAAAGAAGCAAAATTCGAACTCTCTCAAGACAAGAACATATCCATTATGAACAATAATTCCCGATTTAGATTTATTTTAAATCTGCTTTCAGTAAATTTCAATAAAGATTTTTACATCTTGGATTTGTACTTGAGTTGAGTGTGCAGAACATTTGAAGCTAAAGAATATGTTTGGCAATAATACAAATACAAATTTATATTGATTGTACTAGATGTACTTATATACATTAATTTACTATAGTATTTTTTTATACCCTGAACAGGGTATATTAAGTTTTTCACGAAGTTTGTAACACCTAGAAGGAAGCGTCAGAGACCCTATAAAGTATATATAAATTATCAGTATGTTGAGCTGGGTCGATTTAGCCATGTCCCTCTGTCTGTCTGTCTGTCTGTCTGTCTGTCTGTCCGTCTGTATATATACGAACTAGTCCCTCAGTTTTTTAAGATAACGTTTTGAAATTTTGCAAACGTCATTTTCTCTCCAAGAAGCTGCCCATTTGTCAGAATTGTCGATATCGGACCACTATAACATATAGCTGCTATACAAACTGAACGATTGGAATCAAGTTCTTATATGGACAACTTTCACATTTGATTATTTTCTAAGGCAACAATGTAATCTCCGAAGAAATTGTTCAGATCGGTTAACTATAGCATATAGCTGCCAAACAAACGGAATGATCGGAATCGAATGCTTGCATGGGAAACTTCCTCATTTAACGATATACCTTCACGAAATTTGGTATGCGTTATTGTTCATAGAAATAATATAATATCGGAAGAAATTGTTCAGATCGGCTCACTATAGCATATAGCTGCCATACAAACCGAACATCGGAATCAAGGGCTTGTATGGAAAACTTTCGTTTTGACGTGGTATCTTCCCGAAATTTGACATGGATTACTGCTTAAGGTAATAATATAATCTCCGACAAAATTGTTCAGATCGGATTACTGTAGCATATAACTTCCATACAAACTGAACATATAGTTACTAAAAGAAATGCAACTGTGAAGGGTATATTAGCTTCGGTGCAGCCGAAGTTAACGTTTTTTCTTGTTTTAATACCAATTCATTTAAATTGGAAAAATGTAGTTTAAATAAATTAAAAAATGGCTTTCTGAAATATTTTATTATATTTTGGAATAGACCACTTTGTTTTGCCAACACATTCAAATTAATACGTAAATTTTTGTATATATGTAAATTTAATAAAAACGCATACATATTTCTTGTTAAAAAGTAGCTTTCTAATTATTTTATATGCCTTTAAAGACTTACCTTTGGCAATGAGGAAAGCACCTGCTGTTTTACATCCCAAACTAAACGATCTGACGGAAACTGAAGACATTTAAAGACGTTTAGTTCGGGCACATGAACCCGCACCAGTAGCCACCCATCTCGAGGCTCTGGTGGTGGTTCATCGTCAAACCCCGGCCCTGGACCGGAGTCCATATTGGCCGGGTTTTGTTTGACTTTTGGTGTGGGTGGGTGATAGGCGGTAATTTTGAATATAATTTAAACAACTTTTTAAAAGAAGTAACTATTATTCTTCTTAACCTTTCTGGGTTCAAAAATATCAAATTGTGGATTTGGTTTTTATGCTGAATCAGTTGTGTTGTTAATATATTGAAACATTTGTTGCTTATGATTATTATTAAAAAAGATATTTCGTTGTAGCGGCCTTTTCATTCACAATGGATTGAAGGATCTGAAAGAAAAAAATATGTTGCTAAATTAATTGGTAATATACTTACATACATAGCTTTAAGTAAAAGAACTTATTCTATAACTAGGTCTTGATAAAATAACGTATTAAAACAGAAGGGTATTTTATAGGGATGTGCCGCCGAATTTTCATGCAATTGCTGATATTTTTATAAATCAACGTTATAGTAATCTCTGCGTTTTAACTGGTAATTCGTTCACTTTAATCAAGCTTTTTAAAATCCTTATCATTATTAAATTTGTTCTTTATAACATCTTAAAATTACCTGTTGAATTTCCACCAACAGTTTTCTTTTTTATATTTATTTCAGATAAACCATATTACATCTCTGGTTTACATGTACATATATATAAATATAACATATAACTTTGAGTGGCAATACGTTTGTATGTATTTTCCTACCTTAAAAATGTTTTCGAGTATTTATGTACTCGTATGTATTAACTAACATCAACAAAAGTTTGGAATTTCAAACGTTAATGATCTTATAACAATTTATAAAACTTGCCAATAAATTCAAATTTCTAACTATGAACTCTCACTTGCATGGATCTATTTTTATGGTGTGTATTTAAGGCAATATATGCACTTTTAAATAAAAAAATCGATTATTTTGCATTTATGTTCATTTATACGAATGTACATATATTTGAAAAAATTCTTAAAAGTTTTGAAGTTGATCCGGCAAATATCAAAGATATGGTCGTATTTGCTAAAAAAAATTTGAAAGCCTTTTTTATACTACAGCCGTCTGCTGCAGCATCAGAAAAGAAATGGAGAAAATACATACTGCTAAAGTTGTTGGCACAGCATCGAAACGTGCCGTATGGTAGATTGAAAATGAGGTTTGCGCGTATACAAAGGTCTTTAACTTTGTAAGTGCATCCACTCGTTAATGGAGGGGCATAGATTCGACCTTAAAGTAAAAGCAGTACTAGTTTCGAAATGAGCAATTTGTTTTTAAATGTTTGCCTTGCCAGTATTCGTTGATATGATACATATACATTTGCAATATATAGCACATACTCAAAAGAAAATGGTTTATTAGTAAAAATCCGATTAGTATTTTGATTTTTACAACATGTATTCTTTGAGTGTGGAAAGGTGGTTTTTACGTCTAGTACTTCATGTGACAATTGAAAATGATTTCTCTTCCTGAAGATAAAATTCTGGGTTATACAAAATTAATAAATATATTAAATATGTTCGCCTTTTTGTATGGTGAGGTATTGAGGTCCGCACACCTCATTCACTGTGGTCTGATAAGCTATTGTCTAAAAAATTTCAAGCACCCACGTTATTTGCATTGCTGTACCACAATTATTTATGTGTATAATCAACACCAATTGAGTATTTTTTACGAGTCTGTGTTCATTTAAAATTGGCGCAAATGACGATAACACTATGTATAAATAGGTATACATCTGTATATAAATACATATGTATGTATGTATGTATGTGTGTTCACAAATATAAGGCTAAACAATTTAGTGATAATCAAATTTGCTTGATAATTTATTTCATTTGTACAACCACTTGCGAGTATTCATGTACATACATATACATATATATTTGTACATGTGGTGCATTCATAGATATGTACATGTGGAAAGCCAATACGATTTTCTTATAAATGTAAGTATTAGACAAAAAAAAGGATTTTTAGTTTTGTTTTAACTACACTTTAAAAAAGAAAATCACCAGCAGGTCTTTTTTTTCTAAATTTTTTGAAACAGGGCGCCTATTAAAATATGATACATGCTTGATGAAGCTTTACTATCTAACATTTCAACATTTCATAACATAGCATGTTTGGTTTTTTGTCTTAACTACCCCTCTAGCATGTAAATTGGTATGAATAACATATGTAGTACACTAGTGAAGCTTGGTGTTTATTTCCTAAATTGCAATCAGTCGGCGGAAATAGTATATTAGGTCGTCAGTGTTTTGATATAATTTATGATTAGTTAATTTGTAAATGAACTATAATTCAAAATCATAAATATCTTAGTTATGCAGATCATAGCGTTGATTTTTTACGTTTCTACACCCATTTGTATTGATGAGCATATACATACGTACACAAAAGCATATGTAGATATCGAAAAATTTATAAATTGAAGCGCTTTCAAGAACTCAAATTAAATTAATATGCATAAAGCAAAAGTAATTTTTCAAATTTCAGTCATAAATACAAATAGAAGAAATAGAAGTAGAGCAGTTTCAAATGCGCAAAAGTTTAAACCCTTGAGCTTAGGATGGATATAGTCCATAAAAGGATATACATACATATGTATGTATTTATGATAGCGATAGTCAATATATGTATGTATATATAATTAATCAAAACTCTGTCTTAGATTTCGTTTTAATTGGATATTGACTAAATATGAAATGAAGAAACTCATAAATACTATATCTAATAAGATTAATAATTATTATTATTTAAAAAAATGTATGGAAGCGTACGCAAAGTGATCATCTCGATTTCAACCTCATTCTCATTATGAATGTAATAGCGGACGAAAGATAATGAGAACAACAAGGTCGTGGTATTTATTCGTATTCTGTAACCACAGGCTTAAAAAATATAAAGTTATATAGACGATTGTATTACATATATACATATATCTGGTGTGTTGCTAATATTCCTTTGTCATGAATTTCGGAATTCACATCCATACTAATAGCGGGGTTGTGCACGTGCTACAAAAACAAACCATAATAACTTCCTTCTGAGTGAGCAGTGGGCTCACTTTTTTATTTGGTAGGTTATTTTTTAAATTTTTAAAAATAAATGCTTGAGATACCAAAAAGAGGGTTTAGATAGTGCAGCGGTACCACGCTTTGCAGTGCATTATTTCCGGAGTTAGCATAATTATAACGGATAGTTCAGGATGACTTAAACCTTTTTCCGTACAAACATAAAAATCAAGCCGTTTAAAACGCCTGGAATTTTACCAAAAAATTATTGAAATGGTCGAAGAAGGCACTAACTTTATAAATTGCCTATTTATCTCTGATGAGGTCAATTTTGATCTAAACGTTATTGTCGGGCCATACTTCTTAGAAGAAAACGATGTAACAGTAACTGTCAGTGAGCACCGTTAAATAGAGTTTGGTTATAGCAATTGCACACATAGCAAGATCGGTTATTGCGGAGGTCCAACGAAAATTTGAAAATAAATTAATATCAAGAAACTCCACTTTCCGCTGGCCCCCAAGGTCACCTGACCTGACTGCCCCATACTTTTTTATGTGGTTATGACAAGCAAGAAATCTGACTGAATCCTAGAAATCTGACTGGATTGAAGCAGTCCATTAAATCGATAACTGAGGCAATTCCGACTTAAACCCTTCGAGCCGCAATGAATAATTTTCTAATTAGTTGCCGCATACGCGTGACTGAGCATGTACGTCATTTACGGTCCATAATCTTTCAAAATAATTAGTTATATATGTAAAATAAAATAAAATTTGCTATGCAATGAAAAAAATATAATGCATTGATTAAAAAAAAGTTATTACGGTTTTTTTGTGCCACCCTGTGTTATATGTAAATGTGGCGAATGTAAATATGTTTGACCATCATGAAACTTTGCATACATACATATGTATGCCTTATGGTATTGAGAAATACATAGGATATTTATTTTAAAAAACAAAATATATTTTATAGGAATTGTGAAAAAAGTAGTTCAGAATTCGTAATCCAAAATTGAAAAAAAAAATGTTTATGACAACTTGAAACGTGAGCTAAGACCGTAGAAGCTTATGACAGCATTTTTTCGTAAGCAAGATTTTGTAAAAACACATGCACCTAAGTTGCGGTCATTTAAACCAGATGTATTTGGTATTGACAATAGAAAAGTCCACGAAAGAACAACTTTTGAAAAGAGATTTCTAAAAACAGCTTGTTGACAATGCTAGTGTATTTGTTTAGTTCAATTAATTGAAAATGGAAGTATATAGAGATAAAGATAAAGAGCAAAGTAACGTTGGAACTTAATTTGTTTTTCTTAATAAAAAAATACATCATCCATGTAGCTGTGACCGACAGAGTAATAAAATGCTGAAAAGTACACTTCTGGAACTCAAAATTTGTTTTAATATTGTATAACATTGCTAACATTGTATAACTGTGCTCGTTGAAAAGAGGAACCAGTCACACTGTCCGTTATCTGGGTGAACAGATTAGAGTATGCGTGAATGAAGATCTGCTTGTTTCGTTTCTGCGTGAGGGCGTAATAAAAATAGAGAACAGAAACTGCATATCATATTTGTAAATAAATGTTATAAAATTTATTTTTCTACCTGAATATTCCTTTTTTTAGCTATATATACTATATACTTAGGGTATATGGGACCCAAGACATTTCTTAAAGATTATATTCGTTTACATAATATTCATCAACTTCCAAATCCGTGTATCTGAACACTTCACTTTAGAATTTATTCTTCTTAAAATGTAGTTTTTTATGCTCCCGCAACAGTTTGCGCAGAGTATAAGAGTTTTGTTCACCTAACGGTTGTAAGTATCACCTAAACCAAAACTAATCGAAATAGATATGTAGTTATATTATATATGTATGTATCAGGCTAACGAAAGGAGTTGAAATCCGGTTGACTATCTGCCAGTGGCGAACGCAGGAAAAAAATTTGGGGGGGGTTTTAGGTAAAAAGACAATGTTTCATTATTTTATTCACAAATTGAAGTCTAATCTTCTTTTATTTTGGGCCATAACATTTAAAATCTCTTCCTCCGTCACGTCTATATCTCTATGGATATTCAAGAGAGCCATTCCGTTCAGGCGTGCTTCTCCAGTTTTATTTCTTAAATATGTTTTAAGCCTGCGAAGTGAGGAAAACGAGCGTTCACTTGAAGCGACAGATATAGGGATTGTTGCTCCAATCTTTAAAAAACGATGCACTGTTTTGAAAATTTTTGCATCGCAACAATTCAACGCGTCTAAAAAAGTTTTGGATCTCTTTGTTTGATTTAACCAGTTCCTGAAAATATATTCTAGTTTAGTTAGAAAATATAATCTGAAGAAAAGATTTTTAACCTTTTCCACATTCTAAATTCAGCAACGAAATCATCGGGATCTTCTACATCAGCGGACCATTGCTTTTCTAAAACACGAACAGCATCTCAATAGCGTCAAGATTTATGTATTTATATGTTTTTAAAATCGTTCATTGATTTGGTCCAAAAAATGATCTAAAAACGGTATATAAATTGATCTGCGGTAATATTCTTCCGGTTCGCCTTCATAATTGTCGCGATTAGTTTGCCGTTTCGCCAAACGCGGAATTTTGATTTCTAAATCTAATTCTGCGGCTATTGTTTTAACTTATTCAAAAATTAAACGTTTAAACGATTGTTCAGAATCCTTACGCATTTCACTAATCTCAGCATCCAAATTATTTGCATAAGCAACGCAGCTGCTCAAATCACAGTCTATTTGCTGCAAACATAGGCTTATGTGTTTTGATAATGCAAAAATTGGCTTTAGTATCGCCATAGCAATCACAAATTGAGGTGATTGGATTGCAGTCAACAAAGCATGTTGCTTTGATAAATCACTTCTTAAATTTTCAGTATCAAGCTCTTCCAACGCTGTACGGATCAATGGGAATAAATCGTTAAATAAAGAAAGAGATTCTAAATGCTCCACCCAACGTGTTTCGCAGAATTTAAGTAACCTCACTTGCTTTGAGTTTGGAAAGGATTCAAGAATAAGATTTTTGAGCAGTGTGTCTGCTTTAGTTGACATGCGAAAAAGATTTACGGTCTCTTTCATGGAGCCAATACAATTTCTTATAGCAGGTATTTTGCAAGTCGTTGCCAAGCAAAAAAAGTATCAAAAAGTATCAAAAGCACAACCGTTGTTTTAAAAATTTTCATTTGAAAAACAAATAATAAGTAAAGTTGTGTATCTAATTCAGACCAGTTTTTTCTGGTTGTTTTTATTAAAAATATAGACATTTTAGTAAAGACATTCAAGTATTTTTTTGCAAATAGCATAATTTTATTTAATTTAAATTTATTTCACTACAGTTTGCTCATGGAACAAAAACTGAAAGTCATAATAAATGAGTTTTTATTTTTCCTGTATTATGATTAACAATAAACTCTAACAAATATAATAGAAACCTTATTGGTGACTTTTCAGTTCAGAACTAATTTTCAAAAGAAGTCCATTTTCTAATCACAATTCCCTTGAAATCTAAAAAAATCCAGTTCAGCAGCCACAGAGTTATAAGGCAAACTAATTACTTTGAAGCAAATTAAAAAAATATCTCTGTCCAGTTTATATTTTTCTGGGTTTTTTAATTGGCCTACATTCCTACAACTTTTTAATACTATCCAGATATAATAGGTTTATTTTTAGTTTAACATTTTCATAGTTTCAAAAAATTAAATTCTATCAGCAGAAAAGTATCAAACACAAACGGCCTATGTGAACAAAAAATTATCAAAACACACAATTTAGAAAAAAAAGTATCAAAAAAGATACAATTGTATCAAAACGGCAACGCTGTTAGTGACTAATGTATTCATTTATTTTACATATTCATACATCGTCGGCAGAAAGATTGCTTTGAAAACAACAGATTACAATTTTTCAAATGACTATGTAGAATTAAATTCAATTATTTAAAAATTCAATTATTTTGCGTTCGCCCCTGCTATCTGCCCATCCCTCTGTCCGTGCAAGCGATAACTTGAGTAAAAACTGAGATATCTTGTTGAAACTGGGTACATACATACATATGTTCTTTGGCACCCGAGGAGGGCTGGTATTGTAGAAGGGTGTAATCAAATCACTGCCACTTCCCCAAACCGTCCTTAAACGAAAGCCTATTTAGTGACATAATTAAGCATTAAATTAAGAAAAAAAATGTAATTTGGTATAGAAGATCGCAGTAGAGAGGGGAACTTGTGGGCTAAACATTTTTTAAAAGCTTGGGACCCCGCCCTCTATAAGCTCAAATGTACATATGTATATATGGGGGCCTTAGCCTTCAAATTCGTAATATAAATATTTTGCAGCTTCCGGTGGACTTTATACGTTATGTATCTTCTTGTCTGTGATTGTAAATAATGGATGCAAGACTTCCTATTTTAAATTCAAATATGTATGAAAATACCGTAGATAGAAAAGATATGGTGATAATCTTTCTAGAGTATAAAATTTTCGGTTACACTCGAATTCAGACCTTTCTTACTTGTTAAATTGGTGTTTGTATGGAATCGATCGTTTTTTGGTCACTAACCAATATATATGAAAAGATAAAAGCTCTTTAGATGAAAATTCGTGCTTCATAGCAGTGTATCGTCTTCAATATGAATTATAGGTAAAAACAGTATCCCAATAAAGAAGTATTAAAAGATTTTAGCGCACGTAACTAATCGTAAATACGCATGTGTATGTGTGTATGTATCTACAGTACATTAAAACATATTCTAACAGTAATTGAATATTTTAAATTGATTTCGCAGAGCCAAAAACGCGTATCAGTACTCATTTATTAATTCGTTAACAAATTCAGGTACATGTGCGTAGGTAAGTGCGATATATATATAATTCGGTTTATTCTATTAGAATAAACTGTGCTATCTTAACAGTATATTGGTATCACAACTAGTAAAACAGACCTCGAAGTAAGAAATTGTTGCTTGACACGAAATCACCTTGAAAGTAGTAAATGTTTAACTGATATTTTCTTCCAAAGCTTTTCCACAATACCACAAACAACTGAATTCTTTTTATTACGTGACTTAATCACTTAATTAATTAATGGTCAGTTAGTATTACATATATGAATTTTTATAAGGAAAGTCCTAAATAAGCACATATTTATGTTTATGAATAAAAAATACATTACTAACTTTACGAAAACACGTTCATCTATTTTAGCAGCATAAAATCAGATGCATTAGAGCGGGTCGATTTACGTGGAGCCAAAATAAACGGGGAATATTCTAGGGCTCATTCTGAACAACTTTGCTTAAGAAACTATAGGTCTAAACGCGGTTTGAAGCCAACGATTTTTAAGGCGAAGTTCTTTAAGGATCATAAAAATGTGTTCGTCAGTTTTTGAGATATCTGAATGAAATTTAAGAATTAGATCTCACATATAACCAATTAATCAGATTTTTTAAACTTCGCCTTAAAAATTGCGCATTGGGAACAAAATGATGAATCTCATATTCAACACTCATTCGTTAAATATTCTCCCTATTTGTAAGACTTAAATGCATGTGAATTATTTACAATGTAACTTTAGTAGTTTAAGAGATACATATTTATCCTGACACCATTTAAGGAAAACCTCAAAATCTCCACCTTACAGTGACCCATTGTATTAAGGGAGGGGTTAGGGTTTCAAGGTAATAAAAAAACTGTTTTGCGAATTTATTTCCTTAATATGGAATGAGTAATTTTATTCGGACCTTTTGTACATTACTGAGCACACTTTTGAAAACACAAAAGTTGGTTATGGACTAGAAAATGATTATATAAATTGTACCTGCCTCTAATCTATAACATTAGAGAATCAATCGAGGAATAATAAAGAAACATACCGTTTTCAAACAAAATGATACATAATTCTAAAATTAATAATACGTTAGTATGTAATAGCATTATAATTCAATTCTATAATGAGAGTAGAATGTGCGTTAGTTAAAACTGCCAGTTCAGTTAAGAGTAATAAGTGCGCTGGTTAATTTTTTGGTGCCACACGAGACAAATGCATAATTTCTTCCCGTGTGCTCGAAATACATATATTAGTCAAAAGTAAAACTCCTTTGAACTGTGCCGTATACTACCCCACAATCTAAATTATAAAATTTTTGGAATACGATTATTTACACCAAGTAGCAATTAACACTAGTACACATTAAAAACTTTTATCCTGATAATTTCATCAGATGAAAACTAGCAAACGGTACCGCTTATTGCATAAATCGGTCGAGCAATTTAGCTGAAAAAATAGAAAATGCAGTTTCGAATGTTCCCTATCTTACACAACATAGCCATGTTAGATATATATATTTTATATCGTATTCACTTATCAAAACACAATTTGGACATTTCTTAATAATTATAAATACGTTCTTAAACATTAAACATTTTGTCACATTTTTGACATTTTATATGATTAAATTTGCTACAACGCCGCTGCAATACTGCCAATAAATTAATGCTACGATTGGGATAGTGAAAAATAAGTAGGATGTAGGATACTGACCTTTTCAGACACACCTACATTATCCCAAATAGACGTTTATACACCAATGATACATATACATAAGTATACATATAATTACAATGCTATGTAGCTTGTTGGTTTCCTTACCACTTTTATGTTATTGTATCCTTGAGCAATTTTAATGTCTAATGCGGAAAAGAATCACTGCATGTAAAATTGCAACGAACACGGTCTCAGTGGAAAGCCGATCGTTGGAGGCGAAAATCGTTGATTCTGTTCGGTTCCTTGTGGGATGTGTGTATATTATATGCAGATACTTTCGTATATTTGCTTTTTTGAGCTTCGCTATCAAAATCCTCTCACTTGCCTGTGTACATACATCATTATAAGTTCACCATCTTATGAGAGCGGACGAAGCCACCCATCATAAGGGACAAATTGACACAAGGAGTCCGTAAACATACAAAATTTTAAATAGAAAAGGAAATAATGAACAGAGATAAATAATTAACGTGTGTGATACGAGAGAGGCACAATTGTCAGCGAGAAATATATTTAGCTCACAACAAACAAGCACTTCATTTTATATGCTATGAGCTCACCAACGGTTAGCGTAGAATATTGAAGAGCAAACAAATTTAGGATATATTGTATTGGTGTCGGTTTTTAGCTTGCTTTGACTTTTATTTCGTTGTTTCGGTTTAGCAATTCTAGCTTCCGATGTACATTTTTCACTTCACTTTTTTTTATCACATTTTGTCGAATTTAACGAGTATAACTATACATGCGTATATACATATGTACTTGTGTTCATAAATTTTAGAAACTTGTATGTGTATGTATTATTATAATTTTCACTATTTTGCTTGACATTAATAATGGCTTAAGGTATTTCCCCACTAAATAAATTGCTTCGGGAATTTAGTTTACCTTCTTCTAAAGCAGGATGAAATCATATTTAGGCTTTTCGGTTCACTTGAAAATCAACGAGGTTCTCTACATGGTTTTTACTAAACTTTATGTCTGGCGTGATTTTTCTAATGCGAGCGACGCGGTGTATGCACTGGCACTTACACTTCAAATAGTTCATAACATTTATATACATATGTACATATGTATGGTATACATATGAACGTATTCTGTAATTATTCACAATTTATTTTTATTACTTTTTGATGTGGTATTCTTTTACTGCTTAGTTTGATGTCAGATCTTTCATTATTAGAAGAGAATTTGAAGTTCTGTAAAAGAATACAAAAACATAGATAATTAAAAATGCATTGGAAATATTAAAAGTTGTCTTAAAATTTAAATATTAAGAAGGTATGTTCTATTTCGATAACTTGGCTCAATTAGATACTATATTAAATATTAGTGGCCTGTTATCATTTTATAAAATCATATCTCTCAATACCTAATGAAATATTTTTCAACATTAGAAAAAAAAAGCGTGATAAACGTTTGGTAATTAATAGGAAGGAAGCTGTAATATAACGTAATGAAAAACCCGCCTATAAAGCTAGAAAAGATGTGCTTAGAAACGAAGCGACACTTGTGATTATAAAAATACTATTCCTATTATATTTTACCTCTTCTCGCCCTGGTTCAGTCTTTTACTGATTTCATTTTGCTATTGCTTTTGCAGGTTTTGTACTGCTCCAATAGTTATTGGTTTTGTTTTTGCTTAGACTTACTGTCGGAATCTGGCCATCGGAGAATTTTTACGTGTATATACACATATTTATATGTAACGTTAAAAACCGGTTCTTGGCTTTTTAGCTGTTGTATTGGTTTTGTCGTTGCGATACTCCGGCCTCCTTTTTTCAGGTTACTTGAAGTTATTTGCTAAATCATTTGCAATATCTGATATGTATTCTGATACATACACAAATGTTTGTTCATATGTGGACTTTAATATAACTTCGCATGCATATGTACATACATATGTGCGTTGGGTGTATGCATAGAGATGTAATGCAGATTTCGCCTTCAGTAAATGACTTTTTAACAGATTTAATTATTTTTATTTTTCCCGTCTCGACTTATTTCTTTCTCCGGAACGACTCAAATCCAATTGAAAGGAAACTTCTTATTAATTTTTTACATATTTGTCAAACAAGAACGGAAGGAAACGTTCTTACGGTTCAAGGAAAACTAGTCACAACGCAGTCTAAAAACGAACTGAAATCGAAACAGAAAAATTAAGTCCCATCAACTTCAATAGCAGAAAGTACGTAGGCATTTACTTGCAAGAGCGACTACGAAGGTGGCAAGTTGTAGTTATGAGCGGCAGCGAGTGAACAAGAGATACTATTGAGAATGGAGCAATCAAATGAATGGTTGTTTATGAGTTGCAAAGAGAAGTACAGAGAATGAAATATAATTAAAAAAAAAAAACTTGTTTAGTTAAAATAAGGGGGATGTACATATGTATGTATATGTACTTCCAAATCACATACACTTGACAATAACAAACATTCAATTCCTGTAAAACACATACATATGTAGATGTTGAAATGTTATATGTATGTATATCACTTTATAAAGCAATATAGTTTTTACTTTAATTAATATTGTATTTTGTATTATTATTTATTTATAAAAGAGGTGAACATGTTTTCTCAAAAATACATAAAATTTGGATGCACACACACACATATGTATGTACATACATGCATATGTATATGCATGTCGACAGGCATTGCCAGTATTAATATTGCCAGATGTTTACATAATTACATAAAAAAATACGAAAAACCATCTGTGAATCATCAAATAACATTTTATTTTTAGTTAATAGTGTTTTTCCGAGAACCTAAATTTAAAATGTTACCTTATATAGTTCTTGGTTAAATAAACAGAAACATTATATGTATGTGTAGTATATGTCAGTAAAAGCATATTAAAGATAATTTAACAACAACAACAACAAAATTGGTAATTCCCAATAATTTATAAGTTGTTTTTATATTTTTAATAACTCTTGTTTTTTAAAAATAAATTTTAAATTGTGGCATCACTTGTCTGTTTGGTTCACTCGACTCGCTCATTTTTTTCTCTCTTCACATGATTGGTAGGTTTTCTTATCGCAGGTGGTAAATATTTTACCATAACTTTCAGATTAGTTTGTTTATCAAATTTTTGTTTCAATACCACGATGTTTCTTCCATTCCGTTCCAGTTTATAAGGTATTTAAGACTTAACGAGTTATTTAGCAGCCTTTGGAATGTATTTTGGCTGTTTTCTTTGTTGTTGGTGTGTGGGATTCTTCCCTGAATGGATTCGACATGTAATATATTGCCTAAGTGTGCAGACATCATGCTTATGCATACATACATATCTATGCATATGTATATATGTATTTTATATACATACATATGTATGTATGTATCTGGAAATTTCATTAATATTCTCTGACTAGAGTAATAATGCGAATGCAGGTAGATGCGAAATATTTAAATTAAGGTAAAACTGTATTTTCAATATGGAAAGACGGTATCTGAAAGGCCTCTTATTTAATTTCCATAGGAGTAGGTTACTTAACAGTATAAGAGACTGAAAACGTTTTGAAGAATCAGATATCTTAAACGCATTGCGAGTAAATGTAACAACAAACAGTTACATACATACATACATATGTATGTATGTATGTACATACATATATGCAAATAGTATATGATATGTAAAATTATTTCTAAAAGCATTTGTATACATACACACATGTAAATATGGTATGTACATACATAAGTATGTATACAATTATGATAAGAAATTAAATGTTAAGAAGTTAAATGTTTAGAATTAAGCATACCACACAATTTCTTAATTTGATTTTTAGTCTCTTTTTTATACAGAGCCCTTCATAGGAATCGGGGATGGTTAGTGAGTTGTTGGACCTTTTCTGATTTTAAATAATAACGCTTTGTTGACGTTGACAGACGAATATTAGTAGCTTGATCAGTTCGTATCTTCATTCTGAACATGCATATACATATGTATGTACATATGTACATAGCTCTTCATCTATCTCGTTAAGATTGGTAACAGCATAAGGCAGAGGTAGTTGGTAGGTATGTTGATACTTTGTGCAACATGTTGCGAGAGTGTAAAATGTATATACTGTTGTAAAATAGGACAGTAACTCCGGTTTCATTGGAATAATGCACTGACCAGTCAAAAGAGAAAATAAAAAAGCTCTGTACGTACATACATATACATATGTACATATATTGTATTGTATATTAGGCCAAAAATTGTGTTGTGTAAAACACGTTTATGATCTTGCTTTCATATGTACAAACACACATCCACAGTATTTATAGTTTTTTTTCAAATATTTTTATAGACTTCTAAGCATTCGTATCGATATGTGCATCATTGAGGACATATATACAGTAAAATTCCTCATAACCGGACACCCACCGGCTCAGTGTTTTTGCCCGGCTAAGGGAAGTATCCATATATGGGGGTTAGCAAAACGAGTGTTTAAAATATATTCTTACTGTCAGAAGATTCAATTGAAAACTATACATATGTATGTATATCTACTGAATTAATATATACTAGTCAATGTCTGCCAGAAGTGAATGAATAATACCAGTATAAGACAATTTGTGTGCTGTAATCATTTTACGTATTCTTCTTAAAAAACTCTCTCAAATCACCGAAAAGTAAAAATAATTTAAAAAAGTGGGAACTATAAATTGTGTAGATTTTTCTTGACAAATTTTATGAAATTTTGTACATTTTATCAGAGTTGATTTATAGGGAATCAAAAAAACGGAAATATCGCATATGCGGGAAATGTTGTACGGATCATTTTGAACAACTTTGCCCTAAGAGACAAAGACAAAAATACATCCACATATTCATATATGAAGCAAGTACAGAGTTTATTTACAAAACTGTATAACAATAAAGTAGTATATTATTTATACATATATAGTATATATTCAAATATTTAAGTAGAAACACTCATTGCCTTAACTTTTTGTACATACTTACATATAATATCATTACAAATTAAATCAAGCCATATAAGCGGTAAAATTATTCATATTTCAGTATTGTTCCTGAAACCTTCAGGAAGCTTAATATTAGTTCTTAGCTCATATAGTCTATGGGACTGTATTTCTACATCAAGTTGATTCATTCGCAATACATGTACAAATCAACATATTATACTTACCAAGAAGATATGTATGTATATGGATGTTTGCTGTTTTAGTTCCAAGTATATTGCAATTTCCATACTCGACCGCGAACATGACTTGTTTAAGCAAGTTATTTCTAATAGGTCTACATTTTCTTTAAGGTACTTATAAATATTATATTAAGATTACCTTTCACAATACTATAGAGTTGCATGTGAGGTAATAATTTTAATTCTGTGTGCCTTCAGAAGAACTGAAAGAAGTAGAGAGTTTAAGTAGAATTATTGTGCAAATGAAAACATATTCTAGCTTCTAGCTTGGATGATGTAAAAATAAACCTAATCACAAAACAATAAATTTTAAAACTATATAATATATATAGCAAAGTAATGCAATATACATATACATATGTATGTACATATATAGAAACCAAAAATCAAGAAAAGATTAATAACGCTAACTCTGGGTTTGAAAAATGATATTCTAAATCTTGGCTTATTAATGATGTGTTATGTTAAATTTTCTTCTCTAAATAGTAACATTATTAATATTGGTCTAATCAAACTTCAACTTATTTTTTTTTTTATAATTATACTAAAAATAAATAAACATATATTTACCATTTTGGTCGATCACTTTTTGCGATTTTTCCGCTAGAGACATTATTCCATCAGTATAAATCGAAATTTCGAAATTTCGAGACCGGAAGCAAGCCAACCATTGTTGTGCTACACGAACTGATACAGCATCGTTTTCGTAAACTTCACAAATTTTCATTGGTGGCTTGCGTGGCATTCTTCCCCTTTTTTATACAAAAATTGTAAATTTTTTTCAACTTCCGCGTATTTAATTATTTTTGGTTGGATGAAGCTTAAGATCTCACCTTTCCAACACTATATGGTATGACATAATGTGAATAGATGCACTGGAGATATACTACACGACTGCAACGACATCTATTGACAAAATACGAAAAGACTTTTTCGACTACCCAATATGATATAAATTGGCCATTTATAGTGTATGTACATATATACAAATCTTCAATATTTCATATAAGCGCGATTGCTGTTAGTAACATCAGGAATGTTCCACTACGTCACATCACATGAACTATCGATTTAAATTCCCGTTTCCTGACTACTGTCAAGACCATAAGGAATCACGTGACTGCGAGGTAGTAGCAATTTCCCACGTTAACGGGGCGCCTATAAATATCAATTACTTTTTGTATTGTTGTTACTTGATCTTTTCGGATTTGAAATTTACAATACATAGCCTCAAAACAGATTATAGCAGTTGCAAATTCAATGCGAATTATTGAAATTTTTTATTTACGATTTTTGCAACGTATACATATACATTTTCTACATAGTAGACTTTAAGGAACAATTTTGTGTGGGGTCGTTATATTTCCAACCAATCAAATAGTAGAAAATGTTAAGGTTACTCATACGCCTTGTATTGTATATGCTTGCGTTTTAAATATGTAAAAATTATATATTAAAATTTCAATACACAAATTTTAAACAGTCCTGCTACATTTTCGTTTGCCTTTTAGATAATTCTATAACATATACATAGAACACATATGCATATGAATGTTAAATATTCTTAGTTTGAACTCATGTTTCGTTCTCTAATTCCTTATATTATTTACGAGTGCTCTTCGGTATTTAAAATTTTCCTAAGATATTAAATCCACACAAACTATTTATATTCAACATAAGAAACTGCAAACATTAACTAAGATTTATATAATTGTATCTAATATAATAATAGATTTAGAGCATAAAATACTACCGCATTCGTTCCTAAACCAATCAAACTAATTATTGTTAAATGATATCACATCTCAGCAACCCCTCACATAGAGATGCTTTTTTAGTTTAGTATCCGCAGATAAGACCTTTAGAAGTTTGCATTTTTTAAGTCAGACTAAATTCTAAACACCAGGCAGAAGCAATCATCCATTCCATGTAAACAAATGTAAACAGCTTAGGCCTCCAACAATCTGGAAGACTTTCATATACACGCATATGTACATACATACACAAGCAAGTATATTGTGAGAGATTTTAACATAAATCATTTAAAACTAAAACATTAATTACAAACCCGTTCATATGTTTACAAATTGGTATATTGTAAACCATATAACCGATACTGCAATGTAGATACAGTATATTTGTTAATTATTCAATGATTTTCACTAGACCTCAGTTTTTCTTCACTTGTTTTAATTTACATGAATGAAATCAAGAATTATAATAATTATGTTAATATATAAAGTTTATCATTTATACGTACCCTATTTTTGCGATCCCTTTTCGATTATACTTTCATAAGGCACATTTTAATTGGCAACCGCACATCATCACTTAAATACAAAGACTAATTGCAGATCTTTACTTCGACTTATAAATTTTCGCTAACTTCAAATTTTTACCGGCTCTGTATCAGCCATCCTTGTCTTACCGTACCTTAAATTACACAACATTTCAATGTCATTCCCGTTCACACCATTTTTTTAATATATACAGATATAAATGCAAAATTTATTTTAACATGTATTTAAGTGCAAACGGATATTCTATTTCTTTTCATATTGTCTAGAAACTCTCATATCTAAATAACCGAAATAAGCATTAATTATATGTACGTACATCTCTATACACTTAGGTACATACGTATGTATGTATGATTTCCTATCGAGTGTATTGGAGCGAGTGATATGTACGTTTGTTTGTATGTATATGCATATATATGTAAGTACATTAAATATTGTATAAAATTTCAAAGTTCCCTTGAATGTTGAAAATATGCTTAATTGCAAAAATGTCATTTTCCAAACTAAGGTCCGTACTTGCAAACTTGACATATACAAACATGTATGTACATATGTACATACATATGGATGTATAGTATGGAAACAGCATAAGAATAGCAACGGTTGTTAGTATATGCAGTATATTTTATTAATACTTCAACATGATAAAAATATTTTATTACAAGTTATTTAATATATTTTTAAATCTGCTTCGAATATTTCACTAGAATAATTTTCTTATGAAAATTTCTTTGGAATGTTGTTTGTGTTTACTTGGGCACATTTATAAAAAACTCGCGACGATGTGCTGTTATTGCTTCCTTATTACACACCCTATAAAACTTTATGCATACATACAATGTGCGATACATACAAAAAATTGTTGTATCCGGTTCTATATATTACTGTCCACCTCCTCCTCTAAATCTTTTGAACAATAATATTTATAAAAACTTAGCAAAAATTTACTAGGTTAACTTTGGAATTTATTAATACGGTTAGTTGTTAATTGGTATATAACTATTTTACTTATTTCTAATATATACAAATATCAAGATTTGCTTGCGCCAGTGATAAGCGATCCACATGGCTAGAATAGTATTTGAAACTCGTTATGAATAGTTTCAAAACATTATTTGAACAAACAGAAAGTAATTATGTTTGCGAACATACATACATACATAAGTAAATTTAAAATTTTTCAAACTGAATCCAAGTCGTAGATTAATGTATCGAAAGAATTATCAAGTTCCAAAAAGCGAACTTAAAATCACTCCCTTGTATATACATACATACACATATGTTACATAAGTACATACCTATTTAGAGAAGAAATATTTTATGAGAATCCAAGGCGGCAAAATATATTATAAGGTATGAACATTGAAACCACGGAGCGTGTGAAAATATTGAAATATGCTACCCTCACGAGGTGTATAAAAAAGGATATAGCACGTACGGGCCGAATTTGAGATTTCATGAATTTGAGAAAAAATGTTTGCATTTTACAGAAATTAGTGTACAAACAGTTAGAACTCAATAATTTCAATTAGAATTTTTTCGCTGAATCAAATTTAACTTGCTATTATCAGTACCCGGATATTTTACGTCTGATTTAAAAGACTGATCGCAAATGACATTCACGCATTCATTTGGTATATGAGAAAAAGGTTAGGGCTAAAAACAGTGTTTATATAATTATTATATTAGTTTATAAAAATAAGTTTCACTTATTAGGTCTTCAAATTCTGGTATGGAATCTAGGGTAGATCTACCAGATAATAGCTCAAATAAAAGTTTTTATATTGACATGTTGATACAAAATGGTGGCTATGACGCTCTAATCTTCGAAGTAACCTTTTTTAAGATTGATTCCAGGGATTCGTGCTATTTAAACTAATTAAAAAACTGGATTCCCAAATTGCAGACAAATACATATGTACAAAAGGCTAATTTCAATTCATCTCAAAAACAAAAACCATAATAAAAGTTAAGGGATATATGTATGTATGTATGTATGTATAAAGGCCAATTCACTACTTGTCTCGTTTTGTTTGACTATTCATACTTTAACAACGAAACGAAGAAAACCAAGGGTATGCCCGAATGAATGTTTAGCTTACAGTGTTTCTCTCTAATAAAAATGGAGGCTGTGGCTTCGCAAAGCGTAAAAAGAGAGTTTTTTCTTCGTCTTGTTGCGATATGAACGTACTCACATGTAGGAAGAATAAATAATCAGGTAACAAATTGAGTTGATTTTTTTTTTCAAGTAAAGGCCAAACAAATTGTACTAAATTGTTTTTTTTTTTTTGTGAGAAAGAAAATTTCAACCAGAGAATGTTATTGAATTCATTAAAGATTATTTATACCAGAGACTAATAAATTTGTGACGAAGGAAACTAAATAAGCAGGTAACAAGCTGAGCTGATTTCCTTCTTTCCTCAAGAATCTGCTCATTTGTCCGAATCGCCGATGTCACATCTTTATGCACATATGTATGTATGTATGTACATTGTATGTATGCGTGTACGTAACTATCATATATGTACATATGTATGTAAACCAAACGATCAAAATCAAATCCTTGTATGAAAAACTTTCTTTTTTTACTTATGTATTTGACAATATTGTATTTGGCAAAAATGAATTTGGTTTTTTTGACCAAGAAAATGCTTCAATCTCCTAACATATTGTTCAGATCGGACCAGTATAGCATAGTTAATGTTTTTTCTTCTTTCTTTACAGAATACAATTCATAGCTATGTAACAAATACATGCCAGGGATTTCTCTGAACATACTTTCACGACTCGAAAGCAACCTTGTAACTTGCTGCAGACGAATATGAATAAATAAATTATTAGAGATAAATTATGTATATAGATACATTTTGTTGTGGTTTGATTATGCCACAAATTTCAACAGATACATTTGTGCAGGGTTCAGATAGAGAATGTACATCATTTATGTAAATTTTTTACGTTTTCTAATTTAGATCATCTTAATCGATCTATTACAATTTAAGAAATTAACGCTATCAGCTGTTTACTGTATATTAAGGCATGTGCAGTCGTGTTGGTGGCGTAGTATTTTTATTTATTTTTTGTTCAATTCCGTTCCTCAGCTACTTTTCCAAGAGCGTAGATTTGTGGTTTTTTATACACAAATTACACATGAAATTTTTGCCTGTGAAATAAACTACATATAATTGTAAATTGAAATTTTTTTAAGTTACGAAATGCCAAAATTTTTTGTACCTACATCATGGGAGAATTTAGCAGAAGCAATGAAATTCCGTTCAAAAGTATCTTTGGGCGATAACAGTGCTGAGGCAAAGACAGTCCACGCTATATCAAGTACTAGAAAAAAGAAGAAAGTCAAGAAACCCAAATTAGACACGGATACAGCAAAAGATTTGGCTAACGCAAAAGTCAACAAAAGTGGATTAGAATTTGAAAAAGTCCACAAGGGCCGAATTGACAAAAAAAATGTCGATAAAAACCCACGGTCACATGCTAAGGTCGTAAGTACGTCCGGATATCGTGGCCCTCAACCAGTTGATGCGCTGTCATCCACCAAATTAAATCTTAAGGGAACGAAAAAACGCAATAAAAGTGTACCAATCGCAGCTTCAATTTCTAAAGAAGCTGTAAAATTAGCTGGGTCGGCTAATACTTCTTTAGAGAAAGATAATTCTGATAGTGAATTAGTTAGACCAACAAGTTCCCAGGACATTGGATTAAAAACTTTTGAAAACACTCTAAAGCAACAATTGTTAGGTGGACGGTTTCGTTATATAAACGAACAGTTATATACCATGGATAGTACAGACGCGAATGAATTTTTCAAATCAGATGCCGAAGCCTTTAATGCATACCATGCTGGATATCAACAGCAGGTGGAAAAATGGCCTATGAATCCACTTGATCGTATAATAAAAATGATTAAACGGTTACCAAAATCCCTAGAAATTGTAGACTTCGGTTGCGGTGAAGGTCGTCTGGCTACGATGTTGCCCAATAAGGTGTATTCAATGGATTTGGTGAGCACCCGCAGCGATATAATAGCATGTGACATGGCTTGTACGCCACTCAATGACCAGTCGGTAGATATAGCCGTTTATTGTCTGTCATTAATGGGAACGAATCTAAAAGATTACTTGTTGGAGGCGAATCGCGTTTTACGTCCTAACGGTTTGGTAATAATTGCAGAGATCCAATCACGGTTCGATGATTTGCGGCAATTTATACGCGGACTAGAAGCTTGTGGATTCGAATTACTGAAGAAAGATATTAATGAGCGGTTGTTTTATTTTTTTCAGTTTAAAAAGGTACGAAATGTTGGAAAAGTAGTGTTAATACCGCCATTTTCTCTGAAGCCGTGTTTATATCGGAAACGGTGAGATATATCATATTTAATATAAATAATTTAAATTTAATTTATATACATTTAAAAAAATTGAATCTTCCCACAGATAATTGAAGCATTATCGTTATGACGACCTACATTTCAGAAAGAATGCTACTAAATTTATACCTAGGTATGATAATCATCAAAAAGCATAAGTAAACAGATGATGTAATAGTTTTTGTCGATATTAATGCAATTTATCAATAAATTATGAGTATTGATTAAGATCCATTTGGGTTTCCTTATTGAGTAGCAAATGTTATACTTACTAAATCACCGCAATGTCATTGGCATTCAATATAATATTAGATTAGTAAATTGCCCCGAATAACATGCTATTATGAATTATTCAATAAAAAATACCAAAAAAGTTATTTTAGTTTTTATTTGCAAAAGTAATATTTTGTCACGTTTTCTTATGTTTAATATATGTAGTTTTTATTAGCATAATAATTATTTCAGTTATTTTTCATGCAAATAGTATATTTTCTTTACTACTATTTTAGTTACAAGTGGTTGCATTTTGTGAAGATTTTGTTATAAAATAGAAATGATAAAATTACTAGTGAAGTGTAGTCGTTTTATTGTTCTAAAATATTAATATAAAAAGGATGACCAAAGATTTTTTATTATTATTTTGTTAATACTTAGGAAAGTATTGACCCATTGTTGATACATAGAATTCGTATTGTGAGGAAAGGATTCTGTCTGAATTTCAATTGTATATCTCACACATGGACCGATATTTTCGGTCAAAAGTCAACTATAGATACTGGGGTCCACATATTCGGTACCTACGGTCTTGAACAGTTTTGGTTGGATTTGGACAACTTTTGGTCATAAGGTGGCATTCTTTAAGGGAATTATTACTGCAAAATTGTATTCCGTTATATTAATTACAACTTGATTTGTGTACTGGAAAGTGAAAGAATCAAATGAAATGAATGAATTTTAAATTGTTTTATATGGGAAGTAGGCGTGGTTGTAGTCCGATTTCGCCCATTTTCACACTGTGACACAGGAATGTGAAAAGGACACGTACTAAATTTAGTCGAAATCGGTCGGTCGGTTTCCGATTTCATCAATTTTCACACTGTCGGTAGGAGTTCTTATATTCGAGCTTAGCAAATTTTATTGTTGTAGCTTTAGTGGCTTTAGGAGATATGCACGTTAAACATAAATTTTTATCAAATTTTTTATCCACATATCTACAGGTGCCCTTTGCTACTGTTATCTCATGTGCCAAATTACAGTTTGATACTTTAATTAGGTGCTTTGTTATGATACTTTATAGTTTCGTATAGTTTTTTTTTTGTGGGCGTGGTAGTGATCCGATTACGCCCATATCCGCACTCGTAATTTTTTTTTGTACTAATTAACCTGCATATTATAAAAGCATTATGGCGTTACATAAAAACGTATGTATTTGGTTTTATCAAAACGAAATGTTATTGTGGCTAGCAACTTAATGTTTAACTAAAGTTTTTTGTATGTCAAATGAGAAGATATGCCATTAGTGTACTTGTTGCGATTGTTTGTTTCCACTACATGTCTAGAGTCTAATGATAAATACTATATAAATAATGTTTTGATTTATCTGTATTTCTGGTGGTTAATGTTATTATTAATTAGATACTGTATTTATTTTTGGAATTCGGGGATTTTCATTATTACTATAATCCATTTATACTGTGGTGTCTTCTCAAAGCTTTTTTGGTACAATGTTAAAACTAACAGTGTCGACACATATACATAAATGTAGTATGTATTTTTGGTATTTTTCTTCGCCAGGGCCGCGTAACTATTAGGTTGGAAATTGAGGCATAAAACAAACAAAAATTATTTATCATTATATTATTTGTAGATCATTGTTCTGAACTGTTTTGTTTTTTATTATGTACTGTAGGCATATGTTAGTAGTGAAGAAAGACATACACAAAATATCCTTTAGATATTTTTCAGCAGAACTTGTACACAAACTTTTTGTCTACCTTAATTCTGATTACTACTAATATATGTTTATAAGAATATTCCATGGTGACAATATAAATTTCTCAGCAGATTCATATGTATGTAAAAACACAACAACGCTGTTAAAACCATATTTTTTCTTATCTTCAAAAAACTTGCGATGTCTATATACGAAATGGAAGAAGTCGTCAGAATTGGGAGACAAAAGAATTATGTACACAGATGTAAAGAAATCAATCAGAGAAAGATGTCGTTGTTCTCCTTTGGAAACAGCAGATTTTCGTAAAATTTATTTCACTTATCTTTGTTTAAGCTGCTATAGTTAAGTGGAAGTGTATTTTCAAAACCCGTAGAAGTTAAGTATAATTATCCATAATTTCATATCAATTTTGAATACTTTTACCCTTTTATTGATTTTGGAAGGATGTCTTAGATCTATTTGGATACATATATCTACAGTTGTATATAATTTGATATAACAATTTTAATCTACTTTGTAATTATTTGCTTAGCAACTACATTGTAATTAATCAGTTTATATTTATTAATGTTTTTATGTTCTAAAAACTGTATCTTTTTATTATGTACCTTTTACATTCTTATTAAATTTATCTTTTGTGATTGTATAATAAAACGAGTTTTTCGACAAACATTTAGTAAAGTGTATTTAAATATTTGCAAATATCTGTATAAATAAATGTTCCTATGATTTCTTTACATTTATTTGCGCTTGAACTTCAGTTTTATATCATAGTTTGGAGCGTGCATATGCCTAGCGTGTCTTTGATGTTTATCTTAGATCTAATTATATACTACGGAACTCATACAAGAACTAATAATAATTTCAAATATTGCCATTTGTTTATACCGCTGTTTGTTTTATTTCGTATTGGAAATTATAAGATACTTTTTCCTTAGTATTTTTTTAGATTCAAAATATTTTAATGTTTCTTTTATTGGGTTCCTGCTAATAACATTATTTAATTATAGAAAAAATATCACCAATTTTTTTCTTATTACAGTTTTATTTACACGAAAACGTATACATTTCAATATGAGTGTTTGTTTGCAGTTTTCTGAGAGCATATTGTTTAAACATTATCAATATTCAAAACTTTTAACAAAAATATTAAAATTTCTGTATGCTACACTATATCTACATATACCTATATGGATTCTCTAAATTTTCCGGCTGTCATGTTCTATTTATTTGCTAATGCTTTTTAAGTACATGTTATACACACATATGTCTATGTGATTATAAAGAGCATTATAGTAATGTAATTGAATTAACAATAATGATGATATAGGTGTATTATAAAGAGCGAGGGTATATTTAAACCATCCCCTTTATGTTAATACATAAATTATTTTTCTTGACAAATGGAATGTTGTTAAATTAATGCAAACTATTAACTTTCAAGAATATTATCAGCAAACAAATTTAGATTAGTGCGAAACAAAACTATATTTGCATACATTTATATTTGAGGCTATATCAAAAATCAGTACAGAAGACAGACATGTAGCCAGCTTAAGCTTACCACAAGTAAATTATTTAATTTTGTAATGCCGCTTTAGGATGGGCTTATTTGTAAATATGCAAGTGTATGTATGTATGTGTTTTATATGTATATAAATTAAGCTACTCAAATTCGATTTAAAGTAGTATTTCTTTTCCAAAAGCTGATGAAAATTATTTTCATCCGTTATGTAATGTACAATTAGGTGAATACTAGGTGTTTACCTGGCAGCAGTCACTTTCTTCCTTTTCTATTCGCCTCGATTTCCGATTTACAGAATGTCTTGCAGATTGAAATTGTCGTTGTCAAGTGAATTAATTAAATCCTGTGTGGAGAAATTGCCACTGTCCACCGGCAAGTTGTCGAGGAACTCGAGACATAAATCATTAGAACTGGCCACCACTGAATTAATTGTTTGATTTATGGCATTGGCAGTATTGGAAGCTGTAGACGTATTGGTGGATTGAACTGCTGTAGCCGCAGTCATGTTATTTCCTGTGATATTATTATTATTTGACCCAAGGTTGTTTGTTCCCGATCCAAGGGAACCGGTGGTGCTGGCACTGGGCCCTATACTAGGTACTCCTCCGCTTACCATTCCGCCAGTACTTGCGTTGCTGCTTCCCACATTCTGACTGATTTGCATCATTTGCGTATGCTGTTGGTGCGCGGTTGCCGTCGATGCGGTTTGTTGAACGAACTGCTGTTGTTGCATTGTCATTTGTTGTTGCGACTGTGACATGTGTAGTGATGTCATTTGCATTTGAGCCATTATGTTACCAGGTCCGCCTTGTTGCTGCTGATGATGTTGCTGCAGCATTTGTTGCATCTGTACGCTGCCTGGTCCTCCGCTACCACCGGCGTTCGCTAACATTTGTTGCTGCTGCTGGACCTGTTGCTGTCGCATCATTTGTTGCTGAATTTGTGATGGCGTCAATTGCATGCCGTGATTTGGAACACCACCACCAGACATAGGACCAACACCACCAGCACTTGGTAAAAAGCCTCCTGATTGGGAAAAGAACAAATAATAAACTACCACATTAAGATAGAAATGTAATATATATATATTTACCGCCGCCAAATGATCCAGCCCCTTGTCGCATTGGACCGCCAGGTCCTCCACCAAAACTCATTTGTTGTTGCTGTGACATCATCATGTGGCGCCACTCCTGCTGTGAACCCATCGGCATACCATCAGGAGTAACTTGGACATTAGGAGGACGTTGTTGTGTTCCCATGGGCCCATTAAAAGCTCCCATGGTTGAACGTGAACCAGTAACTGCTGAATGTTGCATGTACATCGCATGCTGCGGGCGCATCATTGGTCCTAAAAAATACGGCAATTAAATGCTTTTAATCATAATATATATATTTTTTCATACCTGAGGGTGGAATAGGTTGTTGCGTCATTCGTCGCATTGCCGCTGCTTGAGCTGAAGCATTGGGAAAGCGTCCGCCGCCGCCGCCAACGTTCTGCTGCATCATTTGTGCTTGCATAAGTTGAGCTTGCGATGCCTTGTATTCGGGCGGTGGTGGTCGCGTTCCACCCATGTGCTGTTGTTGTATAGCTTGAACACGCATCATTTGCTGCTGTTGTAAGAATTTGGCTTGGTTAATATTCATTGGGGGTCCACTATTTGGCGTTGCACCCATCATCATGGCTGCTGCAGCAGCATTTGGTCCATTCTGGGCATTTATATGCGATAATGAATTGCTAGACATCATCCCGCCTAACCCGCTACCATTAGTGCCACCCATTTGATTCGTTCCACCAATACTGACATTCCCGCTCATTCCCGAAATGTTATTCATGCCACTGGGTCCAATTGTATCCCCTCCTCCTCCCCCTATCGTCACACTTTGTGGAACTGGTCCACCATGCACATTACCACTCACGCTGCTTGACTGTTGTCCTATTAAATTACCCACACCTCCAGGTACACCATTATTTGTATTGTTATTGTTGTTCGGAACGACAGGTGAGCCAACATTCGTCGATGATACTTGAGCCAAGGCCGCAGATGCAGCTGCAGCAGCTGCTGCTGCAGCTTGTGCTTGAGCTTGAGCCTGCGTTTGACGTTGACGCATATTGGAAGGCATTTGTTGATTCTGCTGTGTCGGTTGTTGTTGTGCATGTTGCTGCTGCTGTTGTTGTGTGAAATTCAGTGACTGGGTTTGCGAAATGGAGAAACCGTCTGAAGGTCCTGTGAATGATTACAAATTTAAATAGAGAAAATCATATGTAGTTATGGTTGAATATACCATTTCCATGATTTAGATTTTGATTTTGTTGCTGTTGAGATTGCTGTTGCTGCTGTGAATTTTGAGTATTTTGATGTTGCTGACCATGTGGCTGTTGTTGTTGTTGAGCGCTTGACCCATGAGGTTGCTGCTGCTGGTGATTAAAGAATTGTATACCCTGTTGCGCTGCCACTGATACGCTGCTCTTCATGTCCCCACTTAAATGAAGATGCTGACCACTTGAGACCTTCAGTAAAAGATTGAAAAATATTTTATATACATACATATGTACATTTATTTAAAGAAGGCGATAAATAGAAAACTACTACGAATTTTATTTTAATAGTATTTTAACATTATGCCGACGATTTTTTTATCTTTTACTACCGAAAGCAGATACATTCATATAGTTTGGGAATATTGGAATCATATGATGTACGTCCTCTGGTAGGTACATACACGATAAATGGAGACAAATAGTTTTAAGTCGACTACCTTTGATATGAAATCATTTTATATCAGAATGTGATACAGCGAACTTGATCATTGTATGCCATTTTTGCATGGGCCGACGAATGTTAAACAAATTGGTTTATAAATTTTAATTTTGATATAGCCCTATTTTGAAGTCCACTAAGCTTATGCTGGATTCCAAAGTGCTATTTCATAACTGAAATATAAAATGAAGTACCACGTCGAAAAAAAAGTTATACTAGTCAATTGTGTGGGGGAAAGCTCATAGCTCTCAATGGAGCGTTCTATACTGTTGGCACTTTCTATTTCTTCAAATATTTTAGATTTCTGATTTTAAATCGCATGGCGTGTGAGTAACATAAATTAATCAAATAGAATAAATACTAGATGCTGGATCACGACCAAATGGTCATATTCTTAAAAGCTGTAACTCCCTCCCATGCTCCCTTTGACTTCTTAGATACATACATATTTATGTACATATGTATGTATGTACATATGTATGTACCATAAGCCAAAATATTCTTACTTGCAGCCTGCTAGAGCAACAGGCAAATATGAATTAAAAGACCACACAAGTTACTTGCAGCAAATATATCATGCTTTTAACACGAGTTCGGATATCGATTATTCAACGAAATAAAGTGCGCTTCCTTCGTGGTAAGGTAGAGCACTCAAAACTCTTACTATTTATATGTATATATGTACTTAGGTATAAGTGATATAGTTAGTTATGTAGGACATAAATTGCGATAACTTTTTATATTAATATTACCAAGCATTAAAACTTCTGACTGGGAAAATAATATCGGCAATATTGTTAGGGTGGTTACCTTACACTTGTTTTCTGAATGCAATCGTTTATATAAGAGAGTTATATTTGAAGATAGTGGGCACAAGCGCAGTGCGAGAGAATCGTGGAAAGCACGACATCAGCAGAGTGTAAAATGTGAGAGCTTTATAAATAAATAATGACTAAATCTCTTCATATAAAGTAAGAGTTGCAAAGAATGTACAAATAATTATGGTTTCAACTATGTTTCCACACTAGGGTGTTTTCGGTCAAATCTAGGCGATTAGGAGGCTAGAGAAATGTTTTCTCGATTTCACAATGCAAAAATTTAATTTGTCTATACAATAACATCTGATTTATAATAATTAGTTACTGTTAGTTAATTAAATTCTACGTGATCAATTCTTTTCTTGAAATTCATTGCACTTTTATACTATTATTAGCACCCTTTCTATTTTTCTAGATTTGGCTCTAAATGAAATTGTGATAAATATTAATGTATGCATATAAAATATCTCGATCCCGATAATTAATGGTATATTTGTTTCCTTTTTAATTTTTTTGGTCGATAACCACCCATTGGCTTGTCAAATAATATTTAACTTTTCTATTTATTGGTCTCACCTTATACATATGAATAACTAGCACACTTAAGTCACATACCTGTATCCCATGAGCTCCTCCTTGTTGGGTAATATGCAATTGCTGCGTTTGTTTCATTTGCAGTGTTGTTGTTGTCGACTGCTGTTGTTGTTGCTGTTGATGTAGATTCGGACCACTCTGCGAACTATTAGCATTGCCCGCTCCCGCATTAATGCCACCACCGTTCCCATTTTGATTGTTTGAACCTGACGCTCCACTTACACTAGGACCAGCACCCATGCCACCGGTACCATTGTTGACATTTAGTTGCGGAACGCTTTGCGGTCCTCCACGTTGTTGCGTATTGTTTTGGGCATGCTGCGCCGTCATATTAGGTGGACCGCCATTACCACAACTATTCCCTACGCCGACTCCTCCACTAATACCACCCGATCCTGAAGCACCGCGATTCGGTCCTTGCATAAATGATTGACCGGCAGGGCTCTGATTGCCTGTTGCTCCCATTGGGGAGTTATATGGCGAGTATTGTTGTTGCTGGGTTTGTGGTTGTCCGGGTTTCGAGAAACTACCAGAGTTGTTATTTGGTCCCATTTTAGGTACATTCGGGCCATGCGAGTTTTGTGTTGGTTGTGGATGATTTTGTTGTGTGTGGTGTTGTTGTTGCTGCTGTTGGTGCATTTGAGCCTGCTGTTGTAGTCGCTTGAGATCGAAATCATTTTGTGAGGAATAGAAGAGCTCTTGCTTAATATCTAGAAAAGACTGTTGCATGCCAACAAATGGACCATTGCCAGGAACTTTTTGCTGAAATTGAGGCAAATGCTGTTGTTGTTGTGAACCATTGGGCCCCATACCAAAATCGCTCCCGAAATTGCCATAATCATTATATCGATTATTTGGGCCACCTCCCCCCATTATTTGCCCCTGTTGTGACTGGTGCATTGGCGGCCGTGGGAAACCTCCCATACCGCCCATGGCGTTCTTATGCTGATGTTGCTCTGCCATTTGTTTTAGCGTTTGTGCAGCTAGCGATGTCATCTGACCGTTATCAGGACCATTTAAAAATTGTCGCATTTTGTTCATCGTTTGGGGATCGGCATGTGGAGGTCCATTCATAGGACCACCTATACCACCACTATTAGTCGCGTTAGGCACGTTATTTGCAGCACCCACATTCATACCCCCACCGCCATTTCCAAATGTTGCGTTAAAATCTGCCATCACATTTTCTGATTTCACATTCAGACTATTAATGAGGTCTTGTGCATTTGGTGGCTCCACCTTAATACCATCCTCAGTTTTAATATCTAAAAGCGGTTTCTCATCAAAACTAAATAAATCCGGATTGAAGTCTTGTAGATCATTTATGATATCATCACCCATAAGATCGGGAAACCCGGGAAAGTTACTATTTGGACCACTCTCTTTTTCTAATCCAGCCAGATCGGAAAAGTCCTGATCGGGCTCACGTTTGCATTCCACTAAATTCGATAGACTACCAAGACCAAGTTTTTGTTGCTGCTGAGTTGTATTTGAATTGTTATGTCCACTCATTAAGTTGTTAATATTAGTACCGGTAGCACTATTACCACCCCCGCCATTAGCTCCTCCGCTGTTTCCAGTGTTTCCACGAGCATTATTCGATATTCCGCCACTTTGCGGATCATTCGGCCCACCAGAATTACCGCCAGGACCAGTAGTCGTTCCACCACAACCACCGCTGCCAGTGCTGCCGCCGTTCCCACCGACGTCCGACTCGCTTTTTACGGAAGTGTTTGTGAGCGCCTTAACTGTGACATTCGTGCTTATCTGCTGCGGTTGTGAGTTAGCCGCTGACGTGGTGAACTCCAATTTTTGCACAATATGCACTGAGAACTTGGTTAGATTTTCAGAACCGTTGTTATTGTTGCAGTTATTATTGTTATTTGGCAGTTTGTGTGGCGGCTCAAATGTTTCAGATCCATTGTCCACGTCGTCCGCAGGCCGTTTTAAGAACTTTTGTTGCTAAAATAATGAGAAAAATCAAAAATTATTCTACAATTTTCACATATAAAACTTGATTATCTATTAATGTATGTATAAATCACAGTTTTAAAATATTTGTATAAAAAATTAATCAAGAATTTGAAGTTTAAAATATGTATATATGTGTATGCATCTATATATATCTATGCAATAAGGTACTAAATTGGTTTACCCAAATATTCATTAAAATGATTAACTTATTTCCTTCCAAAGCAAGTCGACATAGAAAAGAAAAGCATTGCCGTGTTCCCTTAAGACTTTTCTATGTAACGTCCAATCGGAATTTGATTTGATTCGATTTCTCTCAAAACTTTTAGTTTTTCCATTTCAATGACACAGTTTGTTATTTGAACGCAATTGCTATAAATTACAAACATTTATTTATTTTTTTTATTTCACAAATAATATCACCGAATTTAAACTATTTATATCATTTTCAATATTTGTGTATGTCTACATGTACATATATTAGCTTAGATGATCATTTAAACCTTCTTGAATGTTGAAGTTGTCGTTTTGCCGCTCAAAGTGCAAACTCTTAATACCCCTTGTCTCTGCTAAGAAGTTAATTTTACATTTTTTATAAGTAAAAACAGACAACAGTAAATATAAGTAAAAATTAATAAAACTATGAGAAATACATATTACAAATATTGAGATGAAAATGTAGAGATTTTACTTAAATAAAGCTACATTTTTTGTTTTGAAGACAACATACACTTGATGCGTTCAAATCGCAAAAAGAATTATTTGTTTTGGTTCTTCACATAAAAGTTGCCTAATTTTAAATCTAAATATTATATTTATGATAATGACTCTTCTAGCACTCATTATATCAGAATTGGTTTATGTTATTAATAAAAGTGGTAAGGGACTGGAGAACGTGAGTGCAGTTCTCTTTGCTCGAGTAAGTACAATTATGAGGATTTTCTCGTCGTTATATCTTATGTAGATTACTGCACTACTAGAATGAGTGAATATAAAAATATTGTATCTATGAAAAGACATGTATAGTAACGGAATCATAACCCATTCCTATGCCCACAAAAAGGCGTTAATCGAACGAATCATCGGGTTTTTCGCGCTAACAAAATTTAGCTTACGCATTAGTAAAGATATCGAGCTAGAGAGAAAACAAAATTCCATCAACTAGTTAGAGAAATATCTCTATATTGTATCAGTACCTATTAAACCATGCTGATAAAAATAGATCAAACCGATCTATACATTCTAGAAGATCAACCCAAAATTACCGTTGTTTTTGTTGTCGTAGGGACAACAATGTTTTAGGAATACCTATTACCGAATTGAAAGTCCGAAAGTCTATCCATCCATCTGTGCAAGCGATATATAGGTAAAAATTAAAATATCTTAATAAAATACTCCTTGATAACATGAGAAGGTTGAAAGTGCAGATCGGCGGATAGAACCAAAATATGTTTCCCTTACCACATCTACCAAACTATCTGATAACTACTTATATTAGCAACTTCTCATTCAGTGCGAAAATGGGTAAAATCGGATATTACCGATCCCATATATGGTTATGTTGAAAACTACCATAAGTGGATAACTTACTATACATATGTATATGTACATACACCAGACACATTAAATTTTACAGTAATGATGGTAGAAAAGGACCTCATATAAATCTATTTAAAAAATTTACAATGGTCCACTTTAAGGTGAAAACCCATATCTCAGGAACTATTTCACTAACTTAAATTAAATCAGTGCATTATTATTTCATCCTTATAATACAGTGTAAAATCAGGCTATGTTAGATTACAATCACATCAATTTCCAATTTTATACAATTATAAATTTTATCTGATTTTTCACTTAATTTAAATAGAGCCTCCGAGGTTGCCCTCTGTCATCTAAAAACGGTCGAAATCGGGCTAAACATTTTCTAAACCGCAGATTCTGAACATGAGATCCCTATTTTTTCTGGCTAATTTTATTCGAAAAATATCAACCTTTACATCATTTATTAATATACAGTTTTGTCACCATCTGAAAATATTTTGCCGCCCTCGACCCTACTAAAAATTACGAGACAAGACAGCCCTTCCTAACTTGTATATGAAGTTTTACAGACACCTCGCAATATTTACATTTGAAATTAAAGAAGTTTATAAAATGCGGATGAGCCCGAATTAGCCTTATTTACTTTAGTTCATTTATAAAGCAAAAGACCAAAATTGATGGATTACCATGTCAGGCTTTACAAGTTCAAACCCAGCCAAAACTCTAGCAATAAGTCTTAATTTTTTTTTTACAAAGAGAAAATAATTAAAAAATATATGGATTAATTTTTGTGATTACAGTGGCTTCCGTTTCCTGGCATTGGACTTATTTACATAGGTACATATGCTTATACACTCACTATATCATTTTTTTTTGGTAAAAAATGTAAACATTTTAATTGTAAATCTAGTGTCATAGGTATGTTATGTGTTTCTATATTTAAGGTTGTTGCACTATTGTTTTTCTCTACTGTTTCTGATGTCACTTTGACCACCTCCACTTTGCGTATTACTATCTATTTCAATTCGATGCGATGTCTCGCCGCTGCTGCAATTGTAACCATCATTAGCATCAACTACGTCAATATCTCATAACTTTAATATTGATTGCTTGAAACTGTGCCTATGTACATTTATTTATAAACTGTTTTATTATTTAGATTTATTTCAATTAAAAATTTTAAACTTGCTATTATGTTATTTGGCAAGTGTTATCGTTTTCGCCGTAGATGTCGCCCTAATCGTGTATGAATTTAGGTTTCTCGTTATCGCAATAGCCAATTATGCTCATCTGAAATTTTCCGTGTTTTGGTCGTGTGGCGTTTGGCTGACAATTGAGTACTGACACGAGCCGGCTGTGGCGGAGTTCTTGATATGCGACAACAGCAGCTATATACATATATCTCGAACTACCAAGCCAACGAGGCAGTCACCTAATCAAACATTTCGTCAGCCAGCAGTAGAGTCACAACCGCTGTAACCGTCACAGGAGAATCAAAAAATAAACGCGCTAATGCATTGTGAGAAAGTTGGAAAAGCACTGCAACACATTAAAGAGACAGCAACAGAGACGCAAAGTATAACAACGCACCAATGAACTCGAAATGCGAAAATAAAAATTCACATGCAATACATATGTACATTTGCCCGAAGCAACATGAAACAACGGTGACATCCCAATGAGAGTTAAATAAGAGCCATAGACATTGCGAATGGGAGAAATGGAAAATCTAAAAAATTAGGAAAACGACGTTTTCTTTATGCACCAGCAGTAATCAAGGTATGAGACTGAAATGTAGTGAAACTAAGTATATCAAAACAGTGATACCCATCAAAGACCAGAATACAAATGCTAACATGGTCAATAGCAGTTAAAAGCGCAAACGCCGAAAAGTTAGAGCAATATAGAGACATCATCCATGAAGGGATGTTCTTATGGGAAACCAAAATACAATAGACAATATACATACATACATATGTATGTATGTATGTACATATTTGCAAGAGAAAACAACCCTCATAAAAACTTCATGCGGAAGCTATAGAAGCTATAAGTCTAACCATAATATCTGTCAAAATAAAAATAAAAATGGATTGTTAAAATATTTTATAACTTCTGAGTGAAAATAGCTTACCAACATTAATATAACTTTATCAATATTCGAAATCGTAGAATCAAAAAGTAAAGAAATAATTGATAACGTATTCTAAAATTGAGCGTTTATTGATTTTTCTTATATATTTCCACTCCCTTTGAATAAATCCTAATTTAATATAAATAACTTTTAAACATATATATTTTAAATATCACATTTAAAAAGTATTGAATTTTCACCGAGAATAGGACAAAAAAATTCTTGTACTCTCATTTCATCATAATCGAGAATTTCGGTGATAAAAACCTGTAGCAATATGCTGACGCTTTGGTTGACGACTCTGTTATTAAAGCAGTTAAAACTCTTACCACTATACTAGCCAATTCATGGTGAGATAAAACTTTACGAATATCTAAATATACATACATACATACATACATAATTATATAGAGGCATTACAAGCATTGGTAAAACATTCACTACGCGATATCTTGTGGGCATAAATTGCATTGTTAAATAAAAACAAAGCATTCGTTGTGCATTGTTTTGATATGCTTATTACCTTACAATTAATAAGATTTCAGCTTGTCGTTTTCTTTTCCGTAACATCTTTTATTCGGAGACTGCCCGATGGTTCACAACGACTAAGAAAGAGATCAATGTCAATAAAAGAGAATATAAATATTTGAACTTGCTTAGTTAAGGGAAAACCAGCAATTCGCCACTACTATCATCATAATCAATGGCATAGTGTGCTCTCTGTATTATATATTTAAGTATATACATATGTACATATGTAAGGATCTGGGTACATCTCACAGAAAAAACTTTTGGGTCAAGCTTTTCAATCCATACATTCATATACTTACATACATATGTACATATACTAAATTACAGAAAATATAGATACTTATAAGCGGGGTTGCGAATTTTTAATTCAAAAATTATACTTTAAGCATTAAATTTTTATTTTTTAATCCCGATGTTCTATTATGTTAATTCTGAAACAATTTATTTTTTTTTTTAATTCTTGACTATATGCTTGTGATACAAATTTTTCGTTTTAATTTTAGTTGGGATTTTATTAAAAAGAAATTTAATCCAGTTAGTGGAAATTTTTTTAAATTATTTTTTAATGGGATTATAAAGCAAAACAATTGAAATTCAAATGTTAATTCAATTATTTTTTAATGCATTACTGGTTATAAGTATATGAACCTAAGCATATGTATTTAGATAGTTATATAATATAAAAATAAATGCATATACCGTTACCATTCATCTAATTTAATGAATTTATCCTTTTTACGAATTTGGTACCTGCTGAACTTTTTTGTTACGCAAACATACATATGTACGTGTATACATTTATGTAAGTATACTGTACATACATATGTATATACATATGAGTAAATTAATTGTTTTCCAACAAGTCTTGTCAAAAAATCAATATCTGAAATAAGGTCAATATTTCTAATATATTTCTAGCCTTTGGATAATTAATTGTATCGTTTTTGTGTTCAAAACACTAAATAATGATGATTAAACTCGAGGAAATTATTTTTAGAAAGTTATTTAATAGAATTGAATGAATGAAACATTTTTAGTGAACAATTTAAAAGTGTATAAAATTTTTGATGAAATTTTCGTTGATGAATTCTTTCCAGAAGAGTAAGAAAATAATGACAACGTCAATCTCTTTTGATCTTTTATTCACCAGTTTTGAGTTTTCCAGCTTGAACTATTTTGTTAATATTCGCTGGCTGAATTGCGTATGTATGTACATACATATGTACATATGCACATACAATTTATCTTGCGATACACCATATACATACATACATATGTACATGTACATACATACATGCTATATTATATCCTATTCTTTCATTGGTCTTACAATATTAAACATACATTTTAGTTGCAAACTCAAAAAATTAAATATAGACATAATCGACATCCGATATATGTATGTACATAGATAATGTATAGCGATCACGCTACACTTGTAGAATATGGAATCAAAGCAAAACAATTGAATCAAAGTATATAGAGCTAAATATATACTAGGGGTATTCTCTTGCTCTTGCAAGATTGCAGATTGCAAAAATACTATACCGAAATATACAAGAGCACCAGAGCACCCATTGCAGAATCTAGTGATATATGAACGGCTGATTCGGTCAATTTATTGTGAATGACTATTATGCAGAGCTATTGTGAATTGGCGCACCTTCTGCATACATTTTTAACAAAAAAAAACTAGCAAATCTTTATAATTTAAATAGAAATTATAAAATATATTTAAAGCTTACCTTCCTCAACAATTTAACGACGTAATATGTCTTTATGTATAATGACAGCTAAAACAGGGTTGCAATTATATTTTTGCGTGACATTGCACGCAAATATTTTTTTTTTTATTTTTTTTTATTTTATAAAAGCTTACATAATAATACAATTATTATACAAACTTAAGAAAATACGCAGCACTAGCATCATGGGCTATCGGCCGACTGGTTATGTTATATGCGTCGAAGAAGGTCGCTGTCTTTCAAAAAGTTGTAGATTTTCGAAATATTGTTGCTTGAGGGATCCATCAATAAAATTATTGGATCAGTATTATTGAAGTTTGACAGTCTATGAGTTTGAAGTGCTGGACAATGTTGCAGAAGATGCAATAGATTTAAATCTGAATCACAAAATGGGCATTGGTTGATCTGAGTGCCATTTAGTATGTGAGCGTGTGTGATAATGGAGTGGCCAATGCGAAGTCTGATATATGGAATGATATAATTAGATGAAAGCGATGACGGAAAGGATGGTTTGATACGATTTGAATTTATTCTAGAGTAGTGGTGTCTGTAATTCATCCAATCAAGCGCCAATTTAGTGGATCTTTGTTGAATAATAAGCCGTTTTATATCACTCTTAACAAACAAGGCAGATGTAGTTGTTGGAGCGATGCACACCTCCTTAGCCACCGAGTCCGCAAAAGTATTTGCACGCAAATATACATATGTAGGTTTTACCGTGCGATTCTGTAACTTGAGACAGTCTCAAGTCTCTAAATTTGAGATTTTAAGTTAGAGACAATTTTTGAGACTTGAGATGATATTGCTATTCTGTAAGTGACAGTCACAAAATCTATTACATTTTATTATTCAGAGATGTTTTTACACTTGAATGAAAATAAATATGTCGATAACAAATATTAAATTTTCTATAACATAGTCAAAAAACATAATTATCAATGAAAATAAAAATATATGTTGATATTGTTTCATAATATTTACGAAATTTATGTAAAATTGATTTATTTTTAACCTTTTCGTGTTTGAGTTGCTTACAAAATATAAAGAAACGACAATCGATTAATATCCATGATGATCTCTATCCAGTATATTCAAAATGGCAGACAAGAGTTATTTTTAGTTTTGTGACCTGCTAACTACCAGGTCTCAATATTTTGAGACTACCGCTAGAGACTGTTTAGTGAATAGTAACTAGTCTCAAATTGAGACTTTGCCTCAAAATGTCTCAAATAGAGACTAGAGACTGGTTACAGAATCCCGCTATTAGTCTGACATATATACTGTATTTTACAGCCATTGCAAATAGTTTTCTGCGTGTGTTTGTTGTTGCGCCGGTGCACCAAGAGGAAATATATGCAATTCTTGCACCGTGCAAGGGTTTTGCAAGAGCAAGAGAATACCCCTACTATATATGTACATACTTACATACATATGTATGTAGATAAATATGGTTGTCGATATCGGTAAACAAATAAAAGTCTGAGTGAGTAATATTAAGCAATGTGTGCATCATAAATTTGGATTGGTTTAAAACTTGTAGTGTCCTCACAAATGTAAGCAGCTTATGAAACAACTATGAAAATCGTAAACATAAATTTTATAAAATTTTAAATAGAAAGAACATATGCGGTTATATATACATACAAAAGTCTTAAATGCGCAAATACTCAATAAAGAGAACGACTATGGAGTAAATGTTGCAAATACATATGTATGTATATTATGGTCAGCGCAATCTTCCAGAGCATGTGGGTTGCTCTCTTTTTCACTCTACTTGAACATAATACTTAAACAAATACGAACCAACTTCAACGAGAGTCGTACTTGGGAACAGCGAAACAGATGAGTGTAAATAATGTTGCCAGTGATGAGTACAACTTTGAAAGGTATTTGGCAATAATATCGTCAATTGCCTTCGCAGCGAAATATCTAGACAGATCATTTTCTCGGTATACATACATATGTATGTATGTATGTATGCTTCTTTTGTTGTCACTTTTTGCTTACAGTTAAGTAGCCGCAGATTTATCAAAATATCTTTTTTCATGGTAGACTCATTTTGTTTTAATGTGTCATTCATGCATGACATGACTGAAATGCAATCTTTTCTTTGCGTGCAAAAACAATGTTATCTGTGAAAAAGCCGAATTTTTGACATTTTCTCATGTGGACCAATTAGTGAAGAATATGCTTAAAAGTTGTATTAGAGACAAAATGGTCTATTGGTACGTAAGTAAGTACATACTTTTCAAGGCACCAAACTTTTGAATATACATACATACTTACATAAGTATGTAATGCCTAGTTGGGCGTTTATTAAATGTTATTCTAGAAGTACAAATATAATACTTGAGAGGTATTTTTATTTAATAAGCATACTATAACTAGCCCCTTTGTATCATAAGGAAGGTGTATAACAAATTATAATACATACATTTGTTGTATTTGTTTATTTTACAGCAGATTTTTTTTTTTTTTAGTTAGAAGACTGGGTTAAAACTGGAAGTATACCCAATAACACCAATACTAATGTTTCTTGGTAGGTGCAATACATATGTACATACATACGTACTCATTTTTTCGTAATGCGTGACTGAAAAAATAAGTTGACCTCATTAATTTTCCATCGTTGAGTTCAATGAATGTATTCACATAAATGTGTATATGTATGTAAACACGTAATTAAGGCATGTGAATACTGTTGTTTTCATCAGCATCACTGATGTTTCTGCTAGGCCATGAATTCAAACTGTTAAAAGACGCTATATTAAACGGACATCTCCTCTAATCGTGCACAGTGGCCAGTCCCAAAGTTTTTTGATGTTTATTTAGCGGACCACTCTATTAACCAGACAGAGGGATTTCGCTATATATAGTAGTTATTATTCTAATATGAGTCCACCAGTTGCAGAACTTAATGGAGCAGGTACAATTTTCTATAAGAGTGTTCATCTGCTGGCGTATGCTGATGATATTGATATGCTTGGCCGTTAGTTCTCCAAAGTGGATAAGGAAGCAAAACAAACGGGTCTGGTAGTGAACGAGGAAAAGACAAAATATTTCCTGTCGGCGCACTCGCGACTAGACTCCGAAGCCACTTTTCACAGTCACAACTTCGAAGTCGTAGATAATTTGGTCTATATTGGAAGCAGTATTAACACCAACAACAATGTCAGCCTCGAAATCCAACGCAGAATAACTCTTGCCAACAGGGGCTACTTCGGACTGAGTAAGCAATTGAGAAGTCAAGTCCTCTCCTGACGAACCAAAACCAAACTCTATAAGTCACTCATTATTCCTGTCCTGCTATAAGATACAGAGGCATGGACAATGATAATATCCGATGAATCGTTGTTATGAGTTTTCGAGAGAAAGGTTCTGCGGAAGATTTATGGTCCTTTGCGCATTGTCCACGGCGAATACCGCATTCGTTGGAACGATGATCTGCATGAGATATACGACGACATTGACATACATATGTATGTATGTATGTATGTAGTTCAGCGAATTAAGAGATAGCGGCTGCGCTGGCTAGGTCATGTCGTACATATGGACGTCCAGCTCTGAAAGTATTCGACGCAATAGCCGCTGGGGGAAGCAGAGGACTCCGTTGGAAGGACCAGGTGGAGAAGGACCTAGCTTCGCTTGGCATTTCTGACGCGCTGTTGTTAACTCGGCTATAATCGCGTAAGCTGTGTCTACGCCAGTAAAGACGAAGAAGAGCTCACATCAATAAATAGATAATTCACATCTGTTTTTGAAGAACTTTACTCAATTTCCTTTTACAAGCAAATAAAAAATTATAAATACTTGAATACCTATATAGTTTAAATTGAACGAGGGCTATATAGGAACATACTAAAAAATATAATATTTTAGTATAGTTTAATATACTATTTCGTATATTAATAAACCCCTTTTGGGGTTTCTAAATTCATACTCTACTACTAAAAATAATATTAAAAAAATAGTCCAAATAACCTATAAAAGATCAAATTGAATAAAAATATCTCAAATATAGAGTAAGTTCAGGTATTTTGGGCACCATTTTACGATTTTTTATTGAATATCTAATAATTTTCTTCCAAAAAAAATTAATCATGGTATACTTTCAGATATTGCTCAAACCATATTTCAGGCATTACCTCCATAGTTGCGATTCACTGCCTTTTTCTACACTAGGTCCACCGAAATGAGATTCTGTTTCATGGTTAGGGGGAAGATTTGGAAAAAGATTTTCACCGTCGGAGTCACCAAGTTAAGAAATTTTTCTAAATAAGAAAAAGATTGGATTTGACAGTTCGTATTACACACAATTTTCTTTCCTTTAATCCATTTTTTCACTTTGGCTTAGTTTTCTTGGATTCATATTCCCTTTTTTAATTTTTTTATGGGGCCTAGTTAAAACAATATTTATTTTTTCCGCACGTGTTATCGCCTTAACATGGCGTTAACCTTTGCATGCAGAATCTCTAATCATAGAAAAATCCATGAACCCAATCCTTTTCAACACATTGCTTGATGCCAGAAAACTTATTTGGCACCTGGTTTTTTCAGCGAACTGAACTGAAACTCAAGGGAAAATCGCATTTTGTGAGGCCCTTTACTTCATTCCTAATGCATAATGTACTAACTCTTTCTCAATTTCATCATTCAGTAATGGCTAACGTTCGACATTTTTATTACTTTGTTAGAGAGAAGTTACTCCCTGTCGTTCTTTGTCGTGTGGGGCGCGACACTCGACATGTCTTTGGCGCAAAAAGTGTACACATTTTATGATTTCAACCTCAACCGCTTTTTTCATCATATTCGATTCCCATTTTCATTTGTTTTTGCATGCCGAGATATGTATGTTAGTTCGGTATTACAAAACCCAAGTTTTATATGAAATATTATATATGTGTATATTATATAAAGTGGGATCCAGAAAACCCTACCCAAAGTAGCCCACATTTCCCACTTAGTGGCTTGAAAGGAAAAAGTATTTTAAAAAACATTTTTATATGCATATAATTAAAAATACCTTCTTACTGTTCTATGTATGTACATTATTTAGAATATTTATAAGCTGCTATCTGAATACCCGATCTTACTCTACTAAATTTTAGACAATTTTTTCACTATTTACGGAAACCGTAGCATTTAGGTTCTGTTGGGATAGCCGCACAATATTTGATGAAATACTTTCTTTTAAGTGTATTATGTTTTCGATATTTATAGATCCTTTTTCGATAATAAGCACTATTTAGTTTACAGAGAACAAACACAGCTTTTCAGAAAACGCTCACATCTACTACGAAGCACTGTGATATTTCAAGCTGGAAAGTTAAAATTAATACAATAAATTTTTTAATTACATTGCGCATACTCCAATCACTCATGCCCATTTCAGGGGCTATTTTTCGTATACACTTTTATATAATGCATGACCACTGAAATAATTTCCTGTTTCTTTTCAAAAAAAAATATATACAAGTATATTTTACATATTTTCACAACTCACAAAAAACTAAAACAGCAAAATTAACATGTGTACTAGCATTCTACTTTCTTAGAAATAGCGATAAAGAAATGGTGGTAAAATTGAATACTTTAAGTTCTTGGAATATATAAGTGCATTCAAAAAATAACGATTTCGTATGCCAATTATAGAAAATATATTGCTTTGCTCCAATCTTTCGCATTGTCTATTATAGCCTGATATCTTTGAAACAACTTGTAACTAAATTTTCCGCATATTCCACAGGAAGCGACCTCCAGGTATGTTGGAGAAGCCGAATTGTTACGTAGTGCTGACATTAAATGTTTTCTTGAAGCACCTCAAAACCCCAAATACATGAGCAAAAAAGCATCCATAAAAATGTTTGTCACTTTCTTAGCCAAACACGTTTCAAGGTGATGAACAATACAAAAGTTCACTCATCTGTAAATATTACATTGCTCCAATCACGGTTGATATTTTTTCGGTGCTCAATGCAACCTTTTCTCAATGTGTGTGTGTGTGAAAGTAGGAGCTTGTTACAGTAGTGTTGCGTTTGATGCTAGATTTCTGAAGTCTGCCCCCTATATAATTTAGAGATATATCTAATTCCTTTTAAAAAATGCTTAGCATCGCTTAGACTGAGCAGGGGTTCCTTCTCAAAATGAAAGTCAAAGCTTTGTCCTCACTTTTAGATGTCACGTGATTCCTCTCTCTTCTTGGCTTGTCATCTACGTTTGGGTCAGACCACCTCTTTACCAATATACCACTCGTATTTAAATACTTTGCAGTTTTTTTAATGAACCATCTGAGGCCTTTAGCATGCTTCGACGTGACCTATTATTAAAAATAACACAAAAAAACTAACCGAATTGATCGCAATTGAAAATGTGTTAATTTGCAAAAAAAAAAGTTTTCCGCCAATTGATAGCGCAAAAAAAAAACGATATTTTTTAACGCATTGTAGATTTTCTGAATATTACATTTTTCGATTCTTTTGCATAGAGATTGATTAGAGATATACAAAACTTACCACATGTACACTGCTTTGCAGATTGCCTGCCATCATTGCAGCTGCAGCCGACGCCGTATCTGTGGGCTTCTTCTCGGTTTTCTTGGCTGAGCGTTTATTTTTGCTCTCAAGGTATCGTTTTTGCAGCGCCGCTGTTTCACTATTTTGTTGCTCACATACTGTATTAAATGTTTGTTCATAGCGCGGTACGCAGTCCGTCTGTCGACGTCTATAATTCTCGATTCGTCGTCTAAGTCGATCAACCATTTGCTGCCTCTTTGGAGGCACAACTTCGGGACCGCAGGTACCCTGGTTGCCGGACGTTTGTCCGTTGATATTGTTGACACCGATGAGGCCACCCATTCCGCTAGATGCTCCAGCCGTTGTAGCTGTTGTTCCAGTCGCACCTGTAGGGCCGCCAGTTGCGCTGCCGCCAAAGCCAATGCCGCCTCCTGGTGCTGGATGGTACGCAGAATGTTGAGATTGTTGTTGCGTATTCGCCTGTTGATGTTGATGTTGCTGGTGATGTTGCACCTGTATCTGTTGTTGCTGCTGCACATTATGTAATTGTTGCTGTGTCGATTGTAATTGCTGATGTTGCTGTAGATGCAGCCCTAAACTTGACTGTTGATGCTGTAGCTGATGGTGTTGTAAATGTTGTTGCTGCTGCAATTGTAAATTGAGCTGTTGTTGACGCTGCTGCTGGTGCTTTTGCTGCTGGGCTGCGACGGCTGCCTGGCTGGCGCTCTGAAACACAGGGATACCTCCAGCATCCATAAATACAAATTTCTGATGCGATTTTAACGTCGCCTTCGCGTCGCACTAGTCCTCTGACCTCTAAGGTCCGAACATTGGGCGTCGAACACGAATAAAACAAGAATAACCGAAGTAATCTAAGTATGTAATCACTTATCACATCAAATTTTAACGTCAAAACCTTTGGAAGAATTTTCGGAAAATTTAAATGATGTGCATTTTTCATAGTCTCATCCTGAGAAATTTTAATATTAACTGCAAATAAAAAATTTTAAATCATTAGAAACGAATATTATTTTTTTAATAAACGCATTTAATTAAGTAAGTCTTATTTTATAATTCGAATATTTTGCAATAGAATTGAAAGAAATATTCATACATTTCAAAATTTCTTGTAAATGTTCCACAGCATCAAGAACAGGGTGCATTTTCTATACGCTTATCTCTTTAGTATGATATGAGTATACTTATGTATGTATACTCGATTATTTCATGTTTGAAATTGAATTTTGTTCAATGAGAAATGAGTCATGAAATTGCACATTAACAAAAGAAAAACTGGAGAACTCTACCGCTCTAACATCCATGACTGACTAGCTCAACGACGTAGAGGAAGCTAAAAATACATAAAACGAGTTAGCTGTCTAACTGGCTGCTACAGTCGTTGGTGATTTGAACAGAGTTCGGTCGTTGTTATGATGAGCGTAGTACGTCAGTAATAAAATGAGGAGGCCAGTTTTTTTCTCGGCAGAGAACAAACAGTGTTGCCGTATGTACCATGAAAAAATTGTTTTTGAATGGTTTTTTGACTATTGATTAGGAAAACAACGATGCCGCTCAAAAGTTTTGAAGATGTATGTAAGTTATGTATGAAGATTACTAAATTCGAATTTCCAAGTTTTTATTTTAACTTAACACAAATTTGTTCGGGCAATTTTTAAAAACTATAATTTTTCAATCTATTATAGTCCGAAAGTAGATTACCATTTGTTTAGAAATTGGATGTTGTAACCAATTTGTATCAAGATTCTTGATCGTTTGCAATGAAAACTAATGCTAGTAACCACAATGCTAGTGTAAGTATGTACATATACTTACATATATGTAATGCTTTTATATGTACTTATATGTATGTATACAACTCTATTAGTTGTGCTATTGATGTCAATTCAAAATAAAAAAATATACAAGGGATATAAGAAATATTGGAAATACGTACATATGTATGTAGTTTTTCTTTTGTAACAGCTAACCAATTTTCCAAATTATTTGAATATGAGATTGTTATTTCCTCTATATGTATATACACAAATATATACATACATACATACTTATTTTATGAAAATAATAAACATGTATTTGTTAGGATTCTTGGCGAGTTCATTCGGCTATTCATTGTCACTTATCCATACTTACATGTGTATACACATACATATGTATATGCATGTATACATATGTACATTGAACTTATACTCATTGTATGTAAGGGAAAGTGAATTGTTTTATTGGTACACCCACGGCAAACCAGCGAATAAAGTAAGTTTAATCGTGCTCACACTGCCATACGTGCCAATATTCCAGAGTACTAAACTTAGTACTCAATACCGAAATACTGTGGTCGTTACCCTGCTCTATGGAATGATACGAACAACGAAAGAACGAAATGTTGGTGTGAGTCGCCCGGAGTTCATGCAAAACCAGAGCAAATTATGATTCAAAGAAGCAGCCACCGATAAACTCTTATTTCTTAATGTTTTGTTTAGAGAACAATTCGAGCTTTATATGATACTTGTTTTTGTACTCTCAACATGCATTCTTGTGGAGCATGCCCATTCGAATTGGTGTATGGTACTGCGACGGTAATACTACTTGGTTGTCTCAAATTTATTTATTCGTTTGATGTTGCAGTTTGAAAATGCTTGCTTGGTAAAGTTGATCGCTTGTCCCAGTGCTTGTTTGTTTAGTCGACATACTTACATACACGCATACGATGGCGAGTGTCAAATTATTAAAGTTCATAACAGGTGGAAGAAAAGAAATGGATAGTTACAAGTGTACATACATACTATGTCAGCAGTTTCCCCCTGCCTTTGTCATTTTACTAAAATTTACTTAACTATTGATATTCGAATTTCCTCAGAACATGTTCAAATTTTAAATTGACTGCGGATTCAACTCTTCCAGTCGCGATGAGTTATTAAATGCCACTGTTATCTGCACTACACCGATATTATAGTTGCGTTTTCTGGCTTGTACAGCTGCTTTCAAAACCGGTTCGACACCAGCACATCGATTCGAGGCGAAATCGTGTGACTTCCCTTTATATATTTTTCTCCCCACCACAACTCTAGTTATCACTGTTATAGCCATTGGTAATGTAACTTTTGTCGTCGTATTTACTACATACATATGTATGTATGGATCGGGCGAAAATGGAGTGGTGATTAACGTCACCGCCAACATAATTTTCGTTTCTCGCTTCACAATTAGTTCCCCTTTGGATAAACTTTCATTCATTTTCTACAACTTTTGTTACCCATACTTGATGATGCAACATATTATTCTTCTTCTTCTTAATTGGCGTAGACACCGCTTACGCGATTACAGCCGAGTTAACAACAGCGCGCCAGTCGTTTCTCCTTTTCGCTACGTGGCGCCAATTGGATATTCCAAGCGTAGCCAGGTCCTTCTCCACTTGGTCCTTCCAACGGAGTGGAGGTCTTCCTCTTCCTCTGCTTCCCCGGCGGGTACAGCGTCGAATACTTTCAGAGCTGGAGTGTTTTCGTCCATTCGGACAACATGACCCAGCCAGCGTAGCCGCTGTCTTTTAATTCGCTGAACTATGTCAATGTCGTCGTATATCTCGTACAGCTCATCGTTCCATCGAATGCGATATTCGCCGTGGCCAACGCGCAAAGGACCATAAATCTTTCGCAGAACTTTTCTCTCGAAAACTCGCAACGTCGACTCATCAGTTGTTGACATCGTCCAAGCCTCTGCACCATATAGCAGGACGGGAATTATGAGCGACTTATAGAGTTTAGCTTTTGTTCGTCGAGAGAGGACTTTACTTTTCAATTGCCTACTCAGTCCGAAGTAGCACCTGTTGGCAAGAGCAATCCTGCGTTGGATTTCCAGGCTGACATTGTTGGTGGTGTTATTACTGGTTCCTAAATAGACGAAATTATCTACAACTTCAAAGTTATGACTGTCAACAGTGACGTGAGTGCCAAGTCGCGAGTGCGACGACTGTTTGTTTGATGACAGGAGATATTTCGTCTGCCCTCGTTCACTGCCAGACCCATTTGTTTTGCTTCCTTGTCTAGTCTGGAGAAAGCAGAACTAACGGCGCGGGTGTTAAGGCCGATGATATCAATATCATCAGCATACGCCAGCAGCTGTACACTCTTATAAAAGATGGTACCTTCTCTACTAAGTTATGCAGCTCGAACTATTTTCTCCAGAAGCAGGTTGAAAAAGTCACACGATAGGGAATCGCCTTGTCTGAAACCTCGTTTGGTATCGAACGGCTCGGAGAGGTCCTTCCCGATTCTGACGGAGCTCTTCGTGTTGCTCAACGTCAGTTTACACAGCCGTATTAGTTTTGCGGGGATACCAAATTCAGACATCGCGGCATAGAGGCAGTTCCTTTTCGTGCTGTCGAAAGCAGCTTTGAAATCGACGAAGAGGTGGTGTGTGTCGATTCTCCTTTCACGGGTCTTTTCCAAGATTTGGCGCATGGTGAATATCTGGTCGGTTGTTGATTTTCCAGGTCTAAAGCCACACTGATAAGGTCCAATCAGTTTGTTGACGGTGGGCTTTAATCTTTCACACAATACGCTCGATAGAACCTTATATGCGATGTTGAGGAGGCTAATCCCACGGTAGTTGGCGCAGATTGTGGGGTCTCCTTTTTTATGGATTGGGCATAGCACACTTAAATTCCAATCGTTGGGCATGCTTTCGTCCGACCATATTTTACAAAGAAGCTGATGCATGCTCCTTATCAGTTCTTCGCCGCCGTGTTTGAATAGCTCGGCCGGTAATCCATCGGCCCCCGCCGCTTTGTTGTTCTTCAGGCAGGTAATTGCTATTCGAACTTCTTCATGGTCGGGCAATGGGACGTCTGCTCCATCGTCATCGATTGGGAATCGGGTTCGCCTTCTCCTGGCGTTGTGCATTCACTGCCATTCAGCAGGCTGGAGAAGTGTTCCCTCCATAATTTAAGTATGCTCTGGGCATCGGTCACTAGATCACCTTTGGGGGTTCTACAAGAGTATGCTCCGGTCTTGAAACCTTCTGTAAGCCGCCGCATTTTTTCGTAGAATTTTCGAGCATTACCCCTGTCGGCCAGCTTATCAAGCTCTTCATACTCACGCATTTCGGCCTCTTTCTTTTTCTGTCTGCAGATGCGTCTCGCTTCCCTCTTCAATTCTCGGTATCTATCCCATCCCGCACGTGTAGTGGTCGATCGTAACGTTGCGAGGTAGGCAGCCTGTTTTCTCTCCGCTGCGGCGCGGCACTCCTCGTTGTACCAGTTGTTCTTTTGCACTTTCCGAAAACCAAGGGTTTCGGATGCAGCTGTACGTAAGGAGTTTGTAATGCCGTCCCACAGTTCCCTTATACCGAGTTGTTGATGAGTGCTCTCAGAGAGCAGGAGTGCAAGCCGAGTAGAAAAACGTTTGGCAGAGTGTTGTGATTGCAGCTTTTCGACGTCGAACCTTCCTTGTATTTGTTAGCGTGCGTTTTTTGCTGCACAGAGGGGGGTGCGAATCTTGGCTGCAACAAGATAGTGGTCCGAGTCGATGTTAGGACCTCGGAGCGCACGCACATCTAAAACACTGGAGACGTGTCTTCCGTCTATCACAACATGATCGATCTGGTTGGTAGTTTTTCGATCCGGAGACAGCCAGGTAGCTTGATGAATTTTTTTGTGCTGGAATCTAGTACTACAGATAACCATATTTCGGGCCCCGGCAAAGTCGATCAGCCTCAACCCATTTGGGGATGTTTCCTCGTGGAGGCTGAATTTACCGACTGTAGTGCCAAAGATACCTTCTTTGCCCACTCTGGCGTTAAAGTCGCCAAGCACGATTTTGACATCGTGGCGTGGGCATCTCTCATAAGTGCGTTCCAAGCACTCATAAAAGGCATCTCTGGTCACATCGTCCTTCTCATCCGCCGGAGCGTGGGCGCAGATCAGCGATATGTTGAAGAACCTCGCTTTGATGCGGATTGTGGCTAGACGTTCATTCACCGGAGTGAATGATAGTACTCGGCGACGGAGTCTCTCTCCCACCACGAATCCCACACCAAACTTGCGCTCCTTTATATGGCCACTGTAGTAAATGTCACAAGGACCTACTCGTCTCTGTCCTTGTCCCGTCCATCGCATTTCTTGGACGGCGGTGATGTCAGCCTTTATTTTCACGAGGACATCAACCAGCTGGGCAGCGGCACCTTCCCAATTAAGGGACCGGACATTCCAGGTGCATGCCCTGATATCGTTGTCCTTATTTCGTTTGCCATGGTCGTCATCAAAGAGGGGTTTCTCATCCGAGGCTGTTTGTCGCTTTTCATTGGGATAGGCTTTTTACGTGGCGGGTCCCAAACCCAGCGCACAACCCTATGCAGGGGATGTTTCGCCTTCTCACTTTAGCTCACCTTCGAACGGATGTTCTTAGGCTACCCAGAGGATACTTGGTCAAAGACCGGAAGTCGTGAGCTGCTTGAGTCATATGTAAAAGAATCGTTTCTGGCCACTCCCAAGTGAATGGCGATCAGAGAACTTTCCTCACTTGCGTGAACTTCTACACATGACCCCATCCTCAACATGCAACATATTCTGCAACTAATATTTGCGTTCGTCAAGGCAACGGCGATATGAATCAGCAACAGTTGCATCCAAAATGGACGAAAAAATGTAATGGCAACATGGAAACCAAAATTTTGCTAAGATGCAACCTCAAATTTCGAGGTAACTATGTTTGCCCATGTTTCATAAGGAGCGTTTGATACAAACTTAACGTGGAGTGGACATAGAATATTTTGCTGATTACATGATTTTTTGACAACAGGAAATAAGGATAAAACCGGTAGAATATTGAATTGGGATTATGTAAGAAAAAAATTGATTCAACTGAAACAAATTTTATGTACTGTGTTCAAGCTGAATAATAAAATCTAGTAGCTTTGGTGAAATATTTACAACCACGGTTAAAAAGTAATTGCAATTCAAGATTTATTAAGAAGAGCAAGAGAGATAATTTATTAAATGAACGCTCAGTGGACATGCGTAATGAAGAAAATTTAAATAACATAGAATATAAAGCACTTTGTAGGGTTCGATAGGTTTGAGCTGTAAAACGATTTTAGCAATATATGGAAAACCCAACTTTTTCTGGGTAGTTGATCGATCCAATTTCTGGTCGTCAAAAACTTATGTTTAAAATGTATTCTTAAAGCCACAAAAGTGAACGCAATTGTATGTATGTAAATGCGTTTATATTTTACAAAATTATTTGTATTACTATATATATTTATGATATACATATGTATGTATATGCATATGATCGAATCACCATTATCCACAAAAAGCTTCTAATCATAGAAGTTTTCATTAAAACATACAATTTTTCAAAAAGCAGTAAATTATTGATTTATACACAGCTTTATTTATTTGCTTCGCATACAATTTTTTGCTTATGCACATAAAACATGTATTCTCTATTTTTGGGTTGAACATATTTTTTTGCTTGTATGTTGCAGAGAAAAGAGATCGTCAGTTGTATTAATATTCGTATTTAAATAAGAATTTAAAATTGCAAAGAATTGCCTTACATCATTTTTGGATGGTGGTTGAATAATTTCTTCCTCAGAATTCTCATCGTTTTCCAGTTTTAAAACAATAATGATGTAAATCAGATATCACATCTAATTAATATGTGCACGAAAATTGTCAGGAGCTAGTACACAAAAGAAAAGAAATAAACAAGTCTCGACTGCTTTTTTAAACCAGCCCTTACAAATTAATATAATGTATAATGTTATAGAGTACAAACTAAATCTAAGTTTTTGTTTGGTTGTTTATTTCTGTTTTTTCAAATTCGAAAACCTTTTGGAAAAGTTAATATATCGGAAAAGCAAAACACCTTTGGGACATTTTTGTTAACTTTTTCGCGATTTTACTGTATTTATATTATATTCCTGTCATATGCGAATTGCATTTCGAGCGTCCACCCAAGTAATGTCCTATTCATTGGCAATGCACTCTTAACAGACAACGATAATGTTTTCACGTTTTTTAATATCAAATAATAACGTTTATTTATTAATTTTGCGGATTTTATTTCTTTTTTGTTGTTTTAAGTACTTCATTGTTATCTTATATGTACTATATATATAAAAAATAAAATGCTGTTTTGTTATGTACTCGGAAGTCTTAAAACACTATCAGTATACATTATATTTGATGAAATTAATGTCAATTCAAAAAATCGGTTTGTAAAATAAATTTAAAATTGAAAACTTGTATTGCGGCAGATATGATTGTTTTCAGAATCTAACAAAAAAAGATGCTCCAAAAGGGTTAATCAGACAAAATTTGGCTTAATACCACCACCAAGGAAGTGATCATCGCCGTTGTAGTATTTGTGTACTACTATGCATTTAGTAGTTTGGTACTGTTAATAATCTATGAAAGGGTTTAAATGCGGGAAATGCTATCATATTATATAATGAGCCCCAGTGGCCTAATGGATAAGGCATCGGCCTCCTAAGCCGAGGATTGTGGGTTCGAGTCCCATCTGGGGTAAAATCAATATATAATGACTTTTTATAATAAAGATAGTTACGATAATTTTAGTACTAACACTTTGGTGAGAAACGATTTTAAATGAAATAAATATATTAGTAACAAAATTTTACAAATTATTCCTTTGAGACAAATTGATTACATATGTATAAGTATAATAGGAATATTTATAATCCGTTGGATTTACACCATCACGGCATATTCAAATTATCATAACGTAATGTACCATATTTGTGTTTGTCTTTGTTCGGCAAATTTTTCCTTATCGAAAATTACGTGTAATATGTATGTATATTCAAAACCTGATCATAAGTTAGAATAAATTTGGTGCAATTATTCATAAAGCAGCCATTAAAATATGTTATACAAAAAAAACGACATAATCAATATTTATAAAAAGACGTTATACACGTGCGGGAATACTACACGTTCCTGTTAAGTGAAATGATTTCGACCAGAATGGGTACAAAATTGAAATTTGTTGGAATTAATATTGATAAGAATATATGAATTTGCATACATACAAACATATCAAAAGCGAATGCACATATGGAAATAATGTACCTAGGCATATTGTGTTTTATAAGCTAACTAGCTGACCTGGCAGCCGTTGTCCCGCCTGAAATTATGTGTTTTGAAATGAAAAGAAAGTTGAATTTATATTGTGTTGAAAATCATTATTTTCGACTTTTCCAAATTTTTTCAATGTAACGAAGCTTGATAAACAATATTTTTTGGTTTCTGTTTCGGTGCGTAAATGTACAGAGAAGATGGTTTTCCAACTCGTGAGCACGCCACGTATATCCGGCCGTGTGAAAAACATAGCATTTCCAAATTTATGCCACACACTTCTAGCGACTATCCTTGTGTCCTATTGATTCTCATCTCAAATGCAATTTTCACTGGAAACGGAATGCGTTGGAACTGATATGGGAAATTGTAGAACTCTTTGAAAACTGAAAAGGTTTGAACTGAAATGGCAAATCGTTGGAGCTCAGAGGAATTCGTAGAGTCAAGTATTTTGCCCCATTCTATAAGATAGCTACGTTACAATCAGTCGGGTTGCATTACACAGTTTCGGTGCTTGAAGATTGTGAAAATAATGCGGTGTCATACCAAGCCTCTCCAAAGCACTTAGAAATTCCACTTGATAATTCGCGGCTTCGTCTCATTGTCAAGACGATCGATCGATTTGTATGAGCGCAAGTCTCCCGGAATTTGACTTTAAATCTTCCAGTTTAAGTCAACAACATCGGTATTTTTGGCAGCTAAAATTGTGCGTGCACTCAAGAAATCCTAGTTACGATAATTTGGCCAATGTCCGAATATTCTTTATGAGTTCATCTTTCATGAATTGATAAACGGCAGATGGAATTGATATTAAACCACCGGAAGTATCAACCAGAATTGACACATTTCCAATTCTTGGCGAATACGATGTAAAATGTCTTCGACAATGTAATTTTTGTTCGTATACCATAATTGAAGCGGATTTGAAGGTTGATATGTCGAAATGATCTTCCCGAAAAGTGTGCGAACTTCATTTGCACCGCATCGTACATATTTTGCTGGCTTGCTTCTAAAAAAATTGTACCCACCGTACCATTTACAGTACGCAATGACTCAAATGAAGTTGAAATGCGTACATTATCCAATAGGAACCGAAGGTCGTTTTTCCGGTGGATTGTGTAAATTCATCGAAATGCATTATTTGAGAACACACCTGGCTGTCAATCTACCGGTTGGCCTTCCTTTCTGCGTAATTTTGTTGCTGGCGGTGTTTCCACTGGCTGCACTATATTCTCTGGGTTGAAGTACACTCTTTGGCCATTCTCCAAATTAAGTGCGAGACGCACAACAGTCGGAAAACGTTCATGAATTGCAAAAGTAAATATCCTACAAAGCGCTTTATTGCAGTTCGACCGTATCGTTCAAGACCAATAACCGCCATGTTGCATCCTTTGGTGACTTACTTGCAAACATATTTGATCGATTTCACCAAACTACAATATCAAACATTGACATGAGATTTGAATGTGAATTAGACAACAGTGCCGAATATAGTTCGATTCATATGTTGTCAACTTCGAAATTCACTACTCTAAGCTGTATGGTCGTCTGATGAGCTACGGCGATAGAGTGGATATCCATAATTTCCATACAAACCGAAGTGAGATTGTGGTATCCGCAAGGTAAATGAACCATATTGGTTTTCATCACTTCGTTTAATACTGGATCTTTCTCTGCATCAGGAATTTCCGCAGAAATGATTTCATCAATTTGATCTGGTGGAACCACTATCCACCATCCAAAGAAGAACATCTTAACTGTTGTTTGAAAAGTCGATCCATAATTCCACGCGTATGTCATCGCATCCTGGGAGTACTCGTTCATGTGACTTGGCGTTGATGGCAAAAATAACACCGACCGATATTAGCGGGACCTCTTCGTGGCTTCGTAACAAATTTCAATCTGTAATTTATCACTTCGTTTGAAACACACATAAAGTTTTCACTGAATAATTTTCAAATTTTTTTTTAAATAGCCGGAATAAAAGAGCAAGCGACCGAAATTGAACTATTCAAATAATTTACAAATCAAAATATTGAAAAACAAAAGAAAAAAGAATTGCATGAAAAAAGTCCATTTTTGGAAATTTCCAATGTTTCGACTTTTTCTTATGAAGTTTTTTTTTATTTCTGAACTTTTCCAGATACACAGCGAACAACTTCTGAAAATTTCATGAAGATTGGTTTCGCCGTTCTCGAGCCTTAGCGTTACTAACAAACAAACATTCATTTTTACTTATGTACATACAAATGTACATACATATATACAAAATAAAACGTTTGTATGGGAAAAAGAAAAGGACTGTTTTTAGGCGTTTTCCGGCAACTTTCGTAATTTTTTGTTTACATAAGAACCTTCTCCTAATAATAAAAAATACAACAAAAAGAGAATTAGTGAAATTGGTCCAGCCATTCACGCGTGATGCCGTGACAACGGAAAACGGGTTTCATTTTTTTACATACATATGTATCTACATACATATATAGATATAATTTATTATTATTTATTTCTCGGAAACATGGTGGATATTTAAATACGTACTGTAAAAATTTAGCTTGCATGTTGCCCTGAGTAGCTGTGTATATTAAAATAAGTGTTAAAATTAGGTGTGTTAACTTCGATTACATCTTAATTCGGGTGCAACCGAACATTTTTTACTCTTGCAATCTGCAGAAATAAATGCCAGAGAAATATAGTACCTTAAGGGGTCCCGGCGGTCTAGAACCCTCAAATTAAGGGGTGGGTTTTCTGGATTTCTTTTTAGGTTTAAAAAAAGAGCAATCAATTTAAAATTTTTACGGTTTATTTATACACTTATGAAAAGTACAAAAATATTTTTTTGTTAAATAGAAAAAAATTGTAAAAATATTAGAAATGGCGTGCAAAAAAAGCTATCTTATGGAAGGCATACACGCACCAATTATTATACCAATTTCATCGAATTGTACAACTGATTGTTACGTACATACATACATATGTATATGGGGCAGTAGTATGAGTTGTACCAACTGATTGGATGAAAATCAAAATTTTTTGATATTTTGCCAAGTTGGTTGTGTTAGTTGGATCGTTTTTGGGTTGGTCGTGCGTTTTCAAACGATTTCGACATTTTATTTCGGCTGTCGAAGAGAGTGCGTCATATATAATAAGTAAAGCAACAACTTCCAAACTCATGTTGAAGTAACGAAGTGAATATTCAAAATGAAGTTGGCCTCAAAATTGTATTAAAAGTTGTGTCGTATGTAGCGACAAGGGCGATTTCTAGCCCAACTCAATCAACCAACTAATTGTTGTGTGTATGCCTTCCATTAAAAGATGACTCCCGGTGCTGTTGTTGTTTTGACTCTTCTGAACATCTGAAACATAAAAACCAAATAAATTATTAATCAGTAGGAGTGCAGCTATCGCTGGGACTACAACCAAAAAAAAAAAAAATTGAAAATTAAAAAAATTTCGCGCTTTTCGTTCAGATTCTGAAAACAGCTATTTTTGGACCAGTTTTAAATCGAAACAAAATCGAAGTTCTTAAAATTAAAATTTGATCGTAGTCCCAGCGATAAATATTCATCTTATAAACACCATATTAAAATTTCAAGTGATTCGGTTAAAAATTTTTTTTTTCATAAACCGAACATCGAAAAAAGTAGTTTTGAGATAAAAGACGTACAAAGCATCCATTCATCGAGCCCCTCGACCGCGCGCTACCTGCTAAAACCTGTAGAAGCTAAAATAATGTGAATATCTTTCCAAAAATTTTACAGTATATTCTTAAAGGACTATACTTTCGAACTATAAAAAAAAAACGATTTTTTGAAAATTCTAGACCACCGGGACCCCTTAAGGTGTAAAACGTCAAACAGAGGATCGGAAACCAAGCAATTTATATCCACAAGAACTATATATAAATAAAGCACTGAGAGTTGGGGGTAACCCGAAGTTATCTACTTTTCCTAATATTACAAACTATTAAGACATACAAAAAATTCCTTAGGTTTCAATAAAGTACCTCACATACAATCACCAATCATATGGAGTAAAGCCAGGCGGATGTTCGGAAATCTTTATATTAATTATATTAGGGATAGGTCAAGTTTTTGTCCAGTTTTATATATTTTAGGCACAAAGATACACTGCTGTGAGCAAAACACGCTCTCTCATTTTCGTTGAGATAACTCAAATATTGACCGATACATGAAGCTCGAAAATCTTTATATTAGGAATATGAGGACTTAAGGAAGTATTGACCCTATTCAACCCATTTCTAATAAAAATATATACCACTCGCCAGGAAAATTTCTCTCTGAATTTCAACTGTATATCCCATACATTGTCCGATATTTTCGGTCAAAAGTCAACTATAGATACTTCGGTATTTGGTACCCAGAAATTTGAACAGTTTTGGTTGGATTTGAACAATTTTTGGTTATAAAGTGCCATACTTTAAAAAAATTATTAGTGCAATGTTTTATCCCGTTATAATGTATTAATTACTTCTTGATTTATGTACAGGAAAGTGGCAGAATCAAATTGAATTTAAAATTGTGCTAAATGGGAAGTGGGCGTGATTGTAGACTGATTTCGCCCATTTTCGCACTGTGACATAGAAATTTGAGAATAATTCCACGTACAAAATTTTGTCGAAATCGGTTGGTCGGATCCCGGATATGTGATTTCAACAAAAAGTGGGCCACCACACCCATCGTCCAATTTTTATCCCGTCTACCATAAAGGAATGTCTCTGGGGTATTTAGTTACTGATTTATTGTGCTTTTACAAGTTATTAACAGTAGAGTTATATGGGAAGCGAGCGGGGGTATCATCAGATTTCATCCATTTTCATTGTCGGTAGGACATCTTATATTATTTATACTAGGCAAATTTGGTCGTTCTAGCTTTAGTGATTTAGGAGATATGTTCATTATTAGAAGACGTAGCCATGCCCACTTCTTCAAAAGTTTCTTCTGTAGGTACCCATTGCTACTGCAATCCCCTGAGCCAAATAACAGATCTTTATTAGTACTTAGTTATGGCCATTTATAGATTTTCTATTAATGACGTTTTGTAGGCGTGGATTACGCTCAACTCGTCCCTACTTTTTTGCCAAGGAATACGTATACCAAGTTTCATCAAGATATCTTTGTTTTTACTCAAGTTAAGGCTTCCACGGGCGAACGGACGGACCGACAGTAACTCGGATTTCAATTCGTCTCATCATCCTGATCATTTACATATCTATGTACCTCTATATCTAACTCGATTAGTTTTAAGTGATGCATATAATCGTAAGATGAACAAAACTATTACATACATACATATATTCTGTTGCAGCATGTTGCGAGAGTATGATAATGTTATATTGGAACGAAGCAAAACGCAGAAATTCATGCCTCTTGTCGGCTATGAACTCGAAATGTCAACACACATACTCTCTTAATATAAGTTATACATGTGTACATGTACATGCACTCGAATGCTCATACAAAAGTATGATTTTTTTCGTTAGCGCATCGACCTGTGAAAATAACAACAATAACAGTTTAAGCATATCTGATACATATTATATATTGTATGTAGTAAAGTCTGATGCATACATTGTATCTGCATATGTATGTAAGTACATACTATAGTCACAAATCAAAGCAATAATAATGATAACAATTTCGTTGCAGGCATAATCTCCACAATTGCACAAAAGATTTTCCCATGTACACATACATACATATGTACATACTGTATGCATAATATTGTTTTTCTAAAATGCAAAATAAATTCATAGTTGATTTGAAACTTATTTAATCTGAAATATATCGTTCTTCATTTACTTAAACGGCAAAATATCAACGAATAAAGCATATTTTTTTTTATTTCAAGTTAGGTATTAGATATGTGATACTTGAGTTGATTTTGCCACTGTTCAGCGAATCATTCTAGCTATTGGTACCACCAACTCGCTTAAATTCATATTCAGATAAGAGTATTAAAATGTTATGAAAATTTTTGCAGCCGAGTTCAATGGCGGGAGTTAATACTTGATTTTTATCTTATTTTTCGAATAGCTTGTTTCAAGTTTCAAGATTTGCATTTTTTAGAAACTCTAACCACGTACAACTATTTCACAAAATAATGTATAAACTTATTATTTCGAATTCATCTAGTATGTACATACATATGTATGTATGTACGTACGTATACATACATACATATGTACATATAGTATATGAACGGAAGGAAATATTATATGGGAATATAGGCGTTGTTGTAGTGTGACTTGTCCCATTTATAAAAGGTGTTATGAAAATGTTATATTTAGTTTACATCAAATGTGTACATATGTATACATATGTATATTAATATTATAATTTAATATTAAAATTGTGTACAAATTTTAAAATTAAGATTAATTATGACTCTGGATTAATTGCTGAGGTTTTAGCCAGACTTTTAAGGTATGACTATGGTCCCACATATCATGTAAACATAAAGAATATAAGTTTATGCTCTTGTGTACGCTAATCACAAAGAGGAAAAGAAGTTCAGCCAAACATCAACAAAGCGATGCGCGCTAATATTTTATGTACTTACAAATATGTACATACATATGTAAATACATATGTAAGTATGTATGTAGATATGTACATATGATTGTTTAGTAATTTTCAATAAGCAAAATGAAAAAAGGTAGGATTTTACTTCGAATAAAAATCTTTCTAATGGAAATATCATATAACACAGTTCAAAATATAGAAGATTCAGATATACACATGCACATACATACATGCAATTATAAATCATAGACCGATTTTATAGCTATCTAAGTATTTCATACCAAAATTTGGTTCCTTACCGTGTAAATTACATATGTACATATGTATATACTTATTCTACTACGCAAGTGCCCCTGCAGAAAATTAATTTGTGGGACGTTGGAATACTCAGCCAACTCATGTCTCTACACTAGCTCATTGCTCGTGCTTTAAAAATCGATATTACTGCACGATGTAATACGACAGAGGTGTTAGGACGCACTTGTAGTCAAGAATGATAGAATACAAGATTACGACACTAGTTTACAGTTAGTTTTTTTCGGTTTAGCTCTTGACAATTCTTACAAAAACAAATACATTGTTCAACAATTTCGTGACGTAACAGTTTTGCGTTGAGAAGAACAAGCATAGAAATGCATACAAATTGTAAACAGAAAAGTAAACACTTTTTGAAATTCCCAAAATAATATTAATTCATTCGTCTTTGCAGGAAAAATTTCAGTGGAATGTTTAGAATATTGTTGCGAGAAAATATGTATATAATTAGTTTTAGGCACATCCACAATAAATAGAGTAGCATGAATGGAAATTGTTCAAATGAAGAAAACCAGTGTAAGTGTACTGTTGTATTTATTTAAATTTCTAAGCATAAATATATTAATTTTTTAAAATGAAATGTGCAGTGGCTTGTTGTAATAATTATTATGCAATTAAAGGATCGAAAACGAGTTTTTTCAGTTTTCCGGCCGATTTAAAAGTTGCCAAAAAATGGATGTTATTTTGCAAAAGAAATGATATATTTAATACTAAATTAATAATTTCACAATTCTTTTATCATAATTTCATACATCTGATACATCTGAACTTATAATATACATATGTATATATTTATATACAACACAAGAAAAAAAAAACAACTTAATAGACAATTTTATTATCAATAGGCCGATATATTTCTTTAGAAATGATTCTAATCTTTTCACTCAACAATATTCAATCGTTTCACTAAAACTTTTCATTAAAATCGAAAGAATTAATAATATTTTGCGAATTTACAAAAGTGTTTACTTTTCTGTTTACAATTTGCAAGCCATTTGACAGTTTTTCACTCTTGTTCTTCTCAACACGGAACTATGACGTTTCGTAATGGCGGTCGTCGTAATCTTGTATTCTATCATTCTTGCTTGTAGTTATGTATTTATTTTGCAGTATGAGAATCAACGTTAATATGAAAACATGTATGGGTGAGTATGGGTAGTGATTACAGTAGTTACAACTATAGGTACTCCATGGAATGCACCGATATCAAACAGAACTGATGGTCCTGCCCGTAATCACACATTGAAATGGACCAGTTTTATATGTTTTATCAGAATTTTGATTAAGTGCTCTAGTATTATGATCCACGTGTAGATTCATATGTTTGTATGTAGTATATGAAGTGCTCACCAGTTTTTGAAGGAAAATATATGTACATATTACATAATCATATGTGTATGTATATTTACATATACATACATACTACGTGTTTGTATGGTAAATGTATGTATGTATGCCTGATATGTCTTCAGATTTAACGTTCCCTACTCGAATGGAAATGCAACTTATCGATGAAAATATTAATAGAACAAAAGAAATAAACCAATCATAAATATGTATTCAGTAAAAAGCACATTCGAAATTGTAAAAAAGTTCTGCAAAAACAGACTGCTTTTAATGAAAACTTAGTAAAGTGAATGCCACCATATGATAGCATAAATAAAGTAACGATGAAAGATATATTTTTAGCACTTAGCCCCCATATGTACATTAGGGTGTGTCATTCTGAGTCAATCTTTTTTTTCAACTGAAAAACAGGCTAAAAACTTTCGAAAATGTGAAAAAGGAAGTCACTCAAAAGATGAGCTCTTAATATTAATATTAAGAGGTGCCTCTTTCAAATTTTCTATTTTTCATATAAATAATATGGAAAAAAAATCATTTTTTTTGTGGTGGTTATTGTGCGGAGGTTATTATATGTACATATGTGCACGCGATGGCTGCCAGTAGAGATTGTAAACTCGATTCCGATTCTACTCGAGAATCGAATTTTCTCGTAAAATAATCGATTTTTCGGAATCGATCTTCAGTAGTCGAAGTCGATTAAGAATCGATTCTTGAAAAATCGAAAAATCGATTATTTTACGAGAAAACTCGATTCTCGAGTAGAATCGGAATCGAGTTTACCACCCCTACTGGCAGCCATCGCGTGCACATACATACATATATGTACATATGTAGTATAATAACCTCCGCACAATAACCACCACAAAAAAATGCTTTTTTTTCCATGTTATTTATATGAAAAATAGAAAATTTGAAAGAGGCACCTCTTAATATTAATATTAAGAGCTCATCTTTTGAGTGACTTTCTTTTTCACATTTTCGAAAGTTTTTAGCCTGTTTTTCAGTTGAAAAAAAGGTTGACTCAGAATGACACACCCTAATGTACATACATAACTAATATAGAGATTTTCGACTTTACTCCATATGATTGGTGATTGTATGTGGGGTGCCTTAATGAAATTTTAATGAAACCCAAGAAACATTTTTTTAGTATGTGGCATGATAATAGTTAATAGATAAAATCGGGTCGATACTACCCCAACTCCATACATATACATATATGTATGTATGTATATGTATATGTACATATCGTCACCAAAAATGCAAAATAACGTATCAGCAAAAAAATCGAAATTGAGCATCCTATTGATTACGATTCACTATTTCAAATTACATACATAATATTACATATGTCCAACATTTTCAGGTTCTGTGCTCATATATGAACCAGTTTTAACCAATATTAAATTTTTTTTCACTCTTGTTCCATTTTATTTCGTGTTTCATTCACGCCACTGTAAATTTTCGAAAATGTTGTTACGTTATTTTGCATTTTAGGTGACGATATGTGATGTCGGTCAGTGTATGAGGTATATAGAGCAAACATATCTATGTACATATGTATATGTATATTAAATTGCTTGGATTCCGATTATCTGGTTGCCGATTTACTCCTTAAGGTAGTTCCCTGACTTTGATTATTGCACGTTGCAAAAGTATAGAACGTTCGGTTGCACCCGAAATTAGCTCTCTTTTACTGTTTTTTTTATTAGTTTGAGTAAGCAGATAATTTTATGCCAGTTATGATTCGAACAAAATTTCAACCCGTTTACCCGGACTTTACACTCTCATGAAATTGTTTTCAAGTTGCAATAAACTCACACTTTTCTACTACCACAGTCTCACTTTTTGAACTTGAACTCCGTCTTGATATACAAGTTTTTCCATTTATAGGGCAAGTTGACGACCAACTTAAAACAGCTGATCACATAGTTTTGCGAACAAATGGCATTCAATTGTCGGAAATAAAAATATTTCGTTATATAAATGCACACATGGATTGGTATCCAAATATAATTATATGAATCCATTATATTATTCTTCTTCTTCTTAATTGGCGTAGACACCGCTTACGCGATTATAGCCGAGTTAACAACAGGGCGCCAGTCGTTTCTTCTTTTCGCTACGTGGCGCCAATTGGATATTCCAAGCGTAGCCAGGTCCTTCTCCACCTGGTCCTTCTAACGGAGTGGAGGTCTTCCTCTTCCTCTGCTTATTAATTTAAGTATTTTAAGCGGTTTCCATGACGATGACATCATGAAACCATTATTACTGATTATCAAGTATATATCGAGTATTCCATTAAGGTCTATATACTTTTGAATGTGTTTGAACCATTTGTCGGAACACTTTGCCACTCTGATTAAAACATGCATTTTGAACTCATTAAGCGGCTCTTAAGGTATCGGTAAAGGAGGACCCTTAATTTATTTTTTAAAAACGATAATAAAAAGAATTTATTTGATGCCAAGTCAGAAATATATGATGAATAACTCATCAAATCGATGTTTTGAGTGCTCAAAAATGCAGTTTTTTCAGTCGATGTGTGAGATTGTTTTAATGATATGGTTGCTACATCTCCAATTTGCTTTGAATTGCTTTTTTTAGATTCGGTTCATCTTGAAATAGCATACAGTCAACTGTTTTTAACTTTCGGGCTCATGCCCGATGCCATAGACCTGCTTCGAAGCACCGCTAATGTATTTTATTGACATTTCTCTCGACCAATCGAGAAGAATATTTAAAGTCACTGTAAACAGCACAAATAGCGCTCGTATGTACTGAGTATTTATGTCATTAAAAATGTCAAACTTTACGATAAGTGTGAGTTTCTAGATTGCAACACTAATGTTGCCAAATCCCGAAATATAAAAGACAACCCACGAATTATTGAATTGAATGAAGATAAACTGAGCAGCCTAAAACGACACTCCAAATTTGAATTTATGTACATACAATGTATGTATGTGTGGCTTTGCTATTATTAATATTGTCAAGGAATGCGATGAAACTTGGATTTGCCAACTCCCAAAATTCGAATAAACAGAAGTACAAGCTTTAGGCTATTGTACAATTGCAGTAAAGTTATTGGTACACCTGCTCAGAGTCCTGACTCAAACCCGATAGAAAATTTGTGATTTTTTTTTAAGGAAGCGAGTAGGTAATCCGTTTACAAATTAAACTGCTAACCAATTAACTGCTCTTATCAAAGCAATACAAGAAGAATGAAAAAAAATCCGGAGATCTGTGATATAAAAACCCTTATTCAGTACGTGTCCAAACGTCTGCGAGCTGTTATAAATGCGAAAGATCGGTTTTAATAATACTTGGAATAATTGTTTGCAAATTGATAGTACACTATTTGTAGTTTTTATGTTTTTTTTTTACTTTTGTGCATTATTTGTTAAAAATATTTGAATTAATAAAATTATGAAATTTTTGCGAAATAAGAATTTAATTTTTTTCACTTTGCAAACAATAGATTGACAAACTGTATATTACATAAAAATCGCCCAATTGAAACCTTTTCATGTAACATTATTTATTTATATTTGTACATGGTATTGATGATCAATGTCCCATTTAATAACTAAAGTATTTACATATACATACATACAAATATAAATATTTATGCATATGTGAATAAGAATTAAAACTAAGTACATATGTGCTAAATTCATTACTTTATTACTTTATTTTAGAAGAGTGTGGATAAAAACTATGCGATCTATTTTTGTTTACCACACTTTGACCTGGTCTACGGCGACAACAGAAGAAGAAAACACAATTGCAGAGAAAAGTGGAAAAGGCAGATATCATAAATTAGTTGTGGAAAAGAGAAAGAAGACTCGAACGAGATACAAGTAAACGCTCTCTCTCGAAGTAATAACACATATGCATTTACGTACATATATATGTATATTTACTTATATTTATCTATATGTACATATGTACCTAAGTGTTCTCGCTGCAGTCGTCAGTAGTATTTACCAGATTATACGTTTGTATACACATATTCATTTTACTGTGATATGTATCAACATTTGTAGATTTCTTGAGCATTTCTGCTCAGTAAAACGAATAGTGTACATCATAGGATTGTATTCATACATTTTTCGAGTACATTGAGGCAAACAAATTTACTTTTTCTTAAACGATTTAATACCATTTACTAGGAGGACATAAAGTAAAAAATTGCAAAATAGACTGGTAATTAGAAACTTCGAAACGCTAAATATACATACATATACTGCATATGTACATAAGTATGTATGTATGCACAATACTTTTTGAAAGCAAAGCACTGAAATTTTAAATCAACTTTGGTAATACTTTATTCAGTGTGTGTTTTGGCGATTTGTTTACACCGCTGTATCTGGTTGGTTATGAATGTATGGATGCAGGTACATATTTTTAATTCCTAACAAAAGCAGATATGATGATGATTTACCAAACAAAGAGCTACAACAACGTCCACTATGAAAATCTAAACAGTGTGCCTAAGTGTTGACGTTAGGAACAACATCACCACCAAAGAAAATTACCATCTGGACCATTCAGTCATGTTAAACTACATTCATAGGAGGACTCTTTCTGTCACTAATTATTTGCAAATTCTCACATCCATATCACATTCTCCATCTCTTGTATGCTTCATGTACATGGTGCCCCCTAATATTTTTCCTTATTTTTCTATTATATTATGCATATACGCAGGACGTAGTCCTATCCCCTCCAAAATTCGGTTTAGGCGACAAGAAGAGTCTTTATCTGAACATACTTTAATGCGACAAGGTTCACCTCCGTACATATTAGTACTACTCTTCCCATTGCTATCATCAACAACTACAACAATGTAATTCAGTGTTGCCAACACATTGCTAAATTTATGCATAACCGAAATAAAGTCTATATTTGCAAGGCAGTTTTCCTTTAATTGTGAGATTTCCAAACACTTATGTAGATATGTATATATTTATATGTATTTGTATAATTAAGTCCAAGTCTTATTAATTGTGAATTAGGAAAAGAGATGTGAGATGAAAATCTCTCCAAACCTTTTACCGAACGCATTGTTGCGAACACTATGTAGTAGTATATTGCATTTTTTGTAAAAGTTGAGGTAAGTCAAACTTTTAATACTCTTACAACATGTTGCTTCAGAGTATAACAGTTTTGTTTCATATTAAACCATCTTAATATTTTCTTTGATAATGATTTTATTCATATTTTATGGTTAGTGATCGATATCAAGATATTTATAAGATACTAAAGGCAAATCTACAAGTCTAACTACAATTTTACGACCAGAAATTGTTAAAAAAGTTTATATTGTTCTAGTACTATTCACCAATGTGCAACATTTTATTGTATTACTAAGAAGAAAAATTGGTATAGTGCTTTGCGTTGGCAACACTATAGATAACCAAGAAATTCACGACGCCCAGACTGAGTGTACGACGGCTGTTTATATGAATGTGTGCATTGACAACGAATCAAAGTGACATGCATTTGTGTCTATTAAAATGGCTTAAGGTGCATATAAATATAGTATACATATGTACATACTTATGTCGTTTGTGTTTAAATATATTAATATATTGAATTCATACGATTTTACATAATAATTGTTATCCTTATGCTTATAAGAATATGTCAATATATTAGTAAGAAATAATAATATTGTTAATTACCTCGTTATGAAGTACTTTATTTGTGCAATATGTTCATGCATGCTTAAATATATGTATTCATATCCGCAATACTTCTTATTCCAGTATCTCAGAAATGTTTAACTTTCAAATTAGACTAAGAGCATCTTGTTTATCGAAAAAGCTACATACATTTTAAAAAACATTGCAACATTTTAAGCCGTAGGTAAATGAAGTAACAAATTACTAGTTTTAACCTGCTTAGTCGGTGGAGTTCGTTATAGGGTAGTTTGTTTAAGTATTTATGTACATATGTACATACGCATGTATGTATATGTATATGTACATCTGGGAATATGCATAAACCAAATTCAATCGGGGACGTAGTGTTAGAATATACCATTAAAACAAGTCTAGATTGATTTAGCTCACATAAAGCAATAGTTTCAGGCAAAGTTTGTATCGCAATTTAGGTATTTATAACTTAAAGTTTGGTTAAAACATGGCTTTTATCTGTTTAATACATATTTAATTCGAAATTTAGAGTTGGGGGAATTAAATATTTTTCTAAGTATTCGGTAGATGTTTATATGTAGCCTTCATATCATTACACATGTACATACATACATATGTATGAATTCTTATACATTGTGCCAGCTCAGCCATCTGTCCGTTTCTATATCTTGATACATGTATGTATATTTTTTATGCACTCGTGTTCTTTAAACAGGTTTGTCTTCACAACGGACTGTGTTCGCCTTCACGAACGTTGTAATGTTCACGTTTTGTATCAAACACAAACATACCTTAAATACAAGCATGGTACGAATCGTACATTCGCATATTCGTAATTAATTTTTACCGTTAGTTTGAAAGGTTCGCATATCTATACCAAAAATAGACTTTGACTTATTTATGTACATTGATACATATAGTAAAGAACATATGTACATACTATACATACATAAATATGTATAAATGTATGAACTTTAATATATCACAGGGTTTTATCCGGAAAGTAATAAGAGTTGATTTAAAAAAATTTATTGAACCAAACGTTACAATTCTTTAAAAACTTTTAAAATAGGCTCCTTCTGCGTCGACGCAGCGCTGCTGGCGCAATTTCCAAGCATTTAAGAAGTCACAGAAGGCATTCTTGGGAATAGCCTTGAGAACCGAGGTGCATGCTATTTGGACCCCCTCTGTCATCTCAAAATGCTTGCCTTTCATCGGCATTTTCAGGCAAGGAAACAAAAAAAGTTCAGAGGGGCCACATCTGGGCTGTAAGGCGGCTGCGGAAACGTTAGGTAGCTGTTCACAAGAAAGGCGGTGCGAGCCGGGGCGTTGTCGTGGTGCAACTTCCAATCGGCTGCGATGTCTTGTCGGACTTCGTTTGAGTCTCTTGAGGACTTCCTTACGTGGAACTTGGCGTTGACGGTTTGTCCAAAAGGAACAAATTCATGGTGGACGATGCCTTTGTTGTCAAAAACGACATTTAGCATCGTTTTCACTTTGGATTTGCTCATTCCTCCCTTTTTTGGGCGACGAGACGCCGCCGTGTGCCACTCGGAAGATTGCCTCTTTGTCTCGGGGTCATACTTCTCTGGGTAAGCTTGCTGAATGCTATCAGAAGTCTCTGTCACAGATTTACCGAGTTTCACACAGAATTTAATCGGGTACCTCTGCTCGAACGAAGACTGCATTTTTGGCTTGCACCACTCACAGAAACACGTCGCACGAAAATGTTTGTCTTGACTCTCCAGGTGCTCGGAGACAACTGACCAACCGCTCGTTCGTTAGATAGGAACGCCCTCTACCGAATCCAGTCGGTGCGCGCACGCTCCGAAGTATAGTCGCGGCGGAAGAAAGTCAGTCCTATTACTTTCCGGATTGTATTGTACTGAATTTTCTTTATTATTATTAGAGGATTTGGGTGTACCCCTTTTTTTTACGGTAGATACGTTCCTCAGAAATCCGTGTAAAAAAAGAGGCGTTTCCTATAGTAAAATGGGAGATACATATGTACGTTCCATGTCATCTGAAAACCGTGTAAAATGAAATAAAGAACTATTTTACTTTGAAAAACCGAGTAAAAAATGTTGTAAACTATAAAATTTCAAGTGGTGCTTATCACAACGCACTTCCCCGGGAGTCAGCAAATACCTTCAACGAGGGTTCAACCAGAACCACCGCTGAACGCAGCTGACTATCGAAGCCAAATAGTAGACAAAAGAAAAATCAAATACGCCATAAATAGTTTTGCACCATATAAAGCGGCAGGTCCTGACGGGATTATGCCCATAATGCTGCAAAAACTGGTAGAACCAATGGTTCTAAGGCTAGAAAATATATACAAAGCAAGCATACAACTATTTTACATCCCAAGAAGTTGGAAAAGAAGTAAAGTTGTGTTCCTCCCAAAACCAGGCAGAAGAACACACGAGAATGCCAAGGATTTTAGACCTATAAGCCTTACCTCCTTTATGCTGAAGGTACTAGAAAGGCTAATAGATCTACACGTAAGAACAATAATGGCGGAGAAGTTATCGAAGTCCCAACATGCGTACATGAAGGGCCGATCAACCGAAACCGCCCTTCACGAGGTGATAAGTGTAATTGAAAAATCACTACATCACAAACAATACACCATGGCTGCATTTCTAGACATAGAGGGCGCCTTCAATAACATAGAAGTAAATGCGATAATTAATTCTCTGGCACATGGTGGGATAGACGACACTGTGTGCAGATGGATACTATCGATGCTTGAGAATAGGAAAATTATAGCTTCAAACGGCGCTGCAACACAAACAAGCTATGTGAGTAGAGGAACGCCTCAAGGGGGGGTCCTCTCTCCGCTTCTATGGGTTGCAGCGCTGAACGAAATACTACTCCAACTAAACGGTGGAGGACGATATAGTGTTGTTGGTCTCAGGCATGTTTCCTTCAACAGTCAGCGAGACTATGGAAAGAGCACTTCGTAGGTTAAACCTATGGGCTAAAAACAATGGTCTAGGAGTTAACCCGAACAAAACAGAATTGATGCTATTCACTAGCAGAACCAAAATACCTCAGTTTCAACTTCCGGTACTAAACGGTACTACACTCACTCTATCCCCCACAGCTAAATACTTGGGGGTGGAGATTGACACCAAACTGTCCTGGAAAATAAATATAGAAAAAAGAATAAGCAAAGCATACATGGCCTACTATACTTGTAAGAAAATCGTCAACAAAAATTGGGGCCTTAAACCAAGTATAATCATGTGGATGTATACGGCTGTCATAAGAACTATACTTACATATGGAGCTCTGGTATGGTGGCCAGCGCTAAACAAACAATACAATATTAGAAAATTAAATGGAATACAAAGAGCAGCATGTGCGGGTGTTACGGGTGCAATCAGGTCATGTCCGACTGATGCGCTCAATGTGATCATGCATCCACTACCAATGGACATTTTTATTCACAAAACAGCAGCTATTGCGGCGATAAGAATAAAAGAATTGGGAGGTTGGAATCAGCAGAACTACGGACATGGTGTAATTCTAAAGAAGTTCACTATTAATAAATCAGACTACATTCTCCCAAAGCTGGATTTCAATAGACACTTCCAGGTGAGGATACCATCTAGACGAGAATGGAGAAGAGGTTCAATGGTAGAGGAAGATACCACCTCAATCTATACCGACGGGTCCAAAATGGACTGTGGAGTAGGCACGGGGGTATTCTCCGCTGATCTAGGCATATCTCTCTCTATACGTCTACCGAACTCGGCTAGCATCTTCCAAGCAGAAGTACTAGGCATAGAAAAAGCCTGCGAAGTTCTATTAGAAAACCACGGGAACTATATTTACGGACAGCCAGGCAGCCCTGGCATTGTCTTCACCCATGACAAATTCCAGTACAGTTCACAACTGCAAGAGAGCACTAAGCTCAATAAAAGACAAGCTCCAGCTAAACTTGATCTGGGTTCCCGGCCACAGGAACATTTTCGGTAACGAAAAAGCAGACGAGTTGGCAAAGGCAGGAGCTTTCTTCAATGAATCCAAGGCGGAGCTAATACCAAGCCCGCTAGGATCGATAAAAGGAGAGATCAATAGACTATTTCAGCAAATTGCAAACAACAGGTGGAAAAACATTAAAAAATGCGTGATAACTAAACAATTATGGCCAACATATGACAGGAAAAGAACCAATGACTTAATAAATAGGTCAAGAAAAAGTATTTACAGAATAACAGCTACCACAACAGGGCACTGGCCATTTGGGGAACATGCGTCCAAAATGGGATTGCCCTACAACGACATCTGCCGTGGCTGCGGAGTAGCAGGGAACAAGGAAACAATCTTCCACTTTCTCTGCGAATGCCCAGCTCTAGCACAGATCCGACACAAAACACTCGGAATTCACCAAGCACCAAACCTTGAATGGATTTCCACCAAAAGCATATCGGACATAAGTAGTTTCATCGAAACCTCAAAATGGTTTGAGAGAGAAGGTGAAACGTAATAGCAGATACAGGAGGTTCTACGAATAGTGTATCAAAATGGCACATCAAGTGCTAATTGAGCCCGATAGGGCTGCACTCCTACCTACCTACCTTCCTAAAAAATTTCAGATAAGCATACAAATTGTATGTTCATATGGCATTTTATTGAGCATTAAAACTAAAAATACATAATTCACACAGGTAACAAATTGGTAGATTAAGCAAAAAACAAAAGAAATCTGTTAATCCAGAACTAAGAACAGAAAAATTAGAATAGAAATAAGGAAAAAATATTTACATAGCTACATAATTATTCGTCTCTATTTGAAAACAAGCGCAATTGTTTGCGACGAACTGGACTAAAGTCGGTAACATCGCTGGATATATCCATTTCCTTTAAGAGTTATCGAATAAAGGGATTTCCCAGTTACGACTATGTATGTTCATTCAACGGTGCTAAGTGTGGTAAAAACAAACTTAATAACAGTAGTGATTTTGAAACCGTACTAGATTAAAAAATTTTTACAAAAAAAATGTTTCTCAACCGTGTAACTTCAAATCCGTATAAAAAAAGAGTTGGGTGTATTGGCTAAATTTTAACCGTTTTTAACCTAAGGGCACATTATTATAACAAAATGTTTATCTTTGAATTTCAATGATATATTTTCAACATTAAAAGAACGATATTCCATTTCTAGGGCCTTGAAGAGATATGGCCCGTTTTTAGACTAGAGATGGACTATTTTGAAGGCACTATTTGTGCACAGTTTTGCTCTTACATCTTACTTGGTGCTTTATTAAAATGCTGTAAAGTGAAAGAATCGAATGGAATTTAAGCTTCTGAAATATGGGAAGTAAGCGTGGTTGTAGTCCAATATATTTCGAGGATCGAGATCGAAATCAAATTAAAATATCGAGGAAGAGAATTTTTTAATTCAAATACATCTTTAACGATATAAAAAAACACCTGTTTATGCTTATTCATATACGTTTTTAAAACAATAAAAATCCTCAGGTGAGAGTATCATGGTTTTTCAATATTTCATTTGTAAAATCATCAAATATGATGGAACTACACAGCTATGTTCAATGAAATAACAGTGCTGATGACTGCAAAAATGGATATACAGTGAAATTCCCCTTTAGAACACAACGTTTTCATTAATATTTTCATACAGAACCAAGTCCTATAACCTGGCATGAGTATGTTCCACTGACCGGGGACGGTAGTTTCTGTTTTTTAATTCTTATTAATATGTGGAGTTCTGCTACATTCTTTTTTTTGGTTTGCGGTGGATTAACGGAAACTAATGGGTTATTGTGATTCACTCACTACTGCATAATATTGGCTGGAATTTATTAGCTCCGTAGAAATATAATTCGGACAGCTTCCGTAGCCGTACAAAAACATTGCCACGGCGGGTGTCCGCTTAAGAGGAAATTCACCGTATATATCATTACATATGCATATGTATATGCATATCTCTTAATTTAGTAATGCATATGTATGTATGTATATGTAAATTCTCTCACTGCATTAAAATCTGCAGTTTTAAGTTTATTCAGTTTTTAATATGGTAGAATTCATCTCTTTGTGTTAAGCGGAAACAGTGATTGAAACCAAATGTAGAGAAATGTTAGTAAGCGACGCCAAACAAATTATTTATATTAGATTATAATACCAAAAAGAAACATTTTTCCAATATACATAAACTGTGACAAAACCAAAAATAAAGAAATGTTTTGAGAGAGCGGAAACAGTTGAAGGAAGCGTGAACTTTAACCAGAGAGAAAATTTATTCAAATTAATGGAGTATAGGAATTGGGAGAAAATTTGACAAATTTAAAAGTTAAAGTTTTAAAATTGTACATTTTTCAACTACTGTGTTTTTCCTTACCTATCTAAACCTGTAAGGTTATTGTTATTATAAAGTGAATTGTTCAAACCCCTAAAGATATTAAAAATATCAAAAGATACACAAAAGTTAATTGAAACTGTATAGGTTTACGGTGGTGTGCTTATAGCCATATGTACATATGTATACATATGAATGTATGTATGTTTACATCCTCTCTTGCGAGCATAAGCCACACACAGAACTTAAATGTATGCGTAAGAGCATTGAACAACTAAAATTCAAAGTAAATGACAAAACACTGAGACATTTAAAACAATTTACTAATTTTTGTAATTCTTGACGAGTTATACGAGCGAATAAGAACAGTCAATTACCTTAACTTCCCTCACGCTATATTCAAGATATGTATTGAATTGGCGCGAGTCTGTAAAAAATGCATATGGCCGCATAGGAATATGTGTACATTATCCATGCATATGTATGGATGTGTGTATGTGTGGATATGTGTTAGTGTATAATATTCCAATCTTCAATTATCTTACTTTTTGTGCTCGACACATATTTTAATACTTAATCCAATCAGTATTTCGATTAGTATATTAATCAAGCTTATGTATGTATATACACAAGTTTTGAACTTCACAGTATATCACATTTAATTTCACATGAACAGACTCGCATGCTGTTGTTGCAATTTCGTTCCTTAGTAATTCGAAGCATTTTGCTTAAATAACAAATTGTTGGTAAAGACACGTCTGTTGCCGTATTTACAAAATTCACTTCCGCCATAGACAATTATCGACATTGAACCAAATAGTATACAAATTATATTATTTTTCTTTTTTGATTTTCACTTCACACCAGTTCACTTAACACAAAAAAATTTCTACATTTATGCGCCGGATGCATAAGTATATAACCGCTGACATTTTGCTTCTTACTAATTTCTGACTGCATGTAGTGAGGCAATGTTGCCTACCCAAACAAATTATATGATTAATTGAGCAAAGAGAATTGAAATAAATTCGCCTTAGTTTTAAATTTAAGAGAATAAATTACAAAGCCAATGAGTAATGGCTGAGATGGGGAAAATTTATCGTTTTATTAAGTTGCAAAAAATAACAACGTAGTGTTACCGTTTTCATTAACACGTGTAGGCATTTGTATCGTTAATAATATAGACAATATTGCAAATAATTTTATTGTCCACATTATCTTGAACCACATGGTTTATATTTCGGTGTGATATTTATTAGCATTGAAAAAAACTATTGCTAATAGAATTAGCATTATCTGGCAATAAAATTTATTGCTGTAGTCTGGCAACATACTCGTTTAGTAGGGTTAATTTTTTTATTTTCTGTTATAAGTTCGCGGGTGACAACATTTGAAGTTATTGTCTATTTTGATGGAGCAGTAGTTACAGACAAAAGAGGTATTGAAATTACCACCATCCTTTCCAGCGGATTAATTCAAATATATTTATTACATCTTGCAACAATATGTCTGATTCATCAGATTATTGGTGTGATTTGACACTGGACCAAGAGACGCTACATAATGAGGACGCACCAAATAATTCGCCCATAGAAGAGTGTCTAGGGTTTGACAACAATGTTGGCGATTCATGGCTGTATCCTAGTAATTTACCGGAGCGGACCTATCAGTTAAGCATAGTAAAAACATCACTCTTCAATAACACACTCGTTGTGTTGCCGACTGGGCTTGGTAAAACATTCATTGCTGCAGTTGTAATGTATAACATCTACCGATGGTATCCGACTAGTAAAGTCATATTTATGGCACCAACTCGTCCATTGGTGGCACAGCAATTTGAGGCATGCCAACGTGTAATGCCATTTCCTGATGAAGATACTATTGAGCTGACTGGTAGATTGCATCGTAACAGTCGTAAAGAAATTTGGAAAAAGAAACGTGTATTCTTTGCAACACCTCAGGTGGTACTGTCCGATATGATTGCCGATGAAGGCAAATGTCCGCCCGACTCAAATTTTCCTTTTAAACAAGTAAAACTGATTGTGATAGACGAAGCTCATCGGGCAAAGGGACGGTATGCATATACAGAAGTGGTTCGAGCCATGGAGAAACGAAATAATTACTTTAGAGTGGTGGCACTCTCAGCAACTCCTGGTCGTACGATGGAAGATATTGCTGAAGTAGTACAAAATCTACTCATATCTCAGATTGAAGTACGTTGTGACACGTCAGAAGATGTATTGCCTTATATGCATAAACGGGATATGAAAACTGTAGTAGTACAGCTTGGAAATGAAATAAAGGAATTATATGCAGAGATCTTATCAATTATAGATCCTTATCTAAAGGACTTAATTAGTGCTCAAGTATTGAGAGGATCGTTGAAAAACATTTCACGTAATTTCCTTTTGTTCGAACAGAAACGTTTTCGGGAGATTAATCAAAATGCACAGGATCAAAAAAATTTATTGGTTTCAAAAAATTTTTCATTTTGCATTAGTATGTATCATGCTCTAGAACTATTGGAACGTCATGGCATTCGCGTATTTCTTAATTTTTTCGAGAAGGACGAAGATGGGCGGAGTAATTATGTTGTAAATGTGGAACCTAAAGTACGTCATTTATTGGATCGACTGCGGGATCACTTTGGTCGAGACTCTTTTGAAATTTTAACAAATATGATGGTCAATGGTCAATTCGTTAAAATGCCCGACAATTTTGACTTTGGACACCCAAAGTTTGAGCAAGCAAGAACTTGTTTACTTCAGCATTTTCAAGTATGTTTGCCGTTAAAATATATTAATATTTATTATTCCTGTCATAAATATATTTTAAATATTTATAGACTACACCAAACTCGCGTGCTATAGTTTTCTGTGAATATAGAGAAACAGTTATGCTGATGTATCGATTATTGTTACAGCATGAGCCGCTACTGAAGCCACGATATTTTGTAGGTCAGTATGATTCCTTCTGTGTTAATTTTTATAATTAATTTGCATATAATTTCATAAGGTCAAGGTGGTAACATGGGTAGTTTGCGTTCACTAACACAAAAACAACAAATTAAAATTATGGATGACTTTCGAAGTGGAAAATGTAATATTCTTATAGCCACCTCCATAGGAGAAGAAGGTATTGATGTTGGCGAAGTAGAACTAATTTTATGCTTCGACATCAATACTTCAAATCCACAACGTTTTCTTCAAAGAATTGGGCGAACTGGAAGGAAAAAGCAGGGTAGTGTTGTGGTATTGGTTACCGAAGGACGGGAAGAACAAATTTTCAAAAATGTTTTAGCTCAAAAAGACTTAACTAATCCAAGAATGCTTCAATCAATGATAGTAAACAAATCCCTATATAAGAAATCACCACGATTGGTCCCTACTGATGTAGATCCCAAAGTAATTCGCGTTTTTATAAAACCTACTAAGTCCAAGGAAAACAAAAAGGACATAAATTCAAAAAACAGAACAAAAAAAAAGATAATGTCTACTCCTAACTCAATGTTCATGGATCCTTCACAGCATGGTGTAGAAACGCAGCAAAATCTTGAAAAATGTTTAAGAAGAATCGATGAATATTTCAATACTTTTGATGATCCCGTGGCATCTAATACACAATTGTTAAAGGGAATTACATGTACGCAAAAATTCTCGCATAAATTGAATTCCTCTCAAGGAATATCTCTATATAATTCTCAACGTTTTCGTAATCTAAAAAGAGTTCTTGAGAAAAATTCTACTGTAATACCTTCCAAAGAAATTATTACAAATCCGATAGAACAATTAAAGTCCTCCAAGGTATCTAATGATGGAAAACGTTTTATTTTACGCACTCAACCATGTATTATTAGAAATATTTTTGATAAGATGAAGTTGTTGGAAATATTACCTTTAAAACCCGACGAAATGTCAGACGAAGAAAAAGATATCCGACATTTGTACGACTTTATTGAAAAATTGTTAGGGGGCGATCTCTCTATGGAAATTTTCATTGATGATGCTGATATTGAACGCTTAGCTAGACAACGAATGTATAGACCTCCCTCTGATTATGATCTAAGTGATAGTGAGTACAAAGATGTTTGCAATACAATATTCGATGGATTGGAAGAACAAGGACTTTTATGCGATAATTTTGATTACATACAAGAAGAGTTGAAGAAAACTAAGTTTTATGAAGACTCATATCCCAAAGTAGAAAGTGATGATTATCATCATATGTCATATTCACCACTAAGAAATGATACCGATTCAATGGTATATGAAACTGTTATTTTAGATGAAGAAACAGAAATCAGCACATTTGGTGAAACTAGTCTAAATAATAATAATGGTGATTATCAACCTATATCACAATCACCACTGAGAAATGATGGCGATTCAATGGTATATGAAACTGGTATTTTAGATGAAGAAGGTGAAATCAGCACATTTGGTGAATATAGCCAAAATAATGAATCTATATGTCAAAATAATTGTCAAAGACATAAACTTGCAATAAAAGCAAGTAACAAGTCAGCTCTAAAACAGGGTCCTTTAGCAAAAGCTTTTCAGCGGCAGCGTTCAAAGTTTAGGAACAAAATTCAAACAAAAGAGCAATCATTGAAACTGGTGGACGATAATTTTAGTACATATAGCAACAGAGATAAAACATCTGACGTTATAACTTTATTTGAGACATCAGATGAAGATAATCAGGTAAAAACAAGGGCCTTGATCAGTGGAAGTTCAAAAAACTCCGAACCGAAATGTATAAAGCCAAATTTAAACAAATGTTCGAATGACTGCAAAAAATTCGGTTTTATTAGTGATCTTTCTAAGCAAATGCCTTCATTACCACAATCAACCCAGAATGATTTAGATGTAGATATAAATGATTTTTTGAAACCATTTCCTGAAGAAACTCCTAACGAATCAGGTGACAACATCCCTACTAAATCCAAAATTGACAATAGTAGTATTTTTAGTAATCGACCTTTTTACTCCTTCTCAAATTTTAATTTAATTCAAAAAGGAAATAAATGCACTTCTACAGAAAACTATAATTCAGAAGTTTTGGGTTCTAACACCGCCATAACACCACCAGAAGGACTAACAGATATAGAAGAGCAATATAGAAAATCATCAACCCTGTTCGCTCCGCTCAAAAAAGAAGCTAATGAATTTTTAAATACATCAACTAATGTCAATCTTAATTTAGAAATGCAGAGTGCTAATAGACCCATAACACCACCAGAAAGATTACCAACTCAACCAGAGCTGTATGAAAAATCACCAACCCTTTTCGAATTGTACTTAGAAAATATTAAAAGGTATAAAGGGAACATGCCGGAACATATAAAACAGTCCGTTGCCTTCGCAGAGAAACAGATTCGCGAAGCATCATCTGATCGGCATTTATTTTCAACAACAAATGTAAGTTATAGGGAAGAAAAAATTATTTCATCGAACGTTTCAGGTGAAACGAACGAGAGAGCAGTAGGGTCGGAAACTGATTGTGAAGAGTTTATTGAAACACAAATCGTACGTATATAAATAAAAAATCGTTTTATAGTGGCGATGATAATATTATAATGTATTTAATTTAACAGCCCAACCTTTGTACGAAATTAATTTCAAACACTCACAGAGATTCAAGTGTCACTAATGCAAAGGCAGAAGAAGGGTCTGAAACGGAGTGCGAAGAAATTACTGAAACGCAAAAGGTAACTCATTTTGACATTTTTTAAGTATCTGAGATACATATGTATGCAATGTATTCAAAGGCTGTTGATTGCTTCCGATTACAACGTCAAAATCGTCGTCGTCTGGATAATTTTATTGATTATGAGGCTGCAGCAAGTGGCGATGAAAGTGACGATGAAATGCCCTGTAGTCAGTATATAAAGGACTCTATGATTGTATCGAGTGATGAGTTGGATACAATAGACGAAAATGCACCCACATGCTCTCAGATGCAAGCACATTATCTTCAATCCATTAAGTACATATGTCAAATACTACTAATTTAAACCATACCCTAATACTGGTAATATTAAAAATATACGGCTCAATATTATTTATATTTCAGAAGCCCCAAACCTATAGCTCGTAGTACTTTCAAAATTCCGCCCTTCCGGGAGTATAATGATCTCAGCCAAATTTACTCACAAATGCCCCCTAAAGAACCTTCCCAATATGTTTATGACTCCTTTGTAGTAGCTGAAGGACATGATAAAGAATGTATGAAATCACAAAATGAAACATTGAGCCCGCTGGAACGAGCCGAACGTATTTTAATAGAACAAAAACGTGCACGAAAAAAATTCAAAAAGGTCGCCCAGTTTAAGAAACGAAAGCGTATTCGCCAGGTTTCCGATAGTTCTGATGACGACTTTATTCCTCTTAAGTAAGATTACAAATTTGTATGTTTTTATTTAAAAAATGCTTAGCGCAGCTGTAACTCTATAACGATGAGTAGTATATTAGATATATATATATATACGTATGCAAGTATAATTAATAAAATATAAAAACTTAATTTCTCGAACAATACCTTTTCAAAGTTATAGCTGATACAATTAAAATAGCAGTTACTTCTTATTGTAAGCTGTCAAGATTCGTATTATTATCATCGGTAGTATGGCTAAGTTTATGCAGGTTACTAGATTTTATGTACACTTCGTTAAATAACTTTGGCAAGCTGCAATTCTTGTTTAGTCCGATGGCTGTATTTACAGCTCTTGATTCTAAATCCTGTTCGTAAATATTCTCAAATAGTTTTTGATTTTTATTTACATGTGTATCTTTTACTTTTGACAACTTTTCTTGTTTTAAACTTTTCTTTGCTATTTTTGTACAATTTACAATTACCGAGAGTAATATGCAAAATTCTACAATGGCAATGATAAGACTAAATTGTAAGAACAATGTATACTGTTCATTATACCAATTCTCTATGTATTTGAGACAAGGCATTTTATGACGATTTTTTACATAGTCCATTTTCTGCAACATTTGACATTGAGTTATGTTCTCGGGCTTCGGATCCAAATAAGACAACTTATCATCGACATTGTGTAAAATACAACAAGTAAGAGGTACCACCCACTCTCGCTGACCGTAACTTTGCAGTTTCCAAAGGGATGTGTCATAGTTAATATCGTTATTTATGCCACAGCAACCGAAATGAGTCTGGACCAAATCAATGGCGTTCGTGAATTGCTCTTTTCCAGGCATACCATAGTTTCCCTGTAGAACTTTAACCATTTTCGACTCATCCAAACTGATGCCCAAACAATGTGGCCACAATGTAATCGCTAGACAGACTAATAACTGAGCTAGGAGTAAAACGACCACTGATAAAAAATACAAACTAAGGCAGCAATAGGTGTCCAGGCTGGATGCCCAAAATCCAACCATGGAGACGAGGACTGCTACACATCCCGCTACAGGAACGCCAACGGACATATAATAGAACAACGGTTGTGGTAAGCTGTTCAGTTTCTCGCTTGTTGTCACCAGAAGACGTGATAGAAGAATACGTTTTGAATCGTTAAAAAGAAAGAAACCAAAAACGATAAGGACCACTCCACAGAACTAGAAAAGAAACATATAAATTGTTAAATCCACAAAATTATATAGATTTTTGGGAAAAATAAGCCGCTCACAACAATGATAACAGAAAATAAGAAAAAACTTTATTTCCGATTGCACCGAAACTATAATACCTCTCAGAAATAGAAAATTTTCCATATAAGAACATAGAGTACCGAAAATCATGATATGTAGTATATATGGGAAGGGCTAATTCAAAAGTAGGTTTCACCAACTTTCGATTCACAAATACTGTACACATTATTTTCAGAAAATATATTCATTTTTCCACAACTTATTTCAAAATTAAATTGGAATCGTATAGGAAGGAAGTAAGCGTGATTGTAGTTCGCTTTGGTCCATTTTCAAACTGATTTCAAGTTATTTTATGAAAGAAATTTGATAAAACATTGTCTGGTAATTGTTGAGATATGAAATTTCACATAATGATGGATGGTGTCGCACGCACCGTCTGATTCTTTTAAAGCGATTTACATGCCAACATGCTAGAGTATGTTTATAGTTAAATTTAATGATGGTTTCATTATGTGTATCAGGTTTCGTTCAGATATATAAAGATTTACTCTACTACTTGCACATACGCATAGAGACAATCATCCAAAAATCAATTCGCTTCAACATTCTGAGATATGTACATAACTGTATACCTATCTTTTAATTTCAAAGCGTTTCAACAACTGTTACACTCTTTGCAACATGTTGAGAACGTATAATATAGTGTAAGCATCAGAGCGTAACGGACAATATCGAGCACCGACTATGTTTTTCAGTCAAACGTTCCAATATTAATTTATATGCATATACTGAGTTTTTACTATCACATTATAAGCAAAAATTTGATTTTACTTACCAAGAATATGAGATTACAACAGTTGAGCAATATTTTATGATTGAATGCGCGCGACATTGTTCGATTTTTACTTTGTCAAATTTTGTAGTATACTTTCGTATGTATGTCAGTGTGTAAAAAAGTTAATATGATTATTTGATTAAAAACGAATAATTTAATATATTTTTAACATTACTTAAAATCACGACTAAATTATTTAATCTAATGCTCACCGAATACTAAATAGAACTGATGGTCTACTGCGGTGTCATTTATGTCAAAGAGATCTTTCGCATGCTTCGAATATTAGATACAATGTTACCGTTGTTATTAAATGTAAACAAGCTAACAAACAAATTGAATAAAATTTGCAATTGAAATGTCCCACTCTCATTCATTTAATTTATGCATTATCTTTACAAGCTGTTCGGAGAGAATTGTTCATCTGCAAACCGTGAAGTGGTAAAAAAAAAGAGATAATGTAAAGCGTCTAAACATACTGTTGCTACCTGTTGAATGATTTTCCATGAATGTGCCGCAAAACGTATTCATTAATGTTTGTAGGAATTCGTATACTCAGTTTAATTTATGAGTTTGTAAACGCATAAAATCTCAAAAAAGGCGGAATATATATTCTTTACATGAGTAGATATATGAAATTTTCAGTAATTCGCCTGTACTCCGTTTAGTTTGCTTATTTCACTAATCGAAAAATTAAAATTCTAAAGATTGGGTCATTCATACATACATATACAATTGTATATACGGATTATGTCATATTTTCTAATGTAAACTCTTCATTCAAAGTAAAAGTAGATATCAATTTCTTATGAATAAAGCACTCTCAGAAGTTTCTTTGAGCAATTTACTATGTGGTTTTAAAAATTGTATAATTTATTTTACTAACTTGCTTTATATATTACAATTAAGAGTTTAATCTCACGTTAATGACCGACCGTGGTCCGAATGCGTTCACGGATTTTAACGAAAGCTTTCCAAGTTATTGTTATTGTATTTATTTAAGTACTGTTTTCTTCTTCGAGTCTGAAAATGTATATGAATTCAGCATTCACATTTATAATCGAATATAAATTCAACATATTTCACCAACCAAAAATTATAACGGAATCAAAAATAGGTATATATCTATGAAGTTGCTAAAATTTGATTCTAACCGATTTGTAATGATTTTTCTTTAATGTTATTTGTAATAATTTTTGTATGCATAATTTACGATATAAAACACATATTTGTTTGTTGAAAAAACACACTGTTGGCTTTATTTGATATAACTGCAGACAAAAAAAAAATTATTTATATCTGCACATTTTGAAATTTTGCATTTTTCATTGTTATGCTGCAACAAAGAACCAATATACTTTTTTCCTTTTGTTAAACGAAATTGTTTTTGCATAGCAAAAAATAGTGAACTTAAAAATCCATTGACGTAGCACTGGCTGAAGATCCACCGCTGCAACTAAATGTTTGCATATTTTCTTTGATATCTTCTTGCATTTCTATAGTAGAAAAAGAAACTTTGTTTTTAAATAATAAATCCGTTTCAAAATAAATATAAATTACCTGGTGGCAAATGAAGCTTTTCAATGACGAACTTCTTTCGACGTAACTTAAATGCTAAATCGGAAGTTTCTGGCATATAGGCAGTGAGTGTATTAACAGCTGTAATTTTGTGTAAATGTATTAGACCGCTGTATTCTTTGAAAGCGATGTTGGTTTCATGTTCAGATCCGCTAAATGATTCTAATTCGATGGCGTAGTCTACCAAATTCCGTATTTTGGGAACAAGCGATTCATCCTTAATATAAATTTTACTATTAGTTCCTGCGATAATTATCCACTAGTTATACTTACATATTTAGATATCAAATGCATAGGCATAGTGATAAAACAAACCGACACTGAGTTCCTTACTATGCCTCTTAACACTGTTAGAAATTTTAAAATGTTTTTCGGAAATTCTTCATCATACCAAAGTGGCGATCCCAGTGATGTAATGCAGATACGACAAAGGCTACGATAAACCAATGTACTCGATGAAAATTTTTCCTCCTTGGCAAATGATTGAACTAATTTAAGAAAACGTTGATATTTCGAATTATTGAAGATTTTTTCACAATTATTATTTTGTTTTTGGCCTAAAATAGTAGGAGCCTGCACAGCATCGACTTGCAATTTAGTTGCATTTTGAATCCGGGGAGTTTCATTGGAATTACCGGATAGTAGAGCTGCTGCAGCATTAATTCTTTCCTGTTCTAAATCAACTTCTTTGCAACTGATGTTGCTTCCACTACTGCTACTCGTCGTATTTTGATCAGTATCGTCTTTGGACTCTGCATTTGATTCAACCGCGGAAAATACATTATCCTCATCACCTAACCCACAATCATAATCATCGTCTACTTCATCTGAATTAACATATGAATTTCCATTCCACAATAGAGTGTCGACAAAGTCTAGCAAATTTTTATCCATATGTTCCATCAAATTAAAATGGTGCCCTATTTTACTAGGTATTTGTTCCGAATTTACTGGTGGAAGATCATTGTAGCGCCATGCAATTCGTAAGCCGTTTTGAGAGGCCTCGCCGTTTTCTTGCTCGGTAGATTTTTCAATTTCCACTTCATCATCATTGAGTGGTTTTGGCAATTTGCTCATTAATTCCTGTGGATCATCATCCAAACTTCCTAATAAAACCGACTGTCCTGAAACTACTCCTTCCGCAATAAAGTATTTCGCTAAAACCTTTGAAAATGTTACGTACTTATCTTCCTCTATATCATAAAAAGAAGAAATACAGTCCTTATTTCGGTAAATTTATTAGATGATCAACGTTACCAATTAGACATATTGAGCCAACAGGCAAGCCACCTCCTAAAAATTCGTAACTAGTTTTACATTAATATTATTTTAATTACTTTATTTGTTACCAAAAATAACATCAAACGAAGGATTTCCACTGGAAGTTATTATCTGTCCTGTTTGTGGACTAGTCCGTGTGCCTGGTATTGGTTTTTGCACATGCCGTTTACGAAAGCTCGACATTTTATAGATTGCGCCAACAGAAAATTACGCAAAACAACTTTCTGCCCTCACAGTGTTCGACCCGTTGCAGTAATGTTGGATTTATTATTATTTATTTTAGACGTTCTCTATTCGTGTTGTTGACGTTTCAATAATGCAATTTTCCGTTTGACGGAAGCGTAAAAAAATTTCTGATTATAAAATGTTAGCGAATTAACAGAAGCGCTTTTTTCTATATTACAATAAACTATTTACTTTTACTACTATTCTAGAATTATGACCGTTTAAATCCTTTTGTTATTTAGAAATTACAAATACAGAAATCTATTTTTTTTTATTTACAACCGTATTCCAAGTTATAAAACATGCTCAAGACAAACTTATATGGCAACAAGGCTACAAAAACAAAATTAACACCAACAAAATATTAGCAGAAAATGTCAAATATAGCGAGAATAAATTGTGGACTGTATATTAACATGCCAAAAGCAGAGAACGTGGATTAAAAAGCGCTTTTTTCTATATTACAATAAACTATTTACTTTTACTACTATTCTAGAATTATGACCGTTTAAATCCTTTTGTTATTTAGAAATTACAAATACAGAAATCTATTTTTTTTTATTTACAACCGTATTCCAAGTTATAAAACATGCTCAAGACAAACTTATATGGCAACAAGGCTACAAAAACAAAATTAACACCAACAAAATATTAGCAGAAAATGTCAAATATAGCGAGAATAAATTGTGGACTGTATATTAACATGCCAAAAGCAGAGAACGTGGATTAAAAAGGCTTTTTCCGGCTTGAGCGCCATCTAGCTACCAAGAGCACAGAATATTAATGAATAGTGAAGGCGGAAATGTTCAATCAAACCTTTTGAGTACCAATTTGTAGTGTTTGACCGATGCTCAATTTTTCGCCGATGTCGACACACTGTTCAAGATTTTGAAATCGCAGATGACCCTCCCCGTAATGATCCTCTCTGCTGTATTTAGAGTTTTGGTTATTTATGGCAGTTAGAATAATTTATATTTGTTTTGATTTTGACCATATACCTCAAAGTACCAAGCCACATGTGCACTAGGGTGGGTCGATTCCGGACTTTTTTCGATTCGGGATTTCTAATAGTGCGGAAAAGCTGCCTTAGTACTTTCTGATTCCAATGCAACTTTTTGTTTAGAGATCGGATTGCATCTTCAACCCCAACTCAGGCCTTGAAATTTCGGAAATTCGCCTAAAATCGTGAAATTGTCTACCTAGCGCCTGAAATACGCATCTCATGGCAAAATGTATAAAACAAAAGTTATTTGTCACGTCATTTCCTACCGAAAAGGCGGCGCGCCACAGCGCAAGGTGAAAATTCTTGCAGCTCTTAGCTAACCTGTATTGGTCACCCAGAACCCACCCCGTGGAGGTGGCTGCTCTTCGGGTTCCTCCCAAGCCCAACCCAACCAACCAACCATATGTCAGGCTTGTTTTAGTCTGAATCTGTGTCAAATTTATTGATAAAATCAGATTTTGTACTAAACTTTGGCACTTGTTGCCTAGATTTCAGTGTAGAGCGTATAAACCGATCACGAGATTGGGGGCCAATAACTTTAGAAGATGCCTCTGTCACCAGTTTGACGATTCTCTCGACTGCCACGGTGTGAGAGGGGAATTCACTAAATTTCCATACCTCTGCAGTGTCTCCCGACAGCCCTTTTATGAGTTCTTCGTTAGAAACTGAACAAAGAACTGGTGGAACAGTCAAGGTAATAGTCTTCCAGTTAATCATATCGTAATAATTGTTAACTTTGAAATTCAGCTTTGGCACTTTATTCCATTTAACCCTTCCATTTACAGTGTCAGACTCTGCTTCTCTGGCTGCCAGAAGACGGTCAAGGGCCAACTTTCTGACTTCTATCCGTTCGTCAGTCATCATACTAAGGAGAATGTTTTCTGGAAGAGCAAAGAAAGCATTCTGTTGAATGGATGAATCGACAACCTTGCGCAGTTTAGCAGGTAAGTATCTCGACCTTTGAATTGCAGCATAGAGATGGCGCGAGCCATCTTTGATTGAACTGTTGAATCTTATTCAGAACCACAAAGGTGAGTCAACTGTAAATATGTACTTGACCAAAATCTTTATTTCCTTTGTTGGTTTATCAGTAGAAATGTATAATCTCAGAATTCTATTTGTACAGGTGAGCCAGCGAGATTTGCACATGTTACCTGGTTGCATCGACGCTAAATCTGAGGAACATTGACCGGAAATAACAGCTTCTGATATTTTTTAGAGATAAGCTTGGTCTGTGCTAAGTTGGGTCGGATTAATAACCTCAGAAGGTAATTGGCAGGATGGAAAACTTTCAAATTTGACAACAGGCAACTTCTCACAATCAGGGAGCAGTTTACCTATGTCGCCAGAGAATGTATTTGGACTCTTTGAGACACCATCTAAGTATGTGTTCGAAAAGAGCACGAAATGGAAGTTCGTTGAAATGTAAAAGACAAACAACTCACTGTAATGGCCTACCTATTCTTTCTTCTAGTTTCCGAATGATTCCACCTTTCCAACCTGTGTTCGTGTTGGTGCCATCAGCACCGACAACTTCTAGATCTTCCACATCAACTGAATTGTCTTGTAAATGTTGCCATATAGCTTGCGTCTCATCCTCAGCTGACGCGAAAGGAGAGGTGACGTGGCCAAAGTAATGACAACCAGGTTCCGCTATAAGAGAAATACATATGTATGTTCCTCTTTGACAGTGTCGCGGTAGTACTTTTTACCTTCGCTGACTTGTGTAAGTGTATTGTCTTTGCGGCCGTCAAAATACAGCCCATATACAGAGTCAATACTTTCGGTGTTTTGGAGCTTAACTCCAACACTTTTTTTTGCCCGACTAATCTTCAGGGAGGATGGAGTCATGTGTAGAAGTTCACGCAAGTGAGGAAAGTTCTCTGATCGCCATTCACTTGGGAGTGGCCAGAAACGATTCTTTTACACATGGCTCAAGCAGCTCACTACTTCCGGTCTTTGACCAAGTATCCTCTGGGTAGCCTAAGAACATCCGTTCGAAGGCGAGCTAATGTGAGAAGGCGAAACCCGCCACGTAAAAAACAATACCAATGAAAAAGTTGAAACAGCCTCGGATGAGAGACCCCCCTTTTGATGACAACCATGGCAAACGGAATAAGGACTACGATTTGAGGGCATGCACCTGGAATGTCCGGACCCTTAATTGGGAAGATGCTGCTGCCCAGCTGGTTGATGTCCTCGCAAAAATAAAGGCTGACATCACCGCCGTCCAAGAATGTGACCAAAGATGCCTTCTATGAGCGCTTGGAGCGCGCTTATGAGAGCTGCCCCCGCCACGATGTCAAAATCGTGCTTGGCGACTTTAACGCCAGGGTGGGCAAAGAAGGTATATTTGGTACTACGGTCGGTAAATTCAGCCTCCACGACGAAACATCCCCAAATGGGTTGAGGCTGATTGACTTCACCGGGGCCCGAAATATGGTTATCTGTAGTACTAGATTCCAGCATAAGAAGATTCATCAAGCTACCTGGCTGTCTCCGGATCGAAAAACTACCAACCAGATCGATCATGTTGTGATAGATGGAAGACACGTCTCCAGTGTTTTAGATGTGCGTGCGCTGCGAGGTCCTAACATCGACTCGGACCACTATCTTGTTGCAGCTAAGATTCGCACTCGCCTCTGTGCAGCAAAAAACACACGCCAACAAACACAAGGAAGGTTCGACGTCGAGAAGCTGCAATCACAACAGACAGCCGAACGATTTTCTACTCGGCTTGCACTCCTGCTCTCTGAGAGCACTAGTCAACAACTCGGTATAAGGGAACTGTGGGACGGCATTTCAAATTCCTTACGTACAGCTGCAACCGAAACCATTGGTTTTCGGAAAGAGAAAAAGAACAGCTGGTACGACGAGAAGTGCCGTGTCGCAGCGGAGAGAAAACAGGCTGCCTACCTCGCAACGTTACGATCGACCACTACACGTGCGGGGTGGGATAGATACCGAGAGTTGAAGAGGGAAGCGAGACGCATTTGCAGACAGAAGAAGAAAGAGGCCGAAATGTGTGAGTACGAAGAGCTTGATAAGCTGGCCGACAGGGGTAATGCTCGAAAATTCTACGAAAAAATGCGGCGGTTTACAGAAGGATTCAAGACCGGAGCATACTCTTGTAGAACCCCCAAAGGTGATCTAGTCACTGATGCCCAGAGCATAGTTAAATTATGGAGGGAACACTTCTCCAGTCTGCTGAATGGCAGTGAACGCACAACACCAGGAGAAGGAGAACCCGATTCCCCAATCGATGACGATGGAGCAGACGTTCCATTACCCGACCATGAAGAAGTTCGAATAGCAATTGCCCGCCTCAAGAACAACAAAGCGGCAGGGCCGACGGACTACCGGCCGAGCTATTCAAACACGGCGGCGAAGAACTAATAGGGAGCATGCATCAGCTTCTTTGTAAAATATGGTCGGACGAGAGCATGCCCAACGATTGGAATTTAAGTGTGCTATGCCCAATCCATAAAAAAGTAGACCCCACAATCTGCGCCAACTACCGTGGGATTAGCCTCCTCAACATCGCATATAAGGTTCTATGGAGCGTATTGTGTGAAAGATTAAAGTCCACCGTCAACAAACTGATTGGACCTTATCAGTGTGGCTTCAGACCTGGAAAATCAACAACCGACCAGATATTCACCATGCGCCAAATCTTGGAAAAGACCCGTGAAAGGAGAATCGACACACACCACCTCTTCGTCGATTTCAAAGCTGCTTTCGACAGCACGAAAAGAACTGCCTCTATGCCGCGACGTCTGAATTTGGTATCCCCGCAAAACTAATACGGCTGTGTAAACTGACGTTGAGCAACACGAAGAGCTCCGTCAGAATCGGGAAGGACCTCTCCGAGCCGTTCGATACCAAACGAGGTTTCAGACAAGGCGACTCCCTATCGTGCGACTTCTTTAACCTGCTCCTGGAGAAAATAGTTCGAGCTGCAGAACTAAACAGAGAAGGTACCATCTTCTATAAGAGTGTACAGCTGCTGGCGTATGTCGACGATATTGATATCATCGGCCTCAACACCCGCGCCGTTAGTTCTGCTTTCTCTAGGCTGGACAAGGAAGCACAGAAAATGGGTCTGGTAGTGAACGAGGGCAAAACGAAATATCTCCTGTCATCAAACAAACAGTCGTCGCACTCGCGACTTGGCTCTCACGTCACTGTTGACAGTCATAACTTTGAAGTTGTAGATAATTTCGTCTATTTAGGAACCAGCATTAACACCACTAATAATGTCAGCCTGGTAATCCAACGCAGGATTGCTCTTGCCAACCGGTGCTACTTCGGACTGAGTAGGCAATTGAAAAGTAAAGTCCTCTCTCGACGAACAAAAGCTAAACTCTATAAGTCGCTCATAATTCCCGTCCTGCTATATGGTGCAGAGGTTTGGGCGATGACAGCAACCGATGAGTCGACGTTACGAGTTTTCGAGAGAAAAATTCTGCGAAAGATTTATGGTCCTTTGCGCATTGGCCACGGCGAATATCGCATCCGATGGAACGATGAGCTGTACGAGATATATGACAATATCACGAGATATATGATGATATCAGTGAATTAAAAGACAGCGGCTACGCTGGCTAGGTCATGTTGTTCGGATGGATGAAAACACTCCAGCTCTGAAAGTATTCGACGCAGTACCCGCCGGGGGAAGCAGAGGAAGAGGAAGACCTCCACTCCGTTGGAAGGACCAAGTGGAGAAGGACCTGGCTTCGCTTGGAATACCCAATTGGCGCCACGCAGCGAAAAGAAGAAACGACTGGCGCGCTGTTGTTAACTCGGCTATAATCGCTTAAGCGGTGTCTACGCCAATTAAGAAGAAGAAGAAGGATCTTCAGTGACAAAGCTAGCCTGATCCTCTGTTATCAAACCTGCTTTTTTGGCATCCAGAAAAGCAGATGAAACTATCAAGGCCGCTGCTCTATCACTTACTCCAAATCTCTGGGCAGCTAAAGCAGTGTGTTCTAATACTAGTATGTTTTGTTTGGTTTTAGAGGATGGAAGAGAAAATTCATCATCAGCATCGTTTTTGGAAGAATCCATGTGCGACGCACCTACATTGTTGTCATCTGTATGAGAGTCTGGCTGATATGAATGGTAACGTGTTCTAGCTGATACTTTTCTGGTAAGTGTTGATGTTGAATGACGTTTTGAAAGCTTTTCTTTACGTTCATTTTTCTTTGTAATCTTTTTTGTTTCAGGTAGATCAACACTTCCAATGCGACCAATTCTTCTGGTTCTCTGGTCCAAGAGAAATGGTTGTTCATTGATAGGAACTTTCCTTTACTTTGGACAAGTGCAAGAAGAAAAATAAATGCATTTACAAGCAGCGATGTCAAATAATTTTCCGGCAGAAGAGACAAAGTCGTCTCTTTTAGAGCTCAAACCTATTGGGTTCCTTAAAAACATTTGTTTAAGAGAGAAATTTCTTATGGTATGTGGTGAGCATTTGTACAACTCTGGTGTGTGAAACTATCGGAATAGAAGACTTTTTGAAAGTATTTTCAACCTTTTTTGCAACTATTTCTGTAACCTCTTTACTCCTAGGTTCATAGTTGTCGCCTTGTAGTCACCCTATACGAAATCTTTCAAACTGATAACACAAAAGAACATCCTGGTAAGTAGGTAACTGGGACTCAGAGAGATTGTACGGATATATGCCAAACACAGGACATTTCTGTCTAAATTTAAATTTAGATACAGACATTTTGAGTTCTGTGTTCTGTTGAGAGAATATAAGCGATAGCACTCGGCGAAATCAACGACAAGAGTGAAGGAACTCGACGAAAAAATATTTATGTGGAGACCTATCCGAACGTGTCCTTTGGCGCAGGGAAATAAATGTAAGTGATAGAACTCGGCGAAATCACCGACAAGAGTGAAGGAACTCGATGAAAAAATATTTGTGTGGAGACGTATCCGAACGTGTCCTTTGGCGTAGGTGAATGAATGTGAGTGATAGCACTCGGCAAAATCAACGTCAAGAAGTGTGGCCGCAAGCCGATTTTCACCTTGCGCTGTGGCGCGCCGCATTTGCGCTCGCATCTCGGGAAGGGTTCGTCCTACGGCCATGATCACATATACCATTTCGGTAGCAAATGACGTGACAAATAACTTTTGTTTTATACATTTTGCCATCAGATGCGTATTTCAGGCGCTAGGTAGACAATTTCACGATTTTAGGCGAATTTCCGAAATTTCAAGGCCGGAGTCGGGGTTGAAGATGCAATCCGATCTCAAAACAAAAAGTTGCATTGGAATCAGGAAGTACTAAGGCAACTTTTCCGCACTATTAGAAATCCCGAATCGAAAAAAGTCCGGAATCGAACCACCCTCATGTGCACCATCACTTCAATATTGTAAAGAAATGTTCTTATACGAGTATAATATAAAAATCTATCTATAAGTTGATAAATATACTGGTTAGAAACAAACGTTCTTTGAATAAACTTATTATACTTTACATAAATGAGAGAATGTTAATTATGTATGTATATCATGTATCCACGTAATGCACAGCGAAATTGGAAATTAATTAAAATTAGATTATTAAATTAATTAAATATATAAAGTCCTATTATCATAAAATAAAAAAGTAATAGTGTGTTACATATTTGTGTTGTTATTGCTATCGATGCTATGTTATGGACAGAGCAACGTTCGTTAACATAATGTAGGCACTTGTGCAAAAAAGTGTGGTATAAATAGATTCTCAAGAAAAACTAGTCAATAGGCATGATTCTTATTATACAATTAATAGCAAAGAACAAAAAATAACAACTGCTGTAGAGCAGAATAAAGACGATAGAGGACACACAGAAAAGGGTAACTACACTCAGTACTGTGCATGCATTTAGCTATACATATGTAATGCACATACATACATATGTATACAGTAGATATCTGCACATTCATACTTTTAGATAGGTACCTAACATTTAAGTGTTCTGTGTGGGATTCTCGAAACAAAGAGGTATCCTACGAAGCAAACGTCTAATAAATTACACAACTCTTACAATTGCCTGAATATACTGCCAAACGGTAATAATGGTCAATGTGAATTGAAAAATAAAGTGAGCTCAAAGAAAAAAGGGAAACGAACACCACATTTCGCAGAAATAATGTAGAAAAAAGAAAAAATTTTAGATAAAAAGTTTCTTGGAATAAAATAACAGTTTTTTGTATGCACTTTTTATAAAGAAGTGAATTGCAAAATTCTATACTAAGTTTTTTTTTGGATATTTAGAATATTTATTATATTTGCAAATATATTCAAATGCGATAAGTTATGAATACATGTACTATGTACATACATATACTCGTATGAGTTGAGTTTCGAAACGAATACATACATACATAGTATGTACACACATACTACATACATCATCGAACTCATTAATTTGAAACATTTTGGACCTCTTTTGCTAATTTACAATTAAAAATTATACAATTGCATTGCAGCAGATGTGTTCTGCTCCGCAGATATCCTGCTGTCTTAAGTGACGCTTGCCGATATCTTCAACCTAAATCCTTTCGTTTTTCAAACCTTTGTATGTACATATAATACATAAAGGAGTGTCCAACGGTGCCTACTAATGTGCATGTCCAGTTTAATTTAGAATTTATGTTGCAGAACGAACTCTATGTGTTTGCTCATAACGTTAAAAATCTATGGTTTTTTAAAGGATGAAACTATGCATACCCACGCAGATAGATGTATATTTTCATACATTTACAGTAGCGGATCGAAAAAGGGGGTTCAGTAATATTGTAACATACATATTCTATTAAAAGCGATATAACTTGTAAAATTATATATTAGCATATCTGTAACATTCTGACTACGATATTCGTACTAACTTAACTTAAACTCTATTTAACTGTTCCCTTCATTTGCTTAAGATTCTATAACTCATCTTTTTATTCTTATATCTTATACCCGATTCTAAAATGAGATTTGAAAAGTTTAATTATCTATATTTGTAAATTGTCGCAATGAGTCAAACTTCATCACCCCCTGAGTCGAAATCCTTGATACGACACTGAATGTGTATTGGTACAAATGCATACATATGCATGTGAATTGGAAGATACATTAAGTAGGTACTTAATAGCGTGGTGAATGTGGTATGCCTTTATACAAAGGTACATACATATGCATGTGTATACATGTGTACTTACAAATGTCTGTATATATTTTGTTGGTGTTACTTTTGTACTACAAGTCCAAGTACGGTGCTTGACGAAGGTACTTACGATTTTAAATATGCTACAGACAGACATACATACATACGTACATAAGTATGCATGTATGTATGTTACATAAAATAATTGCAAAATTTTGTTTAAAGTCGAGCTCACATACTTTTGCATTTTTCTTCCTCGTTGTTTATAAATTTCCGACGATGCAATTAGAAAAGGTAGGGACGCCGGTTTACGTATGTATTAAATAAAACATTGGTAAAACTATCGACTACGCCTTCAGACCTATTTCTCTACCCTTGCACGCTCTAATAATTATACTGATATACTACATGTATGTATGTATGTTTCTTTGTTCTCAATACTTGATCTAATAATTTTGTTAAGATTCTGTTTGTCCCAGTTACTGACATCCAAGCACCTTATTTGTTATCCTTTTTTAGCAGGTTAAACGCATGCCACAATGAAACAACCTTTAATTAGCGAGGTGAAAGATGTTTGATGTCCTTGTGTAAGTAGATTTACGTCTATTACATTGAAGTTTCTTAAGATATGTTTACTTTTCTTTTTTTCTTTTATTCAGAAAATACACATAATATTAAAATAGTGGGTGTGCCTAATACACTAATCGCTTAGTTCCTCTTCAGCTGTCTAAGTAATAAATAATATAAACTATGTATGTATATGTTTGTATGTAGACGACTGAAGCCACCTCGCTTCAAAATTGTTGTAAAATGCATCTATACTCCAAATAGAATGTGCAACGTAAACATTGCATTATACGATTTGGAGCCTATTTTGAAAGTTTTCAAAGAATTGTAACGATTTGTTGAATAAATTTTTTTTTTAATCGACTCAGTCCTATTACTTTCCTGACAAACCCTGTAGTATATTTATGTATGTATGCACAAATATAGTTCATATGCATATTTTATTCCTCAGTCCTATTACTTTCCTGACAAACCCTGTAGTATATTTATGTATGTATGCACAAATATAGTTCATATGCATATTTTATTCCTCTTTAAATAAAGTCTTTCTCTATAAAAGATTTAAAAAAAAATTGCGGCGATTTTTCGTGTTTTTTCGAGCTAAAAAAAAACTGTAAAAAATCGAAATAATAAAATCAAAAAAGGGAATGTCTAAACATAGCAATATGTTTTTTGAATCCATTACAATTTGGTATAGATTTCTAATATATTTTATAGTTTTGCTAGAACCGTTCCAAATTTCTAATCTAACTATTAATAATTTAGTTTTCACAAACTCAAACTATTGGCAAATTTGTTTGCAATAAAATAATTAATACGATGGCACAACTCCAGTTTAGAATTCAGTCCAATTCAATTATTTTGCGACAATCGTGACAAAATGCACAGAAACTGTGGACCAAAATAGAAGCACTTAGAACCTCAGAATATGTTTGAAGTTAATATTTGTTTCTGACAGCGTGCCCTTGACTGTAAGCTGATGTCTATGACACTGATGTACATATGAAATGACTACACATTGGTCACAAGTCAAAAAGAAAGACGTGACTGATGAAAATCGTTTAGGTCAGGTGTATGTTTTTCGATCACATTACTAAAATGATGAGTTTCACTAACGTACCTTGATAATATATTAATAACGAATTTGACGCATACACGTTTTAACTGAGAAATAATACAGCTTCTTAAAAAAATCAAGAACAGAGGTTTCCGTTGATAAAAAATACGTAAGAAGGGTTTGATGTCTCTGGTGAAAGAGGAATTTGCTTTTTATGCATACCAATACTCTTTAAAATCGCGGCAATTACATTCTACAAGTATTCGCGTATTCAGAATTCAACGAATTTTTATATATGGTTAAAAATACACCTAATACCTATGTAGGCATATGCTTCGAGATGAATACGATATAATCATTTTAAGGGGGTATTCTGGTCTAGAAATTTAAAAAAATCGAAATTTTTTATATTTTCAAAGTTTAACTATTCAAGAATATGTGTACAAGAGGATTTTTCAAAATTCAAATTATTTTCGGAGATATAGGCATTTTTCTGACCCGGCATCCAAACTGGTTCGGCCGGAACTAATCGAACAAAAGACATTACGCGAAACTTTAAACGCGTTTTTCTCAAAACTGATTTTTTCGGAACGATACCCACCATTTCTCAGGTTCTACTGGACCGATTTACTTGAAATTTTTATAGAGTCTTCTTTTTGGCTTGTCTATGGTTGGAACTAACCCCATCTCCAAATTTTTATTTTTATTATTTTTAAAAAATTCGAAATAGTCAGAAAAAGTGATCCAAAAAAACTTTTTTTACAGGCTGTCGCCATTTTGTGAAAAAAATTTTTTCCCACTTTTCCGTAGTTTCGGCCATTGCGACATTATTCTAGATTAATATCCTTTTTTTTTGGTTTCAGATAACTAGAAGGGTTGAAATCATGGGTATGGTCACGTGGAAATTTTTAGAGACCCCCCACTTCGTCAGCTCGTAATTTTTGAAATTTTTTACTTTTTTTAGTTTTTAATTTTTTTCTGTACTCTTCTAAAATTAACAAATAACTAATAAAAAAATGGATGGTAAAAATATTAATTGCCTTTTTTTACGACACTTTAAAAATTACCTGAAATTCATGCTTCTAGACCAGAATACCCCCTTAAGTTTGATGGCATACTAACTGCGTTTTATCACGTTTACGTTCCCTGGTTTTGCATTATTAGAATAGTTGAAGACATGTAAAATTTGTACCGATGACTGTGTAAAAAATAGTAACTTATCCATATTAACTCCTGTGTCAAGTATCACAATTGAATATAAGTACATACATAGATTCAATCAACATATTTTCAAGATTAATGTGCCATCACTATCGTCATCTTACCATTCTGAAATAGTCCCTAAGGCTTCTTCTCATTTGTGGTTGTTAGTCTTACAATAAAAGTTTATAATAACATATTAATTTACATTTATGTAGTTAGTGGGTCCGTTCCCGCAATAGCCTTAGTCTGATTGCATGTTCAAATACATTATGTTCACATTCAAACTATTTTGAATTAAAAAACAGCTACACTTTTCAACTGATTTTAGAAATCCAATGTACCATAAGTGTGTATGTAAAAATATCCAACCTTTTCAGATGGCCGCCATCTCCCCCAACACAAATTCGTTTAGTTTTAAAATCATTTCTTTAAGCAATGCCATCTGCATTTATTTGAAAAATCGTTCTGTAAGAACAGATGACAGGAAGTCAAACGACAAATTAAATGAATCCTTGGCGTCCCTAAAATATTTCAAATAATTAGAGATGAAAAAACGGATATGTAAAAATAAATTAACAACTTGACATTTTACTTAAAAAGACGTGCACACCATTGAGTATTGGTGCGCATGCGCAGCCTGAAAGGATGAGGCTGTGGCAAGAGCCGGTTTAAAAAGGAAATGAAGCCATAAAAATTTAGTGTAGTTGAAATTGAGGTATTAATGGTGTTGCTATTGACAACTTTAAAACACATTAATTTAATGTATCGTTCCGGAATGGAACAAAGCATTGGTATTTATTGATCTCTGAGTTTTGATATTGTTAGATAAATCAGTTATGGATTTTGATACGACAACTTGTCATGCCACTGATTATATCAATGGAATATATTGCCTTCATACATATGTATGTACATATGTTATGTTTTTGTTAAATTTCATGTAATGAAGCAACAAGTTTTGTTGTCATTTTAGTAACAAGATGCTTACAAGTGTTCGTCTTAAAAAATGAATGTTTAACTTTGGGGATGAAACAAATTACAAGTAGCACTAGTTTGAAGAAAACATAAATATGTGTACGTTATATACATATGTATATGTACCTTTGTACAAATGGGCGTAATTATATGAATTTATGTGGCTAACGTGAAAGCTTTGAATAAATAATACTTACAATTATTTAAAAATTCCAATTTTAACTCAAAAAAGCCAAATTCCGTCCACATCTTTTATAATAATAATAATAATACCCAACGATTACCCTCCGACGCGAGAGGCGCAATCCGCGAACGAGCGGAATTAGCCGAGTCATAAAAGGCAAGAGAGTTTAAGCGTTGCGATGTTAAGCTGCTCAGCTATAGAAATAAAAATTTCAACAGCCAAAATTAAGAATTAAATTAAAGTTTATAATTTTTAAATGTTACTTGTAGAGAGTAGATAAAATAGTTTTTTTAATGGTAAAGAGTAAGTCTGTTAGATCAAATGTGCTGGAATGAGAATTGAAATCATGACATACTATATACGGCAGAATGGTTCGTTTAACTCCAAATTTGTTCTAGAAAATTTTAAAAGTAAGGGTCTAAACTGCCTGGTAGAGTGAGCGGGAACGTTAAAATTAATATCAGATAAGAGAGATGGGCTATAGACTGACCTATTCATGAGTTTTACTAGAAATATTATACCAAGCATCTCCCTACGACTAGCGAGTGTCGGGAGATTTATAAGTTTTAAACGGTTAGTGTAAGGGGGAAGATTTAAACTGGGATCCCAATGCAAATGATTTAAGGCAAAAAGTAAAACTTGTTTTTGAACGGACTCTAACTTATCAGAATGGACTTGGTAACTAGGGTTCCAAGCCACAGATGCATACTCTAATATAGGCCTCACCAGAGATGTAAAAAGAATTTTTGTGGTAAGCGGATCTCTAAATTCTTTAGACCAACGTTTAACAAAACACAGCTCTACGTGAAAAACACATCGTTTTACATTTTTTAAGGTTCAATGGCATGTCCTTTCTATCACACCAAGAAACTAGGTTGATTAAGGGGCTATACCAGTGTGACACTTTCAAAAGAAAATTTTTTTTTTGCTTTTTTCGATAGCTTATATATTCAAAAATATCCTGTGAAATCGGCGAGGTCGTATTTTAAATAGTTTTTGAATGGCAGCGTTCTAAATAGCGACCGCTCAGAGGTGCAAACATATATCTATAAGTGAAACTTTAAACGCGTTTTTCTCGAAACGACATTTTTCAAATTTGCTGACATTATAACTCAACGAGAAATTAACCGATCCACTTCAAATTAAAACTGGATATAGTTGAATACATTTGCTATACAATAGACTACGATCTTTTTGATTGGCGGAAAATTGTCAATTTGGCATTAAAAAAACGACAATTTTTTTCGTAAAAAAACGATTTTTTTTCAAAATGGCGCCATTTTCTTAATTTTTGATATTTTTCAAAGATCGTAGTCCATTGTATAGAAAATATATTTAAGTTTAATAAACATTTTGAATTTTTTTGTTTCAGCTACTCAATCGACCGGAATCATGCCAGCAGTTGAGGCACTTTTTTTTTGGCACTTCCGCAGACAGCACATTACTCCGTTATTTTTCAATATTTTTGTAAAATTTTTTTTTTTTTAATATAGCTAAAAATATATTTTATTACGTCCATAGAACGTCGAAACATTCAATCTAGTATTTTCTTTTAAAAAAATTCACGAAAATCGCCTAATTTTTCATGCGTCACACTGGTATAGCCCCTTAAGTCTGTTTGCAACTGACATCTTTTACTGTTTGAAGAATACGTTTTAAAAAGTTTTACATCGTCAGCATATAATAAAACTTTTGAAAACTTAACAACAGATGATATATCATTAATAAATAACAAGAACAGAATTGGACCAAGATGGCTGCCTTGAGGAACGCCTGAAGGAACACTGATTATGTCAGAAAAAGTATCGTTAAATATGACTTGTTGAATCCTATTTCTAAGATAAGAAGCAACCCATTTTAGAAATATTGGTTGAAAACCAAGAAGATCAAGTTTATTCAAAAGAATTGTATGGGACACTTTATCAAAAGCTTTGCTAAAATCTCTGTATATAACATCAGTATTCTTATTCTCCCTAAAGCCCGTTGATACATGTGATATAAATTCAAGCAAATTAGTTATTGTAGATGTCCCTTTACGAAAACCGTGCTGAGAACAAGAAATTAGTGGAGAGATCCGGAAGGTTTAATACTTACATATGTATGTATGTATGTGCTATAATCTATTACGGTTCTTTACCCAATAAACAAATACGAGTTTAATGTAGGACAGCGAAAGCTTTCTATAGCAAATAATTATGTAATATTATATACTACAGGTGAAATTAATGACGTTATATCTTTAGGTTCAAATAAAATTATAAAATAGGTTTTTAGTTCAGTTCTTTTTTGATAATAAGATGAACAGTGTACATACATACATACATACATACGGTCTTTTTCAATACATTTGCTTTTGTGTTTAATTCTTTCTGTTGCTTTTGTTGTTACATTCTTGTCGTTGTTAGTATATGTATTCCTTACCTTATGCTTTCTATTCGACAATTTGCTACTTCTGTCAGTAGTTGCACAGTTACATTTTGCAAAAATACTTAACGAATTTTCCCTCCTCTATTGTACATATGTATGTTATGCATTTTTACAGATAAAAGTACACAGCCATGTTCGGTGTAAATTGAAACTGCCCTGCCAATGTTGACAACAAATGAAATGCGGGATAGGTGTAAGGCGATTTGGAGATGGATCTCCTTTCGTGACTTGTTTAGAAATCCTTAGGAAGCAACTTATTTCAAAGCACAAATTTCTTACTAACCGATTGCCAAGTAACAAATAGAAAAATTTTCATTGTGCAATGAGCGGATACAAACAGACTATAGTTATATGTATATGTTTGTATGAAGAACCCGTGAAATTTTAAACTTTAAGATCTAAAAGTATCTTCAAAAGTTTTGTATTCAATAGGCATAAATAACAAGTCAATTGAAAAGTCTCCGGCCTACCATAATAAACACCAATTCAAATTATTCAAAATAGTTACATATATTCAAAGGTAATACACTGATTTTAGCGACCCTCAAGTTTTTCGATACCATTTTTGTCATTTGCTTCAAAATAGACCTCAGCTTCTGCGATCACCTCTTCATTTGACGAAAATTTCTTCCCAGCGAGCATTCTTTTGAGATCTGTGAATAGCAAATATTCGATGGGGCCAGATCTAGAGAATACGGTGGATGCGGAAGCAATTCGAAGCCCAATTCATGGATTATTGTCATAGTTCACTAACTTATGACATATGCGACTCTTTTTTCGATTTCCTCCTTCAAAAGGTCCCACAACGCTATGTAATAGTCATTGTTGAATGTTCCTTTTTCAAAATTATTCTATGCGCATCCCAAAATACAGACGCCATAACCTTGTCAGCTGACTGTTGCGGTTTTCCACCCTTTGAAGTGAGTTCATCGTGTGCAGGCCACTCGGACGACTGTCGCATGGACTTCGGAGGGAAATGATGGAGCCATGTTTCATCCATTGTCACATATCGCTGAAAAAACTCGTGTTTGTTAAGCTGTATATTTTCCTTTCAAAAAGCTATATTTAATCAACACGCGTAATTCCGTTTTTATCAATGTTTTTTATCATGCTTTTGAAGATTACGGCTAACTGAAAATAATATGGATTTAATTCTAGTACCGTCATCAATGCGTCACGTGGGGACTTTTCAATTGACCTATTAGTACTGTTTCTATAATTTCGGTCTAACGTACAATTCTCATCCTTGGATATATATTGGATGTTTGATTCCGAGGTTTTTATATTTGGAATTTTATATATATTATAACTCTTACGTAATAATCATGATATAAAGTTGCAACTATCAATCGTAGTTATATACTTAAAGTACATATATCCCTTTTCACAACTGCAAACTAATAACAAAATTGAAGTAAAACCCTACTTGAAACTTAGAAGCTATGTATTTTGTATTTGTTTTTTGTCTTCTGATCAATATACTCCAGATTTTATCTGCAAAAAATATCCTTTCTTTATAACTCCAACCGCTTCCAACTTTCACCTTTTTATCGGAGGTGTAAATACAAGTAATGCTGTGATTGTTCCATTGATAGCATTGTGAAATGGCAAAGGTGGTGGCAAGAATCTTTTGAACTATGATCAATTGTAAGGCGTCAGGATTTGCTCATAAAAAACCACGATATTTACACGGTAATTTTGTATTCGATCTTGTAAGCCTTTTAAAGGGGTTACTATGAGATCCTTGCTATTCTTTTTTATACTGCCTTCTCAATATTCTATTATGTGATGTTTGTAGGTGTTTTGATTTATTGCTTCTTTTGTTTACCCAACAAAAGCCTTTAAAAATTAGGGTGCTGTAGTAAATCAAATAAACGGATCTTAGAAATAAATGATGAGTAAACGTCGCTTATATTTTCTAAGCAGTTTAAATCTTTTGAATTCAACAATTGTTTCCATATATTTTATATAGAAAATGTCATCAGGGAATGAAAACATTAACTGTCTGTTACTGAACAGAGATTTTTTTATGATGAGTATGTACATCAAAAAACAAGAGAGATCTATTAAACAGTACATACATATGTATACATATATGTATGTATTTGTACGAATTTTGAAATCATAAGTATTTATTTTGTTTTTATTAATTTCGGTTATTTAATTTTTTCTCCAACATTTTTCTTTTATGGATGACATCGACGAAAATGGAAGAATACCTTGAAAAACTACTAAGAAAAAGCAATTTCGCCTAGCTTTTAGTCGTTTTAAAGAAATAAAAGACACATTATAAATTGTTATCATCGATTGCTTATATGCATTAAGAGGTTATGTTGACACAAATTGCACCAGCAGTTTAATACATGGATTCTATTTAAAAGGGTTGCTTTTTAATCCGCTTACCTCTTGGATTTCAGCACATGTTGTACATGTTCTCTGTTCTCTGTTCTCTGAGCCCATGTTTAGGATTTAATAGTTTTCCTTTCGTTTGTTTCAAAAATCTTTTATATAATCCCTAATCCTTCAAAGCATCTTAATCCTGCCATCAAATGCAAATTTTAGTATTTTTTCCTTTAAATTATATTCCGATTATTTTTTCATTTTGATTTTGGCAAAACGGTTGGTATAAAAGTTGAAAAATCCATTTACACAAAGTTTGTGTATCTGAAATCTGACTAAATAAATGAACAAACATAAATTCCATTTTTAAGTTAGTATATAAAGATCAGGATATACGAACATGGTCGCTCACTTTTTTAAAACAGGTTAAGTAAGATTAATAGGACTAAGTATACAATTTTCCATGTGTAGTCACAATTTCCCAGTTCGCTCGACTGACTGAAATACCATTTAACCCCATCCAATACTATCCTTAAAAAAGCCCCCACATACCAATTTACTGTTTTAGTTTTTTATAAACACATGACAAAGACCCTAATTGTCCATATGTTAGAACATTTTTCCAATCTTTTGTTATGTTCATGAAAAACAGATCAAGTATCAAAAACTAGCACGCATTTAACCCATTAAGATGGGGGTGTAAAAGGGTAAACATTGACCAAACATTCATATTTGGTAATTGTGAAAATTGCTCATTTCCTCCGACGTTGAAACTTGGTATATCATTTAGTAAGGCGCACAGAGGTGCCAGAGCGGAAAAAAAGATATTTTTTATCATTCCAAATTTGTACCATCTTTTCAATTTAAGCTAAGAACTAATCAAATAACATTGTCCGAATACTTGGGCTTGATATATTCAATGGTTTTTTGTTGGGAGAGCTTCAAAGTCCAACAAAGTATCAACGCAAAGTTACTCAGAAAAATGTGATGAATATTGCAAAGGTTAAAACTCAAAAGTTAACTATAAAATACCAATTGTTAAGTTTCTATTTATTAAAACCAATGTTATAGATGTGATTTACATCATCAAATGTATACTTTCTTTTTAAAGATTTTTTTTAATATGATGTTTTTTCATGGTCCAAAAAAATCATATATTTCACAACTTCAACAGAATATAACTATTGTGCGCAGGAGCATTAGCTGCCAATTCATGAGTAATTAGCATTTTAATCTACTACAACTAGCTGTGATAACAGCGAAAATATTGCAACTTTTGTGATTATATTATATGGGAGATGGGCGTAATTGTGGGCGGATTTGCTTCATTTTTTCTGGACAAGCTTATATTTACAAAATATTACACTGTAGAAAATTTTGTTACTGTGGGATGATTTTTGATTTTTGTGTTATATGGGAGGTGGGCGTGGTTGTGGGGGGATTTTAACAAATTTTTTTTTTCATCTAATTTGGCAATTTGAGAGATGTGTGCCAAATTTCAAAGCCCTACCTCGATTCCTTCTATTTTTTGCCGCAGATTGTATGAAGCGGCACCACTGTGAGGCGTGCTTACGATTTGTTCTCAATAAAAATAAAGTGGAAATTCAAAAAAAAAAAAAAAATAATAATAATAATAATATTGGATATACCGGCAATTTTTGGTACGCACATATGCACATATGTCAAAATCGTGCATACTTATATATGTATGTATGTAAATGCTTTTCTTACGAACGTTTACAATCAATTAAAAACTGTTTCTTCAAATCGTAGCAAAAGTTCATCAAAGGAATCAACAGCAGCATGTTGTTGTATTGAAAAATATATTTTCTTTAAAAGCTATTCTTTCCATCGATAGGAGAGAAGCATAAATATATAAGGAGAACATGAAAAGCCGATCCAAGGCATTAAAGTGGAGATGAGTAAATGTACCTATGGTGTAAGAGCTTACCACAAAATTCATTTCATGACATACATATACATAAGTATATGTTTTCATCTATGGAATCTCATCTGCATAAAAAGCGTTTAACACAAAAATATCGTCATTTCCATACCTTTTGCTTCACTTTTCGTTCTCCCTTTTTCTTATATGCCTTGCCTTCCCCATTTGTCCATTGATATATTTACATAAGTACATGTGAAGAAGTGTGTATACTTGTATATGTAAAAACTTGAAATGTACTGAATATGGTGTATGCATATATCCGACCGCCTCGTGAATACGAAAGAACTCATTGGCTACTTCCTACATTTACCCCATAACGCCGCCTATTTATTTTTTATGGAATCTTTTAACAAGTTTGATGTTTTCATATGTGTTTTCCTGTAAACTACCCGCACATGTATGCATGAACAATAAAATTCGAATACTTTTGTGGTAGCCATATTTGTTCATCTCTCCGTCTTCTGTGTTCATTAGATGATAGTATAAAGAAAGGGCTAATTTTGAGTGTAAAGTTAGTGCGACAGATGAAATACATTATATGAACATTTAAACTTTTCACTTTGCTAAGATGAGAGATCTCATGTAATTATCTGTACCACTTTGACAATGGTTAGATTTCGTATTTTCGTAAAGAAATCATATCGTGAAATAATGAAACATTCGAATCAATATTGGTTAAGATGCGTCAGGATGAGCACGCAATCTTTAGATACTTAAGTATATTTTTTAATCCAGAAGTCAACTATAAAATAAAACTTAAAATAATAATTTATTGTTTGAATGCACATACTTATTATTAAAACGTACACGATATAAAACAAAAGTAGCTTCTTTGGAAAAATGGGAAAAGAATATTGATCTGATTTTTTAATAAATAACGTTTAAGGCTTAAAAATACATTACTGGAATAATACATTTAAAATTCTTATAGTTCTCATATAAACTATCATAATACTAACTATTTTTTGGGTTCCAAGACCTTATTTCATTATATTTTATTATAACATTTCGTAAAATTATGTAATCTTAGAGGACTTAGAGTATGTGCTTTCTAAAAGAAAAAGTTACCATTGTTCAAAAGTTTTATTTAAGTGTAATTTTGTAAAAAAAACGTTGAATTTCAATAATGAATAATTTTTTATTTTAACAAAAACTAGTTGAATAGCTATTAATATTATAGTCTGAAATGTGTTCAATCTATTTCGCGACTGGCAATGATTTAGTGTTCATATCTCATAAACTACTAATCACCCACCTTTCAGATAACGATAACATACATTTTATTCTTAGAGTTCGTATGATATGCTCCTGTTACAGTTTGAAAATAGGTGAAGTCGGTATACAACTGTGTTCATATAAATAGCTTAATTGTGTTTGCAATAGGTAACTCACGAACACTAAAGATTGAGGAATAAACCGCAAATAGGGTCCCTGGCTCAGATTCAAAGGCTACCTTCACCTAGATACCATATATAGAATATCGTCAACAATGCCAAAAAATAGAAGACATTAGTCTATGGATGGTATATGTATGTATGGCGGATATAGTAATATAATTAAACGGGTAAACTTTCTGGAGGTTGTCTTGATTTGGTACCAAACCCCAGATACCAAAGATACATACATAGAAATGAAAGGGACTTGCTCTTTTCTCTATTGACTAGAGTATTCTAGAAATAAACATATGTATTAGATCTCCAACGATAAATTTGCAAATCGCAGTTACATATATGATTTTGCAAAAACATGTCAAAGAAATTTACATAAATACTAGGTAAGGGGCGACTAGGCACCCACGTCACTATTGACAGTCATAACTTCGAAGTCGTAGGTAACACCAACAATGTCAGCCTCGAAATCCAATGCAGAATATACCTTGCCAACAGGTGCTACTTCGGACTAAGTAGGCAATTGAGAAGTAAAGTCCTCTTTCGACGAACAAAAACCAAACTCTATGTATGAGATATACGACGACATTGACATAGTTCAGCGAATTAAAAGACAGCGGCTACGTTGGCTAGGTCATGTCGTCCGAATGGACGAAAACACTCCAGCTCTGAAAGTATTCGACACTTCGTTAGAAAGACCAGGTGGAGAAGCACTTAGCTTCGCTTGGAACCTCCAAATGGCGTCACCTTGCAAAAAGAAGAAACGACTGGCCCGCTGTTGTTAACTCGGTTATAACCGCATAAACGGTTTCTACGCCAGTAAAGAAGGGGATAGATATTGATTGACATGAATGGACCCCCAACTTAACTGAACAATAAACGCATCCATTCAATAGCAAAATCATATTTTCATAATTCAAGATTTAAAATCTAACTTTATTAGATTGCTAAAGAAAAATTTAATCGCTGGAGACTCGTCTATGTAATAAGCGATTATAAAGTGAGGAAAAATAATGTTCAATTTGAATTCTAACATAATGGCTGCGAAAATCACATGTCCCATCAAAGCAGTAGTGAAATAAAATGCAGAATATTAAAACCATTAGAAACATACGAGAAAACGTTAGGCAATAATAATAAATGATAAAACGTTCGTTCGAACATAGAAGATTTTACGGACAAAATAAGAAACATACTATTTGCGTAACCTTCCTATAAAACATCTTATTTGTGTTCATTCATCAAAAGTCCATACAAACGTACATACATACTTATGCATATAGCAATGCTATCTACATACGTACACATTGCACAGGACATAAGTACATATATGAGTTTTTTTAACCGAGTTCCGGTTTTTACTTTCATCGACTATTACCATTATAGTCACCACCATTCAATGATCACTGAGATTCGCTGGACGAGTGAGTGGGTGACAATTGCTAAGATTAGCATCGGCTTGCCTCCAACTTTTTTGCAATGACCACAATATATACTTATATCTAGGTATGTATATATGTACATACATATGTATATTTATGAGGCGTTTATATTTACACATATGTAGGTATGTATGTATATATTTATCATATTCATGTACGCATGTATACGCAGATGAAAGATGCTAGGGAGTAAGTAAAAAATATAGTAATCAAGGAATGAAGGCTCGCCAGCTTTTCTCGCTCCACCGTAGTGAAGCAAATCAGTCTGATAGAGCCAAACATTGTTTAAATTTGGTCTTTTAGCACACTCATAACATATACTCCCTCAATAGTGGGCATATTTTTTGTTATCTTGTTCCCCTGATAATGCGTGCATTAGCATCTTACACTTATTTTCGTTTTACGCTTTAGTTTTTATTGGGCTTTCCCTACTTTTTGCTTGACGCGTATAGTTACATATGTGTTTTCTTTTTAAATTGAGTAATCACTTGGGGAAATTGATAAGATGGGCATAATGTGCGTTTGGAATTTTTGCTAGTATTATCTGGTGTTGTCTTTTTCTGCCGTATTTGATAAAGGTTGGACCATTTTGCATCAACCATTCTGCTCTTAACCCAAATGAATGATTGTTTTTGACCAAAGTTGTTTTTCTGTATCCTTGGAGAAATCATTAGTACATTGCATTTTATGGATAGTTTTAGCAAGAGGCAACACTTCACAGGGTGTAGTAAATGGTTCTCGCATGAATTAAAAAAATATACATATGTATATATAATAAAATGATTTAAGCTATTGGATTTCCAAAGTAAAGCTTAGACAACAGAAGTAAATTATTCTGTGGTAAGGCGGGAACTAAAATCGCTAATTGAAGAATACTCGATTGAATGAAAGAAAATATAGAAATTGGTTTCAGTTAATATTCATTCATGCTTAATTATTTATTTACTTTATTAAACCCTTTTCTTGCTTTTTTTATGCAAATGAGTTAATTTATCAACCTTTCGTGTTTGACGTTTCTAGAGTTATCAATAAGATAATAATAATATAATAATAATAATATTTATTGCGTTATTTATATCATTTCCTGGTCTATATTTAATGCTTGACATCGATAATTAAATGAAATGTTCTAGCCCAGTCGGACTACAATAGCTCACGTAGTTTGTCAAATATATACGAGTATCATCAACACCCTGTTTTTTAAAGTAGATACATATATATCCTAAAGCGATTCCACTTCAGACACGAACATACGAACTTTACAATCAGATAATGTAAAATTACACCAATAATCAAGTGTCAAATAAGCACAAAGTTTCATTTGTTAGGATAAACGACAAAAAGATAATATCCAAACTAACAATATGCACATAACAAAACAAAACAAAATGAAACCATTAACTTCACAACTACCCAACAAACGTGTAGACCAGATATCAATGTTTTTGTGGCACAACATTCCTACCTTATGTAAATTTACGTACATGTTCTAGAACCAAAATACTTCTTCAGAGAACTGTTCCATTTTATGTTTTTTACAATCGCGAATATGTTTGCTGGATGATAGTAAATAAAACTTAGCAAATGTGTATGTCAGCTTCAGGCGTTTTTTAAGTTTGCAGTGTGCTCTTTTCCAATAATTTAACTTACTTATGGGAGTATATAAAAACCGTCGTTATTTAGAGTTTGTCTACATAACAAATTCGTAACGTACAGCTCAACGATACTTGATTGTTACATTTATACTGATACATACTTATGTACATGTTTATTGACGTATGAACTTACATACGTTTAGTTACCACATGCACGCATGTCTCAGTGATATCCATTCCAGTATGGCTGGTGCGTATGCTACCGATTTTCCCGTGAGATAGTTTGATTAATGGGCCAGAAATCAGGCTCTAGCCTTTGAGACTAAGTTGAGTAGATTTCATAGTACACAAAAAGTGGTTTCTTAAATTCTTGAAGGAATATGCTCATTGTGTATATGATATCTTACTATTAAGAGTTTCGCCAATTCTTCCATCACTTCAAACAGATTTCCAAATCAATAATTGGGTTTAATTTTTATTTTACCTAGTCATATAAGGAATCTCTTTTAAAACCTAGAAAATGTTGCATGTTAATTGACACTATTAACTACAACTAATCCGTTAGATGAAAATTTAAATTGTTAAATAAGTTTGTGTCTTCATTATTGGTCTGCCTTATTTTTATAATCAGAAATAGTAAAATAGAGTTGTATGGTACATAGTCACGCAAACTATTTCATTTTCTCTCATTTGGGATTGTGCCTTTCAACTCGCTTTATATGTACATATATAAATAAGAAAGGAAGGGCTAAGTTCGGTTACAACAGAATATTTTATGCTCTTACAACTTGCAGGAATCAATGCCAGGAAAATACCTTAAGGTGTAAAATGTCAACCAGATCCATAATTCATATATATAACTCATACACTGACCGACATATTCGGTCGTTTGTTAGAAAAACGAAAATCATTATACGTACATATGTACTATATGGGATATTGTCGACCCGATTCTTATACTTTTGCAACTTGTTACTAGAGAGTATAATAGTTTTGTTCACCTAACGGTTGTACGTATCATCTAAAACTAAGCGAGATAGATATATATGTATATAAATGATCAGGATGACAAGACAAGTTCAAATACGGGTTACTGCCTGTCTGTCCGGCCGTGAAAGCTGTAAATTGAGGAAAAACTGAGATATCTTGTTGAAACTTGGTATGCGGGTTCCTTAATACAAAAATACGAGTTCGTAGATGGGCGGATCGTAGTAGCAAGGGGCATCTGTGGGCTAAAAATTTTGAAAAATTGGGTGTGGCCCGGCTCCCTAATAAGTTCAATGTATATATGTATCTACTAAAGCTACAACAACGAAATTTACCCAGCTTAAATGTTATGAAAACTCCTACCCACATTGTGAAAATGGATGAAATCGGAAGATAACCCCGCTCACTCCCCATATAAGGGTACGGTTAAAAACAACCAAAAGCGCAATAAATCACCAGAGACATAAAATTTTACCTCCGAGATGGTATGAGAGGGCTTTTTGGGAGACAGTGTGAAAATTGGTGAAATCTCATATCTCGGGGCCCTACCGCCCGATTTCCTATCTCACAGTACGAAAAATCGGATAACAACCAAGCCTGCTTCCCATATAGCACAATTTTAAATTCCAGTTGATTCTTTCAGTTTTCAGTACAGAAATCAAGAAGCAATTAATGGAACGGGATAAAACTTCGCACGAATCTATTGTTGACTTTTGATCGATCAATGTGTGAAGAACGGACGGACAGACACCCGGATTTCAACTTTTCTCGTCATTCTGATCATTTATATACATATATATAACCATCGTTTATATATATTTATACATATTAATTTGAGGTGATACGTACATACAACCGTTAGGTGAACACAACTATTATACTGTGTAGCAACATGTTGCAAGAGTATAAAAATTGATTGTCTATTTAGTTTACGGTTGTTTTATCGTAGTTTATTTCAAATTGGTTGGATACTATTTGAATTTTCCCAAATAATCGTTGCAGTTATACTTAATCGCTTATTGCTGTCACAAACGAAATTAGTTTTTATTGACTTTTTGGCAATAACTTTTGCTAATGCAATCGTATTAATGAGAAAAAATTAATATAGCTGTATTCAAGGAATTGGTTCTAATAGTTACATAAATAAAAAAAAAAGATAGCTTAGAATAAATAATAAAAACACTTAATTTCGACATTTGTATTAAGGCTTACAATAGAACGCGATGAAACAACGACGAACTGGTTTAACAGTTCTATAAATAAGCAATATTAACATATTCTTAGTACGAATCATCATGAAAAGACGGTATTAGGAAACGGAAAATAGACATCTTCAGTCATGTAATTTGACACCAGTTATGCAATTTGACACCAGTTATGCAAGAAGATGCTAAAGCATTGCTCTGTGCAACAAATCCATCTAACCAACATTCGATCTACTTATACCGACTATATGGTTTTGCTTAGTCGTAGGTACATCGTAGTTTTTGCATTAAGCTCTATACGTTTTATTCCATACTTTTAAAAATTAGGAGCAACATGTTGCTTAGTCAAGGACTTAGGAGGTGGTATTTTCGTACAAATTTCTCTCACAGTTCAAAAACTTGTTATTATTATTATTTCATTCAAACTAAGCGCTAAACAACATAATTTTTATGAAAGTTTGCCCACCACCGTAGTGTTCTCTCAATTTTATTAAAATAACTTAAAAACTTTTTGTCGCGGTGTAAAGTTAACCGGAAGTTTGAAAATCTTGCTATTAGGTATATGGTATGAAGGCTAAGGGATTTATTGATCCGATTCAACCCAGTTTCGACATACCCGCAAACTATTTTTAGAAAAATATTATCTGCGAATTTCTATATTATATCTCACAGATTGACCGAATCCGGCCGAGAGTTTTGGTTGATAGAGCTTGATTGGCTTGCGAAATACATATATAAGTATATTAAACTGTGTAGGCTGCCGGATCACAGTCACTTTAAAAAAAATATTACACAGATGTCGCATCCTATTGCAATTCATGGTACCAAACTTCAGTTTCGTAGTTTCATTTATTGCTTCGTTATACTTTATGTGTTTTCGGTTAACAGCTTTTTAAAGGCGTGGCAATTGCCCGGAACCCTATGCCTGTTTCATCAGCAAATCGCTTGTATAGACAGACAGTCAGTAGGAATTTTCGAGTCTCTATATGTATCTATCTCGATTAGTTTTAAGTGTTACAATTAACGGTTAAGAGAACAAAACTATTATACTCTCTTGCAACTTATTGTGAAAGTATAAAAATTTAAATATGTATGTATATAGATGTAGATTTAGAGTATAATGGCAGAGAATATGGAAAGTGTCATGCAAAATGAAAGACATTGTGTTTTCCTCCGTTTTTGCTATGAAATGCATGCATATTTCCTAGTCTCTGGTCTATGAAACGAACAGATTTTTGATGCCAGAAATCTTACATGTAATAAAATGGGAAATTTAGTTTTAATGACATCAAATTATGCAACGGCATGTTATATTGAATGAATTCAAATTTCTTTTGAAAATTTTCAATACAAAATATCACGTTGTTAAAATGTAACCCCCTTCATAACCATATAGGTATGCATGCACATGCACATATACAAGAATATTCTCATTTACGTCTGTCAGCACTAAAATGTATTGATGAAGCAAATATTTTTTTACATTGTGAATATTTTTTGAGGGTAAATTTTAATCAATTGATTCGAATTGAATGTGTGAATTGTATAGAGTAGAGGATTCAGATCAATGAGAATAATAGAAGTAAATGAAGTAGCTAGTCAATATGTGAGTGAGTGGACGAATGACATGATGTGTGTTTGCCACCCATACACTAACACAATAGTTTTTGAGTTTTTACTCAAAAAATCGTTGGTAAATAAAAATAGTAAAAGTGGTAGAATCGAAAGAAAAATTCTTGTGCGGCGGTTGCATTGTCCAATTTGGAAAACGTTGCCATTGTTTGCTGCTAGCGGTATATGTAGTGAGTTTGCAAGTCCCTTTGCGTCGATCCCTTGATATTTTGCATCATCGTTACATGGTAGCACCAGTGGCTGTATAAGCAAAAGAATTTGAAGCGTTAGTGGTAGCAGCGCAGTCGAACAGGCCAAAGGTTATCTCAGTGACAGCCTGAACCGTTCGTTATTTTCTCCACCACATCGTTTTAGCACTACAGCAGCTGCTTTTGGCGCGATAAATGCTGAAAATTTGTTATTTTTATGTGTACATATATAAGTGCATTCGTATGTGCACATTTGCTAAAACTAGTTGTAAGAAAGTTTAAGAGAAATAAACTATGATTTAATCCAAATACAAATACAAATAAAAACGCAGCAGAATATATCGATTAAAAACTGAACACATAAATAACAATTTTTATTGATTTTACTCAACACGTAGAATATTCAGAACGAACACCTGGAAAATATAATTAATACATATTATGTACATATGCAGAACACATAACAGTTTGATCGGGGACCTATAGACTAAACTTTTCAATTTCTCCGCTTATTTTACCGTTAACCCATTTTGGCGGGTATTTCTAAATATTTTACCGATATTTTGCCAATTTTAATAAAATTAAGATGTATCATTAAATTTCTAAAAGATATTAGCAAAAATATGAAGATAGAATGCTCTTTTATCACAGGTTAAATTGAATGTAAACCGGTTACTTATGAACGTGGTCCCTCTAAATCATATTAAGAATGAAGCAAATGCTGAAAATAGGGAGAAAAAAATGGGATAATAGGTAAAAAATATTTAGAAAGACAAACGGTGTGAATAGCGCGAGTTTGTTTTTAATTGTGTGGCTATGGAAGTGAAGCAATTGAAGCACACTGTGCTCACGTGCGTATTTGAATAAACAAAACAAGCAATAAATAAATCGATATAGGTAGATGATAGGTAAAAAGTGAAAGACAACATACATATGGACCACTTTGTGTTCTTCGAGCATCCTTAATAGAGGGTTGATCTTTTGAATATTTTTTAATAGAAGGACATGAGAGTGAACGCACGTGTTTAAAAAATGAAGATGAAAAAATAGGGGAAACTAATTCTACTTACACATATAACAGTATAAGCACGCGACACTACATTCCAAGATGTTAAGAACTTAGCCGACGAGGTAGCACAGCTGAGAGAGCTCAAGGATGAAAGGTATGATCATGAAGTAATCCATACTCGTGCTGAACGATCGCACGCGTTTTTTATTGCTTAGATCCAGGAGAAATTTACATTTTTCTTTTTCTTTTAGGTAGAGGAGATCTAAATACAGTTAAGGCGTATGCTGCACTGACCTTTGACGTCGTTCTTTTTTCCTTATAGCCCTCTCAGAAAGGTTGGGTGTAGTGCCTTAGCATACATGCATACATTTATGTACATACATACACACGTAATACCACATTTTTGATCTCACTTTTTAGCTATGCACAGATGCTGTTGATGATGGTGAAATTATAGTTTTTTTTGACGTGTGTGCGACTCGATCACAATGTTTTTTTATACTTTTTGTATCTTCATGCCCATGGGGAAGCGGAGCACACCCCTGGCACACGCCACACGATCTATGCGACTCATAAGTTCTGTCCACAGATGTGCATATATGTATACACATTCATATGTACATATGTATGCTTATAAGAGGGTGTAGGCGTTTGAAAAGTGTGCTACTTGTTAATGGCATATTTAGTATATACATATATATATATTTAGTTATCTATCGCGGTTGGTACTATATGCCGTAATGAGATGCTGCACGCGTTTATTTTTCTCATATTTAAATATCCGACGCCAATAACGAAAAATTTTTAAAAGAAGAAAAACGATTGCCGATTTCCACCCAAACTCCTAAAAAATATATTAGTTCATCTCTCGACAACATAATGTAAAAGTTGGTTCGTTTTTCATAAAAATTTTTAAGTTGGGTACTCTTAATATTCAAAAACGTAGAAAATATATCCTCTCAAAGGAATTAAAAATAAGAGTATTAAAATCAGAGGCAAGGATTTAAAGTTACCAACAACAGGCGAATACTCGTATTAGTAAACAGTAAATTGTTTCTTTTGTGAGTTATGTACGCACAAAAACCTTACTTAATTGAAAAAAATGTTTGCTTAAAACACCTTCACTATTAATAAGAGTGCCGATGAATAAGCGAAAAAAATAAAAGTAAATTGCTGTAGTAATGTGTATAAGTAAATGTCTTACGAATAAAGGTGCAGAAGGAAAACAGCAGCGGATGTTATTACAAGATAAGAAAACATGTCTAGCCAATAGCAGTAGTAGCATAAGAATTACTTTGGGGACTATTGCTTTTCTATTAAAAATTGGTATTCATGAACGAATTTCCGGGGTACCTAAGGCATCGTCATCTTAAAAAAAAGAGCAACCTAATAGGTTTAATAGATTCGCAGGTTTTCACGCATTTATGCGACGTTACTGCTACCTTGTCAGTTTTCAGATGTTAAACACAACCGTCTCCTGTTTGGGCTGTTGTAAGAAAAATGTCATGATCCGAACTTTTAATTGAATTATGAAGCGCATTTTCACCCTGACAAAATCAGTGTCATATTCCCGGTTAAAAATAAGCCATGTAGGGAACGCATTCACTGCCCCCAATGCTTGTAAAGCTTACTTCTAAGTTGTGAATAATTGAAGATTGGATTTTAAACTGCATGTTCAAAAACTTAACAATGATATTAAACGGATTTCAAATGCTTTATCGATAAATAAATTTTTTAATAAAATGTTTCTGCTTCTTACCTTTTATATTTCGGGATTCGAACAATCGAAAAATAAATTCTAATCAACGAAAATCGCTTTATTGTTTTTCAGAATATTCTCAATTGAGGACTATACACTTTCACAAGCGTTTTAACCAATTGTCGAAGCACTTTTGCCACTCTGATTGAGGTATCTCCAAAACGCGTTGAACGCATCAACCGCATCTTAAGGTTGTTAACATTTCTCTCGTCCAATCGACGCGAGCCTTTTTTTGAGCGATTGTCTCAATCTATGATAGGTCACATGACGATCTTGCTGTATCACTTTGCACATTTTATTAGCTTCCGGAAGAACAACTGGTTTTGGACGACCTTTCTGAAATTCGTCTTGGAGTGATCTACAAATCGATAAACGCTGGTCCTTGATGGGGCTTCATCGTCAAAAATCGAATTAAGTTCATCGATGCACTGTTGTTGAGTTAATCAACGTCAAAAGTTGTAAAAAATAATCGCGCGAAAATGTTCGAGATTAATCTCCATTTTTATGTCGAGAAAAACATTTTAAGTTACTGTAAATAACACAAATAGCGCTCGTACATATGTCAAAACGTTCTGAGTACGCATATTATCAAAAATGTCAAACTTTACGATATAATTTTGAGTTTCCAGATTGCAACATTACTGTTGCCAAGTCCCGAAATATAAAATGCAACCTACGTATTAACTGTCAAGTATTGCTATTCCTATATTTATAAATAAAGTGATGATATTTTGTATACAGGATGTAATGTATGTGCATACCAATTTTGGATTCAAAAAGTTTTTAGTATAAACTTATACATATATACACATAAATTAATATTCAGTACATAAAAATATGTATGTATAGTATATATGTATGTATGCATGCACATAAATTTATACTTTTATTTAAAGATGGGTATGTTTGGTCAAACGTGCATTTCCACATCTACATACTCATATGTATAAATCAACCCTTGGTCACAATCCTTACGGCCTAAGTTAAGCACATTTATATGTAAGTCCCTGCCAAAAACGCATATGTAAGTATATTTATTTTCGGTCAAATACATAGTTATTTCACCCTTACAGTTTTTCTGTGTGAAAAAAATGAAAATGGCGTTGGCAAAAGTTTATTTGAATAATTGTATTTGTTGGGTTGAAATATGCACGCATGCGGTATGCTAAACCAAAGTGCAGTAAAGCAAAATACACACATGTGCATACATAAATATGTGTGCCCATGATTTTGAAAGTGGTATAAGTCATATTTTTTTTGTTTCGAGATATTTAGAGTTTTGCATTTTAAAGGATTAAAAAATATTCTTGCATTATGGATTATGATTTTTCGACAGTAAAGTAGTCCCAACGAACAAGTATTTATTATGATTGTGAAATTTATAGCCATTTTTAAAAGAAAATGTGGTTTTGAAAGGTTTAAATGACTTGTACCACTTTCAAAATTAACTGCATGACTTTATAAATGACTTATACCACCAATAAAAAAATTTTATTAGTAATTAACATTTTATTCACACTCATTTCATTGTGACTAAGGAAATTATTCATTAGTATTTAGGGAAATAAAGTGTTTGTAAAAAATTGGTGGAATATGGGGTAGTAGATCCATCATATCTTTACGTTTTTCTTTTGTTATTGGTCTAATGGTTGTGTATAATGGAAGTAAATCAATATTTCCGCATATTCTAGGTCTTCCTTTTTTAGGTGAGAGGGCTAATACTTGTCATCCAAGCAAGTTTTATAAAACATTTTATATGGGGCATGTTTTAGAAATATGATCCATTGTATTTTTAACCAAGACACAGCTTCTCCATTGATGTTTTTCTTTCTATTATTCGTTGATTCTTTTAGTTTTCTTGTAGAAATAAAATCTTTTAAATCCATTTGTACTACCGAAAATGGGTTTCTCATCTTACATGATTTTATTAAATTATAATAATGCTCAGGGATGTATAAATAATTCGATTTTTTAATTTTAGTTAAGATGTGAATTATGAATTTCCATAAGATACAACTTCTCGTCTTCATTAATGGATGCTTCAATTTTTAGTTTTATCGAATCACACCTTTGGCACGTGTCTTTACGAGGAGTATGAAAATTTAGGTTGAACTCAGTATTAAATATTTTTCTATAAGTACACTCCTTTACACATGATGTATTATTTTCGTCACATTTTTCCACATATAGCCCATACATTTTTCGAATATCTAAGTCAGCACTTAGATACTTTCGACCTGAAGTGTGATGTGATCGCGTGTAATAGCTCTCAAATGTTGGAAAACTCAGAATATGATCTCGCATTACTTTAGTTTTTTCTTCATCTGTTTTTCTAGATAAACTAGCCATTTTGCCACCACCATCTATTCCAGTTGTTTCAGAATTTAAGGCACTGCTTAATCTTCCGTTAGATATTATGAAAGTATCCAAAAAAACAGTTTTGCAAACAGAAACTTCCGAACTCATACATACATATAGATGAAACTTGAGACTCCATTTTCTCATATATCCTTTGTGATTTCTGGAGTGTTTTTTTTTTTTGATTGTTTTCTAATCAAACCATACAGAAACATATTCTGTTTTTCGAAACTTGCTAAATTCCAAAAAATAATCAACATTAGCTTTTCTGTCTTCATATTCGATTCCATTTAAACACTTTTTGGAACAAAGACAATCTATATTTTCGAAAAGTTTAGCATTCACGGGCTTAGAGTTTTTTGTTTCATATTCCTCTGCACGATATCATGTGCATCATTCTGTTGATTGCGTGTCCTCTTTCTTGGTTTCATTTTGCTTTCTTCCATTTGTAAGGGTTCCGAATTCATTTTTAAACTATGAGCTAATTCATTAGAAGACGATATCATTCTTATTCGTTTCCATTTCTTGGGAGCATTACTTATATTTATTCGCCGTAAAATGTCTACAATTAACTTTAAATAGTAGGTTTTTACATTAAAAGTTTTACTTCATCATACCTGAACCACTACATGTAGACATGACAAAATTACTTTGTGAACACACTGACTTATACCACTATCAAAACGAACAATATCTGTATTTCAGTTAACAACTAAAAAATAAACACATTTTAAAGAGTTAATTTGCATGGCGTGCTGCTAATCTCTTCAGATTATGTTATTCTATTAAGATTTGATAAGTAATAGCTGATAAAATAGATTTTCAAAATTTTTGACTTATACCACTTTCAAAATCAAGGGCTCATGTATAAGTATGTACATATACATATACTGTATATGTATATGTACACATATTTAAGTGGAAGTATTAATTTTACATGGCTGACCTTTGAAACAACGAATAATCACTTATGCAATGTGTTGCAACTGTTAACAATTAAAAAGGTTTATCAAATCCAAAATTAAAACTTTTAAATACATAGATATGAGTTGAAACTATTATGTACCAAACAAAGATAGAAATACTGAATTTTAAACGTTCCTAATAAATGTTTGAAATAAAAAAAAAAATGGGACAAGGCCGATCGAATGCTCTTCAAAGACACGTGGCATCCACAAGATTGGAATATAATTTCAGCTCACCTCATTATGATTAAAAAAGGAAACATTTTACAACACATTCAGTTAAAAAATCTCATTTTTTATCTTATCCTTAGACAAAGGATATTCAGTATGAACAATAGATATTTTACTATACGAGAATAAACATACATATGTACAGATGTGCGTGTATTTTAATTCGAATCCCTTTTTGAGTGCAAAACCATCAAAAAGTGGCGGCAAATCCTTACGTTGCTTCAGTAAGTGTGCCTGTAACGGTGCCAGGAGGCACAATAGGAAATGAAACGAAAATGCGATTTTGTTGCATAAGTCGAGCGGCTGCAACCGGCTGCATCCCCTGTCAACAGATTGTGTATTGTGTGTGGAATATACAAAAATCCCGTTGCTGACCTCTGAGTGACCTCAAGCTACCTCTGCTCTCTCTTTGGCTGGCATATTTAGTTGAAACAGCATTACTGCAGTGTCATTTTCAATTTTCCATATACACAATGTTCCTCTGCACCCCTCCTATCAAATATTTTGCTCAAGAACTTTTTTGACCGATTGAATGCATTTCCTGGCGCTAGTTTATTCGATGCATAATTCTCATTCTCTATGCATACACAAAATACAAAAATTGCAACAATGGCTAGAAAAACTATCAAAAGCTACAACAAAAGGATACATTTATGCAGCATATAGAAAATAATGTACAAATGGCAAAAGGATATACACCAACAGTCTATTGTAAAAAAATTGCGATTGTTGGAAAAATGCAAATCTCCGCTGTTGGGTTGTTTGTTTGTGACCATCGTTGCAGAAGCTCAGCCATTTTTTCATCTGATTTGTAATACTTATGTATGTATATAAACAAAAACGTTATGAGACCAATAGTGTTTATATGAAAATGGACCCTATTTTTTCACAGTATACAGCTTCTTTAAGATCTACTGCTTGGCCCTATTTAAAGCATTTAGATCCTTTCACCCGCTTTGTTGGCGTTAACAAAATGTCCAATTCTCTAACGAGCATTCGCATTCATATTTGTATATGTGTATGCAAATACTTTTGTACTGTGGTATTAATATACACATATGTATGTACATATGCGTAAGAAAATATCTATTTACTCACATATGACCATTCCAAATTGCACCATATCGCTTAAAATTAAAAAAAAATTGTGGCAGACTTCAGGTAAGTGAAGACCGAAAAGGCTCATCCTTAACCGGACATTGCGTTTTGTGCAAGCAAAAATGACTCATGTGTGTACAATATATTTATCTATTAAGGTATGTTTCAACCCTGCCATTCCACACCCTTCCGTCCACTTTGTAGCAGTATAGTGTTGTAACACACATCTATGTCCGGTCAGTTTGGGCGTAGTTCTATTCTTTACGAGTATGAGTTCGTATGTACAACAGCTGGTCAGCTAAAAACAAACAAATTAAATCGAATAAATTGAAAACAATATTGAAGAACAACTAAGGAAGAGCTAAGTTCGGGTTTAACCGAACATTTCGTGCTCTTGCAACTTGCAAAGAATGAAGCTAGGGAAGTACCTTCAGGTAGATAAGACCTGTTAGTTACATGGGGTCTAGGGCGAGTTTTCAGTGCAGTTTTATTCATTCTAAGCACAAATATGCATCGTTATAAGTAAAACACGCTCTCTTAATTTTATTAAGATAACTAACATATTGAAAAGTAAAGTACTGGGGTCCAAATATTCGGTACCTAGGTTCTTCAATAGTTTCTGTTGGATTTGGACAATTTTTAGCCATAAGGCAGCGTACTCTAGGCATTATTGGTGCAAAGTTTTATCCTGTTATATTCATTTAGTTGAAATTGATCGGGCGAGTCTCGAGATATGTGTTTTCATCTAAAAGTGGGCGGTGCCGGAGCCATTGTCCAATTTTGACTCCAGCTCAATTAACTTCCCTTCATATCATCTCGCGGATAAAATTTAAGTTTTTTGGCGTATTTAGTTATTGATCGATTTATTTCATTTTCCCACTGTGGGTAGGAGCTCATGCATATAATATCTGCGCTAAGTGCCACTTGCTACTGCCAAATTAGAGTTTTTTATCTTAATTTAGTGCTTAGTTATGGCACTTTATATTTTTTCGGTTAATGGCATTTTATGGATGTGGCAATAGTTCGATAACGCCCATACGAACTCGTAATTTTGGTTTTGCCAAGGAATGCGCAATTAAGTTTCATTAAGATATCTCTATTTTTACTCAAGTTACAGCTGGCACGGGCAGACAGACGGTCACTCGAATTTCAACTCGTCTCTTCAATCTGATCATTTATATATGTATATAATAATCCTATATCTACATATCTCGCTTAGTTTTAGGTGATACGTACAACCGTTACGTGAACAAAATTATTATACTCTGTAGTAACATGCTGCAGGAGTACAAAAAGGGGAAGCGCGAAATCATACCGGACATTACGCAAAAAGGGCAAATCCGCAGTGTACAGTTTTGTACAGATATTTTTCATTAAATGTGTGCAATACTTATATGCAAATATAGATACTCCAACATAGTCTTGATTTAATATATTATGCATATATTTGTATATATAATAAGTATATCATTAAATATAACTGTATATATACTATATATTGATATGAAAGGAAGCAAAGCAAATGGGTCTGGCAGTGAACGAGGGCAGTCATCAAACAAATAGTCGTCGCACTCGCGACTTGACTCTCACGTCACTGTTGACAGTCATAACTTTGAAGTTGTAGATAGTTTCGTATATTTAGTTTATATATAAAAATAAATAATAGCATTCGACTCTGATTTTGAGTTATTTTAAGAAAATTTCAAACATATTGAAGACAACTTTTATAATTACTACAGTATATCGAGATTGGCAACCCTGCGTTGTGAGAGAGCAATCAGCTGACACGTTTCTACGGCAAAAATCCAAATGCGGGGATTCCTACGGCATCCTACGGCAAAGAGAGAAGGGAGTAGCGTTTTTCGCTGTTCACTTACATTGCACGCTCATAAGATAGGTCGTATCAGCTGACCCGGGCCACGGGTCTACGTTTTTTTCTGTTTGTGCTATAAAGTCCTCTCTCGACGAACAAAAACCAAAGTCTATAAACCACTCATAATTCCCGTCCTGCTATATGGTGCAGAGGCTTGGACGATGACAACACCTGATGAGTCGACGTTGCGAGTTTTCTAGAGAAAAGTTCTGCGAAAGATTTATGGTCATTTGCGCATTGGCCACGGCGAATATCACATTCGATGGAACGATGAGCTATATGACGACATTGACATAGTACAGCGAATTAAAAGACAGCGGCGAATGGACAAAAACACTCCAGCTCTGAAAGTATTCGACGCAGTACCCGCCGGGGGAAGCAGAGGAAGAGGAAGACCTCCACTCCGTTGGAAGGACCAGGTAAAGAAGGACCTGGCTTCGCTTAGAATATTCAATTGGCGCCACGTAGCGAAAAGAAGAAAGACTGGCGCGCAGTTGTTAACTCGGCTATAATCGCGTAAGCGGTGTCTACGCCAAAAAAGAAGAAGATGTATTGATATAAAAATGAACGGCTGAACCATTCTTCATGAAATTTTCAGAAGTTGTTCGCTGTGGATCTGGAAAGGTTTAGAAATAAAAAAAAACCGTATACTTTTCACAAGGAAAAGTCGAAAAGTTAGAAATTTCCAAAAAGTGACTTTTTTCCATACAATTTTTTTATTTTGTTTTTCAATATTTTGATTTGTAAATTATTTGAATCGTTCAATTTCAGTCGCTTGCTTTTTTATTCCGGCTATTTAAAAGAAAAATTATTGAAATTTATTCAGTGAAAACTTTATGTGTGTTTCAGACGAAGTGATCAAATACAAATTGAAATTTGTTATGAAGCCACGAAGAGGTCCTGTTAATATCGGTCGGCGTTCTTTTTGCCATCAACGTGTGGCAGCCCAAGGCAAGAAGTACTCCCAGGATGCGATGACATACGTGTGGAATTATGGGTCACGGTCAATCAGCAAGCGACCGTCACGATGTCACAGCACAACTTTTCAAACAACAGATACGATGCTTGATGGACTTTATCTTGAAGCAACGTATGGCATATACGTAGTATATGGCGCTGTTAGATGCTGGATGTACTCTGTTGAGTTGCAAAAAAGAGGTTTGCCGCACGGACACATTCTTCTTTGAATGGTAGATGGTGGTTATACCAGATCAAATTGATGAAATCATTTCTGCGGAAATTTCTGATGCAGAGAAAGAATTATACGAAGTGATGGAAACCAATATGGTTCATCGACCTTGCGGACACCATAATCCTACTTCGATTTGTATGTCTGACAATAAATGCACGAAACACTATCCACGTGCTTTTCATTCGGAAACGCAAACTGGAAATGATGGATATCCACTAGGGTGTGCCATTTTGAGGCAACCTTTTTTTTCAACTGAAAACCAGGCTCAAAACTTTCGAAATGTGTAAAAAAAAAGTCACTCAAAAGATGAGCTCTTAATATTAATATTAAGAGGTGCGTGCCTCTTTCAAATTTTCTGTTTTCCATATAAATTACATGGAAAAAAATCATTTTTTTTTGTGGTGGTTATTGTGCGGAGGTTATTATATGTACATATGTGCACGCGATGGCTGCCAGTAGTGATTGTAAACTCGATTCCGATTCTTCTCGAGAATCGAATTTTCTCGTAAAATAATCGATTTTTCGAATGTCAAAAATCGATTCTTAATCGACTTCGACTACTGAAGATCGATTCCGAAAAATCGATTATTTTACGAGAAAATTCGATTCTCGAGAAGACTCGGAATCGAGTTTACGATCCCTACTGGCAGCCATATATAAGATGACCGAACATATAATAACCTCCGCACAGTAACCACCACAAAAAAAATGAATTTTTTTCCATATTATTTATATGGAAAATAGAAAATTTGAAAGAGGCACCTCTTAATATTAATATTAAGAGCTCATCTTTTGAGTGACTTTTTTTCACATTTTCGAACGTTTTGAGCCTGTTTTTCAGTTGAAAAAAAAAGGTTGCCTCAAAATGGCAAAACCTAATCTACATATATAAAAATTAACCTAAATAACTGAAATGAGATACATACCATATGTGATTCAAACTCTATCAAAGAAAAATTCATATATTGTGTGTAAAAAGTCAACCAAAGAATCAGAAGTATTCAGCGTTGAAACACATTATATTTCAGAAAACATTCCACTAAATTTCAGAAAAATATCACACATTTAGACCAACATAAACGATTTAAAGTGAAATGGAAAGTTGGAAATTACTATAACTGTTTAGCATATGGGAAGGTCTGGGCGCATAATATTTTTGGTTCGAAAGTACAGATTCTCTCTAAATTTCATTAATACATCTCAGAGATTGGCCGACATTTTCGGTATAAAATCAGCCATAGGCATTGAGGTTTACATAATTCATAATCCGACAAATTTAGTGTAAAAGATGGCATATCTTGAAGGAACTATTTCTGTAAAGTTTTGTGATGTACTTATTGATGCATGATTTGTGTACTATCAAGTGAAATGTGATATGAAACAAAAAGTGACGCCAATTTTTTCATGGAGTTTTATTCAGGCCTGGCGTACCATCTTGTCAGCGAAATTTAATGCTCCTGACGAATTTATTTAGTGAATTGTCGTACCTTTAGACTTTTATTACTCTTCAACATAACCGTTAGAGGAGAGTGAACATGGCGGTGGCGTGGACAAGGACGTAGCATTAGTCCTATTTCGGTCATCTGCAACATTATTCTCTGCAGAGTGCCAAAAGCACGTAGACCAAGTTTTACTCAAAATGTCGCTTGGTAAACTGGAGGTCGGACAAATAGACAGAGAATCATCCGGAATGTAAATTGACTCGTCAACCTGATCTACTTACATATATATCCTTATATCTTGATTTGTTTTAGGTGAAAAAAATTAATAGTATTACATATTAATTCAACATTGGAATTAAGAGTTACATTCACACACCGTTGATCACACAAAATTATCAAAAAGATATAACATATAGACAAAAAATTTATAAAATAGTTTATTTGACACCATTGATTATATACATATATTTTCATAAAAAAACATGCTCTCTAGTAGCACAACCCTATATAATTAAATCATGGCAACCATTCAAGGAATTTTAAAATAAATGGAAGGCCAAATTTTGAGACAAAATGAAAATGAGCACAAGTCACGACTAAATTGTCTTCAAATCCGAATTCGAAAAAAGAAATAAAATATTCTCTGATATAGCATTCCACCTTTAAATCTTTTTCTTTTTCAAAATCGAATACAAGAATATTTTACCAAAATATATTTTTAAATAAAATACCTAAGAGGCTGCTGAAAAATTAATGCATTAACATGGGCAACAAATCGACATAACAATAGAAACGAAATACCTAGTCCTACTCGCAATGCTTAGGTCTTATAATAGAAATGTGTAAAAACACACCTACCACGCGTTTCTGCACAAAACTAGTATTGTAAAATTTTGATAGTTGTCATATAAATGTGAACGAAATACGCACTAGCAATTGTCATGAAAGCAAGGAGTTGTTAGAATTAAAAAAAATCACATGCCATGTTAAATCCGTAAATATCGAATTTAAAAAAAATCCACCTTTCACGTTACTCACTCTAAAATGTCGCCGAAAGGGTGGTGTTGCGTTGTTTGTTCATAGGACACGCCTGCCTGGACAACACATACTCATATATTCTTTTGTACACGTATGTATACTTGCATGTATGCTAGCCCATTCATTAACCCATCACGCACCAACAATCTAACAAAAAATCAAAAACGCAAAAAATCAATCGAACAAAAAATTTTGAAAAAAAATCACAAAAAATGGGTTGATTAAAAATATAAAAATGTACCAGATATCGGTGCTGCCGACAGGATAACAATGTGTGTCAGTAATTCGCAACTCGTGCGTGCGTAATTGTAACTGTTTATAGTTGTTTTTGTTGCTCAGAATGTTGTTTGTTGTGATGAGTGTCTCCAATTGCTGCTTTGCCCATGATTATTGGGTTCAGTGTGCAGCCTTGAAGCTGCGTTCGGCTGTACACAAAGGGATAAATGTAATGCGTGTGCCGTCAGATGCGCGGAGCGAGCCATTTGCCCTGTCTAACTGTATCAAATTTTGAGGCAAAAAGCTTTAATTTTTACGCAATTTCATGAAAACTAATGTGCCTAGCAACCCTCCAGACATGTACTGCTTAAGAATAAAAGGGTAGGAAAAAGGGGTGGTTCCGTCGTACTTTTATGTGGGTGCATACACATATGAGAGTGAAGGGTTTTTGGCATGAAAATGAAAAAAAAACGTACTTTTGGCAAAGTTACGGATGCCTTTTGAGTAAACTATGAGTTGTTGAATCTATTGGGGTGGTTGATCCTAATTCTACCGGTTGTCCAGTTCACATGTGTTTAGACGTATGTTGGTATGCTTGTTCTTTGACATTTTCAATGAGTCAGGGTGGGTGGTATGTACATACATACTTTTATTTTGATTTGTACATACGTATGTATGCACACACTTATATAATTTCTCCTATATATACATACATATATGTATATTTACAAAGCATTTTAATGCGACTTTTGTTTAAAAATAAAAATAAAATCCAAACGATTGAGGAACTTTTTAAAATGATTTTTTTCGAAAAATAATAATTGAAAGATAAAAGCCATAAACAGTAATAGTTCGAATTTGTTTCCAGATTCGTTTCCTTATTTTTGTCGTACTAAGTTAGAAACCTCCGAACAGCTAAGGAATTATGGAAAATGATAATCATATCAGAAGTGGGTTTGCTCAGTTTTTAGCAAACTTGTCCTATGTTTAATATTTACTCTACCCTCTGTACGAAAAAGCAAGTACATATATCATACTAGTTGAGAAAATGGGCATATCACCTTAGTTAGATTTGAACAAAAAAGAACGCTGGATCGTACCTTGCTTAGAGGGTAATACTCTTCAAGGTTCATTTTGGGTTTTGTTTGTGTTAGACGTACTATTTTTCAAAATAAAAGTAATGATCAATCATTATATACTTAAATACAATATTCCGAAATAGAAAAAAATAATGCTTTAGTTCGAAATAAAAAACAGATTGTTAACATTTAAGTCGCAACAATTGCAACCAATGAAAAATGTCGTTAACAAAAAGACCCATACACACCACAACTATTTACCAATGTACATATATACCATATAATATTTATTCTATAAGTAACCTGAATACCATTTTTTAGCATTTTAGCTATACTGATCTGATCTCAACAATTTCTTCGAAGATTTCAGCATTAGGCAATAAAAAAATTGATAAAATACTTATATAAATTATCAGGTAGCGGACATGGCTAAATAGACTGAGCTCGCTAGGCTGATAATTTATGTAAGTATTTTATAGGGTCTTCCTTTAGTGTGTTACAAACTTTCTGGCAAACTTAATACACCTTGTTGAGGGGATACATATAACTTAATTCCTTTCATTAATGTGGCTAATGTCAACTAGTATATTCCATGTAATTTTATGATAAAGTAATTAAGAAAACTGTATGGGGGGGGAAAGAAATTCGGAAGTAATACTTATAAAATTTTCTTTAAAAATATACTTAAAAAAACAAAAAAGCGCGACAGTTACAACAGTTAACACCGAAAAGAAAAACGAGACTTCATAGAAGCGTTTTGTGACGTTTCTTTCGTAAAATATTAGATTCATTTACTTGCCTACGTCGCATCTTCCTTTTTCATTATTTTGAATTTTAACATTTATTTTCCGTCCCCGTCCAGCCATAAAGAACAAATGAAAAGGGGTGTGGAGCTGTAAGGGGCAATGAAATGGATGTTTATAGGAGAAGCGAGGGATGCAGTGGAATTTTAATAGAAAATATTGTCAAACGTCTTATTGTTCAACTCCTATTAAAAACAACAGCCACTATATTCGAATTTTGTACGGACATTCGCCTGCAAATCTACACCGAAGAGTAAGAGCACTTAGCCGATTCAACAGCCTGCCAAGGTTTGATGATGTTGAAAGGATATTTCGCGGCTAAAAGGAAAAAGCTACCAACACCAGAATATCATGGCTTTTGAGGATGTATGTATGTATATAGTTGTTGGTGGTAGCTATGCGACTTGCTTGAATGTGTCTATTTAAAAACTGAAATGAAAAAATGGTCAAATGGAAAGAAAAATGAATAAAAGACAGGACAAGGATACTGCGAAAGGAATAGAGAAAGCAGCAGGGAAAATTCGTGACCAATATTAATTTTTCTTAACAGATGAATAGTGATTCGGTGGAGCTGCGCGAAATGTTTTTGTAGGGTTGCTTATGAAATGACGACGTTGTTTGATAAGGAATGTTATAAGCGTTAAAAGTAATGCTGACTAGGCATTGCAACTTAAAAGCAACTAAGTATCGTGCTTTTTATGGGTACTTCGAACGTGGCATACGACACATTGAAACTTAGTTACTCGGTTATCTATAAAAGTTAATTGACAAAAAATTAATCGGCAAAATCATTCTGTCGAGTGATAAGAATTTGAAAACAAAAGTGATAGCTATGAAGCCTATATTTGTTTTTCCATGCAATTTAACAAATAATTTTATACCTAGTATGATTAGTATTTGTTATACCTTTTCCTTCCGCTTCCATGTTATATGCCGGCATTAATTTTTCAAAACCTGAATAACAGTACATATATATTTCTTTATATTAGATGTGTACCTGACTGAAAATGTTCAAGTCAAAGTCTAACTAATTTCCATAGTAAATGAACGTAAAAGAACTGGTGTAGAGTAACAAGTCAACGAAATCAAAGGTGGCAAATCTAACCACAAAGACCAAATATTGACATTATTAACTAAATTTACTTTTGTTTATATTAAAATAACGTTCGATATCAAAAATCTCCCAAACTTTATAAGACCAAAGGTATATTTTATAACTGCCTTCATTGAAAATTTATAGTAGTAAATTCTGTGCACTCAAATGTATGTATATACACATAATATTTACATAAGATTCTGTGATTGTCCTCATCTGCATAACAGCGCCTTCATTATACCTACAGACACCTGGGCTAAAACATTTCATTAATATTAAAATATAAGTGTACATATCTGTGTATATTAAAAAGCCTTAATGCCAATAAAGGCCGCAAAAATTAAATTAAATAAAGGCTTTTTTACCATATATTTATATTGTCAAGAGGGTAGGAGGCATTACTCTCTTCGGTTTATTTTAAGTACCGCTTCAATGGCGAAATTCAAGTACAAAATGTTAAATAAAACTTGAAATACACAAATTATTTTATCGTTTTTGTTTTCTTTTTGAAAACTTTTCAAGAATTTTGCTGCAGCAATGGAAGTCTTAGACATCCAACGTGTAGACAAAAGCGTTTACGCAAGCCGCATCGATGGACTTTGTTAATGAAGAATGTAAAAAAAGCTATTACCTCGGTGTTGGCGTCGGAGAAATTGCGTAGGAAATGTTGGCAAAAACGTAGATATCTTTCTTCATTCCTTCAACCACTCATCATTTTAAATAGCCAAGAGCGGCGGGTGATACGAAATTAAAATTTATAATGTTATCCTTTTGTCTTTTTTGCTTTTTCATGCCCTCTTATCGTGGGCGACCGTGGACATTATTACTCTATATATATTTTTTCATGTGCGTTCACATTGAATTAAATCAGCGAATTTCCTTTCTTTTGTTTATTTAAAGTTTGCTTTTCAATTTTCGCCTTTTCGTCACTTCGCCCGCATACGGTCTCTTTTTAATTAGCCATAGGCGAACTGTATGTCCTTTTCCTCAGTACAACTTGGACTGGGTCGTGGTTGGTGACAAGTAAGTTGGAGGTGGTTTAAATTATGAACGTTTCTTTGACTGTCATTTGCATAGCCATCATCGTTTGTCTTTGTTTTTAATTATTGTGCAATGAATGGTTAGCCAACTGGTCGGATGAACGAATGGACAGCGAAGGTTGTCAGCAACTGCTTTGTAAAATTTTCAGTCAAGAAAAAATTCTGTCAAGATGGGAATGATAAATGCTCAGAAAAGAAAATTACGTTCACATGGACTTACTAGGCGAAATATTCGTTTGTTATTTTTTTGTTTATCCATTCCACCCTAATTTTCACTTGACTGCAAGGACTTTTTTACTGGCATCATTTGACGACAATATATGTATGTACATATGAGCGTTTTAGACTGAATATTTCTTTGAGCATTTTATCTATTCACCAATCGGTGAGAAGTTTCTATGTGTAGGCGTCAAAACCCAACTCCACAGAAAAGCGATATGGAAGATGGTTTGGTAAATTCAGTTAAGAGTAATGTCCTAGTTTTATTAAAAATATTTTTCATTGTTTCAGGAGAGAGTTTGGAAAAAAAAGTGATAGTATTGTAAAAATTACGTTCATTACGTTATATTAAGGATGTGCCTCAGTAAAATATAAACAGGTAGAAAATGTTTTTATATATGCAAATTCTGATTTTAATCAAATAGCAATAAAAATTTTTAAAAAGTAACACAAAACATACAATCGTCGGAATGACAAATTATAAATCAGTAAACAAAAGTGCTAATTGGTTAGATAAGATAAGTGGTAAAAGCAGTATGAAACAGGGATATACATACATATGTATGGTATGTAAGTACGTACTATATACACATATGCTATGTAGAGCGTTTCACCGCGTCTCGTCTAAATGTAAAATATAAAATTTTTACATAGATTCTACAGGCAGGTAAAATAACATAAATTTGAAACTGTATAACCTGCGCTCTGAAAAAGATAATAGTGGTTGAATTATTCAAATGAATTCCTGAGCCTAAATGTAGATGATCCTCTTGGTCGGTTTATAGTAATTCAATGTGTTTATATGAGTAGATGTGCATGAATTAAATTCATAACAAGAGTTGTCAGTTAAAAAATGAAATTTGACCCAAAATAGACACCCAATTATCCAATTAAAGGCCTAATAAACTACAATCATTGTTTGCTTAAAATACATACATTCATACATACATACATATGTATGTGGTCGACAGCAAAAATTCATTGGCTAGTTGATCTAGATAAGTTACACCTGCTACTCTCATTTTTGTCTATGTAGGCTTTGGTGTATTATAAATGTTAAAATTGTTAGTGTCTATCTATCTTTTAAAGTACATTATACCATATATAGTAATTTCTTGCATTTAGTGGTGTAGAATTATATATGTACATACACATATGTATGTATACGTGATATTTTAATGTCAGCACATAAGAAATACAAGGCATAGCTTTACTACAAAGTAATAATACCTTACAAGATTATTGAAGCAATAACGTGATGAAACTTGGTACACTAACAAGACAAAAAAGGCTTTCCAAATTTGTAAACTAACCTATTAATTTACTGATCTGCTAACTTTGTTAACGCAAAAAAAATAATAATTTGAAAAGATTTAACCATTTTGACTTATATATAAGATACCTATATTTTTTATAGAAACCTATATATGTAGTTAACGGGTTTGCCATTCTGATTTCCTTAATTTCAAAATGTCAAAAGTATACGTAATTATAAAATCATAAAAATGTGTGTGAATAACATATAATTTAATCTAAAAGAGATAATACGAAAAATTTAAAATCATGTGCACGGATTTTTTGCAGTTCCATTTGACTAATGCCATAGGCAACTTTTCAATTTTATAATTCAATTGACATCGATAGCCTCTGAATTGGTTACCATTAATTTTCTCTTTACTAAGCGTATCTATAGATACAATTACGATGACGAGCGGGAAACTCGCACCTCGTAGTTGTCAAGTGCTCTTAAATTCGACATACATACTGAAGTACATATATATGAACATATGTATGTATGTATATCCAAATCAGCGTACTAGGAAAATGTGAATGCTGTACATCCTAACCGGACATTATGCTCCGGGTGACAGAAATTTTCGTAGTTTTAAGCAGAAAACTGTCAATAACAGGCATTAACATCAATAGGCTGTTTTTACAAAATTAAATTATGTATGTATGTACATATATATATAACATTACTCTACAAAAAAATTAAAGTAAAATTAAAAGCGTATGCTCTTCGGGGTCGATTGGTTGTCTATGCTTGGTTGTTACTAGTGATGAACAAATGTTTGTTTAGAATTTCATTTATTTATTTTTAATTTTTTTTGTTGTCAGGCCTTCCTACGACACACACAAAGTGGCTTATCCTCTGCTGACCTGAAATACGTGCCATATCAGTTGGTAGCTACTTGGCAGCTTACCGAGCCTAAAAATCTATAGCGAGCTTTTTCAGAGTCGTAAGGTTTGTGAGCGGTTGGAGTATTTTTACAGCGAAATAACTGAAGGATTTTAGCCAATGGCTTTAAGTTTAAAAGAAAACTTTTTTATATCCCCATGAAGTATTAGGAAACGATACGATTGCCGCTGTCCGAAAACGAATATGAAACCCCCCTTTTCTGTTGTACATTCGTTCTCTTAAATATGTACTTTTTCCTCTGACTGTTTGTTTATTTTCTTGCAAGAAGGAACGCCTGCCTATCCATTTTCGTGCTGTAGTTGGGTTGACCCTCTTCTTTACTATACGCAATTTACATATTGACGTTGAAAATTTAAAAATGGTTTAATCGTTTATTACAACCCACATCAACAACACACAATACGAAAATGTTTTTTTTGCAGAAAAACAACGATTTGTAAATTGAGTTTAACTTTCTTTCATGATTTGCGTTAAGTGCGTGATGTGAATTTTCTAGTTACTTATTTTTTACTCATTTATTAGAGACACGTTGCAAAGGGATATTAAAAAGTCCAAACATGCCAACGCCACTCAAGTTCCAAAAGCCTTTTAATATCAAATGCACATGCTTTTTCAGGTAGAGATGAAGTGCGTAGGGAAAGTATTATACTCGTATATAAGCAAACTTAGATATTCTTTAAGGAAGAAGATTGAGTGAACGAGTAAGAATAAATATTTCAACAAAACTTGAAATTGCTCACCTTATTTGTAAATACATATGTGACTGTAAATACATAAGTGCGTATCTTTTTTTGTATATATGTATGTATGCATGTAAATATATAACAGATATATAATGAAGTAGGCTTGAAAGGGTTGACAGTAGTGATTCAATAAGAGTTCATGTATCTGCCACACTGTTATTTTCAACCCCCTTCTGTTCGAAATTGTTTTTGTAGAGATGGCGGCGCTTGCGTGGTGAAAATAATGGTTTGACCTCTGATGATGAGGTTAAGTACTCTTGGAAAAAGGGTTACTTTTTTGTTCTGTCTCATAATGTGCGGTATAATGGATATTGTCTGCCAGGAAATAATCGCTGGTATCGATGACATATGTACATGAATAATTGCTCATAATTGTTGTCCAATTAACTATCGATGAAATGTTAATTGACGTGATTATCAGCAATTTACTTGGAATTTTTCTAAGTTTTAACATGTGTCCTATTGTCCATTGGTCTCATTGCAATTTTATGTTTTTATCGAAGCAATCACATTTATCTGGTTTGCTGTAACTCTATTAACAAATTTTCGAAATAATATTTCCTGTTAAATTTTTTCGCTGTTTGAAGCTTATTAGACCAAATAATATTTGCTGACCTACAAGTTATCTTTAAGTCCAGGTACTACTGAGGGACAGAAAATTTAATATGATTATTTATCATATCATAGCAGTTTGATTTAAAATCTAAATTTATGTCCCAATACCTAAATATTGATTTATTTAAAACTTTATTAATTATAATTAACTTAAATTCCTTTCTAACAATTGTTTTGGTTGCGGCACATGTCATCCAATTTTAAACAATATATAACCTCATAACAGGAAAATATGGACTTATACAATTTGAACTACTGGCGAGCAGGTGCATTTTTCATTCGTGCTCTAACACACTCATATCGAGGGATAAATAAGAATAAATTACTGAATTGTAAACGAAAAAATTGTTTTACTCCTCAGAAACGCAAGCATTTGTGGCAATTATTTGTATCTTCTTAGATTACTGCTTTCGGTTGGTGCCTTTGTGGTTCAACAAAATTGCTGATAAGATACTGCGCCGACTATTTCAACTTGCACTTGTTTCGGATATACCAATACCACCATATGTACTTATATGGTATATCTATGATAGTTTTGTAGGTACTTGTGTTATGCTTCCACAAGTATATGAAGGCAATGGTCAGTTGTGTCTCTAAAAGTAAACCTGTCACCCGCTGTTTTTCTTTTTTTTCATAGTTGTTCAACAAATGTTATAGATGCATTTAAGGATAACCAGTTAAAACTTTGAAACAATATCCCCTGCCAGTAAAGCAGTTGCTCATGACACAAGAAACTACAAAGTTGATAATTCTTGGTGTTTACCCATTCCGCTTGTCTTCAAAGACGGCAATATTCCATTACTTTTTCGTTAAATAAAGAAAACATTGATTGATTACCAACCATAAACTAATTTCTCTGCGAATATATGAGTGTCCATCAAGCCGCATTTTATTCTGGTTTGTTGCTTCACACAGTTCTACATACCTATTCAAAGCAATGTTAATTTTTCCACAATAAAAATATATTTTACCCGAGGAGAAGACCTTCTTTCTAATCAACGAGTTAAAAAGTGCCAAAGAAGTAGGAATCAAAATATCTTTGGCGGCAATATGACAAAGTTGTGTAGTATGTACATATACATATATCAACTAAAGAAAGTCATATTTAACACATACTTAAATGTGCATAAAATATATAAAAGCACCAAAATAAAATCGGAAATAAGTAACAAGACAACGAAATCTACTTGTCGAGAAAATGTAGCGGTAGTGAAAATCATTCTGAATGGAATATCATTGTACGATGCAAGATGACAATGTCATATAATTTCACGTTTCATTGAAATTTCGATTAGGTTCAACCAATTGAGATATTTGCCCTCACTCACTTCGATCGCCGCATTGGACACTCACATATTATCCTTTACTACAAGGACTATCTACTTATGGCGGACAAATAAAAATACCCTTTATACTATATAAGTAGAGCAATTGTGGTTATCTTCTGGGTGGGACAGCTGTATAACTGGTGGTTAAAGATGTGTGCACGAAAAGTGACATTGGAAAATAGATGTGAATAAAGCGATAAATACGAAATTGACCCTCTGCCGACACATGCACAACGGCGGTGGCAAGTACAAAAAAAAAACGAAAATTGATGACAACGCTAAAAAACGTCGAGGCTATGCACTACTGCTCCAACATTCATAAAAAAAGCTTCCAAAAGCAGCATGTGAGAACAAGTACTGGCGGTAACCGTATACATATGTGTTAGTTAACACAAAACGTTTTACTCCTACACACTACCTCTCTTTTACCTCTTTGCTTCCGTACCCTCTTCTGTATGTGTAAGTGTTGGGCACGCACTCAATTGTTTGTTAGGCAACCGCAAAAAGGACCAAAAGTTAACGTCAACAATTTGTTGTTAGAAACTCCACATTTTGATGGCTATACAGAGCGAGCAGATGTACTTTTCCAATAAGATCTCCTTTGAACGAACGAAAAGTGAAAGTGAAAAAGTGACAAAAGGGTAACAATGATGAAACTTTGAAACACTGGATTCGTGTTTTAGATAATTCCTTATTACATAATTGAGTTAGTTTTTTTCGGATTAAAGGGTAGTACAAGGTAAGTGAAAATCCCCTTAAATATAACATTTTTCAACTGTTCAGTTACGACGAGGAAATGTAAGAAAATTCGTATTTGATTCGTCAAACCTTGGAGAGTAGTTACGATATATTTAATAGCAAGTGGTTAAACGGTGTTAATAATATATTCACATATTTTCTGGTATTGTACTCAGATTGATATTATTAGCGTAGTCTACACAAAAATATATGCCCTCTTCATTTACAGAGTGGTGAATAGAAGATGACTTATACGCACTTGGTTCAACTGTAAATACATACATATAGGCGTATACTTGGCTTTAAATACAGAGTTGTCAAAATCGAACTTCCCGAAAATTAAAAAAATTATAAACAAATTTTTAAAAGGGAGAAAACCATTATTCAGTTATTAATTTTATCTCCACTTTTTTAAACAACAATATAACACAATTCTGAATATACATATATTGAAATTAATTTCAAACGCATGATGAACTAAATATATATGTATGTATATTTGTATATAGTACTCAAAAGCGTCTGCAATAATTTCGACCACCCTCTGACAGCAATAATGTTGCAATTATGTCGGATTTTTATAGGGAAATGTAACGATAGGTGGTAAAGAATTTTTTTTTCTTGCTTTAGCATACATACGTAAGATGATTGCCCCACACTAGATATGTACACTTACTTTGAGTTTGTGGTGAGTGAAAGATGTGACGATGTACATATTCCAAAAGCTTTTAACTATTTTAATTGTTTTTCTTTATGAAAAATAATGGCTATGCTCACATTAGCAATGACATTTATATACATTTTCACGCCGAAAAGCTTCACTGCTTTGATCATGTTAACAGTTTTCCTTGCTTTAATGGTGTGCTCATTAACCATATTAATTAAGTAAATGCTTGTTTACTAAGTATACTTTTAGGTGATTCATACGTAGTTTCATGTCAGACTTTTGTTCTTATATACATACATATGTACTAATATTGCTCGGTATGATATCAAGTGACATTTAATCCAATTTGGGTTCCGAATGGGAACGGGATGGGTAAGAGAAAATTATTTCATGACTTAGGCTGTAGGATAGGTGCATGTATTTGAAATATAAAAAAAGTATACAGTAAACGAACAATGGAGCATTTTAAATTTGTGTGATGGAATCGTCGATGTTTGTGACGTTGTTATATATATTCTTGTGAACTCAACTTTTATTGAATTACAGCATATACAGAGAAATGTCAGGCTTCCAAAAAAAAAAATAGATATACGAATATTTCGCACTTCAAGCAATTAAAATTTCATAAATGTTTAAAATAAAAATATATATTTTTTTATTTATTTTAAGCTCAACATAAAGCTTAATACACAAATAGTGGTGGGTTGTTGGCAATTTCTCCTCAGCCAGCAGCTCATACTACAAGAAACTGAGAAGCTTACTTTTCGGCCCACCTTAACTGTTCACCCTTAGTTTCTAAAATACCACCTGCTAATGCGACCTTGTAAGCTAATCTCTACACTTTTAGCTAAAATGTGCGTACGCGTTCAACATACGTTGTTATACCCGCCCAAAGTTCCATTTGCTTATAATTTTTCGTATTATTTGTAATTAACAACAACAAAATACTGGCATCTCTGCTGTAGGAAAACTGTTGACGGCCGTCTACTCAACTAAAAACTGGAGGTTATCAATACCAGTAAAAGCTTTATAATTTTTCCTTTAATTAATGAAATTTTTTTTGAAGTGATATTACTATCCAATGAAATAATTTGAATTCGTTGTAAAAATTCAGTTTAAGCAGGTGAGCAGCATCTGCACAGCAGAGAGAGCAACTGCTTATAGCCTATGCTTTAATTACCCTTAGTATTAATTTGTGATAACTAATTGTGTTTTATATCAGTTGTTGTTTTGTGCCGTTTGGGGTTTACTTTTTCGGTATTTTCTTCTGCGATATACAAGTTTCTTAAGAAACAACAAAAATTACGACAGTATAAAATAATTGTAATAATAAGGACGCCATTCAACTTTCATAAAAAGAGCAAAGCAAAACAATTATGAAAGACTAAAAACACAATTCAAGTGTTATCGCTTTTGGAGGGGCCTTAATGGTTACTGGCCATTATAATTTGATTCCCTGCCTTCTACTGAAAAGGATGTTTGCATGAGAAGGTTTACACAATAAGAATTTTAATTAATTTCGCTTTAAAAGTGAGGTTACAGGAAAACTTTACAAAGGAAACGTGGATTCGTAGATGAAAGTAAGTGGTAAATAGAATTCCATATAACATTGACTGGAAAGAGAATTAAAAAAACGATTTATTTAAGAAGCTTTAAATTATACGCATTTATGTACATACATATATGAATTAGTGCTTGAAAAGCACTTGCTTGGTCGCGGTGGCAAATTTCATGGACCTAATAAAAGATTTAACAGCGCTCAATGTTGAGGACTTAGGCATGTTTATATGTATTGGCTGTTCAAAACCAAAGTGAAGAAGGACATCGGAACAAGCCACAAAGCGTCATTAATATATGTACATATGTATGTAGGAATGCACGCTTTATCAGAATTTTCATCCTTTCTAAAAACTAAACGATTTGAATACTCAGTAACAGTAACGGTCGAAAGAATGGATCACGAAACGAAATGTTGCACTATTAAAATTTTTATTACAAAAAAAAAAAAAACATTTATTAATACTGAAAAGGAAAAGAAATTTGTACATATAAATATTTCGTACGATGCAATTGAAACGCGCAAAAATACACAAATATACAAAGTGAAAGTGTGTGTTAACATATCGAAAATTTTCATGAAAAAATAAAAAAGTATTTTCATTTTGATTGCTGCAACAGCTGGTTGACGACGTCGGTCGCGGGCGGTAACGTCTATATACTTTCACTGAGTAAAATACGTAAGTGTATGGTTCTACCCTCAAACACATAAATAAAAACAATAAATAGCTTATAAAAGTGAAAATAAAAACCTGAAGAAAAAGGGCGAATTAAGGGTTTTCGAAACACTCTTGCCGATTACATACATATGTATGGTATATCGTGTTACGCCATATGCAATACGAATATCGAATGCTATGAAGACCGTTTTTTTTACTCAGAACGGCAAAAGTCTGAATGTACTGTAATACGGATGCATACGATATATTGTACAAATATAATATGACGTTTGTCGAGTCACCTTGGAATTCAACTAATACTAAACCTCAGGTACAGGGTTTTCAAATAAGAGTGATATGATTTTATTTCAAAACGAATACGATGAACCCAAATTTCGAGTACTTTTTCCACAAAATCATGGTTTATTTTAAAGACCAATGACTTCAATTAACACTACAAGTAGTCTGATGGTGCTAAATCAAAACTTCTTGGAGGCCATTTAATGTCACGATTTCTTGAAACAATCGAATCTCCAAACTATTCTCTCAGTAATGCGGTTGTTCCACGTGTTGTTTGGCACGTAGCTCCGTCTTGTTAAGACCACATGTTGTAAGGAGCAACTTCTTCCGATTGCGGCTGTAAAAGGGTAATCAGACCAAAAACCACACCAAACTGTGAATTTAAGTGAATGAATGGCTGTTCATGAACAATTTGTGGATTTACTATATGTACTATAACCCATACACTGACCCCCAAATTCGGCATTAGGTTAGTTAGAAAATCGAAATCATTATACGTAGTATATGGGAGTTTTGGTAGTATCAACCCGATTTTATCTATTGACTTTATCATGCTACATACTAAAAAATGTTCCCTGGGTTTAATTAAGGTACCTTACATACCCATTTTGGATACCCAGAGTAACTATTGTCAGGAAGGGATTGTCTCTAAATTTCAATTGTATATCTCATTGACCGTTATTTTCGGACAAAAGTCAACAATAGATACTGGGGTCCACATATTCGGTACCTGCATAGGGAATTGAACAATTTTGGATGGATTTGGACAATTTTTGGTCATAAGGTGGCATACTTTAAAAAAATTATTAGTTATATGGGAAGTAGGCGTGGTTGTGGTCCGATTTCGCCCATTTTTTCATTGTGACATAGGAATATAAACAGAACGCTCCGCACCAAATTTAATCGAAATTGGTTTGGTCACCAAAACGTGGTCCGATTTTCACATCGGCTCCGCATACCATCGCGGAGGTAAAATTTAATGTCTCTAGCTTATTTAGTTATTGTCTTTTTAGTAGTTTTTAACAGTACCGTTATATGAGGAGCGAGCGGGGTTATCATCCGATTTCATCCATTTTCACAATGTCGGTAGGAGCTCTTAAAATATTTGTAGCTTAGGAGATATGTACATTAAACTTATTAGAAAGCGTGACCAGCCCACTTTTTGAAAAATTTCTGCCCACAGGTACCCCTTGCCACCGCGATACCTTATGCCAAATTAGAGTTTTATATCTCAATTTAGTGCTTAGTTATGGCACCTTATGTATTTTCGGTTAATGGCGATTTGTGGGCGTGGCAGTCGTAAATTTTTTTTTACTAAGTAACCCGCGTACTAAGTTTCATCAAGGCATCTCAATTTTTACTCAAGTTACAGTTTGCACGGACGGACGGACGGACAGACAGTCACTCGAATTTCATTTTATATATGTATCTATCTCGCTTAATTTTAAATGATACGTACAACCTATTGGTCAAAACCTCTCATTTTTTTATTAATCAACTAAATGAAGTTTCTTACCACCCCATACAATTACTTCCACGCATTTTACCCTTTGATTGTTTAACTTCCCCTTGAAATAACCGAGAACATAATTGATAGCTATTCAGTTATTTAGATCACCCCTTTAACACTTTTTGCTAGTGCTTTGTCCCAAGTTGAACCATGATTTGGTGTATGTTTGTATGAAGATGGATAAGGTTCAGTAACCAGTTTTCCTATGATTTTTATTGGCTAACGGTATTACGCTGTGAAATTGACCCTCTAGTCTCACTGTAAATAAAAATCAACATCGATATAAATATATTTATAAATTTGATATTAATATTAATCATAAGCAACTCCTTATATTGTTTTTTTTTTTTTATTTTTTTGTTTTGTAATGTAAAACGACATTAAAGCATTTCACTGGTCCCCAGGTGGTTTATGTCGCAGCGTAATCGCCATTTTATATCTGCTACTTAAATTTTCCTTAATGCTCCTCGCCTTTAGTTTTTCCTCCTTTCTTTAGTTTCCGCAGGTGAAATGTTCGTGCTATACATTAAAATATCTATTATGTGCTTAGCAACGTAAGTAATAAAGAAAGTGCTTAAAAAGTCGAATTTTTTTGCTTTTTTCTTTGCTTCACTTGTTAATTTTGGGCTTCAGTCTGTTGATTGGACGGTAATATTTCAATGTGCCTCACATTATCATCACCACATCACAAGAGATTGTGGAATTGCATTTTTTACTCATATAAATCTGTTTTTAATTGCAAAGACATTTTTGAAACTTAACACATTTATCGTTTTGTGTACTGTGGCGAAATTTGTGATTTTCGCTCAAAATTTGATGTTTTTTGGAAATTAAATTCCAAAATTTATTCGCGTAAACTTTTTATTGAGATTGTATGGTTTTTCTAGTTTTTTTAGATTAAAAAGACCGTAAAGGCTATGAAATTCGAAATTGATACGGAGACTGAAATTAGATTTCATAGGTTACATCTTCTATAAGGGCTTCCGAATATTCCATAGCTGAAACATAAACAACTATATGCGCTTACCCAATGTGCGTTTTCCTCTTATTATTATTCGAGAAAATCGTAATTCTGTATAGTATTGAAAAGTATTCATTAGTGGAAAAATTGCATAGATATAAACTTTCTTATGAGAACATACAACAACCCGCTTGGGTGATGTAAACGGTATATATTAATTAATTGGCTGCATCGGTTAACAACAAATTATAACGACGATAATAAAGAGATACACATACATACATATGAATATGCAAAGAAGTAAGCTATTTTTTAGAAAGTATCCATGCTTCCACTAAGACAAAAAAAAGACAAAGCGTTTATTAACAGAATAAATAAAACATTTTATCACAGCAGTGATTCTGTCTTAAAACCGTTTTGCACATATTTCAAATATTTAATACATACTTTAATTAATACACCTGACGAACAATCAAGTAAGGCAAATGAATGAATTAATAAAAACTTTTCACATCAAAGTATGTTTTATCTGATCTAAACAATACAAATACATACATAAATTAAGTGTATGTGTCCAATTTTCAAACCTTTGTTTAGGTTGCCGCAACCTACATACATAAAAGAAAAAAATGAGCGTTATATAAAGCAAACAAATGTGCCACAAACATTATGTAAGCGTAAATCACAACTATACAAAAAACATATATGTACACTTTAAGAAACACAAAATAAATATGTAGCGCGCTTACAACATAATATTAACCTTTTTCATTATATTTGGTTATTTAACTAGTTTATCACTTTTCAAATATTTAACGATTCGTGTATTGTGGTATTCTTTTATTTCTCATCAAACAATCGAAATTTTTTGAACAATTATGTGCATATACATACATATGTAGATATTTGTAACAAGAAGGACGTCGTCCAGAAAATACGGACTTTTGAAGTGCCGTGAAATCCTTTCACAACCAGATGTTAAGTTTCGGTTTGTATTTGATAAAAAAAAGTAAATAATTTGATTACATTTGTTTAGGTTTGATTTGGTTAAACACCAGCTTTGTTATATTTCCTGTGGCGATATCAAAACGTGTTGTAAAATTTAGAAAACATCTAATTAGCATTTGGTTATCTCGTTTAACCTCAACAATCTGGCACTTAGGTTTTGAAATGTTTGTGTGAAAGAAAAGTTCAGTTTTTATATTGCACAAGTGATTTCCACAATGTATCATTTAAATATGCATATCTTATCATAATGAGTAACGTTTTGTTAAATATTTCACTCATTTATGTATTGAATGTATCTTAACAATGTAACACTTTATGGCTTATATTTATGTATATCATGACCACATTAGTATGTAATGCTCTCATATTCTTTTTCTGCTCGACAAATATACATTTGGGTTAAAGATAATTTTATACTAGGAGAAACATTAACTAATTGATCGGTTTTATAACAAACTACAATTTCAAGTTTTCTAATTTAATTTTTTGTTGTTAAGTATTCTTAGAAACCTTGAGGTATACTATACATAAGCACGATACAATTTAAACGAATACTACAGAGCCTAAACCAAGGAGCTAATAAATTATTTCTAAGTGGGAATGGTTTCTGTAACACATATTAAATACTTGCCACTAAAGCATATTAATTGTCTAATTTGATTGATTTGACGCATGAGTGGCATGTTTAAACCATGAAAATGCGAAGGGAACGCGTGCTATCAGGTGATACTTTACACGTCCGCACAGCGTGTAACTTAAAATTTGAGAATCAAGCAGCGTCAAAGGCTAGGCGGGGCTAAAGCAATTTTAAATACATTGTAGGAGTAACAAGCCTTTATGTGTATTTTTATAGATAAACGGAAGCGCTACAATATTCTTAAAAATATCACAAAATGTTAATAGAATGTATTTATATACGTACATATACTACATATATTTTAGAGACTCTGGAAATGTGTAACACTCATAAATTAATATCACACTTGAAGACGATGGCAAAGTAGTGGTATGTAAGTAACAGCTTATGTTTCTATATAACCGTTTCTCTCAGCGGGGGTATATTTCTGTTTCAACACTTTAGTTAACTCACCCTTCCCCTTCAGACATTTCCTTATTTCACATTGAGATCGTTTTTTCGGTAAGAATTACCGTTGATCCCCTTTCCCTAATTCATTTCTTTGTGAATCACAAATGTGGTTTTATATCTTCACTTTCGTTTTTTACATCTAACTATTCTTACGATTAAGGTGTTGATTACTTCTTACTTTATTTTTCATTCTTGAATCAGTTATTGACAGTAATACTTCATATTTTGTAACCCTTAATTTATTTGTTTGTTTCACTAAAAGGAGTAAATAAAAATATTTATACCTTTTTTGTCGTATATAAATAAACAATATTCAAGTTGTCATACATACTTATGTTCACTCGCCCGAATGGCGCGTGTGTTAAGTGTAGATAATAGGCCTGAGTTCAGCGGAGATTTTGTGGCCTTATCTCTTTTAGCTACAATTCGCATCCGATTTTCAACTCTATATCCCCTTCTTTTTCGCATCAACTGTGTCCCTTGTGCACCATTTACGTTCATTCAACATCAATTAAATTATGTTGCTGATCACTTTATAAAGCAGGAAAGTGTTGTGGACACAAAGCATGCATACAAATGCTTGTATCTACTTTATTTTTTAGGTCCCCAATTTGTAGATTTAAAAAAAATTTATTTGAGACTGGCGCTTGTGTACATTCATATACATATGTACATATGCTGGGCGTTTCACGCTTCCACTTCTTTCTTAATTGAGTTCTTCCCTTTCAATCAAATGCATGATATGTATGTATGTATGCATATGACCGTGGGCACGTGGATCTCTAGCCATATGGCTCTCTAAACTTATTCGATGCAACTGTCAATTATTAGTGAGTAGATTTTCTTTGTTTTTTTGCGAAAAATATCTAACTCACTAGTTTATATTAATTGCCTGATATTTATAAAAATTATTGTTTGCAAGGAATGAATGCAAGAAATTAGCATCAAAAGAAATACCGTCCGCTGAATTCGAAGCACCCCTGTTCAGATAAAGATCTTGAGTTACCTCACAAGATACGAGTAAGTTACTTATACACGATTTGCGTCCAGAAACCGCAGCAAATTTAAATTTTAGTAGTCCATACTTGTGCTCCGCACTACCGAAATTTGTCAGACAACGAGATTTCTTATAATATAAAGCGGTTCTTTAGATATATTTTCGTCTAACTTCAGAACTGTCGAAATTACCAGCTAACATTTTGACAATAGAATAAATTAACATATGACACGTCTTCATTTACAAGGCATGAAACCTCACGTAAACCTAACAATCACTTAAGCTGAGATTAGCAAAACTTGCTTGGTCGATTGTGGCTTTGAGTCAAAAGGAAAAGGTAGGTCAGGTGGATAACCTGTACCTAGGGCCGGTCAAAATAAAATCAATCAGGATAGTGAAATTAATAACTAATTTATTATGTTGAGAAAATTAGTCATTAATCTACCACATCTACATATGTATATGCATACGTATGTGACAGTTTCGTTAATACTCAAAACGGGTTTTTCTAAATTTAATTAATTAATAGTAGTTAGACGAACATATCCAGGCTGAAATGTTTGTTCGTATATACCTCTTAGCTTGATCATTTCATCAATCTATATAAATAAAAATGAATCGCCAAAATGTATGTACGCTCATAACTCAATAACGCCTGGACCAATTTGGCCAATTCTTTTTCTTAAATGTTCGTTGAAGTTCAAAGATGGTTTTTACCGCGAGAAAAAATCGAATGATTTCCGGAAAACCCCTAAAAATAGCCTTTTTCTTTTCCCCATACAAACGTTACATACATTCATACATATGTACATACATATATAAAAATGAATGTTTGTTTGTTAGTAACACTAAGAGAACGGTTGATGAAATTTTTAAAGGTTGTTTGTTGTGGATCGGGAAAGGTTTAGAAACAAATACCTTATACTTTTCATGAGGAGAAGTCGGAAAATTGGACAATTCCAAAAATTAACATTTTTCATACACATTTTTTTCAATTTTTGTTTATTTTGTTTTTCAATATTTTGATTTGTAAATTATTTGAATCGTTCAATTGCGGTCGCTTGCTTTTTTATTCCGGCTATCCAAAGGAAAAATTATTGAAAATTATTCAGTGAAAACTTTATGTGTGTTTCAGACGAAGTGATCAATCACTGATTGAAATTTGTTACGAAGCCACGAAGAGGTCGCGCTAATATTTGTCGGCGTTCTTTTTGCCAACAACGTATGACCCAAAGAAGGTCAAGAAGTACTCCCAAAATGCGATGACATATGTACGTGCGGAATTATGGATCGCGGTCAATCAGCTAGCGATCGTAACGATATCACAGCACGACTTTTTAAACAATAGCTGCGATGTTTGACGGTCTTTATCTTGAAGCAACCTATGGTATATATGGTGCTGTTAGATGCTGAATGTATTCCGTTGCGTGTTGCCGCACGCACACATTCTTCTTTGGATGCGGATGGTGATTACACCAGATTAAACTGATGAAATCATTTCAGCGGAAATTCCTGATTCAATGATAGATCCATAATTATACGAAGTGGTGAAAACCAATATGGTTCATGGACTTTGGGAACCTTACAATCCCACTTTGGTTTGTATGTCTGACAATAAATGCACGAAACACTACTCATGTGCTTTTCTTTCGGAAACGGAAATGGCGTTGCTCACCAGACGACAATGGCAGAACATTTAGCATTTAGAGGCGTGAATATCGACGTTAACAACACATTGAAGTTAAAAACATATGGATCGTACCATATTCGCCACTTTTGTCTAATTCACATTCAAAACTCATGTCAATGTTGAATATTGTAGATTGGTGAAATCGATCAAATACGTTTGCAAATACGTCACCAAAGAAAATAACATAGCGGTTATTGGCCTTGAACAATATGAGATCAGCAGTATCAAATGGGTCGATATGTGAACCGCAATAAAGCGCTTTGTAGGATGTTTACTTTTGCAATTCATGAAAGTTTTCCGACTGTTGTGCGTCTCGCGGTTCAACTTCATTTAAGTCATTGCGTATTGTGAATGGTACAGTGTGTGCAACTTTTTGAGAAGCATGCCAGCAGTTGCGTTTGCTGGAACATGCTAATCACTGGAAACAGAAGGACAATGCAATAGTTACTTCGCATGCCACTGAAGTTCGTATAGTTTTCGCGAAGATCATTTCGACATATCAGCCTTCAAATTCGCGTCAATTATGGAATTCGAAAAAATGACATTGCCGATGACATTTTACATTGTATTCGCTAAGAATTGGAAATGGGCAAATTTCGCTTGATACTTCCAGTGGTTTGATATCAATTTCACATCCCTTTTGTCAATTCACTTCAACGGAAGATAAACTCATCACGAATGCTTATCCGCACATTGGCAAAATTATCGTAACTGCAATTGCTTGAGTGCACGCGCAATTTTAGTTGCCAAAAATACCGGTGTTAATGACTTAAACTGGAAAGAACTGGAAAGGACAGCCATTTCATTTCAAACGTATTCAATTTCCAGGGAAAATTGGCCAGATATACGTGGCGTGTTGACGAGTTGGAAATCTTCTTTGTATATTTACGCACCAGAACAGAAATCAAAAAAATTATGTTTATTAAGCTGCGCTACATTAAAAAAATGTAGAAAAAACGAAAATAAATCATTTTCGACACAATATAATTTCAACTTTTTTTCATTTCAAAGCATATAATTTCACGCAGGACAACGGCTGCGGGGTCAGCTAGTATTGAATAATATTGCTGTAAATCCCAACCAGCAAAATGTTGAATATCACTTCAAGAGTCGCGTGTGTCGGTCATTAAGTTATGTGTTAGTTACGCTTTTCGCTTTTCAAAATAAAATTACATTATAAAGCTAGAGCATTTACGAGTTAAAATTAAACAAAGAAGATATTAACGGAGAGGAAGTATTTGTTAGTTGGTTAACTATTTGGGAAAACAGAGAAAGTAACAATAATCAATACACATTATTCTTTATTGTACTAAATGAGTTAGAACTAATTCTTACATACATACATATGTGTATGTATTGAATGCACACAAAGTTTAAATTCCTAAGAGTACGCGCAATTGATAAAATACTTAGTCTTGAGGAAAACTTTTGTATAATTTTTATATTGCGATAAGTGATTTTTATTGTTTTGTGGATAATATATCGTCTTCGGAATTCGATTAGATTTAACTTGGTACATATATGAATACATTCAATAACTCCAAATTTTGTATGGGACCACTGAATTTACTTACATATATTTACATTAATAACAAACAGAGACGGAAATACTAAGTTTGAGTGCAGCAGAACTTTTAATACTCCCACAATTTGTACAAATTAAAGTATTTCGAATTTGTTTAATACGAACTAAACCGGTAGTTCTCGTTTTACCAACAAATTATTAAATTAATTTAAATTAAAATTAAATTCTGCTGACCTAATTCCCTTCATTTTAAATTCAAAGGGAAAAAAGAAAATCATTATTTGGGGTCACATGTGAGCTGGAATAATGCCTATTTCATCCATATGTTTACTAAAATTGCCTCTTACTTACATATTTGTTTTATGTCTGAACCAAATTGCAACCTTATTTTGTATAAGATTTGCTATATCTGTATTCATAGAAAAATTTTTGTTGATGCCTGAGCTATCTATTGCCAGTTTGAAATTCTGTAAAGTAGACTTAGCTTAAGAGATATTAATTTGTATCTAAAATTTGTCAGTGCCAGTTCAATTGTCAAATTGTTGATTGTTATAACGCATACTAATGTTAAATATAAGAATATAAACTTACGGATAAATAACCAAGCAAAATCCTTCTGACAATTGATTTTCATTTATTAAATCAGAATAGGCATAATCACGTCATTCTTTACACATGTTCAACAAAAGAGTAATAATCTGCACCGAAATATTTTTTAATACATCTAGCGGATGCATTCATTAGCTCTTTATTCACTAATTTGGATATTATGTGCACAAGTATTGTAAAATGAATAAAAATTACTTTACGTGCCTACTTGTGCTTCAAACTACATTCTTAACATGCATACTCTCATTAATACAGAAACATAATGATGTGATCAATTTGAATTCTCATATTAAGTTAAATGCGTTCGCATCCATCGAAGCATCGGAAGTTCATATCAAATGCGCACAAAGCTATAAATGGACTTAGAAATCGCGGTTGTTTTTCGTAAGGGTTGTCAAACCTCTCATCCTTTTTATTAAAATTCAAAAGAAATGTGGAGTTATATCAAAATTTCTAGTTTCTTCGTTTTTAAGTAACAAAAATACATACTTTCGCCATAAATTAATGAGAATATTTTATGATACAATGGTATAAATAATGTAGCTCGTTTTCTACTCAAGAAAAGGCAGCATGTTTTGTTTCCTTTCAGGTTTACAAGAACGGGAAATGTCAAAAATACAAAGCTTTCAATTAAATAGTTGATTTATTCAAATTATTAGTCAGCCCTTAGAGCTGCGAAAGAGACACTTTCAAGTAGTAGTAAACGAATTCATACGAACGTGGTTGTACGTGAGTATTGATGATAGAAGAACATTCAACTTCCCCCCCTGATATACTAACATATGCATGTATGTATGTATGTAAGTATACTCATATATTGTGTCTGATTAGTTGCATACTTCCCGTTTAAGTATTTTCTGTTGCTGCATCCAATTGATAACTTATAATTCAATTATTACGACTTGTCTAAGAATATTTTTTCTTGGAAACAAAACCTTCTTCGTTTCCTGCATAAACTATTATAATATAATTATATTTCAACATTATTAATAATTAAAATTGCAGTTACTTTTTGCTACTTTAACAATGTATTTAAGTTTTAAATAGTGGAAGTATGTTTTGAAAGACTTATGTACATACATTGTAATTTCGATATAAATCTTGCACTAATGTAATAAATGTTTGACCCACGTTATTTATTCTGTTGCGTTAAAACCATTTTGATGTTTACTGTCATTGAGTACAAAACTTTCTTTTGACCGATGAGAGGAAATACATACATATGATGATAGTAGTAAGTATCACATATTGCTTGTTTTTAGTTACTGGTGTTAATTTCATACATTAGGCTATTTTAGATGCTTGTCCTGACCAAATATTATGTGCACATACATAATTAGAACAAAATTAATATTATTAAGACATATGAACATACATATTAAAATATAGGAATTTAATAATCCCAGATAATTTTGTGTATACTTATACATATGTATGTATGTATGTACAATATTATTTTGAAATATACTGTGGAATATGCGATTGGAAATTGATGAAGATGGTACCGCGTAGAATTTCCTTTAATGATCTCCATGAACCTTTAGATTTTGGTATAAAAATACCCACCCTCTATTCTGTTTAGTCTGTATATACATATGTACATAAGTTAATGTTTCCAGTACAGTTTAAGAGCTCAGAACTAATATTTTTTCTGCTCTCGTAAATACGCTCAGAGCAATATACCGCTATATTAAAATTAAGATTATATTTTTTCTCAGCAGAAATTCAACGCACGACCAACCAAGCTATAGTCATTCAAACAGGACTTTTATAAACTTGTAAAAATGATATTCGCTGATAGTTTTAACTTGCAAGTGACCGACACCATTTTCTTTTTGAATATATTGATCTAACTCCGCCTTCCCAACTCACACATTAATATGAATACCAGCATATTTGATATGCATTCATATGTATATGTACATACAAACTAATAAGAATCCAACACGAAAGAGTTGACTTCTCTGAACGGGTTGAAATGTGAAGTGCAAATGAGAGAACGAACGTAAACACATATTAATGGCGCCCAATACTGAAAAATAAGAGTGTAAGTATTTACAAGCGTATGTATGGCTATGATTTTAAATACGGGTTAAATTTAAGTATGAGATATGGGTGCGCTGACTAAATTGTTTATATGTTTTAATTCAAATTATTATTTTCTACGCATGTCACTTTTAGGAAACAATTTAACCATGTCTAAACCTATTCATACAAAACTAAAATCTCTGTGCAACACTTTCACTTTCAATTTAGAGAGAGGAAAGCAAAGAGTAGGAATATTAAAATTTGAGCAAGTAAAACTCCCTTCAAAGAAAAGCACTCATATTCCTTTATTATTCACTCAAATCTATTTAAAAAAACTAAGAGATATTGGAGTTTTTCAGCGTGATAAAAAGGGGTAAGACTTAGGAAGCAGTACACATAGTAACTCTTAAATTCCCCTTATTGTTGAAAGAGTAACAATATACGTACTCATATGCACACATGTGAGTAGTTGAGAAAGTGAATCGTGAGTTTTGGTACCGTGCACAAAGGCCACACAGGCGCACTTGTTCGATTGGTTGTGCTCAGAATTCAAAGCGTCAATGGATAAATTCTCTCAAATGTCAATGGCCGTCATTACCACTAGCAGTGCGGGAACGCTTTCACATGCCCTAACGGTATGCATATATGTATATACATATGTAGATGTGCCTACAAAACTGCAATTTCTAGTAGACAAATGCCAGATAAAGAGTTGTGTATGCACATATGTATGCACATATGTATGTACATACATATGTACGAACATTTGTATATGTTATTAATCTTGGGTGGGAGAGGGATATATACTATATATGTATGTATATGTAAATATTGATAAAAATACTTGTTTTTAAGAATACGAAAATGATACAAAATGTTTAAGACAAAAGAAAAAACTTTGATGCAATTAAATTTAGAAAACAATCGATTCTGAATATGAAAATTGATACGGACACCCAAATTAAAAAGGGTTGTTGAACATATTCTGCTTTGAAATTATAAAATTTGTCAGAAATTATTTACTTTTCTTATTTCCCGCTGTAATGTCGAAAAAGCACAAAACCGTTTTCAAAGAACAAATATTTTGCGCTGTTTCATAATTGTCATTGAGTTACGTTTAGCCTGTGCGAAATAATAGGGACTTGACTAAATAATTTTTTTGAAATATTGAGGATTTTAAACTTTCATATTCGCTCAAAGTATTAAGTAGACGATGGAAAATAATTATACACTAAACGAATAAGCAAATATTATAGTTTTATTAATGATTCAAAATTGGTACAAGACCTTCCACTCTTCGCGAAAATGCTTTATGCAAAAGATTTGAAATCGAAAAACCCGATAAAAGTACCTCACATATCAAAAGAAAATGTTTCTAAAAGGCTCCTCTTCAAGCCTTACCAGTGAAGAAATGGTGTAATATCCTATGGTCAGGTGAATCTAAATGTAATATGTTTTATCTCGACTGTGGTATACAACTTGTCCGAAGATCAATGATGGGGATGCTTTTCTTACTATAGGTCCGTTATATCGGACTATGTGCAATATTTAAAGTGAAGTGATGTTACCTTGTGATCAAGATAATCAATGGGTGTTGCAGGATTAAAAAGACCGAAAGCACATATCAAAGTTGGCAACACCAAAACTATTCTCAGATAACATTAGCACTGTAAGTTATGTTAAAAAATATATAATTAAAATTTTCTTTTAAATATAACTTTAGTTTTTGTAAATGTCTCTATTTTTTACAGTATAAAATGTGATGAGCGATTGAAATAATTTTTGTTTTTCTTTACTTTATTATTTGTTAGTAAGTATATTAGATATTTTCAAAATAAATAAGAACTTAATGAGAAATAAATGCATATTTGTTGTGTTTGGATTTGTATAAAATATCGCAAAGCGTCTCTATTATTTTTCACATAATTGTATATTATTCATATTTAACATCATTTATTTATATTTACTGGGGAATCAAAAATATAAACTAAATAAATCGTTTCCTGACATAAAAATAATAAGGTGTACTAATGCTATGAAAAGTTAACCGGAAAGAAAATTACAAAGCAAATAATAATACTTAATGGAAAATAATCTAATGACGCCGGTACAGGTGTATGCGTTGTTTATATGTTTGTACATATACAATCTATGTATATATGTAAAACTCAGTGACAGTATTTGTGCAAAACCCAAAATATCAGCATTCTTTTACATGGAATTAAAAAGGAGCATAATTTCACTTTCATAACTGAAATTTTAAACGAAACCGCAAAATTTCTCAAACAATTGACTACGAATATGATATGTACTGTTTCGATTTCAGATTTGGGAGTTATGTATGTGCGAATGAGTTCAACAAGATATTCCATCGTTGTAAATATCACAAAATAACAAAAATAAAACAAAAAATGGAAGCAGTGATCATGTTCTAAACATGTTTGAAATTTTATACTACGTATTCACCACAAGAAATATTTATTACATATTAATGTTCAAATAAAGAAGGGCTAAGTTTGGGTCCATAGGAACATTATATACTCTCGAAAATTTTCAGATTTAAAGACTTCAAAAATATTGACAAAAATGTGAACCAATTACAAAAGAAACAAAACAGAATTCCTTTAATTGGTTATATGGGGCTGGGGGACACGCGAACTTTTTTCATAAATTTCTACCACCAACTCATATAATGTTTAAAAAATAATATGCTCACTTAATGAATAATGTAATATACCACATATTAACCGAAGTACTCAGGTTAAAGTCAACCGGAGAAACGGAAATCTATGAATTTATGTAGATACGTAACTTTTCATCTATTTTTGTCATAAAACTGTAGTATGCTCTAGGAAAATTAATTATATACATATACATATGTACATATATATGCATGTATATGATATAAACTCAACCAGAATAACGAAATTATTATCTTACGCGGTAGTTATGCGATCAAGAACTTGCTTTCAAGTTGATCCCACAAACTAGTTAGATTTTAGTTTAATTGACAGACTTGACGTAGACTGCAAGCAACTAGATAATCAATAATAGTTTCAAGATGCCGTCGTCATGAAAGCTGCTTCTGCTTTCTTAAAAATTTTGCATGAAATTAATTATATGAAATATAATTGCATTTGTTTGCGAAACTATGTGGCCAGCTGTTTTAACTCGACAACTTGACGGCCCTACTATTTGAATGGTAAATTCATAGCGAAAGTGTGATTATTTTGTAACTTGAAAACAAATTCGAGAATTTGTAACGTTCGGGTTAAGTATAAAAGTGTTAGAAGAAGTAGTTAACGGATTTTATCCATTTTTAACACCAATACAAATTATTTTCAAAAGAGGATATAAAATATAAAGTCAACCAGAATAACAAAAATCATTATGTTAGGTATGTACAAAATAGCTAGGAGAACTAATGAGTCGAGTTCATCCATTTTTAAACTCAATAAATGTTATTTTCAGGAAAATATATCCACTTTCATATCTTGAAAATTTACTCATGTTTCCGGTATAAAGACAGCCGTAGAATGAAAGTTTTCATATTCAGTGTATGCGGTGTTATATGGGTTGCGGTAATTCTGAACGTACCCGATCTTTGAGGGTGATCGTGATTATTACCCAATATTACGTATGTAATGAAATACTAAACCAGAAATGCCCTCCCAGATGTGATCTTATAAAATTAGAGTTTAGCACCAAATCACATCTTATACATCTTATCAAAGGTCCGTTTTTACCCGCTTTACCCAGTTTGGATCACTTTGAATTAAATAAAAAATGTAATTATAAATAAGTCAAAGTAATGAAAACTTTGGATAAAATTTTAAAAATCTAAATTTCACTGCTCAAAAATGCATCATTGTGCAAAGGTCGCAACAAAACAATGGTGTTAAATGTATATTGTCACCTGCAATCCTTTGAATAACAAACAACAAATGCGCTAAACAAATACTACGCAGTCAGCAACAGGGGTTACAAAATTCTCTGACGGATGTGCGAACATGACGTTACCGATTTCGCTGTTTGGCTATTTGAACACTCTTGCCTTGTATTTATTGTATGTGTGGGAATATGGTGAAATATTGAGCAAGTGCAGTGAGTCTGCTGTTGGTTTTGTAAAACACTCTAACACAAAAGGACAAAAGGATTGCGGTAACACTCAAATGCACCTGTGTTAATGTGTGCAAATAAAATTCTATACTTATAAAAATGTATGAGCAGTGTTTTCAAAATCAAAATATCTACATCTCAACTAATTTTTCACAAAATGAGAAAACATTATAAGGAAAATATTTACAGCCCTATTGAAAAGTAGTGTTTCTTGTTAAGAACTATGATATTATAGTGTTCTAACTGCATATTTTTAATAAAACAAGGACCTAGTCATTTAGAACTACAGATTTCTAAAGACACATAATATCCTTATTGGACTTTAATAACTTTAATAATATCCCCATTCGTTGTGTTCTTTTTTGTAAATATCGCTTTTAGTTTTGACTATGTTGTAAATATTACTTTCAGTGTTGTTGTAATGTAAATATCCCCTTTTTCGTATATTTTTGTGAGAAAAAAAAAAGTTATCACAATTTTATATTTTATACAATTAGTAGAAAATGAGGATTACTGGTAAAAACCCCAGACTTTATAATAAAATATGTGAACAAACATATATATGTAGATACATATGTACATATACACATATGCACATATACTGAAAGTTAAGAACCTTAGATTTTATTTTCCCTTTTATTTTATTAATTGGCAGATTTCAAGTTACTTTAATATTATGCATACATACATATGTATTACGAACTGAGGTAATTAAAATACTACAGAAAATTATGTTCATATGAATGTATGTATGTATATTAAATGTTCCATTATTTATGGGAACATACATACATTAAAAACACGTACGCTAATGCTTACTTCTTGTTGCACCGCTCAAACAATGTTTCAAGCTTCTTTGCATTTATCTGAGAACGGTTAAAACGAAGCAACTGGAATGATCGATGACACATAATTATCGATTTTATTAAAAAATTTAAATTAGCATGAATTTTGGTTTCTCTATGAATTTCAATTATAAATTTGGCACATTGAATAATATTTTCGGTAAAAAGTCAACTTTAGGTACTGGGGTCCAAATATTCGGTACATAGGGGCTTGAACAGTTTTGTTGGATTTATGCAATTTATGGCCATAAGGTGGCATTCTCTAAAGGCAAAGTTTTATCTCGTTATTTTAATTACTTCTTGATTTGCACGCTCGAAAGGAAAGAAAGGAATGTAATTTAAAATTGTGTCATATTGGAAGTAGGGCTGGCTGTAGTCAGCCACATACCATCATTTGGTTGAAATCACTCGGATCAAGATACATAAGTATGTATGTATGTGTTTTCACTTAAAAGTGGGCGGTTCCCCACACCCAGTACCGTTTTATGGGAAGTGAGCGGGGTTATCATCCGATTTCATCCATTTCACACTGTATATGTATACATTAAACTTACGTCCACCTTTTTAAAACTTTTAGCCTACAGATGTCTTTTGTTACTGAGGTATCCTGTGCCAAATTACAGTTCTATTCTTAATTTGATGCTTAGTTATGGCACTCTATAGATTTTCGTTTAATGACGTTTTGTGGGCGTGGCAGTAGTCCGATTACGCCTGCGCATAAACGCGTCCTCACCAAGAAACACGTGTACCAGAGTAAGGCGTGATCGATTTTAAATTTACATAGTGGAGCACAACATAATAAATTATTTTTCTATATATGTATGTATACATGTTTGGACATTTATATATATATAATATGCTTTATTTGCTGCCTTACATATGTACATATTGTGCAAATAGTTGCACAATGCTGCTGGGAGTATTCTAAAAATAATGTCATAAAACAGGTGTGTTTGGAAAATTTCAGTTGTCTTCTTTTTTATTATTTTCATGTCATCATAAGCAGTTTTTCCTTTTGTCGTTCCAGTCAGATACTGCCATCAACTTAGCATTCACATATTTAGTCACCAAACACTTTCACTACGTAAATCTCACATTTCTATGCTATTGTATGTCCTTAAACAATATTAATGATGATGAGATTGAAGTCACTTTTCCCATGATAAGACTCAGCCACATACAAGTGCATTTATGCATAAGTTTTGTTTGAAATTTGATATTCTGTTTCTCTTATGCATCCGGTTCGTTGCGCTATGCGGTGACCTTATGTAAATCAGATGCAGCCGCATTACGGCTGACTAAATACACATTCGAATTCATGTTCAACTTCCCAAAAGGATGCATGCCACTTTGACCAAACATCCGTGTTAAATGTTTAGAACAGGTGGAATTCGCAACGTAATAAAACTCTAAGAAGTAGTAGTAATCAATGCATTCATGTAATTATACATACTTAATATTATGTACATACCATACATATAGTACATACATATATTTCCTTGAAAGCATTGAGATCTTTCGCTGAGCAGTACATTTTTAATCTGCAGTGGATTAATGGGATATCCCCCTTTATATTTATAACTAAAAAGTATGTATGGTACTTTGTCAACTTCATCGTTTACCTTATACGTACATAACACATCTTATTCTCCTCTTTTCACTCATTAAGGAGTTCAAATGTAAATAGCCTCTGCTAATATTGAGGATGCCGCACCCGATGCTACGTTATCACAAATTTTGTATTTGAAGCAACTACTGGACTTCAACTGGCTAATCTTCTTACCACATCCAGCCTTGTATGCCGTTAAATCTCCGATTCCTGAACGATGGAGTGATGAATGCGGTTCGTTGTTTAATTGAAGGGGATGATGTGGCTCAGCCGCTGTGTCAAAAAGTTCAATTCGTCTTGTTTTTTATGGCAATCGTTTATTTTCGTATATTGCAGCAGCACGAGTTCTCGGTGTGCAACGTTGTGTTATATGTCTCAACAGCTGATAACCAGATGTATTGTCGCGTGGACAAGGAGGGGCCTACTACATTTACAGCTTTCACAAAATTTTATTTTAAATACCAGCCTCCGGAGGTGTTGTTTTACTATTTACATACTGTACGTATATTTTATTGTTTATTTTTGTATTGTGCTGAATATTTCCAACTGTCACATCTCCGCTTTCAGCAACATTAATGGAGCAGGGAGTTACCTACCATATACATACATACGTATGTATGTACTTATGTATATAATTTCAAATTTTTATATTAATATAACCTTAAAAAACATTAATTGACAATATAACATAAGATATTTATATCGTGTAATTATTTTTAAAACTCAACCTGTAGTCATTGTAAGTATTATATACATAACAAAAGTATACAGACGTAAGTTTTTACTTACACATATAACGAAATGTTGAAGAAGGCGATATAAGAATAGCCGTTTGTTCATACGTAGAAGGTGGGATTTTGTTTTATTCCTGGATCACAACTATCCAAACAAAGTAATAAATATATGTACCATAATATGGCGAATCGTGCAATTAGTTTATTAAGGGGTTACATGGGTTGACAGGTTTCAAAAAATCGAATTTATTTATTGTCTTATCAAATTCTATAAGATCTCGAGAACATTGTCCTCAAGTTGATCCGAGTAATAGTTTCGGAGATACAGTCTTAAGAACTTGTGCGCTCGGGGCTAGCTGGGCTAAGTGCACCGTCTTTAAACGCGTTTTTCTCGAAACTGTGTTATTTAAGTCGGTTGACTTTTGAAACTTTACACAGATCTTTGAGATACAATTCTTAAAGACTTGTACGAAGGATTTTTTGTAAAAAATGTCTGCCAAAAATCCAATATTCAATTTGTTTTGTTAAGGTTTTAACTAAAACAAGTATTTTTTCACTTTAGATGACCAGGATAACGATAACGTGGGCGCATCTTTTTTTCCGAGGTATCACTGAAAATTTCTGAATTTCTTTGTTAATAGTGTATGTTTGTTACAATAAAAAAAACTTATAAAATATTTAATTTTTTATGAGAAAAAATTTTTTAAAACGGCTCTTTTTTTACCCGAGGAATGTAACTCCTTAATAATATTCATAATGGAATAGACTGGACTATGTGTACATATGTATATTGTATATTCTTTAGAGCAGGATTTCAAAATATACATAAAATTTCTCCAAGCCACATTGGAATGAGTCAATCATTTATTGGACGATAAGAACCAATATCCACTTAGACACTTCATTCAAATGACAGCGTCACGTAAAAATTTATAACTTTAAACGAACACTCATAATTAAGGAAGTTAAGTATAACTAAATGGCGATTTTAGTTTGCAGCGAGTTAGACTAAAAGCACCCAGTCAAAGTATAACATCATAAATCGGTTGATTTTGCTGACAGGTAGACAATAGTCCATTATTGTTGATAATTTGTATTTACCTTCAATGGTTAGAGAAGAGATATCCGGTACACATTAAACCTATATCGTTAGTTGCCCGGATATGAATGTTGTTTGGCGGGCTTATGTTATTTTCTTTATAGTACGTACATACATACATACATATACATATGTATGTGATATGAACGACTTTAAGTTTATAATGTTACTGCCCTTACTTCTATGTTTACCTTTGAGCGACACTTAAAAAAAAAACATTTTCAAATCGATAATCATTTATAAGAGATGGGATGAAAAACAATTTGTAGATTTTGCCATTATGAAATACATGTACGATATCTCTAGATGCAACAAAGTGTCGACCAAACATAAATACTTTGAATACTCTGAAATATTATACGGATTTTTTAAGTTTTTGAAATTAGCTACGTAAATCGTATGTTTACTTAAAACTAAGACAACCAAATGTTGGCATATAAAAAATCGTATGTGGAAAAAGCTTAAGTGAACCACATCCGACATAAAAACTTGGAACGAGAAAATAATTTCATTTTATTACAGGTTCACTAAAATAGCCTAGAACAATACAACAATTCCCACTTAAACATTCTTAAACATCCACTAAACCACGGGGCTAGAGAATTTATTCACAAGCTGACACAGTCGCATTCACCACTTGTTTGAGGCTCTACTGTTAACTATACTCATAAAAATGATGCTCAATCTCACATAGCTCATCAAATCCAAGTATAGCAAATATTAACCTGAAATTCAGGAAAATAAGAGAAAACACTAAGAAAACAAAGCAACAAATGCAGTAAGAACAAGGAAGTATAAAACAAAACATAAGCATAAAAAATATGTATGGTGGCTACAACCGCTCCGCAGTTCAATAAGTAAGGAGTGTAGTTAGAACACGCTTACCACAATGGAAAATACGGTTAAAGTCAAATGTGTGGCGGCACATAAAAAACACATTTCCAGCAAGTAAAGTTCGGCATCACATGTCCTTTTATGTCTTGCAGCAAGGTGAAGAGGGTATTCGTAATACTATTCGAATCCTCAAAAGAAATAAAGAAATCACCAGGCATGGCGACAATAAGTATACAACACACTAATTTGTTGCAAAGGATCACAATGTGAACGTTTTAGACCATTGGTAGCAGCTTACTTAATGCCTACGTAATAAATGTTACCAAGTGTATGAGTGCTCACTTGACGTATAAACATACATATACTATAAATTGTGCATCGATCTTAGTATCGCCTAATAAAATAGTGTGACATTTGCGTGTGATTTGATACGCACACTTGTCTATTGCGTATTGCAATTACAAGTGTAAGCAAAAAATAATTTTATGTACCTTCCCAGCTTTCTTTACTTTCCACTTGTCATAAATATTGGTCTGTATAAAAACAATATAGCATATTTGCTGGCAGTCGAGTGTCATATAAAAAATGAGTTCAACATGAAATAAGCGAACCTATCCCTTTTAAAGGTAAATTACATTTGAACTCCGATTTCTAACAATTATATTTCAAAAGTAGAAAATTTATACATACATATACTATATAATATGTATATACAGTTGTCCATAAAATAATATGAGTGCCAATATGTAAAATATGTTTGGCTGCATAACTTTTTTAAATCACATGTGAATGACGCGAAACAATAACGATACACTAGCATTAAAATACAATAATATTTCTTTTTCAAAATTGTCCTTAACATAAAAAATATTCACAAAATTAAAAAAGTAAGTATAGTTCCATAATTTAGCAGCAATTTAAATTAGTTATTATTTTTTTTAATCATTGGGTTTTTCTCCAGAGGGTAGGGGAAATCATTGTACAGAGGAAAAGCGGAAAACAATAAAAAAAATTGAGAAAACTAGGTAAAACTTATAAAGAGATCCGTAAAATGCCCTCCTCAAATGATAGCTTAATTATAGAAACAAAAATGAAACTCGTAGACCAAAGCGCAAAACATCCACCGCAAACGATTGCAATATAGTACGCTATTGCAAAATTAATCCTTTTGCTTCAGTTAGGAGCATCCATGACGAACTAAATTTGTCAGTTAATACTGAAACTATTCTCTTAGGCATTTCGGGCAGAACATTTGCTCGAAGGCCAAGAAAAGGACACCCATTAAAAAGCAGCACTAGGAAGCCCACATACAATTTGCAAAAGAGCATGGCTCCTGACCCACGTCAAAATGGCGAAACATATTGTGGTCAGACGAAATCAAAGTTAAGTTTTTTGGTAGTACAGGCTCTAGGAACTTTGTCCGACGTCCCCCTAACTCAGAATATAATCATCGGTTTATCACAAAAACCGTTATACATAACGATGCCAAATCATGGTAAGTGGTCGTTTTTCACATTGTGGTGTTGGTCCAATTCACTTAATTGAAGGCATTATGGACCAAAGGGCATATGTCAAAATATTAGATGAGGTAATGTTGACACATGCCTCATGGAATATGCCATTGATATGGGTATATCAACAGGATAATGACCCTAAACATACTAGCAATTGCGCAAAAAAATGGTTTAGGGCCAACGGATTTGAGGTTATGTGGTAACGTGCTTAGTCTCCTGACTTTAACTGCATTGAAAACTTGTGAACAGATATCAAGAAGTAGCTGAAAAGATATCTGACCACCAATTCGAGAGATTTATGGCAAGTAGGGAAAGAGGCTTGGAAAGGAATATCATTTAAACGTTGTCAGGATTTCATAAACTCCATGCCTCGGAGATATGATGCTGTTTTAAAAAAATCGAAAAAAATCGAGGTTATTCAAGGAAATATTAATTATTTTAATATTCTGTGAAACTTTGGAAGCATTATATATAAAATTATAGAATGGTCTCGTATTACATAAAATACTCCTATTTTTTGTGGAACTAATTTTTTAGTTTACTTGATATAAACTGCGATATAAAATTTTGTTTATGTTTAATTGAAATAGGTGAAATCTGGAAATATTAATAGATCTTTAGTATATTACATTGTGCAAAAATTAAAAAAAAAAAAAAAAAACATTTTGAAAATTAGCCATTCGTTTTTCTCATGTGGTCACTCCTATTTTTTTGTGGACAGCTGTATATCGCTGCCTAACTCATTAAAAATTAGTTTACATAATGTACTATTTGTCAATTTTATAGTGAAATAATTTTCGGACGTTTATGAAAATAAGTAGATCGACTGAAGTTTCAATTCATGTGCGGAAACGGTGCGAATGTTCGAAAAGGCTTACGGTGATTCAAAAACACAAGCCTTCAAGGCAGGTGTTAGAGAGATGGCAAGAAAGATCAACATCTCTCGCGAGTCCGTTAGAATGATTTTGGTGGATATTTCGGGTATGAAACGCGTTCTTCCTCGACTCATCCCGATAAAGTTGAATTTTTTTTCAAAAATAGTACGACTATGACCGAATTTAAAGCCAAAAGCGCAATGAATATCATTGATCAACCACCGTATTCGCCAGTTTCACCCTGTATGATGTTTTCTCGTTCCCGAAACTGAAATTGTCACTCCGTGGAACCCGTTTTCAGTCGATCGAAGAGACAAAACTAATCGTCAGTGAACAAGTTTAATAAATTAATGTTATCAGAACCTCAAATCTGTACATTTATCGATTTCATGTTTTTAGAATGAGTGTAAAAAAAACTGTAGAAAGGTAGAAACGAATCATTATGAAACATGTTCAATTCTGAAAGCGATTGCTACTTTTTAGAAACATCGGGTTGAATTATATTATGTCATTTTCTCTATGTGGAAGAGTACACTCGAGTATACGGTAAGAGTGAATTTGTGCCCGGTAAAAATGTTCCCACCCACGTTGCTTTTCATTTCGTCAGCTACTGATTTGGTTACAAACATATGTTTTCTGAGACAAACACAAGCATGTGTATTTTTGGACAGTACTAATATGTAGATACATATGTACATATGTATTTTGCTCAAATATTTCGTAAAGCAGGAAGTACTTTTCACATTGACATTAGAGCAAAATTCAGTTGAAACTCGGTACGGATTCAGTTACTTGCTGTAGATAAAGAAGAATTGATTTCGAGAAAGATCAAGTATGCAATATGCCGTTGCAAGACGTCTGCTGCTGAAAGTATTTTAGAAGTTTCCGAATTGCATGAAACTGTATATAACAAACCGCAATCAGTTAGTGGTTCAATGATTCTTTTCAACGCAAACTGGACGCTGATGCGCATAAGTTGCTTTCCGGCTACAAATCCGTATTTACTCATTCGTCAGGATAATGCTTTATTTCTAATATCCTTTCACATCGGTTTATTTGCCACATATTCTTATTATCTATCCTTTTGAACACTTGCTGTTTTATCTGGTTTTGGGTTCATCCCTTTTAGGCTTAGCCTTTTGCGCTTGAAAAGAAATTTTGAATACCTTCATATTTTGCAATGTGTTCTCATATCATTTACGAATGGTTGCGTAGCTATCCATTTCTTGACCTTCTCATTTTTTCTACAAGGCATTTGAAAACAACACTGCACTGCCGGTTTTCGGTTTTGTTTATCTCAGCTATGCACAAGTAATGATCATGGGGTAATTTGACCATTGATCAATTTTATAAGAGTGGTTCCTATTTAAATCGAGTTTCATGAATTAGTCATTGTACAAAAATAACGACAATCAACACATTTTTAAAGTAGGCACATAGCAACTTTGTATATCCATAAATACATACTTATTTACTACAGTTACTTGGTAAAATAAGTACAGCATATTATAGATTGGTTGTCACCTCTCATAACAAAGTATTGATGTCTAATTATTAATATAAATATATGCATATACGTATGAAAAAATTTGGAAGATTTCACTTTAAAACAGATACATTCCATACCCGTATAAAAGAATGAAAAAGATCCTCTAAGCATTTCCGAAATATTTTGAAAACTCTACTCAAAGCGTTGGTGTCGAAATTTCAAAACAGTGCAACAACATCTCATAGATAAAACAATAAAATATATCCATATAACATTAATAGTATCGTCCTAAGGTTTTGTGCACAAATGTGCATTATTGCGATAAATTGGTAAGTTCAGTGGAAACAGCCAGTCCCAAGAGATTGATGTAAAAGTTCTCTGAGATAGAAGAGTTCTTTATTGGTTCCCTGCAATAAAAAAGAGATCTCATTTCCGGTGAAGCCAACAAAATGTAAAAGGATATTCACATGTTACTGCGAGCGCGATTGGTACCAATAAATCAAGGGTACCAAATTCATTGTATACTGGTGCAACATATATACGATTTTTTGCCAAACATGCACCAATAATATTAACAACAAATAATTAAACATAAAGCCGATGCATGCGGTTTTGATTTGTGCCCATAGAACAATGTTAGTTTGCTGATCAGTAATCACCCATTGCCAACTGTGCTGCCTTGGATGGCAATCACGGCACGCCTTTGGTTTCTTCTTTATATTTTTGATGCGAGGAGCTGTAAAGCGTTAAAAGCGAAAGTGAAATTCAAATAACACGAGAAACCCACAAAAATGTGGAAACAAATTATTGCTTTGTGATTGTATAAATAAAAGTGAAATTTCCGGTATTCAGAGTAAATATAAATAACACGACCTTAATCGAAGTGAAATCAATGAAAATGAAAACTAGAAATTTGTCGAATATATAATAGAAGCAAATGCAAAGAAAATAGGAGGACATTAATCGTTGGTTATCAAATTGCACAAACGCAACGGGAAGTCTATAAAATTTGAAAGTTGATCGTTGACGATAGGAGAGAGAATAATAAAATCAAACACAAATATTTGTGAAACTCATGTTCGATTGAGAGAAAATCTTTACTATCTAATATATCTACATGTATATGTAATTAACTAAACGGACATATTGCATACAATTTTATGGTTTAAATTAAATTTAGTATGTATGTATATTTTAGTTCTTTATAGATTAGTCAAATTCGCTAAAATAGATCTTGTCCAGTTTAAAGAAAATGTTTGCACTTTAAAACTACGTCTATAAGAAACAGAGGAAAAATTAGTCGACTTTCCAAAAATTATTACACATCTAAAAATGATGAGATTTACAATGTTGAATACATAATGTTGAAAAAATAAGTACTAGTGCTAACTTTGGATTCGTCAAAATATTTTCCTTATAAGAATAAAATATATAAATACCATGTGTTTATATTGCAATATATAAAGTTATCAATAACTAAGAGCATTCTAACAAAATTCTGCTAATACATAAACATATGTATATGTACATACATACTTATTAATAAATACATATGTAGATATATACATACTATGTATGAACTTTGCGTACATATAAACTAAAGTTATATTCTCATTATGTTTCAAAACGAATAAGAGAGCACTAAGCCCTAAATTCATAAATTTAACCACTACATGTTGAAATTTATTAACTTTTTATCTTACTTTTACTAAAGCAGAAAGAATGAATCACAGGTAACTGGATTTGGGAATGTACAGTAGGAAATAATCAAATGTATCATACGAGCATGCTGTAACTATGTATTTATTTATGTATGTATGTGTTAAAATTTGTCAATAATTATTTAGTAATTCAAGAGTTTGCCATGACAGTCAGGGTTAGCATATTCGATACAGTGGTCTCTATAATCTCATCAAGCCATTTTCGCATATTTCGCACTGCGTAGATGGATTCGTGCTTTGTTCCTTTTTTTATAGATTAATTTAGTTGAGCCAGTGAAAAATCATTTGCGAAGGTGAAAATTTTCATAACTTAAGTGTCAAAGGTACGTGCTTCAGTGAGTATGAAGAAGCGTTTTATGTGAAATATGTAAGTATTCAAAAACAAAAGCAGACACATGACATAATAAAAAATATAAAAGATGTAATTCCAAACTCTACGCTTTGAAGATAGCGCCGATTGTTAATTTTCATGCTTTAAAAATTGTCCATCAGAATAATGAAAAAGTGTGTGTCAGTATTCGCTAAATTGAACGAGTGTTATATCACGTAAAAATTTTGACGTTTATGTATGTAAGTATATAGACACATTGTAAATTTTTAAGTGTTAATAGGAACTGGTTCGGAGCTGAAATCACTGAAAATTAATCAATATGAAAATTACAGTGAATGTTATAAATGCTATAATAATCGTTTTTAGTAAATTTATATATGCTTTCAAATAAACCTATTATTACCAGCGCATTATCCTTATAACTTTAGAAATCAGCCTAGTATTTGTAAGCGCTTGGACTTCTTATAAATTTCGTGGTGATTAAATGGTTTTTGTAGAAGAACGGTCAATTTGTCACACAAATTTAATAATTAGTAAAAAACGTTTTTGATTGATAAAACTATTAGTTTAAAAAATATAACTATATTTACTATAGATATTCGATGTTGACCATATGTATGTATGTGTATAGTATAATATTAATGCTTATAGAAATGTACATATGTATATTCATAGGTTTCCACTGCATTTTCGATTTGTTGGTGACAAGGGGATTCGAACTTTAGGTCCAAAATTGCTCTTCGTTTCAGATAAGTGACGATAGCGCTGCAGTTCCCGAAGCTCATCACAGCGCTTAGCTCTAAGTAATCCAAAATTTGTCTGATTGCCATAACTTCGAGTAAGGTCATCCTTCGGGTTCTTTTTTAACATCCAATCGTTGCCCCCCAACAAAACTCGTGATGTTTCTGGTAAAATCCGATACTGAAGATCTGTCATGGTCGTCATATTATGCAGAAATATATCATTGCACTGTTGGATATTTGTTTCTTTGTTTTTCATTTTGTTTCGAAAACGAATTATCTTAACATTTATAAAATCGTCTGCACCTCTTGGATCGTCTTTTGCAACTGGTTGTAAATAATCACTTTTATACGTGGTTTTTCCATCGATACATCCACTGTGACCGTAAATTCCTGGTGTTATGGCGTGAATGTCGTTTTGTAGACCACTCATACGTTCTTGGAACCAATTGCCTATCAGCACTTCGGGACTGTAGATAGTGCAAATTAAGGCCTTTTTGTTCTTAATCTTTTGATTGTATGCCATTCACTATAATCTTAATGTACATATGTACATACATATATACATATGTAAACATTTATATGTATATAAATCAAAATACAAACAAATGTATGTACGCACAATTCAAATATGCACTAATTTTATGCTTTTACTATCTGTGAATATCTTTGCCTACAACAAATCTGTTGAAATCCTAAAATTTCTGTTGCAAAATCAAATTCCGAAACTTTTGAAGTATATATAAATGTAAATTCGATTTAACAAATAATCAAGAAATATTTTGTAATTTGTGACAGGTAAATTTTGGAATACTTTCTTGAAAGTCCCTTCTTTTGTAAGATAGCAGAATTAAAATTGTTATCAGAGTTGTGAATAAACTCCTATTCGCTCGTGCCAAACTACAAGATGCGTTCCAAATTAAACAGGACTTTTTGTGTCTAGCGCCCCCTGGTGGCGCCATCGACTGGTTCGTTAGAATTTGCTATCTTTATCGATGGTCCAGTGAAAATTTCATGACATTTCATTGTTTGGAAGTGAAGTTATTGCGTTTTAAGTGTCAGTATGTTTGTATTATCGGTGCGAAAATGTGCTTCGAACAAAGAGCCAACATTAAATTTTGTGTTAAAATTGGCAAAACTTTTACCGAAACGTTTTAATTGATGAAACAAGTTTATGGCGATAATTGCCTATTACGTACCAGAGTGCACGAGTGGTTTCAACGTTTTTAAAGTGGTCGTGAGGACATACATAAATGATGATCAACATGTACGCCAATCAAAATCCGTGATCACCGGAAATTCCATAGAAACTGGGCGTGAATTCATCAAAAATCAGCCGAAATCATCATTGAAATTCATGGAAATGGAATTGAAAATCTCCAAAACATCGATTTATCGCATTTTGACCGAACATTTGGGCTTACGAAAGGTGCGTGCACGGTTCGTTCCGCACAAATTGACTGACGACCAAAAATCCGTCTCATCGATCGACGCTTGTGACCGATTATTTGACCAAAAATCACATTTTAACCATTAACCACTCCCCGTAATCACCTTCTTCCTTTTCGAAATAATTCATTTGCCCATGAAAGGAAAGCGTTATGCAGACGTAGAGGCCATTCAAAAGGCTTGCACCGGCATACTGGCGGCCGTACCGGCCAATGAGCTATACACTCGTTCGACATGCTTTTGGACCTTGCAAAAAGCTGTATTGAAGCAGAAGGAGACTATTTTGAATAAAATAAATTGATTTTGCCGAAAAAACCATTTGTTCTGTTTTTTTAAAGTCCTGTTTACTTTAGAACATACCTTTGTATGTACATCATATTTCTCAAATGTACATACATACATATGTACATATAGTATATACGAGAACGGAATATTAATAATAATATATAACGTCACTCAATTAGCTTAACAATATCACCGATCCAATTAGTTTCAAGCAAGCGATCATATTAAAAATTGCTTGTTTACTTTGAAATGGCTCTTTAGCTAACAAAGTGATTAAAATCATACGTGAAAAAATATAACGGTTCATATTGGGAAACCTCAAAAAATAACACCACATGCTTACTGTTAAACGTGTTTAAGGATTAACATAGTCAAAGGTACTGGACTGGCAAGCAAGCTGGTAGGGCCCCCCTATGCAAGTACCATATCCAAATGTGGCAACACTCACAAGTGATGAATCAGTACTAATGCAAGACAGGATAATCAGAGACGTATTGTTGGGTGATTAAAGCTATCCGTGTAATTTGGTACTCACATAAAATGAACTAATGATTTTTTGTGTATTTTAAAAAGTATCGCATTACCATATGAATATACAGTTAATACTACGGGTGAGTCCACATAGTAACAAATGTTGATGATGGTTTACCACTGTTAAGAAAATATATACATACATACATATGTATGTAGATAAAAATGTCAACATGCTGTCATCGTATGGTGCCGAGCTCGCAAATTTTGACACTTCGTAACAAATGTCAACGCGAACGTTAACAATCAACAAAATTAAATGTAAAAAATAAGACTTCATACCTTTGATAGTATGTATTGCTGTTTAGAATTTCTGTAGTTTTCAAAGTTTTTTATATGAATTTGAAAGAGTTTGCCTCATGTCAACGCTAGTTATATCAAATACTAATTGGCTTTGAAAGATTGGTGACATGTGACATTTATACTGAGCCTGAAGACAATGAGCAACATACTTATATTAAGTCAAACTATACTAATATCTTATATACATATGTACGTACATACATATGTAAGTACGTGTACCTATATTTTCATTCTTTTCACAAACTAATAATAATAATTCTTTCTCGGCATGTATTGAAGATTAATATTTTTCGCATGTATGTACATATGTACTCAGTTACATATGCATTTTATTAAAATTTACTTAGCAAAATTATTATAAGAGTATACTATGCGTTGATAGTGTTTTAAGCTTCTAACTTATTTTTAATTTGATGCAGTTATTAAGATTTAAATGTTGCTATCATAAAAATGGATTCATGTCAATTATCATGTGACGTTTGCCACTTTCTTTTTCTTATCGGGTTACTATTTGCCATATACATATGTATCTAGTATTTAATAATTTTATATGAGCCAAAAACTATTTTACTAAAATTAGTATTCTATGTACGTATTGTAAACTATTTTCGTATAAAAAATGTCGATGTATAGTACATACTTATCTACATACATACATATATGTAAATATGTAGTACTTGCGGAGTTGAATAATGTAATTTTTATTTTAATTAAGTAAATATTTACTTCTTACCTATCATGGATGTACAGTTTTGTTGAGAATTCAGATTCATTGGGTCGTCACTCTGCAACACCTAAGCAAAACACCTAACGGTGGCCACAATAAAAATTATGACAACCAAGTAGCAAGCGTACATATGTATGTATGTATGTATGCATGAATATGTATGCATAATATACATATGTATGTACAATGCACATAAATGAGATCACTTAAGCTACCAACACACAATTCCAAATAATATTTCGTTGGGTATGCAAACTATATAAAACATATTTATGTACATATGTATGTATGATGAGATAACTTGCAAATACGCATATGCATATGTATGTATGTACTCATATACATTAGTATACATGTTGTATATGTATGTTTAAAAATAGTACATTTTTCTACTCTCCGAACGAGTTCGCAAAAAGATCCACCGCAATGTGATTACTCGATAATAGCACAGTATAAGCTGACAATTTCGCTACCCAAATTAGTGACTATGCGCAAAGTGCAGTGGCCGACCCCATGATAAGCCTAAAGTCCTTGATCTTCAAACTACGCGCATCAATGCTACGTTGCAGCGATTTCATCTAAAGTCGTATGTGACGGATTTGACAGATATGCTACGCGACGCCCGTCCTTTGCAAACGAGCATTCAATGAGCGCGTATATTCAAATTGATTTAGCCCCCTAGCTGCAGCACAACTTCTGGCCTTATCGCAGATAACGCAGAACTCTTGCTCGTCAACACTGGTTCAAACAAAAATATTTTAATTTATTCTATTTAGATGTTTACCCCACCTCCAACACACACGTATTCTTTCTTGAGCTTTATTTTTATACCCTGAACAGGGTATATTAAGTTTGTCACGAAGTTTGTAACACCCAGAAGGAATCGTCGGAGACCCTATAAAGTATATATATAAATGATCAGTATGTCGAGCTGAGTCGATTTAGCTATGTCCGTCTGTCTGTCTGTCCGTCTGTCTGTATACATATATACGCACTAGTCTCTCAGTTTTTAAGATATCGTTCTGAAATTTTACAAACGTCATTTTCTCTTCAAGAAGCTGCTCATTTGTCGGAATGGCCGATATCGGACCACTATAACATATAGCTGCCATACAAACTGAACGATCGGAATCAAATGCTTGTATGGAAAACTTTCACATTTGACAAGATATATTCACAAAATTTGGTATATGTTATTTTCTAAGGCAACAATATAATCTCCGAAGAAATTTTTCAGATCGGTTAACTATAGCATATAGCTGCCATACAAACTGAACGATTGGAATCAAGTTCTTGTATGGAAAACTTTCACATTTGACAAGATATATTCACGAAATTTGGTATATGTTATTTTCTAAGGCAACAATGTAATCTCCGAAGAAATTGTTCAAATCGGTAAACTATAGCATATAGCTGCATATAACAGAAATGCACCTGTGAAGGGTATTTAGCTTCGGTACAACCGAAGTTAACTTCTTTTCTTGTTTTTGTTTACTTTTAATTATACTCTTGGGCGCAATTTAATTGAGCTATTTGGCTACTACAAGTACATACATATGTATATGTATTCGTGATATAAATACTTTCGCGAGAAATTTTTGCGCCACGTCAGACTTGAGGCGATTTCAGGGAACGGAGTAACTGTTGAGTGATGTCAAAACAATGTCTTTAGATTCACAAATATTCTTTGCAAAGCTTCCTGGAAAACATGTAGCAATTAAACCTACACATGTTATAGTCAAAGACCCTAATAGCTTTCAGAAACACAACTTATATATGGTACATATAACCATGTAATATTCTTAGGTATATACATACATACATATGTGCATATGTATATAATAATGCTCTGAACTGTTTCTTTTTCGGCAAAATAACTAAACAAATTTTATTTGTTAGCTTCATACGCTGTTACAATTTCAGTGACTGGTTTCTAAATCAGATATAAAAATTGGTGTAGGTATAAATACCGAAAATTTTTATTTACCGTCTATTCCAAACCTTATCTCTGCTGACACTTTCCCGTACATTCGCCTTTATGACATTGTAAACGCTTCCGTTTTATTATTATTGAAACAAAATTCAATGGCCAACCGGTTAACTGTTTTCTGTTCATTATCTATTATATCGGTGAGAAAACTGTTATTTTTATATTAAACATACGTACATATATACATACACACATATGTATATAGAATTTGGCTTTAGAGAATATACATAGATAAAAAACCATCTGATGAAAAGCAAAGAAAACAAACGGTGTAGGAATAACGCTCTGAGACAGGAAGAAGTCTTAAATGCAGAAACTGCCCATCATACAAATGGTTGATTGTTGCTTTCTTCGATTAGAGAAACATAACATTGCGAGGTAACTTCCTGTTTTCCTAATGACCAAAGTATAATGGGGATTAAAATATTTCATTTAATTCATTTTTTAAACCTCTCAATATTCTCTATTGTTCCCATTATAGATTAAGAATGCAGAAATTGTATACCTTTCCATACAAAAAAATCTTATAGATGCACACATGTATAACGTAGGAAAGCAAAGAGTACGAGTATCATTTCAACAGTGCACCAGCCAACTGGTTCTATTTCTCCAAAATAACACATATTAGCAATGAAAAAAATAAATTAAAATTAATTACTTTCTTTATAAGATCATTAGAAATCAAATTTATGGGAGACAAAGTCTCATTATATCCGCATATGTGACTATTTATTTTATACTCCTATTCGCAATACTATCATATGATTACACGTATACAACCGTTATTAACCTATGGTTTCAGAATTTCATTGCCTTAAATGCTGTGGGATTATGCAATAGGTTAGTAATAAAATACTTAATTTGATTATGCTCTGAGATTTGGTATATAAAAGTTATTTTTTACCAAAGAAAATAAGATATAAGCGTGTACGCAGACTTCTTCTGGCGAGTTGCACAGTTGTACAATAGGCAAACTTTAACATCCCATAGTTAGAGTACTTACATATGTACATACATACATACATATGTACATATGCGAAGAACGTACATATTTATAATTTAATATAAAAATTTTGTACAATGGACTGCAACTTCAACGGATGTTTATAAAACCTACCTCATCGAATCTGATCGAGATTTCTTTATATTGGGTAGTCGAAAAAGTCTTTTATTCATGTCTAAATACAAACATATACATACATACATTAGAGTGGGAAAAAAATCAGATATTTTTTTAATTTTTGTATAAGGATAAATTTCATGGAGCTATAAAATTCATAAGCAAAAAGGTTGCCGTAAAATAATTTTCAACTTCGGCCGTTGAACTCTTTCAGCGTTTGGGTTTATGAAAAAATCGAAGAAGATTAAATCATCAAATTTCCTACAAAATATTGGTAGTCGAAAAAAACTTTACGTATTTTTAATCAAACTTCAACTTATTTTTTTTTATATTTATACTAATTAATAAATAAACAAATATGTAACATTTTGTCCGATTTGCCATTTTTCCGCTAGAGACATTATTCCATCTATGTAAAACTTTCATGAGTGTAAATCGAAATTACAAATTTCCAGAACGGAAGCGAGCGTACCATTGCGAGAACTGATACAGCACCGTCTTCCCTTTTATACACAAAATGTAAAATATAGCGAATTTCTTCAATATTTTCACTCATTTTTGAACAGCTGTAACTTTTTTTCAACTTCGCCGAATTTAATTTTTGGCTAAATGAAGCTTAAAATCTCACCTTTCCAACACTTTGTGGTATGACACAATGTGATTGGTAGCACTGGAGATATACGACTGCAACGACATCTATTGACAAGATACGAAAATACTTTTTCGACTACCTAATATAATATAAATAATACTCAATACTTGAACGATGTAAATGATAACATCATTGATATAACCTTTCCTCAACTGCCCAAATACATACATACTTTTGTATATACATTCTCAAAATACCCACCCACAAGCAATTAAGAGATTTCGCTATCGCTCTATGGAAGTTTTTTTTTTTGAAATTAGTAAAAATGGCGGCGGTTGGAACAAAAAGTATCGATTTTTGCCCTTTTTTTCGACATCTTTTCGTAGAAAAAAAATAGGAAGATTTCAAAAATAAAATAAAAGCTTCCATAGCGCTATAGCGAATAAAGTTAAAAATGTTCTCTCCAAATTGGAACTAGATACATATCTTCAGAACTCTTCCTTTGAGAGTGGAAAATTGCTTTAAAAATAGGACTCACTATGTTCGGCACTCTGTCCCCTATCTGCACGGAACGCTGTAGCGACTGTAATAATTCGAATTTCGATTTCAGAGAGAATGTTTATTATAGTGTATAGTGTATACTATGCGATAATGCAAAAATCGGTTTGGCGAAAATTTCACACTGATCATCACGATCTCTTAATATTACATAACAAAATAACTTTTTAGCGTGGATGTCCCACTCATCAAGAGATATATTAGAAGACAATTTTTTTTTAATTTCAAATAGCTGTAATTAAATACAAATTTCAAAAGAAAAACTTTAAGCCTAACGTATAGTATATTAATACATACAATTAACCATACAATCCAAACAAAATCGAAGCAGGCTCCATGAACTGACTTTTCAGCTTTCCGCCATTACAGTTTTAAATTTTGTACATACTATGTATATTAACTTCTTTTTTATTAAGGTCAACGACAAAATCTTCAAAATAGATACAAATGTCAAAGAATGTTTACACAAATGAAGGAAGCGTCTGTTCAATGCCGAAATATTGTGAAAACAAATTTCACTAAAAAAAGATTTTTGCATGCGTAACATATTTCCTGTTAAACGCCACATTGTTCGTTAAGTAAAGTAGGTTTTGCCATAGTCCATGTAAAATTTGCAAATCGTCAGCGTAATTGTTTTCTATACTTGCAATTGAATGCGTGAGCTCAACCAAGCACCTCAACTTACCCTCCTAACTATAATAAAACAATAGCTATGTTTGTAAAATAGAACACCCATTTATTTTAGGTCATTCTTTTAGTTTCCTTAGTTAGGAGAGTTTATTACCTGCATTTATTTGCCTGCGTTCGCGGATTTTACTTATCCTTTTCCAAAAAGTAGGCGACATGTTTCACATTTGGGTCGTTCTGCGGATTATTTAGAGACCAAAAGCATCGCCGACTTTAGTATCAACAAGATCATATTTAAAAGTGGCGAAACTACTTCTTCGACCTTGTATGATTTCCTGTGCGTAATCCGAACCACGATGGATAGCACATGGTCATAGTCACATAAGTATCGCTATAGTCCGTTTCAAACATTCCGCCTGCTACATTTTTGCGATTGTTACAATTATTTTCATTTCCATTGTTATAGTGCTCTAATTATTATAAGTTATGCTTTAGATAATGCCCTGAACAAAAGAGCAGATTATCTCCACTGCGGTTTTTCTTTTCCTAAATATGTACACTGGTTTTTGTATTTAATTAGAGCATAGAAGAGGATTGCGCAAGCAAGAATGATAAAATGTATTTTAAGAGAAGTAATATTTTGTTTTAATAATTTAAAAAGGATACTCGACAGAAATTCTAACTATTGAAATAATATATTATTGATGCGTAAAACTATGTAGTAAACAGCTTATTCATTTAGTGCATGATCATTACATGGACAGCAAATCTCATCTGAGGCAAAATTTTAATAACAATATCAAGTCGAAGTGATCGTCATAATCCATTATAGTGGATTACCCAATATCAAAAGTTGTTTATATAAAAAACTATTAATACTATGGATATATAATTATTATAATTAATATTATTAAGCCACTGTGAGATATATATTAAGACAAAAAAGCACGCGGAAATTGTAATTAAATTCCCCGAGTAAATGATATTTTTAAAAATTCTATTCTGCTAAGTTGATAGGACTATCTTTAATTACTATGCCAAATAAGAGCGAACTCTGTCCACCAGTTTATTTAGAGCAATGTTGTACCGATGTAAGTAGGTACACCTCAGTAGTGTGTTGCGAATATTACAATGGATCTTAGATCTCTTCATGATGACAATATTGAAAAAAGTGGATATGGTATTTAAAAATTGTCAGGCAAAAGTTTGAGAGATGGCAAGAGAGATCAACATCTCTCGCGAGTCCGTTCGAATGATTTTGGTGGATATTTTGGATTAAAACGCGTTCTTGCTTGAATCGTCTCGATAAAGCTAAATTTTTTTCAAAAACAGTACGATTGTGACTACATTTAGAGTCAAAAACGCAATGAATACCATCGATCAGCCACCGCATTCCCCAGATTTGGCTCAGAGTGATTTTGTCTTTTTCCCGAAACTGAAATTGTCACTCCCTGGAACCCATTTTCAGTAAATCAAAAAGATAAAACAAAATTCGCTTAAAGAGATAAAGGCCATCCCAAAAAGTGCTTATGAAAAGTATTTCGAGGATTGGACAATTCGTTGGCATGCGTGTATTACATCTGCTGGGAATCACTTCGAAGGCGACAAAATAAATAGTGATGAATAATTAAATATTTTGCATTTTATTTACAATTTCTTACAAAAACTTTCATATATCCTATACCATCAGCAATATAGTCATAGGTGGAAATTAAATTGAAATAAAAATCAAATGCTTACAAATGCATTTCTACTTATACATATATGTTTGTATAAAGCATAATAGTGATAATAAAATCAAATTGCTAAAAAAAATTGTAGGCACACGTCTGACGTCAACATCTAAATTTGTGGGTTTCCACTAACATGGCTATAGTATTTTGCGCTAGAGATTGCCTAAATCTATACAATAAATTCACCCTTTTTTCATTCTCACCACTTTTAGTCCTCTCGCCGCCTTTAGGTTAGAGGTATGTGTGTACAAACTTATATGACGTTTTGGTATCCTCAATATACCCTTAAGTCATTAATTTACTCATTATTATTCCCTATATATGAACTGTATTATGATGTAACCGCAAATGATACTTGTTGTCGGCTTTTCACCATCCTTTTTTTATGAGCTTTGCTTTGTTTTGGCCGAGGTGAGTAATTCAGCATTTCCACTTGACATCATCCGAAAGCGTTTAATTTTGTTAACGAAAATTTGTTGTCTTTACATTCCAAAATCATGGAATTTTTGCCAGAATGCAATTTTTTGTTTGTGTATTGTTTGTATTTACAATTGTGCTTAATGTTATTCGATCGTTCAGAAAATATTCTATATTTTTTCATTAAATTTGTTAAGTGCGGTAATATGAAACGACATTTAATATCTCATTACAAAGAAGGTTAAGTTACTATAAGATTGAAAATAACATATGGCATATTTTACAAATTCATAACAACTGAAATAAATGCTAATTTCTGCTCAAAATACTTGAAATCTAATTAAGTAGCTAGGTTTATCAGTAAGCCATTAACTTAAACGCCGAGATTTATAAAACCGAAAAATAATATTTCTCTCTAATAATGGACGATAGCCAAAAAAACTTTCCTTTTCATTAGATGTTCAACATATTTCTAAAAATAAATAAAAAGTAAAACTATTCCCTAAAAAGTGAAAAGAGCTGCTTCCGTACAATCTACAGACGGCCAAATTTATACTATCAACAGCTAGCAACCCCAATCGATCTTCAAACCAACCAGACTGCAACCAAAAAAGTATATTAACATCAAAACAACACATTTATTGTAATAGACGCATGCCGATGCTAGAGTTCTAACCTCGCGCGCCTTCGTTAATTGTTAGCGCGTGTTGCAGGATCTAATACAGTATAAAAAATGCATACACATATGCATGCGCCCTCATCTTTTTTGTCTCTAAGTTTCATTGTGTCAGTGCTTCACATCCCTCTATCCTATAAGTTTTCTTATTGAGCATTTATACGCGATGACTTTTGTTGCCCAAACTACTCGTAGTTTGTGGACGAGGGGGTGAAGAGGAAAGTCGGCTTGCTCGTAACGATTCCTTTCCATTTTGAAATTCTTTCAGTGGAACATTTCAAATGAGTATTTACGCTATGTTCAAAATTTTAAATATTATAATCTATTTCTTGAGTGCAAAAAAGAATGAATATGGATAAAAATTAGCTTATAAAAAAGCTAATAAAGCGTATAAGAATTTCAGAATATGATATGGAAGATAATGCAGAAAATCGCCCGTTTTAGAAGTTAAGTATTAGTATTTTTATTTTACTTTTCTTTCAGCGAGCTTAGGCTCAATAATGAAGGCGATTTGCAGATTTCCTCCTACGTCGTTTTATTGCTCAGGCAGATTTTTACCTTAGATATAAATGCTTTAAACATTTGAACTACACATCTTATGCTGCCTATAACAGAAGCTACCTTTACCAAAAATAAAAGTTAGTTATAAACTGTTATGAATTCAGATCTTTCTATGTTCGCTAGAATCGATCTGAATTACTTAAAGAATTTTGAGCGCGCCGTGACTTTTTGAAATATTGCCAAAATGAATTTTAACGTTACAAAATGCAAATAGCAACGCCAAGGGCATGGCATTGTATTCTCATGGGGTATTGTTGGGCAGTCCAATGAAGGACACCCGTGCACAAATTTTCTTGTTCATAAAGTAAACAGTTCACAATGTTTTCCAACATGTGAACCTCTATTTTACGATCGCATTGTGACCATTTCTTTTGGCAGTATGACACGGTTTTGCAAATTTTCATATTGAATAATTTCACTTCCAAACTGCCTGTACTGCATGTAGTTTCTTGAACAGTGTCAGATGGACAAAAGGCCAGTGATGATTTAAAGTACATTTTACCAATTGTCTGTCCCCTACATTTTATGTAATGTTACGTAAAAGTCGAAGCATAACAAATTAACAAGTATATTCTTCGAATCTCAGTTTCGCATGAACTAATATTTCGATCAAAAAAGGCAAATCGTAAAGAGCAGTAGTAATACAGAAAATGTAATATTTTCTTTCTATAAGGCATCATTAGCATTTCTACAAATTTCTATATACATATGTATATACTTATGTACATATGTGAATCGTTTGGAACTATTTATGAAGGTCTAAAAAAATTTAAATAATTCACAAATGTATAACATACATACGTACTTTTCGTCTTTAATACGAAATAAATTTGGAAATATTAATATTTTACCACTATACTTAAGAAAGCGTGTAGTTTTTTCAAAATTCCCTAAAAAAGTTTTACTCTCTACAACTTTATTGTTCATTTAATTTCAATTATTGACTGTAGCTTGAAACTTTCCGTGGCGATAACGACCAATTGTGTTTTTGCTTCAAACTGATAAGCAATGGGTCCACTTTTATTTAATTTCCGAAATGTTTCAAATATTTACTTTCCCCTTTCAAATGTACTCTATTTGACAAGTTCATTTCTTAATTATCGCTTATATTTGTACATAAATAAACGGTTTTAAATCAAATTTATTTAAATACGAGCATTATATACATACTCATCTATGTATGTACATACTTACACACATATACACATTTTGTTAACTTCTATGTAAAAGATTTAGTCTCGTAAAATTTTTCCCTGAGATGGGAGCTAAATTGAAGTTCCTAAAGTTGGCATAAGCCATCAAATATTCAACATGATTTACAGTTTGGAAGCAGTTAACACAGTGCAAACGATCAGCTGTTGTATATTTTTTTCACACAATTAGATAACCCTTTAGTTCAATGTTCAAACATTCTGGAATACATATATATTAAAACTAATAAATAATACAAACAGCATAATTATTAATTTTTGTTTATGTTTTTATTGTTTGAGTTTACGCGATAAGCCTGATAGTTCATATTTAGGAAACTAACCTAAGACAACACGCACAATAAAAATAAATAAATGTCAAATATTCAACCGTCGTAACCGGCTGAATTAGAGAGTGAATACAATCCGGTCAACTGTTCTTATGTTAAAGAAGCTTCAAATGTATGTCGCCATTTACAAATGAAATATTTGCAAAACTTTATAAAACAAGAAAAAACGTTAACTTCGGTTGCATCGAACGTAATATACCCTTCACAGGTGCATTTCTTTTAGTAACTATTCGTCCAGTTTGAATGGAAGCTATATGCTATAGGAATCCGATCTGAACAATTTCTTCGGAGATTACATTGTTGTCTTAGAAAATATCTATACCAAATTTCGTGAATATATCTTGTCAAATGTGAAAGTTTTCCATACCAGCACTAGATTCCGATCGTTCAGTTTGTATGGCAGCTATATGCTATTATAAGCCGATCTGAACAATTTCTTCGGAGATCACATTATTATCCTAGGATATAACCTGTACCACTTTTGTGATGATACATTGTCAAATGTGAAAGTTTTCCATACAAGAACTTGATTCCGATCGTTCAGTTTGTATGACATCTATATGTTATAGTGGTCCGATATCGGCAGTTCCGACAAATGAGCAGATTCTTGAAGAGAAAATGACGTTTACAAAATTTCAGAACGATATCTTAAAAACTGAGGTCGTATATATACAGACAGACGGACGGACATGGCAAAATCGACTCAGCTCACCATACTGATCATTTATATACAGTGGACCAATAAAGTTTACCTACATCTAGTTCTATTAAATTACGACACCTTTATTTGTTTTAAAATTAATAAATTTTGTGGTTTTTTCTATTCATTTCAAGATATGTATGTATATTGAACATTAAATATAGCATATCAAAATATCTTTTTTTTACACAAATAAAAAAAATTAATGCTAAAGCTCCTGTTGTAAATAGAAGTGGCTACTATTAACAGCCGATTTAAGCACAGTTAAAATTTAAATTTTTTTCTAAAACCGTATTCGAAAACATCGAATTTCTTCAAAATAAGGCCAAAACACTGGATTATCGACTCAGTGGGTCAAAATATTCCGAAATAATACTAGGGACAATAATAGCAACAAAATGTAGGCCAAAAACCGCTAAAACTATTGTAATTACTTTTGAATTATATAAATAATCATTGGTGTATGTAAACTTTTACAAACTTCGTGACAAACTTAATATACCCTGTTCATAAAAAGCAAATGAATACCATCTCCATTATTAGACGGAAAATTGAATTCATATTATTCTTTTGGAAAATACGTACACCAATCATAATTCTTTGATTTCCGATATATTTTGTAATAAGCCAGATATGGGTTTGGAGCTTCTCATATTTGGTGGTTTGGGGTTTTTAATGTTTAATTCGGTTGTCACGACTTGTGATTAGAGTTCATGCGTGTGACGTTTTTATTCTGGAGTTATCAATCAAATTTCAAATTTTTGTCATACAGCACACAGTGGTTCGATTTTGCACATTAATATGTGTGTTAAGTTTCCCAATTTTTAATTAAGGTACGAACGGACCAACATTCTGAATTCAATTCTGCTCATCATACTGATCATTTTAATATGTATACAATATATTGTCATGGCAAATCTTCTGGTTTTAATAACACCACGATTTTCCAATTGAGGGATTTTTCGCTATAATTAAGTAATGAAACTCGCTTATAAGTTATTGAAAGTTTATTAAACCTGAACACGCTTAAACTTTTAAAATAGATCAGTTTAGTTCTTGTTAAAACTTTACTCAATGGAACCCTTATGTAACTCCAATATATGTACATATGTATATACATACATATATATTTTGCAAATTTTTATTAATATTATTAAAACTCAAAAGGAACTACCTCCTTTGACATTATTACTATATCGAATTTGTATATCCTAAGGTACTGATTGTCTCCATACGTATATCAAGGCTCGTTAGATCTTATTCATATAATATAATACGAGTATGTATAATGAGAGTAATTTGGTAGAGAGTTTGATGCATCAATATATAAAAAATATCAAAATATACAGAGAGCAATAAAGTAGAGAATAAGATATGATAAAACCTATGAGTTGCGAGAGGCAACGTGATAAGTTAGTAAATAAATAATTTTTAAGAATGAAAGAGCGAAAATTCCGAAGTATGCACCCATTCTCTGCACGAAAACTTTAATACAAAACATAACATACAAGGATGTATTTAAATACTTATGTAGTACTATTGAGGAGAACATAGAATTGGAAGCACAAAAGTCACCATAAAACGACACAATAAAGTATATAAAAGATGCTCTAGAGCATGAGCAGAGACTTATATACAGTATACATATGTATAGACATATCCTAAGGTAAAAAATATTTCTATATACATACATGCATATGTACTCACTTCTTCAGTGATTATGCTCGTATTGGATAACCCAGAAAGTGTTGGTGAAGTGTTAAAGGAGGAGCCCCTTATATATACTATTAAGGGGGTTGGTTTTGCGCAAAGAGTGAACGAGTATATTGGGGAAGTACACAAACTTCGCTCAAAACTGTTTAAATACGATCTGTTCTGACGAAGGAGAATTCTCATAAGACTGGAAGAGAGTATTTGTGAATTACTTGTAACTGTCTAAATAATGGGGTAATTTTTGAGTTATTTAACAAATTCTTTGATGGAGAGTCTATACACTTGAATTAATTTAATTACGAAATCAGAATCGCTATAATTCATATGTATACAAAATTATATTAAATTTGCGCAAGTTAACTGCATATAAGTTACTGCATATAAATTTATAAAATATTTTTTATGATATTACAACATTTATGAATAAAGAATAAAATTACGGTTATAACTTATGCTACAAATTACAAGAACTAGACTACATTTTAGAAATGTGTTGCTACAAAATTTGCGTTAGTTGATACATATTTTACATATGAAAATATGTACATACATAGATATGCATATGTAAAACCTTATATTTACATATACAAATGTTTATATCTTAATATATTCCGCGTAGGTTTATTTCTTATATTGTCTGCGACATACCTCCAGGTAGGATGTAACATAAGTCTTAAGCTAAAAGAGAATTGTTTTGAATAGTTATTAGAGCAAAAAAAGGTGCAGGACAACACAACGCCCATTAAAACGCCAATGCACGTCAATAACACAAAGAAAAGGTTGCACTAACTTGGTGATCTGCATTTTTTAAAAGTTCAAGGACGCTTCTTATAACAGGCATCATACTATACATAATATTACAGAGGTAAAAAGTTATACTTTCAAGGACTACTTATGACATTATTATTATATCAGAGAGGGTAAATGTTTTGAGTGCCTAAAGTAAAACAACCTTGTTAATGTCACTAAATAACTTAGTTAGTTGAGAAGATTTATAAGTGAGTGGGGATAATGAGTATGTTAGTTGAGCGAACGAAGTCTACCTGTACTCTTGTAGGTTTTCGTCTGTTTCGTCTGTTATTAATGTATTCCTTTATATGTTCGGTGTAAAATATACTTGATTATGTTAAGAGATAAGGTAAATAGGAAAAACTCTACTTTGCCAACTCGAGAAATTTCTGCTCAATATTTGAGTCAATTGTTCGTCACAATTATGATTCCTATTGCTGTCAATGATTCTCTCAGTTAATGAGTCAATGTGTGCGTGAAAAACAACCCTCCTTGTGAGTGGTTGTTTCCTTGTTGAATTGTTTCCATTGCACTCTGTTAAAATATGTTGCCTTTTCACTAAATGCTTGTGACTGCTGTTTGGTTACTTAAAGCTGAGCTACGCAACCGAATCATATCAGTTGTGATTTGGCTCTGGTAGTGAGTGGAGGTGAAGCTCACTTTTTTTTATAAAATAGTCTTTGACGAATTTTTCTACATTAGAACATTTGCTGAACTAACTTATTAGCCATCAATTACATATAAGACCCAAACAGTGTGCTATATTATCAAAAATTGTACAGATAAAAATCTCACCACAAAGTTCGATGTGACAGTACGCAAATTAAACACTTCGTTAAGAGAACTCGTCCGGTATGCACCACCAGTGAACCGAAAGAAACATCGAACAAAAAAATTAAATATCCCAGGAAAATATTAATACATAACTAAAAAAAAATACCTCATTATATTAACGAAATAAAATAATATACTAGGTAATAGTAAATTATATTAAAATATAAACTACCTCATCCACCATAATTTCTGTGAACTATATTCTTAAAAAAAGAAAATGAGTGGAATCTAACTATGAGACAATTATATTAATTCACGTACAAAACTACCTCTAAGTACAAAAAGTGCTCATAAGAAAATAATCAACAAGTTAACATAACAACCTCAAAATATTATTTTTCGGCAAAGAAGAGACAAGTGTTTTATTAAGTTCAAGTGCGGAAATTAAACAAATATAATTCAGCAATTGCTGAGTTAGTATCACCTATTAAAAGTAAATCGCTAGTAGACATAATGGCAATATCGATATTTCAGGACGCCCAGACACGAGGTGAGTATCTCACAATAAACGTTTATTTCTAATTGTGTTTTAAAATTTCCACAAAGAAGTATGTAACAAATATTAACAGCTAACGATTTTATTATGTTTAATATTAAGATTTTGTTAAATACGATGTATTATTCGTATATCCATTAGTATCTGTAACGCATATTAGCCTTCATTATTAACCCATTCGAGTTGCACACACAGCTTTACACCATCTGGCAACTACCCCTTTAATACGAGTAAAAAAGCGAACATTTCGATTGTCACAAGCAATAATAATGGCGCTGTACGGACCACCCCTTACGCCCACTCTTCACAGCATTAGCAAATAGTACAGATTGCCAATGAAAGATGTCAAGCAAACCGGCTAAGGATTACCCGCAGTTACGACATTTCAATGCACATTTCCATTATTTGAATTACTGATGTTGTCATTGTCATCTTCGTCATCATTATTATATTCATCAGACGCACATATTTACAACAACAATTCACACTCTTATTTTTAATATATACATAGTTTGTTGATATTCATTGTAAAGCCGGCGTTTAACTCGTTCTCACGCCCACGCTGTTTAGAATAGTTATATAAATGACTGAAATGAGCACAACTGAAACTCATCCATATGTATGCAAAAAAGAGAACACGGACTGCTTTCGCTTACTGGCTCATATCCATACGTACATACATATATGCATATTTACCTCACTCATCACCCTTTTTAGAGTTTAAGAGTCTTCTGCATTATTTGAGTGGAGAGTATTTCTCACATATGAGACCACATATCCTTAAATATAACGTTTTCTGTTATATACTGTTCGCACATTTTCTCTTTGTATCTTCGTATACTCTTCAATTCACCTAGAAAAATACTCGCATGCGAAGTTTTATTTATTTATGTGCGGCTTGACACACACATGCATAGATGACATTTTTTACACGCGTCTGTTTAATGTTTCCCAATCGAGGTTAAGTCCCAATATTCCCTATAATATTGTTCTATATTTCTCTTTACGTTATTGTTTGTATTTCAGTGGCACGTGTCGTTTTCGCAATTTCCCGCCCGGAAATGGGCAGTACTTTTTACCTTTAGGTATTTGAATAGGAATATGGCTCATGTTTAGTTTAGCACTAAGTTTTTCTGTAGTTACCTATATTTAACATACTTTGACCTAATCAAATGTTTTCCTCTTTATTTTAGGCTTAGCTGCGGCATTAGCTGGGATCAAACGCGAAGATGTAGATGTGCATAATGCTTTGTCCATGTCGCCGCCAATGTCCGCAAATACATCTGCCAACAATTTGTATCCCGGACTCCAGCACGCCGCCACTGCAACTGCTTTTGGTATATTATCGCCTTCACAACTATTAGCTGCAAATCGCCAAGCTGCTGCCGCACTTATGGCATCTCAGTTGTTTCCCCAACATCCTGCAATATTTGGTCAAATGTGGTCCAATGCGGTTCCTCATATTCCATTAAACACCAGTCAACATTCGCCACCAACAAGTCCACATTCGCCAGTTACAGCGACGACTCCCTCAAATGGCGGAAAACACAGCCAAAGTATATCACCCACATGTTCTGCACAAAGTGAACTATCTACAAAAAAAACACGCAAAATCGCGGTCAAGAAGGATTTGATTTCTCCTCCAATGGAAATGTCGATGAATGTTAGCGATTTGTATAGTCCTGCCGGTCCAATATCACCACCATCATCTGGCTCTTCTCCGAACTCAGCTCATGACCCCCATAACCGTGCCGATGCTACCATCGCTAATTCTGCGTCAAAAGATACCTCCCGTGACAAGAGCTTTACATGTAAAATCTGTTCACGGTCCTTTGGATACAAACATGTCTTGCAAAATCACGAGCGTACTCATACAGGTGAAAAGCCTTTCGAATGCCCTGAATGTCATAAGCGATTCACCCGTGATCACCATCTAAAGACCCACATGCGCTTGCACACTGGCGAAAAACCCTACCATTGTTCACACTGTGACCGCCAGTTTGTGCAAGTGGCAAATCTCCGTCGTCATCTGCGTGTTCACACCGGCGAGCGGCCTTATGCTTGTGAAATTTGCGACGGAAAATTTAGTGATTCAAACCAGCTTAAATCACATATGTTGATACATAACGGCGAGAAACCATTCGAGTGCCCTGAATGTCACATGAAATTCCGTAGACGCCATCACTTGTTGAATCACAAATGTGGTCAGACAACAATTTCCAGCTTACAGTCACCGCCAACTTCTCCAGATGCAGCACTAAGCCCCGGTGGTCTCAGTGGCGATTATGGGCTATGTGACCAGAAGTCAGTTATGGGGTCTAGCTACGGTTCGGAAGAGTCAATGGAAGTCGGTCGTCCCGCCAATATCTCGGTCTCTTCCTATGAACTTATGGAACATCATCACAACAGTCATCTCCATACCACTTCATCGTCCGTTGGTACTTCGTTAAGTATCGCCGAATCTTACGTAGACGATGAAGATGATGAGGAAACTCCCCTCGATCTATCTGAAAGTGACATGAGCATTGATGTTGGACGGAATTGTTCCAAGGGATCCCAAGACCTTTACCACATTTTTCGCTTGCCAACTCAAATCATGCATAGTGATATTCCTGAACAAACTGAACCTGAAGACCTGAGCATGCATCGAAACAACAATTCCTCTTCGATAACTTTTGCAACCAACGAGAACCCCTCATCTGAGTCTATGACAATGTTGCATGACGATACTGATTTTGATGACCTAGATGATGCCACCATGCACTATATGCGACAACATCATTTTCCCAATATAAAACAAACCACTCTAATGGAGTAGGAAGAGGTGATGTCAAGGCAGAAAGAGCAGAAACCATTTCTTTCAATATTGCGGGCAATGGGTGGAAATCCATTTTTACAGCTTCCGGCACTTCTACGCTCCCTAACGGCAATAATGGGATATAACGGTGGCCCTCGACCAGATATTCACCATAGTTGAAAAGTAAAATAAATCACACTTTGATGCTAGGTACTCTCCAAAATGAGCAGAGTTGACTTTGTTTCCGTTAGCTAGTACAACTTGGGCTAATATAGTATATCTACATTTGAGTATACAAAAGAATCAATATGAGAATTTAAACTAGTTATAATAGGGACTAAAATATTTGAATTGTAAATATATCTGTGTAGTTAATTGTTAAAGTGAGCTTGATGAATTCAACGACGCCTCTTGCGCTCAGTTGTCGTCCCGATCTTCCCTTTTAAACCCACATTGTTAAAAAACAGAAAAATAAATTAGAATATACGAGTATGGCTAAACTTTATTAGCCGACCTGAAGACGATTATTTATTTGTTACTCAAGCTGATTATATTAAAAGATTGTAAATATATGTATATGTAAATTACGAAATTCTGCATGTAGTAAAATAAGTATGTTGGCTTATTTATTTAAATTGTTCTTAAATTAAATCGTTATAATAAGTTGATGTATTTATGTTTTAAGTTTCAAACTATTTAAATAAACAAAATCAAAAATGACTTTAAGTTAAAACGAACTGAAATTATATTAATAAGACATTGTTTTTAGTTAAATTTAATTGTTTCCAATTGCTACACTTTAACGTTTTTTAAGTTTCCAAAGTTTGCTTTATTTATTCAAATATTTTAGTTTTACAAGTCATAAAAATATGTTTGTAATATTTAGATCAATAACAATGAATTAAACTATTAAAAAAATCAAAATTTGTTTTTTTTAATTATAATTTTTAATTATAATCATGAACATATTGTCTAGTTGGTCGATGGTGTTAAAATGACAAATCGTAAATTACTATAAAACCAATTACCTCTTTTACCTCTTCAAAAAACTAACGCTGGTTACAAAAGAATGTATGACAAAAAGAGATCGAAATCGATGAATTTACCTTTGAGAACAATTAAAATATAATATATAGAACTTAGGAATTTAACATTTAAAAATAGGGTATTATACAAAGTTATTTAACTAAGCAATCGAAATATTTTAATAAAAACAATAACCAAGCTATGTTTGAAAAATAAATAATAAATGTAATAATTATCATAATATTAGAACCTTGAAAAGTTCTATGAATTTGTACATATAAAAGCTTAAATTTAAGACTATGACAAAGTTGTATAATTTTCTTTGTTAATTCAAAAGTGTATGGTATGAAAAGTTCCTCTGATTAATTACAAGAAAATAGTGACACTGATATACATTACGTAGTAAGCAATAAATTTCGGCTCTTTTATAACTTCAATTTATATAATAACTAATAATGGATTATTTATTTTGATATTTAAATTAATATCGTTTTAGTGAGTGAACAATTTAAAGCTATTGTCTTGCTTGATAAATTTTATTCTTTAAAGGTGTATAGACACTGCAGTACGCTTCGATGTTGTTTACCTTAAATACCAAAGATAGAACTAAATATTATAACTTTACGTTTTCATTATTAAAAATATTTTGGAGCATTAAACTAAAATCATTTATTGCTCTACTACATTTTTAGTATTTCATATGATAATCACTTCATCAAATTGTAATTAATTCCACATAATCATTAATAGTAATGTAAAAATAAAATAAAATAAGTTCGTAGACTATAAAAAATATGCTAGGTATTTATTTGAAAAAAAGGTCCACTGTTTAATGTAAAGATGATGTAATGTAATAAAATTAAAAACCAACGTGCAATATAACAATTTTCGGGTAATAATATAGTAAATATAAAGAACTGCATATCTCTCAGTGTGTAGTACATATGTATGTAAGTGTTGCTCATTTAAAACTTTTAAGGGTTTTCAAACGGATAAGAACTCATATTTTACGGCAGCAGTTTATGCATACATTCCTAGCAATACAGCTAAACGGGTCGTAACTCAGAAACATTTCTAGTCAAATTTATAAATAGTTATTGATTTAATTGTATGAATGTATGTATTAAGGAAAAAATTTAAAATTCACTGCACCCAATAAATCCATTGATAATTTTAAATAATGAAACTCACATATTTGGAAGCATATAATAAGAAGGTAACATATAGATACATATGTATGTACATACATATGTATGTATATAGTACATATTTATTTATGTATAAACAATTGTAAAAATGTACTACAGTGTAATAATTACCAAAGCAGAATAAATATACAAAGCTCATAAAAAGTTAATTTTTAATAAATTAGTAAGTGTGAAAAATGTGTAAGAATTTGTATTTAATATATGTCTACAGCTTTTTTGTAACACTAAAATCATAGAAACAGTTCCCAACGAAAAATATATAAGAACATATATGTACATATGCCGATAAACACACACTTGCTAAAGGGGCAATGTAGCACCTTTTTTAACGAATTTACATATTCTTAATTATGAAGAAACAGCCCTTTCGCATTGTACAAGTACAATATACCACCACCAACTTTTAATTCAGGTTATTTTGAAGCGTACTTGCGCTCCCCATAACGTGAAGATATTTTGTCCTTTTCTCTTAGAATATATTTTAATGCTGCTCTAACTGTACGGGCCTCTTTCATTCGCGTTGTCGCGCAACCATTAACTTGGGTTGTCTGCCATGTTGGTTGCGCTCCTCCATCTGATTCTGCGTTGCTATTCGTTTTTTATCATTTTTGCTTTACGTACATATGTAAGTATGTGCACCTGTATTTTTTAGGAGAGCCACTAAGTTAAAGGTTCAACGAGTTTAATAAGGTTATGTTAACAATCTTCTTACTATTAAAAACAAAATTTCCATGATTTCAATAAAGTTGTAATTGTCACTTACAAAAAGCATGACCGCCTTTAATCCACATTTCCAAATACGAGTACGTATGTATTCTTTGTAGCCTCCTCTCATTCTTCGCATGCCATACTTATATTAAGATATTATTATTAGTTAATTAAGATTTCGGAAATAATCTATAATATATGTACATACATATTTTGAGAGCCTATTCCATCACCTAACTTTTTCGATGTTATTGTTCAAAGTGCTGGATTGACAACTCGCAAAAACTATAGTTCCTATGTACATATACCTATGTAAGTGAGCATATAAAATATTAATTGGCCTAGTTAAATTTCAATTAAACATTTAGAAATTGTTACGATAATTTTGAAATTTTATTTTCCTTTTGGTATTTGCTGAAATTGCTAAAAAAAAATAAATTAAAACTAACTAATAAAACTAAATAGTCAAAAGCCATTTATATTTATCTGACCACCAGTGTATGTATTTTAAATTCATTATATATGTATGTAGGTATTCACAAATATCCATTCACCTCCCTTATTTACCGCTATGCTGTCTTTACAGCGAGAAGTACAGCAAACATAAATTAATACTATGCAATTTTTTATTCTTTTCGAAACTCCATTGCGACTTTTTGGGCTATACGAGTACTACCACATTTCTTTCAAAGCTTTATACGATTTGCTTGTCTTTGACTCCTGCTGCCTCCAAATACAGCATTTTTGATTATCTCAAAAGAGGTGGAGTAAGCCTAAAATGCATATTGGAGTGGGGCGAATGTCACGAAAAGAACCAGAAAGTGGAAATGATGAAAATTATAAAAACCGAGTTGGAGAAACGTAATAATGAAAAAATGTTCTTCATTATATTTTCGTACTTTTACTCCTTTCGTAATTTATGCAGAACGGCGTAAAAAGAAAATTCAGCTCATTCTCTCTGGAACGTCGCCGAACATTTTATCGGCCGTACAATGAGAAAGTAAACAAAAGCGGAGGGAAAACGGTTTAGGCAGGAAAATACTCATTTGGTTGATTCGTGTTTGAAGCGCACCCCGCTTTCATCTTCCAATGACTCATTTGCATACGCTTAAAATATCTTACTAAGGATGCTGATATGAAAGGTGGTGAACAAACTTGCTATATAGCAGTAAAACAGGGAAAGCGGTATGCAATATGCGTTAACGGTGACTTAACGATAAATATTAGCTCATTTGCTTCGTCCAAAAAAATTAACAACAAAAAGTTGTACACCTACACCTGTGACCACTTTCGAGAATAGAAAAAACTTTTTAAAGGAAAAATAAAAGTAAGACTCAAAGGAGAATGCGAGCAAGAATAAGTAATTATTATTTTAATTATAGAATGCGACGCTCTAATTTATATAAACCCAAATATATTTTAATTGATAATTGTAGCTCTAATCGTTTACTTGTTTCTTTTTCATTTTTTTCTAAAATTAAAATTTTTCACTACTTACTGTGTATTTTTTTAGTTCATGTTAATGTTTTAATATAGAAATAAAATCATTTTTCAAAATCATTTTTATGGAAGCACAATAAATTTATAATAAATTAGTGAATATGGCAAAAAATCGCCAAACAAAATTTTAAAGTGCATTCTGCTCATGAGAAGAATAATAAATTTATTGTTTTTATCCACATAATATTTGATTTACGTATTTCTGGTGCATATATACATACATACATACATATGTATTTATGCTCAGTCATATGTGATTACCAAGAAAAGCAGTTCAACATTGTAAAAAGGTGTATTAGTAATTTTTAAGTTAATAACTGAGGCAAGCAAATTATTCACAGTTTATTTAAATAAAAATTATATACTATTAACTATATGACTTATCTAAGCACGAACATGTCTTAAATTTCCTCATCAAGCAAGCAAGCGTCGCTTGAATGGAACAGAGACCACACATGCCGACTTTTAAAAGTCAAAAGGAATGATATAAAACTTCGTGCACTGATAAACTTCATCAGAAGCTCGAGATGGCTCAGAGAGGAGACAATAGAGTGAGGGAATATTGGTCTCGATGGTATCACCATGGGCCTCCTAAAAGCCTAGGTGAGTCGTTAGGGAGCCACTTTACCTACCTACATACATTTAGCGTCCTAAGTATACAAAAAGCTAATACAAAAATGTTTGAAAATATTTTTTTTAAATAAAATATTTAGTGTATTCTAATTTTAAAAGCACCCGGTATTGATGAGGAATTAGTGCGTGTTGTTGATAATGTTTCTTAATTAATCAAAAACAAGTGCAAAAAAAGTTTTTCTTTTTAATAAAAAATGTATGTAATATTGACGATGGTATCCAATAGTAAAGAAAAAGTCGACGAAAGAAACATCGTTATTAAATTTTGGAAGGAAGGTAAATCTGTTCAGACTATACCGTGATAAAGAACTTGAAGTCTACAGGAATTATCACGTCAATACCTCGATCTGATCGCCTGCCGAAACTCACCGTCCGTGAAAGTCGCTCAATATTGAATGCGGTAAAGAAAAATCCACAATTGACTGCATCATAAATTGCACGTGATGTAGATGGAAAATTTCCTAAAAACATTACCGTAGTCACTGCGCAAAGAATTTTGAAAGGAGCAAAAAATAAATGTTATCAAATTTTGTAAACGAATAAAAATAAATAAATAAGAAAGATTATACCGTCAATACAAAATTCACCGTCGTGTGATGAGTAACGTAGAATCTTTCAGACTTTTCTTTATCTTGATAAATCACAGTGTTGGATTGGCAAGGGTTATTTATTAAGCGCGGCCGAAAGCCACCAATGCAAAAAGGAGTTCAACGCGAAGGAACTGAACTAACAACTTTATATAACATTACAACAATTTAAAGAAACCCTATGAATTATGTGCTCCAGCATTGAAGCTGCCAAAAAGAAAAACACACTTAATTCATTTAATTAAACAAATAACCACATACAGCCAAAGTATATGTACATACATACATATATTATATTATATTATCATACATACACATACATATATGCATGTACTATAAGCCAACTATCAAATATTTTATCCGAGTGATTGAATTGCATTTTCTTCGGGATCAAAAGAAAATAACTAATGCTGTAAATTGGATTCACTTCAAATAAATTATATAGTACTCCTTCTGAAGTTCAATGAATGAAAGCTCAGATATGACCAATAAAAAAACGAACATATTAAATAATAAAAAGGATAGACAAGAAAAATAAAAGAAAAGCGTTAAGAAGCAAAAACACAGTGTTAATGGAATAATAATGACAAAAGAAAAAATTACTATACCAAACTCATATTCGGGATTTTAAATATCCATTTTAAAAAAATGCATCATTTTCCACCGCAGCACTTTATAAGTATGTATTTATACTTGCACATTTAATTACCTACGATCAAAAAAGTAAATTTAATACCTATAATCCAATACTCATAATACATATTGCAACTAGAAACGCATACACAACCGTCTTATCAACTACAAAACAATAACACACGTGTGGACGGATTTGCTTATTCGAAACTTATCAAGATAACCACAAATCATGAAATTATATTAATAGTTTATATATGACAACCTGTTCAACCATACAAGTAACTAAACACATGTAAATTCACACATATAAATTTTGGTATATGCAGTGGTACTCATTGCTTTCACCCTCACAAAAAATGCAACAGTTTATGAAGTCAGAAAGGAAGTCTGATGTGTGCCAACTCATATGCTTTTTTGTGCACTCTGTCAACATCAACACTCCCTTCTCACCTAAACGCTTTAAAATGTTTGTAGGTACGCAATTTTATAAACACATTGGTTACAAAACACAAACGTACGTATGTACATATGTATGTATGCAAATATTCTTTGTGTATTGTATTTGCTGCTATTTTGTGGCTAATCCCAATTTGAGTGGCACATGTGTGGTTAGCTTCCTGGCAACTACATTTCACATATGAAATGGTGATATGTATGTTCCTTTTTAAGGTTGTTTAACCACGCAAATTTTACGCCTTGCAAAACAACCGAACAATAAGCACCAGCAACAAAAAAGGATAACTTTCAGATCCCTTGGGGGGTTATTCCATTCGCAAATTGTCAAGAAAAAGGTTTGTTTGCTTTCAACCACTTTCACCACACACCTATGATTTTCGTTAACTTAGAAAAGCGTGCAGATTTATAGTAATATGTACCATAAGAACTTGCAATGAAAATATTTTCTTAGGTGTGGGATAAAGTCAAAACTCACATGTGTGATTTGGACAGATGATTTTAGAGCATACTCCTTCATTAATTACAATAATTTAGTAGGAACAATAAGTGGTTGTAAAGTAAATAGTAATATGATTTTTATCACGACTTTTATTATTTCATTTACCATATCCCTAATCCAGGGATCAAATCCCAGACAAGATACCATAATATCTTAAATTACTCCTAATCCTAATTATCACTAGGAAATGAAGCATTGCTGGTATAAGTATGTATACTTGAATTTGCCAAGTACTAGGTTTTATTTCGTAAGTTACATTGCCATACACTTCTCATTGATGCTACTGTGCAAGTTGGTAAACAGAAGTTCAGTTATTCCTTTCATTACTTTGCAGATAATCGATATTTTAATTTTATTCCTCTCTTTCAATTATTTACTGAAGGTGGCTTTTCGTCATTGGCATGCATCACATTTTCTTTATTTCTACAAAAGTAATTGGACGGGGTGCTATGCAGCACGTTTTATGTACGTACTCTTTTCCAGTTTACTGTGCAGGAACCTTTCATTGTCGCAACTGTTTTCATTCTGCCACCTCCATTTCCTTCATTATCGACTCACCGACTTTGCAAATACTCATACATATATACTTATATATATTTTTTTATTACTCTCTTATATACTAGCAACTTTGTCTAAAGGACAATTTGGTTAAATTTTCTTTAAAGAAATTTTACTTGCTTACATAGATCTAAATTCCCTTAGCAACCCTTTGATGTCTGTGAGTAGGCATGGATTAGGTGTTGAAATAAGGAAAAGGTAAAATATACTCTACAAGGGTTCCAGAAACTTCTTATGAATTACTTCTTGCTGTGAAAGGACCGTTTATAAACATCAGACTGTTTTGGTGTTGAAGTTTTTTTGAATGATCTGCTTCTGGCAGGTTACACCTCTTTTTGAACTGGTGAAATACTTGTTCATTTTGACTTTAAGACAGTTATTTTTTTCTTTACAGATTGTTATAACTATGCTTTTCCCCATAATATATGTATGTATGTATGTACGTACATGTAGTGCTGGTAGCGTTTAACGTAATACGTTACCATGTCGCAACAAAATTAAGTTTACAAAAACAAGAACGAGAAATAAAAAATACAATTAAATTAGAATTTGTCCTATCTTTGGGACTCTTATTTATCGCCAGGAAGATAAACACAATCAAAGACTCGATCGATTGAAATTAAAAAAAATAATTGATATCTTCCTATGTATGTATGTATGTATATACAGCAATTTTCACTATTGGATATGTCGCTGTAAACTGTTGCTTTCACCTTTCCGGAATCGGCACGAAGCACATCACAATATGTCATGCCAAAAGATAATTTCCTCTTAGGTTAAGATTCAATTACAGCTGTAGTATTTTCAGAGCACAGGTATAGATTTACAATATATCTGAATCTCTTCCCAGGTCAAAAACTCTACTATTTAAAATGCTAATACATCAAATACCACATTCTTAAAATCGTACCTACACAAAAGTTTACCCTTTACGAAACCTTTCTAGACCCCATTCAACACTTATTAACGTTAGTATATAACTAAAAAATAATACACAAAACAAATATCTGCACATATACATATGTATGTATGTAAAAATGCCAAAATATTTTTGATCTTAAAATTAAAACCGGCAAAAATTATAAAAAAAAATTTGAAGTTTTTACATCTTTTCAGCAAAGAACATAATTTTATAGCTTTTTAATAAGAAAATCCTTGCCTCTTATGCTTTGTTCTCAAAAAATATTTTTTGTGCATTAATATAAAATTCGAGGGAAATGAGAGCGATGATTAAGCAGCAGCACACTCGTACTACCTTCTGCCGCTATCCTTCAGTCAACACTTCTCTTAAGTATCATTTATTCTTTGTTCGTAATTTTTTTTATGCTCACCAACGATTTGACGTTAATTTAATTTCTTATGGCTTGTAAGGATGTCTTCTAAGGAGAAGAGCGCGTGGTGCGCACACGTCCTAATGGAAAGAAGTATACACAATTACGGCGCTCGAGAAGCAAAAGGATTCATTACAGATTTTTCTGTGTACGCTGGCAGTCATCCAAGGAAAAAAATGTATCACCCTCATTTTTTGCCTATTTAATGAGCACAACATGAGCCACCAAATGAGTTTTGCATAAAAGTGGGGATGAAGGTCTGTTGGCATTACGACTTAGAGGAATAAAAACAGTTTAAGGAGAATATTTAAAGTTGAAGAAAAATCGATTTTTTGTTTTCCATTTTACATTAGCGGAGATAGCGTTCCTGTTTCTAACATAATTTCGCCTAAGTGCTTTACGCACGTAAAAATACTTCCCATTCCGCACCTACCCTTTGGAAACAAACAGACCACCGTTGGAAGATTGGCTTTAACTTTACGAGTGAACACGGTTGTTTTTACAGTCACCTCAAACTAGTACGCATTATGCGATGCATATTTTTCAAATTAAAATTAAAATCGTACATCCCCATCCCGTTTACCCTGTACTGCACTGAACCGTTATGCTCAGCACTTAAAAATGTGTACACATTTTTCGCTTTCGCTTTCGTGAAATTAAGTCACCCCTCGGCGCACGTAGCAAAAAAAATGTATCCAGAAGCCACTCAGCCACATTTAAAAAACTGCTTGGGCTGGGGCAATCTTGTCGACTCAGCGTCGCATATCCTTTTCGCCGGCTGCAACTCTATCGCCGCCTCACCGCACAGCCCCCTTTTCATCATTTGAAACTCATCTGTGCGATTTCCAATTTTTCTGATTAACTCTCTTTGCATCTAAATGTATAGTATACGTACATATTCAAATTTCGAAAGCAACAACATTCAACTTACAGGAACACTCGCCACTCAACCCTTTTTTTCGTTGTTCAGATTTTTTTGTTGCGTTGTCTGGGTGAATTTTAATTTTTTCCTATTTAAACTACCCTAATTTTTTTAATTCTTATTTTTCATTTATAAGCGGCTCATGATAATGATAAATGTGGAATCTGTGCACTTAGGAAATATATACATGGTGTTTGGTCTATATTCAATATCATAGTATTTATATTTGCAAGAAGTCACGAAAATTAATAAAATGCTCAACCTTCAATGTTTGATATACACATGTAAGTATGTGTATGTACAATATAAAAAAAATGTCATTTCGTAAAAAGTTAGGAACATTCAGTCACATTTAACGAAGACATTTTAAGCAAACATAATATGAAAATTCCCTAGTTTCGATCCATGTTAAAGATTACTTATATACATATGTACCAGCGCTATTGGCAAAGGAATATCATGTCCACCTATACTTATCAAGTCAAAAATATGTTTATTAGTAATGAGCGGGCACCCTATATATATCTGAGCTATGCAAATTTTTGAACATTTTGTGTGTACCTAACCGCACGCAAAAGCACGAAATACTTTATCCTTTACAAAAAACTCTTTCCCTCTTAGTTTTTTATAATCGTTTCGGAAATTTAACCCTTGCTCAAGCGTACTTTTTTTCTGAATGAGGAAACAAATGAATATTCACTTGTTAAGCATTAATATGGAATAAAGGAATAGTGCATGACATTTGTCGTGAACCAAAAATGTATTTCAGCATCCTGGTATAAACGACCCACACACTGCACAGCAAGAAAACTGATTAATACTCACTTTCGATGGGATGGCAACAACATATATACATATGTACGAAAAACTAATAGAAAGAACTTTTCAAATACAAAAAGATCAAGGGAGGAAAAAATGCAAATTGAAAAAATATGTATGATCACAAAAAAGCGTTGAAGCACTGAAAAAATCACAGGGTCACAACGCTTAGCAAAAAAATAAAGTAAAACATTTGTACGAAAGGGTTGTCATGTTTTGCCTATGGGCATTACACGGCGTGCTATCGTTTTGCACTTTTGTAATATGACTTCCATATTTCTATGCAGCGCAGATGCTGTTTTGTAAATCTTTTCCAATATGTCAAAGTTCGTAAAATTTATTATAATAATTATTAATGTTTTTATTTTTAACATATACATTTTTTTAATTTGAATATATTTTAAAATATTTCTCAAATTATATAAACCTTTACTAGATCCGTCCCTACATCGTTGTGGCTATGGTATACAAATTACAGGAAAGGGGAAAAAATGGGGACCGAGAATTATCAAGGGAGCCCGCGCTTTACACCAATTTTTGTAAATGTTTCTCAGCGGTTACCATCAATAGAAAAAAATAAATTTATTTTTTATCAATATCAATATAAATAATAAACGGCACCGTCTTGTTGAAATCAAATGTCGCTGAGGCCACGAGTTTCAATTTCAGGCATCAAATAGTCGGTTATCACGGGATGATAACGGTTACGTTCTAAACGGCATCATTTTTGAATAAATATTGACCGATGATTCCACCGGCCCAAAAACCACACTAAACCGTTGTGTTTTCTTGATGAAATGGCATCTCTCCAATCTCTTCATAATTTACACATAAATACATTTCTATGTATTACTTTACCTACATACATATGTATACCGTAATAACATTTGATTAAAAATTAAACAGTTTGTGAAAATATATACATATGTATATATTACACATATGTACGTACCATATTCTTGCTAGAGAATAAAATACACAATACTAGAAAACGCTTAAAGCGACTCATACAACTAAACTTTTCTTTCGAATACCAAAGTTACAGAAAAATTGAGAAAAAGTTTATACCAAACATATTTCGACCATGTACTCATATATACATAAATATATGTTTGCGAGTGTTGAAAACAGAAATGAAAAGATAAATGACTAAGAAATTAATTAAGTTGTTAATTTCTCACCAAGCGAATAAATACTGTTGCAGATGAAATGGAAGTAGCAAATTAATGTAACTTAATGTAAATACATACATATACTATTTTTGGGTAGGGTATATTGATATCAATTAAGGAAGAACCCTTGGGTACAACCGCACTTTATATACTCTTTCCATTTTTAAGAATTAAAAGCGTGTGAAGTTTTCTAGATATCCTAACTGTTTAATTTTAATTAGACGGTCGTAACTATATGCCATAGTTTCCAACGAATTAGACTGTTGTTAACTTATAAAACACATCCAAGTTATCTATTTTGATTTCAACATAATCTACATTATGGTATATCATAATATTAATGCTGAAAGATACCATGTTTATATAATCACTCATTAATCTGACTATATCAGTGATTAACTTTTGATCCCGCACAACGTTTAGATAAGGATTAGAGCACCTCTAGAGATGATGAGGTCTGCAGTGAGGCAGTAAAATACTGCTTTTTTTCTACCGTTTTTTCACAACGTTTACAAATTATTCAATTTTATTATCAAATAATTGTTCCCCAATGAAAATCTAATGAAGACTGCAATTTCTCAATTCTAAGACGTTCTCCAACATTTGGACTGTCTCAAACTACAACCTGACGGAGTTTGAGAAAGGATTTGGGCCAGCATCTGCATAAAATTTTTCTTACTCAAGAACTGAAGCCATTGAACCACCGTAAACGTTGTGAATTTGATTATTTTGCCTAGGAACAGCTTCAAAACAATGACGATTATTTTAGGAAAGTCATCTTTCATGTGTGTTGTGCGGTAAAATATGACCGCAATTGGAAGAAGTTGATCGTGACAACATCTGGTTTCAACAAGACGGGGCTACGTGCCAAATAGCAGATGGAATAATCGAATTATTACGAGAAAATTTACCCATTTTTGGCACAAAGATATCTGTCATCACAAAAATTTTCTCCCCAAATTTCAATACTAGACCTCACAGATGACCGATATGTTCGGTAAAAAATCAACCAAATGCACTGGGGTCCACACATTTGGTGGCTGGATTTTTTAGAAGTTATTGTCGGATTTCGAAATTTTTTGGGAGTAAGATGAAGCACCCTGAGTGCACTATTTGTACAAAGCCTTATTTTGTTAACTTAATTGATGTTTGGTTTGTATACAGTAAAATCAAAGTCAAAGAATCAGATGGAATTAGAATTGGTCAAGTAGTTCCTGAAAAATAGGATGTGGGTGGTGCCACACCCTTTGTCCAATATTTACACTTGCTCTTATAGCGCCCTTCTTTACCAACCTGTTTATGAAATTCAATCCTTTGGCGCATTTACTAAGTTAGTTACCACGCTTTTAGTAGTTTTCATCAAGTTATCGTTTGCACGGACAGACGGACAGACAGTCATTCGCAATTCAACTCGTATTTTCATTCTGGTAATTTATACTTATACATATATAGTACATACATAACTCCATATCTATCTCCATTAGTTTTATAGGTGATACAAACAACCAGAACAAAACATGTATCAAAATATTTCAAGAGTATAAAAAGGAGCATTTGGACTGAATATAAGTATGTACATAAATTTCCCTGAGCATATTTTAAAACATAGTTCAAGTTATAATATTAAATCCACTTTGACTTCGTTGAAACACATGTTATGCTATTAAAAAAAAACTCACATGCGCTGATAACACGCGTATTTGTTTTACGTCGACAAATATTTTATTTATTCATATTTTTGGATAACACTCTTATTGCATTAGGCCGACTCACATGTACGCTCCTCAATTTGGTATTTTTGGTTACAAAAGTTAATGCATTCCGTTATACTCTTCACTCTTCTATGTAAATGTCTAAAAACTGAATTATAAATGTTTATGTCAGCTAGCAGCATTCAACCTGGTAAGTATGGTACTTATGTTTATGAACATACTTATGTATGTAGGTATATCACACATGTTATAATACAATGCATTTCAACCTCGTAGTACATAGTATATGTCAATCTCTTAACGAATGAAAGGAAAACTAAAATTAATGTATTTGTAATATGAAGTCCTAAGTTTTAATAAATACTATTTCTCAACCTGACATTTCTTTGATATACTTATTCGTTTATAATTAAAATGCCTAGGTATACATACTATATATAGCACATATGTATGTATGTACATATCATACATGTGTATATTTAACATTTGGTGTCAAATTAACCTATTGTAAGTTTTAATATTTCGTATATTTTATAAAGTCAACCTAGCTAACGAAAATAAATATACTCATCATATTAGTGTTTGCAGAAAGTATAAAGCGACGTCAATTTGTGCTAAGTTAAATAGGCTCGTTTAGTTTTAGCGAGATCTGCATCCAGTTTTAATACCTACTCATATTTTGCTCAAGATACTACAGCAGAGAAACAAACATTAGTATATTGGGAGTAGGTCGTTCGAACTGATCCATTCTATCCTTAGTTTAACATTTCCATATACATAAGTATGTACACCGAATTCTGTTTATGCACGGTAGAATGGTTACAGAAAAAATTGTAACCTTTAAATTTGTGCTCTTTGCAATTGCTTTAACCAGTAAAAAGGGAATTCCTCTAAATTTCGCAAAAATTAAAATTAATTATCCATGTGGGATAAAAGTAATTTGTACTTTCTACACTTTCAGTATATAAAAATTAAAGTAGGTATATTGTATATCGTCACCTGAAATGCAAAATAACGTATCATCAAAAACTTCGAAATTGGGTGTCTTATTGATTACGCTTCACTACTTCAAATTGCATACATAATATTATATATGTTCAACATTTTCTGGTTCTCCGATCAAATATAAACTAGTTTTAACCAATATTAAATTTTTATTTCACTCATCTTCCATATTATTTCGTGTTTCATTCATGCAACTGTAAATTTCCGAAAATGTTGTTACGTTATTTTGCATTTCAGGTGACGATACATTTCCTCTAAAGTTTATGAGATTGTATTTTTTAAACCCCAAACCAAAGATAGTGAATAAGTAATTTAATTTTATGTGTTAAAAATTTGTTTTCTCCCAATGTTATATTGTACAAGTTTTTCAAAATTTATTTGGACCTGATACACGATACCACTTGGCAGAATCCGTAATTACCAAACGGAGTAAATTGAGCGCAACCAGGTGCATTGAATTTTTGTCAGTTCATCAGTACAGCATCCCTATTGTCCAGCCACTGCTTCACTGTCTTTAATTTAAGAATGAAATGACATAATATCTCCTCAAAATGCCGAATATAACTGGCCTTTTTAACAGATGTGCGTAAACATTTACCTGCCTATTGAAAGTATGTAACGGGACACCTAACATTTGTTGGTAAACTAAATGAATTCGTCGAGTTGTTCACAATAAACATGACAAAAGTTATTGTAGATCTCGTATATTAGTATTAAACTATAGAAAATTTCTCAATATGATGTACATATGTATGTAGACAAAAGGGTGTTATTCTTGCAAAATTTAATACAAATAGTATTAAAAACTGGCAATTGAGCGATTGTAGGCTAAAATGCCTTAACAAGCGATTTTTAATTGTCTGCACTGATCCATCAAACAAGTTTGATTTATAGTATATTAGTATATTCTTCCAGCATTATATTCTTTTTTAATATAATAGTCTGAGCTCGATTTTAATATTAGAAAGCAAAGATTCAAAGAACAAAGCTATTAAGTACCAATTTTCATTAATCAACAACTATATTTAAGAAGCCTGTGCAATGTCAAGCTCATAAGATTATTGACTTATTAAATAAAATCAAATAACAAAATAAACAAATTAAAAAAATTAATGAAGATTTAACGGAACTCAAAGGCGTGAAAATATATTCAGGTATTGGTAAAATTGTGTATTGAACAAGTAAGGAGGAGCTAAGTTCGGATGTAACCAAACATTTTATATTCTCGCAAGGTAAGGTAATATACAGGATTTCGTACATATCTTAATTGAAAGAAGAAAGTACTGCTTCCAAGTATAAAGTCAACCGCTAGTTCGAACATATTTATATCAGGTATATAAGAGCTAAAGGAAGTATTGATACGATTTTACCCATTTTTAGCACAAAGGCATGCTGTCATTAAAAACTTTTCTCCCCGAATTTCAGTACTAGAACTCACATATTGGTAGAATGTTTGGTAAAAATCAGTCATATGCAGTGAGCTCGACATATTTGGTGGCTGTGTCCTTGAATACTTATAGTCTGATTTCCACAATATTTTTTAGCACAATATTAAGCACCTTTGCACTATTTGTGAAAAGTTTTGTTCTGAAAATTTCATTGATTTTTGATTTGTATACTGTAAAATGAAAGAATCAGATAGAATTGACAAGTTTGTTATATGGAGAAGTTGTGATAGAAATATGGTTAAAATCTTATTTAATCCTTTAAAAAAATTTAATTAATAAAAAAATTAAATTAGGTGTCCCTTGTTACTCCGATCCCCTGTACCAAATTCAAATTGTGTATGTTAATTTAGTGCTTAGTTATGACATTTTATAGATTTTCATATAATGTTTTCTGGGCCACTCTTGGGTGCCAAGGAACATACATACATATGTATGTATGTAGCAAGCTTCATTGAGATTTCTCGGATCTTAACTCGTCTCGTTAGCCTGATCATTTACATACATATGTACATATCTATCTTGATTCGTTTTAGGTGATACAAACATCCGTTAGGTGAACGAGACCATAATACTCCCTCTCTACCAACATGTTGTGAGAGGTTAAAAATATTAAAATAATAGGGAGATTCCTTTGCTCTTGCAAAACCCTTGCACGGTACGCGAATTGCAGAATTTTCCTCTTGGTGCAACAGCACAACAACAAACACATGGAGAAAATTATTTGCAATGGCTGTAATATGTGTCAGACGAAAACCCATGTTTATTTTCGTGCAATGACACGTAAAAAAATAATTGCAACCCTGTGCTAGCTGTCATTTTACTAAAATACATATTTTGACGTTAAATTGTTGAGGAAGGTAAATTTTAAATAGATTTTATAATTTCTATTTAAATTATAAAGATTTGTTACAGTTTTTTTTGTTAAGAATGAATGCAGAAAGTGCGCCAATTCACAATGGTCATTTACAATAAATTGACCGAATCAGCCGTTCATATATCCCTAGATTCAGCAATGGGTGGTCTCGTGCCATACCAACTTCAGTTCAGTAAAGCCGTAGGTTAATATTTCGGAATTTGACAAGTTTATTTCAATAAATTATTTGATTCTTAATTTAGCTTTTGCTATTGTAAATGTAATCTGACAATTTTACTATTTAAGAAAATAAAATCACTCAAGTAAAACAGTGCTTTCATTAATACTAAGAAAATAGGTACTTGATACAATGGAAGATCCTTAATTTCTCGACTAATACAATGAAGAACACCACTATAGGAGTAGGATATTAGTATATCTAATTAGCTTAGCAACAATTGTCGCTTTTCAAACATCAGTTCCTAATGTCCAAAATATAAATAACTGGAAAAAATAAATAAATTATTTAACGTACAATAACAACGTGTTCTAATCACTTAAATATTCAAACATCTTGTAGGGGAATATACATACTTGTATAAACGTACTTCTGCAGCTTTTGAAGCTTTTGGAAATAAACATTGCCATGGTAAGTCGGACATGAAAACAACAGATTCAGAGCATAATGCGGAAAAATCAAAATGAACTAAATTTGGATTCTACGCATCCACGAACAGCAAACAAATACTGTCAATGTTGAAACGTGGCAAATAACTCAAATAGCGAAAACAAAAATGGTTAATTAAATTTCGACCTCGTAACTTTGGTTTGTATGTACATAGTACATACATACATACACCTTTCTTTTGTAAATGTAAATATGTATGTAAATAAATCCTTAACTCTATACCGTTTATGTGTAAGATAACACTACCTCTTGGTAGTGTCGTTCTTACTTACACCTTCTCCTCCTGTTTAGGACTCTTGGGTTATATTCAAAAAGCTTTTGTATATAATACGTAGTAAAAATATATTTCTGAATTAACAAATGAAAATATATTTATAATTCATATGGTAAAATAGTGATTCCAATACAACCTAGATTTTCTTAAAGGAAGTGAATTGGAAATTTTTAATTGCAAACTAACAAGTAAGGACAATTTGTACACATATATGAACGTACATTTATGTATATACCCAGCAACAAATTGTTTGAGTAGCCATTGAAAATAGGACCACTCTCACTCAATCGAATTAATTAAGCGTCTGTAGTTTCAAAGGAAATTATTGATGAGCATTTCCCTCATCCCTTAGACGTATAATTAGAAAAGCGATATTTTACATAAAAATATATGTAACAATATATTTAAAATAATTTTCTTCAGACAACATCCGAGCTTATTGAGCTACTTTTGTTTTGATATATGTATATTACAGTAAAAACTCTTGGATATTTAAAACAAATTTTACAAAGCTTAGTTCGGGAGCTTCAAACACCAAATATTTTTTAACTGTGTGAATTGTGAAATAAGCTTACTTAAAAAAAATTTCGATTATTGTCGATATAATTTTTTCCGAAATTTTACGAGTAAAGGAAGAGCTTTTTAGATAATGCACTTTTAGAACTTCTATACAATAGGGCTGGAAGTCTGTGGAACCCCACAGGTCAAAAACGGAACTTACAAGGTTTCTGAGTTATAGCCATTCATGCATTTTCAAATTCCACAGGTGGCACTGGAGTCATTCCGTCCATTTCCAATATCTATATCTTTATAACATCAAGGAGCACACATACCCGCTCCAATAGGTTATCTAAATTTTTTACACAAGTTAATACTATTACAGACATAATTATTTTGACTTTGTAGAATTCTTACTATCTTTTCAAATACCTTCCGTCTTATATTTTGCAGGATATTTTTTATTTCTTCCTAGTAAATATTTGAAGTATACAGAGAAACATATTTAGTTGTTTCGATAGAAACCTACTACACTGCTCAAAGCTGAAACCGCAAATATTTGTACACAATATTTTTACCATTTCTTGCTTCTTTATTCAGCACAAGTTTTGTACCAAAAAAATTTGCCTTTATCAACTACATTCAATGAGTTTCTAATGATACAGCAATTTAAGTAAACAAGTACTAGGCAAAAGTTATGTCCTGTGTGCATGTTGCGTGCAAGTGCTTTGAAAACTTGCAAATACCATTGGTGTTGTTGTAGTTGTACATAGTTTGGTTTTCTACTAGATGCAGAGAACTTAAATTAGTAGGAACAGATTTCACGTTGAGTCCCCAAAGTTTTTTTTAATTTACATACTCTAGCGACATGATTCACCGAATATAGTAGATATAGAACAATAAATATGTATGTACATATGAAATTTTTTTAATGGTCGAGATAGGTTGATTCGCTTGATGTTCACACACATATAGTAAAGCGGTATTAATCCAAAGCGAGATAAAATAGGAAATTATTCACAAATCAAATGTTGAAATGGACAATATCGAAGGAAGACTGAAATTTTTGGTCTGAAGTGTAGGTTCTTTGGCTGAACCCAGAAAATCATAAATTCTAATTTCCTTTTAGATTATTGTATGCCCAAATTTTCTGGTGTCGATAAAGTGAATTGAACTTTTTAAACAGTTCTTCAAAAAATTAGGTAAAATGTTATTATTTACTTCTATTGACTTCATAAAATTTCATCGATTTAACTCTAGTAGTTTATGATAAAAAAATTTTACAATTTTATCATGCTCCAAATTTCAACCTTCATTAACTTTAAAATAAAAAAATAATTTTGACGAAATATTTATATCGCGGGGTATGCGTCTGGTCCCCTTTCTAATGAACTGCTAATTTTCAAAATCGGTGATTTTTCGAAATTTTCGTGGACCACTTGACGTGGTTTGACCCAGTTATGACAATTGTTAATATTATTATTATTAATATTATTAATGCAATTATTACCTTAATTAGCTTGGAAAATGTCTAGTTGTAACCCAAAAGTTCCTAAGTTTAATTCGTTTGAGGAAATCTAAACTTATCGAAAGAAAATCAGTGTCGGCTGTATTGTTATAATCAAAAATTTGTTGTTCTATGTTTCAGTAGGTATAAATTATTAACTTTTTTCCCTTCAATCGGAAAGTTATTATGTAGAACATACCTAACTTAACCATAAAACACACAAAAGTCTAACAAATTATTTTTTATGAACGAATTCTTATATTCAGTAAACTTCGTAAAGTATTAGAAAATAAAAAATCAAAAAATTACTAATGATTGACATTCAATCTTGAATGATTTTCAATTTTCACCCAAACATCAAAAAAAATCGAATATCTTACCTTAAAAAGATACATACATACATATGTAAGTATTTACATAAATATCTATTTTCAAATATACAAGCAAATAGGAATGAATTAGTTTGTAGAGTTCATGAGTGTGTCAACGGAACGAAGAGGTCAAATTGTCAGCAACCCCAACAGACTTTATTTCCATTTCAATGTTACGTATTCAAAGGAGGCAGGATTATAATTGGTATCCCAATGTCGTTAACACTCAAAAACTAGCGTTTTGCATATGTATTCACCAAACATACTAATCTGCTGTTTGTGATTGAGATGGATTCTTAGCAATTGTATTGAGTTTTGATTGATTCCAAATGTTGTATAAATTTATTTTTTTCTTTCTGTCCATTTTTTCACACTCTCATATTATTCATGAAATTTTAGAATATTTTCCGCATGCATGAATATCATTTATGTGTTCTGAATATGCAGGACAACGATTCAACACTTTACGACATAATAGCCTAAAACGGTTACTCACATATATTTACGCACGTATATTTATTTATATGATAATAAGGGAACGTAAAGGTACGTTGCTTACGTATAATTTTACTTTTGCAAGTTCTTACATATGTATGTAATATCCTTCTGAGATTTAACTACAAAATACCTTTGACGTAATTTTTCAAGCGAAATGTAATTATAGTTTTCGTGTTACTTGACTTACCATATTATGTTCTCGAGCGTTTGCCATACGCAAAATAATCCATAACAACAATATCAGACCGATTTAGAACGTCATATGTGCTCGTGATTGTACTTCTATATTTGCTACTTACTAATGTTTTTTTTCTTGAGTTGAATGGTGTTTTACGGTACAACATACATATGTATATAGGAAAAATCTGTAGGGAATATTAAATAAATTAAGGAATGTAGTATTAATTTTTTGCCCATGTTCTATATATTAAATTGCAAATAGAATTTATTAAATAAGTAAATATAAATAAATATTATAGTACTACATAAATACATTGCAATAGAAGAACAAATATAATATTATATATTTTATAAACTATTTTATATTGTTTAAAAGAGAATTTACGTTTAGTCTCAGTTATTGATTTTCTATACAGACAAAACATGCAAAATGTTGGACAGAATTGACTAGTTTTTTCATCTAATAGTCAGTTTCTGCAATATGTGCAATTCAGTGTACATCTAAGCAGTATATCTATAACGGCGAATTCAGTAAAATACAATTTCTTTCATTTTAAGATGAAAAGAACAACCGCAACATTTCCCTCTCAGTGGAACCTTCAAGCTTTAAAAATCGAAAGCCAATATGTGTACGCCAATATGTGTACTAACTCTAAAACGTGAGTGTTTGTATAAAACATGTGCACACTAAAAGATTAAATATATCGAATAACACTGAAAAAGATATTTAACCACGTAATTCAGTCTATTAAAAATTTATATGATGAAATTGCTTCTGCAATATATGGACGAATAGTAAGAAATATACATTGCAAAGTTAATAGCATACTTATAGCTTATATGTACATATGTACATACATATTATATGTTTACATATACATAAGTATATGTATGTACATAAGTATATTGAAGCTAATTAAATATATTCAACGTTAAAACAATTTTTGAAAAATTAATAAACCTTTTCTGTTATCTTCTCTTCTTTATTTAAATAACTCTTAAATTATTTATATCATTAATGCAAAAAATAATACATTTGTATTTCATTTCAAATGATGAAAAAATGTCATGGAACAGCCAGGGAAATAGAGGGGCTTTAGGTCATTCATCTATTTGAGATTTAGCTAACGAGTACCTTATATGTGACTAATAAGCTGGGTAATAAATTAAAGTTTTCAAAAAAAGTATATGACTTTTAATTTTAATTAAAAAATAAACTTTATAGTTTTTGAAGCTGAGACTTGAAGTTCTAATACATAAAACGCTTATGCAAAAATTTACTTACCATATTCATATGTATACTTCATTAACCATGACGCGTATTCAATATATTCTGACCGCTTCTTATGTGATATCTTAGATGAAAAGAGTAGCTATAATAAAAGAGAAATTCATTGAAAGTAAATGGAAAGTTTCAAAAAATTACGAGCTTATATATACATACGTACATATGTATGTATGTATGTACAAAATATTTTCCTCGAAGCAACGAAAGATAAAGAGAAGTATTTTTTTGTTTACGTTACATACTTATTCTAAATTCACAGGCAAAGAATAATTTTTTTCATAAGTACACTTTGCACTTACACTCTTAGAACAAAACCAACCAACCACCTACCGTCGAAAAACAACCCGCCAACACATACAAATCACGAGCAGGATACCATCACCCATTTTCTTTTTCTTACAATTAATTTTTTCAGTTTTCGCGCACTCAAAAACATTCATCAACGCTTTTTTCTTGATCCTGTTGTTCGCGCGTGTCTGCACCCGCACCGCAAATTAAAGCAAACGATACTTTGTAGGCAAATTAATAAATGAAATTAAAAGCATTTCACATTTTTTACCATTTTAATTCTGCCCTAGTGGTTTTTATATAGTGTTTGTGATGCATGTTTGTACATACTTCTATAGTATGTACATAAGACCATACTTTTGCTATTAATGGACACCTTCAAACGAATACCTAATGTCCAACTTCCGTCACCAAAGTACACTTAACTTTTTAGGCGTTGCTAGGGTTTCTTTTGAGATTTTCTTCAGTTTTTCATTCAGTACATATTTCGTTGCCAGTAACGCCCATTAATTTGCACCTCCACTCTGTTCTACATACCTATTTATATATGTAATACGAGTATGGTAGTATTTGAGTTATATGGCATGTACGCAATGTGCGAGGGGTCGACCTCTGCCAAAAATATATTATACAATATTACAAAAGCTTCATGAAGTTTTGTTTCGCTTCTTATTACATACTTTTAAGTAGGATTAATTTTTTGTATCCATAGGTTTTTTAGTTATTTTCAACGAAAATATGTTTCAATGTTTGAGTTTCAATGTATTATACATACATATATAACATTAGGTGCATATGATATCAAAACCCAGTCCAATTTAAATGTACTAGAATATGCAGGTCAGTAGAGGCTTTTCCATCCGTAACAGATGATATTCCGCAAATAGATTGAGACTCACGATAACCGTATGGCTGTTTACTTAAAACCGGTAGCTATATAAGAAGTCCTTTACGCACTTATTGAACAAGCCAAATAAATGCTCTGCCACATTTAGATTCATTTATAGGCGATTTTCCTAAATTTTTTTTCAATGTAGGGCAGCTTTATAAACAACATTTTTTGCTTTCAGTTCCCGTGCGTAAATGTACCGAGAAGATAGTTTTCCAACTTGTGAACACGCGAAGTATAATTGGCCGTGTGAAAAACATGGCATTTCCAGATTTATGCCACACTCTTCTAGCGCTTATCCTTGTGAACTGAAATGGCAAATCTTTGGAATTCGTAGAATCAAGCATTGGCCCCCTTGTATTCGATAGCTCCGTCACAATCAGTCGAGTTCCATTACACAGTTTCCGCGCATGAAGATTGCGAAATATAATAATGACAGATCTAACTTTGAGACGCAAATTATGCGGCGGTATACCAAGCCTCTCTAAAGATTTTAGAAATTCCACTGGATAATTCACGGCTTCGTCTTCATTATCAAGAGGATCAATCGTTTTGTATGAGCGCAAACCTCCCGCCATTTCACTTTGAATCTTCCAGTTTAAGTGCTAAATTGCACGTGCTCTCAAGCAATCACAGTTACGATAATTCAGCCAATGTTGGCATAAGCATTCGTGATGAGTTTATCTTTCGTTGAAGTGAATTGACAAACGGCAGGTGGAATGGATATCAAATCACTGGAAGTATCAATCAAAATTTTCCCATATCCAATTCTTAGCGAATACGATGTAAAATGTCTTCGGCATGTCATTTTTGTTCGTATCCCATAATAGACGCGGATTTGAAGGCTAATATGCCGAAATGATTATCGCGAAAAGTGTGCGAACTTCATTTGCATTCGAAGTAGCTATCGCAAGGTCCATCGTTTGATTCCAGTGATTATCATGTTGCAGCAATTGTAATTGCCTTCTCAAAAAGTTGCACACACCGTATCATTCACACTACGGAATGACTCAAATGAAGTTGAACCGCATACATTAATCAATAGCAACCGAAGGTAGAAGCGTTTTTTCCGGTGGATTGTGTAAATTCATCTTAATGCATTAGTTGAGAACACACTTAGATGTCCATCTTCTGCTTGACCTTGCTTTCTGAGTAATCATTTCTTTGACGATGCATTCCATGTCTAATATCAAGGCATTGCCGAATAGAGCAATGTTCTCGCAAACGGATCACTGACGAAAGTTGAGCAAAAACTCGTAAATGTTAATTTTGTTGCTGGCGGTGTTTCACAAGCTGTACTGTATTCACTTGGTTGAAATACACTCTTTGGCCATTCTCCAAATGAATTGCGAGACGCACAACAGTCGGGAAACGTTCATGAATTAAAAAAGTAAATATCCTACAAAGCGCTTTATTGCAGTTCACGATCGACCTATTTGATACTTCCCGATCTCATTTCGTTCAAGGCCAATAACTGTCATGTTGCTTCCTTTGGTGACGTAATTACAAACGTATTTTATTGATTACACCAAATTGCCATACTCAACATTCATATGAGTTTTGACTGTGAATTATTGTCTAATGGTGAATATAGTACCATCCATGTGATGTCAACTTCGATATTCACTTTTCTAAATTGAATGCTGAATGTCCTGCCATTGTCGTCTGGTGAGCGACGCCGATACAGTAGATATCCATCATTTCTAGTCTGTGGATCCGAAAGAAAAGCACGTATGTATATAGTGTTTCGTGCATTTGTTGTCAGACATACAAACCGAAGTGGGATTGTGGTGTCCGCAAGGTCCATGAACCATATTGGATTTCACCACTTCGTATAATACTGGATTTTTCTCTACATCAGGAATTTCCGCAGAAATGATTTCATCATTTTGATCTAGTGTAACTACCATCCACCATCCAAAGAAGAATGTGTACGTGCGACAAACCTCTCCTTTGCCACTCAACAAATACATCTCGTATATAACAGCACCACATATACGTTGCTTCAAGATAAAGTCCATCAGACATCGTGACGATCGCATGCTGATTGACCGCGATCCATAATTCCGCACTTATGTCATCACATCCTGGGAGTACTTCTTGCCTTGGGCTGCCACACGTTGATGGCAAAAAGAACGCCGACCGATATTAGGCCGACCTCTTCGTGACTTCGTAACCAATTTCAATCTGGAATTGATCACTTTGTGTGAAACACACATAAAGTTTTCACTGAATAATTTTCAATAATTTTTCTTTTGAATAGCCGGAATAAAAAAGCAAGCGACCAAAATTGAACGATTCAAATAATTTACAAATCAAAATATTGAAAAACAAAACAAACAAAAATTGAAAAAAATGTGTATGGAAAAAAGTTACTTTTTGGAATTATCCAATTTTCCGACTTTTCCTGATGAAAAGTAAAAGGTATTTTTGTTTCTGAATCTTCCCCGATTCACAACGAACAACCTCTGAAAATTTCACCAAGATTGGTGCAGCCGTTCTCTTAGCGTTATTAACAAACAAACATTCATTCGTTTGTATGGGAAAAAGAAAAGGGCTGATTTTAGGGGTTTGCCGGCAACTATTCGTAAAAATCATCCTTGAACCTCAGCAAACATTTAGAAAAAAGAATTGGCCAAATTGGTCCAGGCGTTGTTGAGTTATGCGTTTAGCAACACATTTTGCAATTCATTTTTATATACATACATACATATGTATGTACATATGTACATACTTATAAGATAATTGTATGAAAACAATTTTTTTATTCCGCCAAAATAGTGGAATATAATGAAATCAGCAAAACGAAAATAGTAAGTAACAGTTTTTATAGGGACTCCATATGACTTCAATATAAATAGTCTAAACAAGAAAGGGAATGATTTTTACGAATTTTAAATATCAAACTTGTTTTATTTGGTTTAATTAGTATTTTTAGTTGCCAAAAATCCGAGAAATTTTACATTCCGAAGAATTATATTTACATGACAACGTAAACAAAATGAGGGAAACATGTAAACATGTATGTATGTATATGTAATATTCAGATTTGTACTATATTTATTATACTCTCGCCATATATTGCATATATGTACATACATACTTATGTAATTACAAAACTATGTGTTAAAATCTTTTTAAAAGAGTGTGTAGATCGGCCATCTAATAGATTCAAGGTGCATATCTCACAGTCCATTTAAGCTATTTCAATCAAACGTGCTCAGAACAATTGATAATAACTACATCGACTCACCATGTAACGATTATATTGACAACTACTAGGTGAATTAACTTACTAAATGATTATGTTCAAGACATTATCGTGTTGATAAAAATGGATACCCAATACAGAAGTTTAAAACTTCAACTTGGTCAATATGAAAGATATCTAGCAATATTAAATCAAAGTATAGTGTTGGATATACTACACCTTAATTCCGAAAATATGTGAAGTCAACCCACGTATTACCTCAGTTTCCATCCACATTATATTGGGTAGTCGAAAAAGTCTTTTCGTATTTTGTTAATAAATGTCGTTGCAGTCGTATATCTCCAGTGCTACCAATCACATTGTGTCATACCATATAGTGTTGGAAAGGTGAGATTTTAAGCTTCATTCAACCAAAAAAATTAAATTCGAGAAAGTTGAAATAATGTTACGCTGTTCAAAAATTATGAAGAAATTCGCTATTTGTATTTTGAAATTTTTGTATAAAAAAGGGAAGAATGCCACGCAAGCCACCAATGAAATTTGTGAAGTTTAGAAGTTTACGGAGACGAAGCTGTATCAGTTCGTGTAGCACGACAATGGTTCGCTCGCTTCCGTTCTGGAAATTTGAAAATTTCGACTACCCAATATAATGGTTTTCGTTATTCTAACATAATTTATTTCGAATGTATCGTTCAGTGCGTGAGTTGTCTTCACGAAATCGCGTAGAAATATGTTATCGACTAATAGCAAAAGTTAATGCAATCTGGGCAGACCTACCCCGTGCTCCAATATATACGACATAAGGACTTCCCAACTGTTTATGTAGATCAATAAGTGTGACATTGTAATAAAATTGGTCTAGACACTGGTCTAAGCCGCATAGCCCAAGTATAACGGTTTCCGGTTGACTTTTTCCTTATACATACATACATATATCCAATATATTAAATTTAGCACCTTTGAAGAGTTTATATCACGTATAGCCATATTAGATACATATTTATATGTACATATAAGTACTACTTTTAAATTTTTAATGTAAGTAGTCAATTATAAAACTGTTGAACCACCATTTTTAAACCATACCTTATACCTATCCTTTGGTAATATACATATCGTCACCTGAAATGCAAAATAACGTATCATCAAAAAATTCGAAATTGAGCGACTTATTGCTTATGATTCACTACTTCAAATTACAAACATAATATTACATATGTCCAACATTTTCAGTTTCTGCGCTCATATATGAACCAGTTTTAACCAATATTAAAGTTGTTTTTCACTCTTGTTCCATTTTATGTCGTGTTTAATTCATGCCACTGTAAATTTCCGAAAATGTTGTTACGTTATTTTGCATTTCAGGTGACGATATGTACATACCATACATACTTGCATTTTTCTTTGCAAATTGCATTTAAACAAGAGCTGTGCATTACGTACAAAATAAGTTTGATTATGTCAAGCGAACACTTCGAGTCGAACAAGGAAATTGGAGAGGAATTCTCAGGTAATAAAATCTCAACACGCACTCATAAAAAAGTCTACGAAAAGCCGCAAAACTGCGAATTGCTATGATTTAGAGACTTTCCTATTGCAAACAGTGTTAACTTCAGAGAGGTCATACGAACATTTTTAACCAAATGTTCTTTTTGATTTCCTCACTTAATTTTCAAAAAAAAAGTTAAGTCGAATTGCTTGGGAATATTCATCAAATTTAATCAAATTACTTTTAACTAAGCGCAATAAAACAAACAGCAAACTGCGAAAGTCAGGCAGTCGTTTATCTAATTAACTTTTTGAACACCCATAAAATCTGGATGTGTTCGCATTACTAAAACAAGATTACACAAAAAATCTCAAGTTTAATGTATGATTGCCTTAAGGGATGTTCAGGAACAAAGTCAACCAACTGCTGAATCGGGAGAAAGGTACATACATATATGGCAGTTTCGGTGGCTACAAATGGTATAGTACACTTTCTCAACATGTTGCAAGGTATAAGTTATGCTCATCAAGTAAGTCCTTGTACTAAGACAAAATAAAAGATATAGATTTTACCACTTACATACATACATATTTGTGAAACTTTGCTACAGATATATACAATACTAGTTATTGAATAGTTATAGAACATTCAGCAAATCACTTTTGTATGGCATTCATCTAAAGAAACTTTCATTTATTTTAGTGGTCGAAAATTATACTTTAACAAAGACCAGATAAATAAACTAGGAGCACGACAAAAAAACAAACCTTTGTGAATTAAAAATATATTTTTTTTTAAGATTTCGCTTATAAAGGGTAAGTAATGTTTCCGAGTTTTAAAAGTCATTTCCAATCTGTTCTATAAGCGGCAAAAGTATCGATCAGTACATATACACTGATCTTCTTTTTGCACGGTTAATTGGGACAGTAAATTACCTGTGAAAAAAGCCGTTCAAAAAAATCGTGCAAAACAAATCATATTTTCATATAAAACTAGCTATTTGGACCAATTTAACAAAGCATCGCTGCAAAAACAGAAAACATGTAAAAGAAATCTATATTGCTATACAAGTAGTCGCAACCTAGACTTCGTTCAGAACGCACGTGCTTATTCGCGAAACTCTCTATTGTTCTCGAAATTGCAAATGGCTTTTTGTGTTGCGTGAAGTGAATTCTGGAAAATATTTTTTATGGATTCTGAACAACATGGCATGCATTTAATATTAATAATATAAAGATTAATTTAGTTAATGTCTTATTTTTTTTGGGGAAAGCAATGAATCATCAAAAACACTAAAAAAAATGTTTTTTAATTTTTTAGAAACTAGTGCTTTTGTTATAGTGTCGACCAAGGTCGAACTGCTAAGAGAAAATCGAGAAATTATGCTAAATTATTCTATACGGGTGGTATATAGATGGTATAAGGGGGCTCTATCGGCGCCGGTGTGAAAATTGGACAATGGGCGTGCCACTGCCCACTTTCTCGGGAGGGAAACATTTTTTTGAGTATGTGGCATATTAGTAGTATGTGGGATGAGCAAAAATAGATAAAATCTGGTCGGCACCAACCCCTTCTCAAATATATTCAATATAAAATGTTCGATTGCACCCGAACTTAGTCCTTCCTTACTTGTTTTATTTTAATATATTGCATTATTATATTTAATCATGCATTTTTAATCATAAAATCACTTTACAATATTTTTTTCCGGTTTTTGAGACCAAATACTCCCATGTGCGTCGTCTTCAATGTCAAGACGATCGATCGATTTGTATGAGCGCAAGTTTCCAGGAATTTGACTTTGAATTTTCCAGTTTATGTTATCACAGTTACAATAATTTGGCCAATGTCCGAACATTCGTGATGAGTTCATCTTTCGTGAATTGATAAACGGCAGATGGAATTGATATCAAACTACCGGTAGTATCAACCGGAATTGACCCATTTCCAATTCTTAGCGAATGATGTAAAATGTCTTCGGCAATGTCATTTTTGTTCGTATCCCATAAATGACGTTGAACTGCGTACATTAATCAGTAGCAACCGAAGGTAGAAGCAATCATCGTTTTTCGGGTGGATTGTGTAAATTCGTTTTAATGCATTAGTTGAGAACACACCTGGATGTCCATCTACTGGTTGGCCTTGCTTTCTGCGTAACTATTTCTTCGACGATGCATTCCATGTATAATATCAAGATATTTCCAAACAGATCACTGACGAAAGTTGAGAAAAAACGTCAATGTTACTTTTGTTGCCGTATTCTCTGGGAATTTCCGCAGAAATGATTTCATCAATTTGATCTAGTTTAACCACCATGCACCATCCAAAGAAGAATGTGTGCGTGCGGCAAACCTCTCTTTTGTCACTCAACAGAGTACATCTAGCATCTAACAGCACCACATATACGTTGCTTCAAGATAAAGTCCATCGAACATCGTAACTGTTGTTTGAAAAGTCGTGCTGTGGCATCGTAACGATCGCTTGCTGATTGACCGCGATCCATAATTCCGCACGTATGTCATGGGATCCTGGGAGTGCTCGGTCATGCGCCTTGGGCTGCTAACAACCATCTTTGAACCTCTACGAACACTTAAAAAAATAATTGGCCAAATTGGTCCAGGCGTTGTTATGTTATACGCTTAGCAACACATTTTGCGATTCATTTTTATATGTACATATATAAGATTACGATAACATGTTCTAAAATTAACATGTATTTACGTATCGAATTTCATTTTATTACAAAAACAAAGTATATAATTAAAATAAAAACACGTTCAAAGAAAGTAAAACCGTGTAAAAAAGGTTAGTAGTTACAACAAAAAACGTGCAAAAAGGAGATCAAGGGTCTAAACATACTATATGTACAAGAGAATATGATGAACCACATTTAGTTCAAATCGGACGAATATTTTATTAAATAAGAATTTCTGTCTTGAAAGTGACGGTAACAAACATATTGCCACATTTTTGACAGATCCTCATGAGAATGTACAGTATAATCGCAGCATTCAAATTTGACCTTTTTTGTGTTATTATTTACAGGTATCGTAAAGTTTCCACCTTTGTCAAAAAAGTTTAAGTAGTTAAAGAGATATTTATGGTACTTATTTATTATTATGCTTAGTAAGTTATGCTTGGCGGAGAGACAACCCTAAAAAAAAAACAAAAAACAGGACGCCATATGAAATGACCTCCTTAAACTAATTTGCTTCAAGAAAACGTGAATAACATTATTTTTTATTATTATACATTACAATATATATTATACATAAATATGTATCTAGACTATAGAAGCTACTACTATGAGTACAAAAAGGAAATAGAGCGAAGTATTGTAATGGAATTCATGCCTCACATGATTGGAATCAATACTACATTTCCAGAGTAATTGATCGGTTCGATTGAAGCAACAATCGCAATGTACTAAGCTAACTAAGATTCGTTTTAAACGGAAGTCGACCACACCGTTTACTCAATCGTGATTGTCAAAGAGCATATTGTCACATCAAATCAGTTAATCAGCCGAGTTGATTTAATTGTGTTTTCTGCGCGAGTGTTTGATCTGACTCGCTCGTTGCAGATCGCTGAAACAAATATTTCTGATCGAAAATCAGAAGGAAATCCAGGTACTACTTAAGGAAACTTTTTTATGCCGAAAGCATGGTCCGTGACTCGCCATTAAATGCTAAGAAACATATTATAAATCTTCCAATCTTGATCTGAAACTAGGATAGAACTCAAATTTTAAGCAGGTGTTCCACACATTGCCAGACCCTATCTTTGGAACACATATCATAATAGTTTCATACTTACTTTGATAATTTAAATATAAATTTGATACGTCTCTCCAGACTCTATATTTATAATATATAATTTATGGATATTGTTATAATTACACTTTGATAATCAAAATTGTAATATTCTTCCGCTCTTTAACATAAAAAAGAAGGATATTTTTACAAAAACAAATGTTTTTATTTTACAGGAAATATATTTTTACAACAAACAAATGTTTTTATTTTACAGATACATTCTATGTACTAAAAAACGATGTTTAACCCTTCTGTTACCTTAAGGTCATCTCGTGACCGTTTTATGTTATTTTTGCTTATATTTCATAAAATACACAAAATTTTGGAATTTCCTTTTATAAATTCCTGCATTGAGTGAAATCGCTTTGAAAAAGTGCAAAATATTTTTTATAATTTGATAAAAAACATGGCAGAATCAAAACTAACGTGTGGGTAGCATAACGTCATTCAGTGACCATCTGCTGTTCAAAGTGGCAAGAGGAAGTTTCGCGCCATTTCCGCCAATTACTTTTTGTGTAAAACGACAGACATTGTAGATATTTTATAAAATGAAACGTAACCGAGCATCGGTGAGTATTTTGATTGATTTGAAAGGAGTATTATTGATTTTACCCAAACAATAATGGAAGACATTGTGGATATTGATAAGTATAGTGATTTTGAGGACGATGAGAATGTATTGGAAGAATTGCCAGATTGCGAATCTTCTGAAAAGTGTGGTACATTGCTAGTGAAGAAGACAGTATTGCTGAAGCTGATATATGTAAGTAACATTCTCGTGTACTTTTCACCGACAGCAACCAATAGCACTAGAGCCAGAACAGAAAATATAATTCGACGACACCCCGGTTACAGTATATTCAGTTCACCGAATATCAAATATAAAAGAAACATTTACCCTGTGCTAGAGTTCACCAACATCGAGGGCGCTAAAAAATTGGAGAGAAGTATAAATCAATTGATGAAATAGATTTTTAATGGATTTTTGGGTATTTTGATATTAGGTGGTACTTCAGCGCGAGCGAGAGTATATGATAAACTTGCTCCAATTCGGGATTTTTACGAGGGTAGCTAACGTACCACTACTGTTTGTTCCCTATGAGAACGTAACAGTCGATGAGATTTCTTTTAGAGGCATGCCAAGCAAGTCAAGTAAATACGGGATAAAGGCATGGGTAGCTGCGGATTTGCGAACAAAATTTTGCCCAAATAAAAATAAGAAATAAAAGATTTTTATAATTCTACAAAATCTGGAGTAGACACAATTGACCAATTAGTAGAAAGATATACGTGCACGAGACAAACCAATCGTTGGCCCTTAGCTGTCTTCTCGAATGTTGTGGATGTTTCGGCGCTAAATGCCTAGCTTTTATGGACAGAAATTCACTCTAATCGGAATGCCTCAAAAATGTATAAGCGCAAGATTTTCTCGAAGAACGTGGCCAATACCTTGTTCAGGGTGAGTTAACTCGTAGAAAACGCTTACCTAAAAAACAGTTGTCGGCCGGTATTGTCAGGAATGTCTGGGCAGAAGCAGAATAGACAAGTACTTCGGCGGATGTTGCTCTAAAAAAGAGAAAAACAATTCAGCGAGCCACCTGCGCATTCATTTAAATTCATAAAATCTAAGAAATGTTAAGAACAAAATAAAATTATAATCAATACAACTGTGAAATGTTAAATTCAAACTTAATTTGTAGTCAGTAAAATTAAGAAATATTAGAAAAAATATTTATAGGATACCATTACAAAACTCCGACTAGGTCATTCCGTGACCTTAACATCACATGTGCAACTTTTTACTAACATAACAGAAGGGTTAATTTAATTGTCTCATATTTTATTTTTTAATTAACGTACGATCACGTCGTTTTTTAGGTGGAATTATAACTCCTGCGTTCACCACAGCATTATCATCAATATCTTTAAATCCTCTTTTTTTAGCTTTCTTATTGATCTTTGCCAAGTTTTTAAATAACTGTGAAGCGGATTCTTGATTGCTTTCATGCTCTAAGACCTCCACATTATCCGATACTGAAGAGGGGCGTGTCGCACTATCCACAATATCAATACTGAACAACTCTCCATCATTGTCGTTATCGCAACTGCGTAATTTCCTTTTTGATGATTTTAGACCAGTAGCTGAATGATTTGAATTGGCGTCCAAAACCGATTTAGATGCAGCTCTTTGCAAAGTTTCTTCCGCTTCATTTATATTATCGGAATGCTCGTCATTTCTTTCGAGTTTTTTGCCCATTTTTCTTGACACAGTGGGCAATTCGTCCATCGTTATTTCCAAGTAATCTTCCTTAATCTCTTTTTCGGTCATGTTTTCGTCACTAAAATCTACAGAAATCTCCCTGCTTAGCGAAAATGTACGCTGAACTGCCGCTGTCAATGCATGTGTGCGAAAACGGAAATCATGAACTGTGCCTTGATGCAGTAAATTAGATATGCGGCTGTTTGTTTTCTTCGATAAAATTATCACAAAACGATTAAAAGACTCTAGATGCAATACCACTTTTGGTATAAGTTTCGTTTCACGCAATATTTTAGCACCATCTGCTTTCGGATTCAAACGGTTTTCTTGGTCTTTATCGATAACGTTTTCTTCAATGTATGAAATAAGAGCATAAATATTTGTGGGAAGGGATTTGCCAATAGCACGCAACAAAAACTCAAACCTATAATTATTTTTACCATGGTACAGTATAAAAAATACAGTTATGTAAGTACTTACTTTGTTGATTGCATACAAACTTGCGATACCTCAACTCGACTTAAGAAATGTTTAGTAAGGCTTTTTAAACATATATAGTGCTGCATTAAAAGCTTCAAAAGGTGGTCCATTGACGAACCTAAGGGAATGCAAGCATTCACAAGATTTTTTAATGCATTTGAGATATGAAGCAACTGTGAACATATCGATCGCTCCATCGAACGTAACTGAGTAAGAGACATGTCTCGCTCATCGTCTGTTACAATACGACATTTGAAGTTTAAATTATTTGCTTTGAGAATAAAGTGTTCTACATCATCTATTTGTTTGCGTAGTGCCTGACATAAATATAAGAAGTATGGTTTTGCACTTTCCATGGTCAATGATTTGAAAGTAAAGGCCGGGGGACACTAACCAATAGTTTCAAGGAATTAATCAATACCAGCAGCAAAGACATATGTATGCATGTACATAACATATCCACTTACCTCACTGTCGTAAAACTCGTTGGATATAGCACCCCAAACGGTGCATAATTGTAGAGCAATTGTGTTGAAGAAGGCGCCGGCGTGTGTTTTTTGTCGTTGAGTGAATAGCAGTTTATGCACTAAGCTCAAATTTTCAGAGTTTACAACGTTGCCTTTGCAGAATTTCAGTAACCATTTATATGACTCAATTGTTATGCGATCCGTAAATGAAAAATTATCATAAAGCACTTCAAGACTTTGAAGCAAAGCTTGTAATATTCGTTTGCGATCAGAATTATCATCATGCCTATTACCCTTATAAGAATTTACTGTATCTGGAGAATCTTCCATTTCCATGAACTCGTCGATTATATTTTGTAAAATGTCAGGAGATTGCTTACAGTTATTCATGGAATGCAAATCTACAAAACAAAAATTAATTACGAAATTTAACAAATTAATAGTTAAACTCACCGAAACCTTTTAAGAATATTTCAACAAATTGTTTCTTATAAATTACGTCTGCGGTTTGTAGGCACTGCTGAAAGCATTCGGCAGATAAAGCAGCCGTGTTTTCATCAAAGCTGGACCATATGTCTCCCAAACGACGAATACAACGTTCGTAGACAACTTTTGTTATATCTGCCAGATATTTCAAAATGCGCTTACTATGAGCCAATTGTTTATATTTTGGTTCATCACGCAGAGCTGCTATCTTTTGTGCAGTAATTTCCAGCACGTACCGAACAAATTTTACATTTGAGCGAAGTACGTCCGTATTATGACTTGTAGCAAAGGGCACAACATCCCTATAAATAAAATATACAATATAACAGAGAACTGCGATTTATTGATCAATATTTCGCTTACTCATGCAGAAGTCGCAGAAACTTTTCAATAACATGAAAATCCCAAATATTTCCCAAACTTGTGGAATTAAAGTTTTTTACTACCATACCATTAATGGTTATATTCTTCATTGTAGATCCATCAGCATTACTGGTCTTATTATTTTTTTGTAATTGTTTCCTCGATATGCTCGCATAATTCTTCATCATTACGATATTGTTAAACAAAAATAAATAAATAAATAAATAAGAGTCCTATATATTCTGCAGGGAATACTTACAATACATGATATGCATGTATGGATATCAGACAACTAACCTTGTACGTCTCACTCAACTTGCAGTGTATTTTGAATAATGGCAAAATATGTGTAATTGTGTCATTATTTAAATTCGCAGTAAGTAAAGAATACGCCATTAAGCCTTCTAAAAAATTTATTTGTATTTCTAGTAATACGCTCTTTTTGGGTTGCCAGTTGTCATCCTAAAAATGTATAACAATTTCAATCGGAAAAATCTGTTATATATACATATTTCAATTAATCATGTTCGCTAACCTTTTCTTCGAACTGCAACTCCTTGGTAATTACTTTTTCCACAGCTAAACGCAATAATCGTTTAATTTCTCTTACATCATATTCGCTTTCGAATTCTTCAAGTTTAATTAAACAATGGCTAACAAACTGTACTAAAAGACCCAGATTGTCTTGAATTTGTAATTCGTACGCATTAACTGGAGAGGTCCGCACAGCTTTATCAAATATCACGCTGAAATTCCCTTCAACGTCAGTGACTTTGGGAACCCGAAAAAACGAACGAAAATGCCAGTCAATAAATTGAAGCACATGCGGCACAAGTTTTGGATTTAATTCTACAGCACGCTGCAAGTCTAAAATAAATATAAAAAATTCATTAAAACATGGACAAGGCGTATTTGGATATAATTTGGTTTCAAACATACTTTCATATAACACCCTCTTCATAACAATATTACTTGCAAAACAACTCCTCAGAAGTCCCATTATTTCCTGGGTTAACATATCAAAATAACGGTAAGGATATTGTCGACTGTCAATAGCCCCTTGAGATATCAATGAGAATGCGGAAATATTTTGGGTACAAAAACTAGACGGATTTGACTGCGATCGTTGAGAATTACTATTGTTCAATTGCTTAAGAACCATACAAAAACCATAAACCGCCATTGTTCGAATGTGTTTCATGCTGTAAAATACATTAAATAAACATCATTGTCATATACATATGTATGTATGTATGTATAATATTCATTAGCAAAATAATTGAAAGAGCAATCTTTTGCTTAGAACCATCAAACCATATCTCTTATTATCTTCCGGACAGTTACATAAAAACATAACAATTTGAACTGTGTAATATCCCCTTAGTAAATAACTATTTCGCCCGATTACTACCTTGAACTCATGGCTTTCCGGAGCACTTCAATGAACGCGTCTCGCACAACGGCAGATATTTTTAGTATTGGTAGTATAAACGACATCATTCGCATTGATTGATCGCCTGGTAACTGAAATAAGTGCACTTATATATTTTAATATTTAAAAGTTTATTTTTTGTTAGCATACCCACAAAAAAAACTCCATTACATATTTGATAGTCTTTACGCACTCAGAAACTGTGAATGTATCTGCAACGCTCAACATAAGTAAGCACTCTACGTAGGAATATATTATTAATTTGATGTACTTACATTTATAGCAAATTAAGATTGACCTTACCACCAAACTGAAACTGATCTTGTTCTACCATCATCCATTCTGCCAATTTTTTCACAATTCCATGTCCAAATACAAAACGTTTGCGTATAAATTTAGATAAAAATCTCATAGCCAAAGAGTTTAATGGCACATTGTTCTTTGTTTTAAGCAAAGTAAAAGTTAAATTAACCAAACCTGGTGTAATGATATCTTGTCCATTCTTATTCTGATCAATAAGTACTGAGAGAATATAATCCAACTGTACTTGCTTTCGCTGCAATGTATCCCGAAACCATGCTGAATATTTTGCCATTTTTTGTTCATGCTCATTATTGTGCATGACACTGCGCAAAAAATTCAAAAGACAAGATGTGGTAATACGCCGTGATTCGGGCTCCCGATTTGCAGAGCTCAAAGATATTATTGAACTTATCATAAAAGGAGTCAATATCAAGTCGGGCATTGAGCTAAAGTTCTATAAACAATCATTGATAATTCATTTTGTTCTTATTTCTAAAAAATTTCATAAAAAAAAACCTACTCGCAAACCAGCAAATATTTTAGTTTCTCCTATTTTATATTGTGTGCAGTAATTCAAATGATGTAAAACCGTCTCCTCGGCCTCACGCATTTCTTTATCGGAAAATGTATCTATTAATTATACATTACATATATTGATTGATTCAAATTTAGATTTATTTTCTAACAACAAACCAATAGAGTCGAAGTCAGATGAATTGCTTTCCATTTCAGCAAACAGTTTTTTGTAATAAAAACGATAAAAATATTTGTCAAAAGCTAGCACTAATATCATTACTTCTGTACACGTCGAACACATAGAAAATAATTGAAAAGCTAATGGCGGCAAATCAATAGGGGACAATGTTAGAACCAATCCACCAAATTTGTTAAGCACTGCATTTACTTCAGAACTTTTCAAATTCAGTTCCCTACAAAATTTAAATAATTTATTTTCAGAAATTACTATTTTTTAATTACCTAAACATGTCCGCAATCGAAGTTATGATCTCTATGGGCCAATTCATTGTTATCAGACTATTGACTGTATTTGCACGGAATTCAATTCCTTTAATAAGTACGCCGTCAACAGCCAATTGTGGTTGATTCTCCAAAACTTTCAGAACATCCGGTAGTAAATCTTTCCAACTATAAAACACATTTATATAGAATACCACTTCATAAAGAAAAATATGTAATGATTTACCACACATATTTACGATCACCCATACGTATTCCCTCGATACAAAGATCGAGAATATAAATTAACTGGTTAGAAGGAAATGTTGATACATGCTGACATAGCCGTTTTATCAAATCGTAGGACTGCTTGTCTCTCAATTCAAAACGTTGCAAACTTTTTAGTAAATGCTTCACCAAAAAAAAACGTTTTTCTTTGATTTGACGACTACTGTATCCAAAGCTAAGGCCTTCAAGGATGAAACTCCAAAACGATACAAAATCATTTCGTCCAAATTTCGAATTTAAGATCGCAACTAACTAAACATGGAATATTCTTACTAATTTAGTTAACATCGATGCTTTCTTATACATATAAATCAATATAGAATTACCGTCACGGTGTCAGTATTCTCCATTAAGCTATGCAATTCCAGAAAATCTTTCTTCTCCCCATATTCTCCAATCAACGACTCCACAGATCTTCCGTTCGAACTATGTTTCTTTGAATGCAACATATGAGACAACTCATTACTTTTATCGACTTTAAACATTTCTATATATGTTCGAATTTATTCCACCACAAAATTTATTTAAAATTTCTTAGAACGCGCGCTGCACTTTCTTGGCCACTGTGAACCCAATTCATAATTAAAACATTTATTCGCGCCTTTTCAAAAATTAATAGTTCACAATAAAAAAATATTAAGAAAAACGCGCTAATAATATTAAAACCTCAAAACTAATGAACTTAATCATAATGTCTCTCTTGATAAATTTCTTTAAACATAATCATGGAAGAATCAAAAGTCCTATAAGAACATTATTAACTTACTTGTAAATAAACAAACATAATTTTTTACCTATTGAGATGTAATGTAGAAGTCGGCAGCATTGTACGAAAGGTACGAATACTATTGTGACCCAGACCTGTTTTATGATAAAATTTTGCTTGTCATCTGTAACCAAGTCCATTATTCACAACTTTGTCTATAGAAGAAAATAGTAATATTTATATTTGTTAAAATGGCTTTGGCGGAAATAGCTGGTATTGCAAACGCACCATTCTTAAAAGAAAGAAATAATAAAATGGGGTTCTCAAGTCAGACATATAACCTTGAGAACCCTTACTGCTTGTTGGCACCGCCATCTAGTGGGGTGAGTTCTCTGGCCGTAATAGTAAATTAAGGAATTTAACGTGATTTCTCTTTCTAGTTGGTGAATATAAGATCTATGCAGGCCGCTGGATCACAAAGCGGTTTAAAAATTGATTACGACCACGGCACAACAACTTTGGGATTCAAATACAAAGGTGGCGTTATATTGGCTGTTGATTCTCGTGCGACTGGTGGTCAGTTTATTGGTTCTCAAGAAATGAAGAAAATCGTAGAAATCAACAAATATTTGTTGGGTACATTAGCTGGTGGTGCTGCTGATTGTGTCTATTGGGATCGTGTTCTTGCAAAGGAATGTCGTCTACATGAACTACGGAACAAAAAACATATTTCTGTGGCAGCTGCAAGTAAGATCATGGCGAATATTGCTCATGAGTATAAGGGCATGGGTTTGAGCATGGGTATGATGCTAGCTGGTTTTGATGATAAAGGTGCTGGTCTGTATTATGTTGATTCGGAAGGATCTCGATCGGCAGGAAATATATTTTCCGTGGGAAGTGGTTCAATTTATGCGTATGGTGTACTTGACTCTGGATACAAATATGACTTGGAAGATCAAGAAGCCTACGAATTAGGTCAACGTGCTATATATCACGCAACATTCAGAGATGCTTATTCCGGTGGCATTATTCGAGTATACCACTTAAAAAAAGATGGTTGGATAAAAATATCGGAGCGCGATTGCAAAGATCTTCATTATAGATACCAAGAAGAAGAAAATTAATATTTTATTAATTAATCCGTAAAATAATGAATTTTGGAGTAATATGAGTAATGTAGTTATGTTTAAATAAAACTTGACTAATAAATATGGTTGAAAGCTTTAATAAATTTGATCGTACAAATATAGTTGGGATTTGTCCAAAATCACCTTACAGCCACCTACAGAATAACCGTTTAATTACCCAACTATTTGATAATTCTAACCGAAATTCTTCTGCACATGTGTTCATAGCTTTTTATTCAAAAGCATTATGAGTTGCACATTGTGTAAGTTTAGTTTCCGCGCTAGTTCCTTCAACGTATTGGATTTCGGTAGCCGTTGTCCATGATCTTAACCATGAAATTGTCAATAAAGCCATAACAAATTGAGTATTAGTTCATAGCACCAACATTATTTACAGGTCCTTTGTTCAATCTTGGAATATAGTTTTAATGAAATTATTTGAATTGTGATAGGATAGAAGAAACCACCCAAGTAATACTTTCTAATCCATAGTTAAATTTTTTGTTTTTGTAAATTTTAAAAATTATTTGGCCAAAAAGAATTCCACGTTTATATGTTCAGTATGGCATCACTTTTATTTTTTAACATGCAACCCTTTTGTTATTGTGCGAATTAATCGAAATAAATAAAAATTTGAATGTTACATTAAAGTTATTTCTACACTATTTAACATAAAATAAGAGTAATTCAGTGAAGTATTAATGAATAACAGTGAATGAAATAGTTGTAAAATAAATTAAAAAAAGAAATCAACATGACTACTATTTACGAGCTTTATTGTGAAACTTAATAACATAAGCCAGGAGAAGTTTATAATATTACTCAGGACGGCCATTATAGACCATACGTATACATTATCGCTCAACCTGGATTTCCATTTTAAATCGCAAGCAAATAAAATAATGTCCAAAGTCGACTTGGAGTCATCCAAAAACTATTCACAGCTTTTAAGCAATCATCACAGCGTAAGAAGTCACTGCCCAGGAGGTAGTTCTAACAATGTAATTGAAGGTGATGCGAAAAATAGTGTAAATGCAATGTTTTTTACATGGTTTCGGTTCCACCGGGTGTATAAACTACTATTGCTAATATTGTTCGTATTGGTGCTATGGCCACTCTTCGCGCATTACAGTTTACTAAATGTATGTTTATTAATACCATTATTGCATTTTATCAAATAAAAAACAAATACATTATAATTTTTAGCACCCTATCAACGAAGTTCCGTCTGCTGATGTCCATCGCAGCCGACCTCTTTTGGATGCGTATGAGGACTTTAGTTCGATGCGTGCTAGTGATTTAAAAATGCGTATAGAAGAAATGCTGCATATAAAAGTAAGAAAACGTATTATATCTAACATAAATTTGTAAAATAAAGTAAGTTCTTTACCATAATATATGTTTTCAAAAGAGTACAGTTTCAGTAGAATTACGGGAACTTGAATCTCGTCGACAAAAGCTTCAATCAGACATAGGAAAATATAACCAAAAAATTGAAGAATTAAAGCAAGATTTATTGCGTGAACAAACCGAGCTAGAAAGGTTAAAAATATCTGTTGAACAAGCGCAAGTAGCTCAGCGAGAAGCAATTCAACGCAATACTCCCGATTTGGCTCTACCACGAACTTTATACCCCAATATATTGCCACGAAAACTGCCAGCCATAACAACAGACGCAGGATTGTCCTGCGAAATGTACAACTGTTTCGACTACTCCCGTTGTAGTTTAACATCTGGATTTCCTGTATATTTGTATGATCCTGACTTAAATAATATATTGCGGACTGGTTACGACATAGACGGATTTCTGAAAACAACAATTAAACAAACACTTGGCTATAATGCTCATATTGTGCATGATCCTAAAATGGCTTGCATATTTTTAGTGCTCGTAGGTGAAGCTATGCTGGAAAATGATTTAATGAAGAACAATCGATATGCAGCCGAAGAAGAAGAACGAAAAAACTATTCAAAGTCACCTTTAATGGAGATGCCCATTGATATTGAGAAACTTTTCCAGTTGCCATATTGGGGAGGTGATGGTCGTAATCACGTTTTGTTAAATCTAGCTCGTCGCGATTTACATTCACCACGAACCAACGCTTTTCTTAATCAAAATACTATGCGAGCCATAGTAGTGCAATCATCATTTGAACGACTACAATTCCGCCCTAGTTATGATCTAATAGTACCACCGATTCTTGGACCACCTGGTGGTGATGTTTGGCAGGAATGTGCCCCAATGATTCCAGCACGACGTACTTATCTTTTATCTTTTCAAGGAGAAATGCGTCCAATTGATAAAAAAGTGCAATTACATCCACTAGATGATTTTATTTTAGATCATCTTACTGACATGTCCAAAGGTTCCACTCAAGACAAATTCTTATTGCAATTTCATTGTGTACCAGCCACTGAACAATCAGAGGAATTGGCTTTTACGGATTGGGCACTTTGTGGTACTGACTCATCCCGCAAAGCAGTTTTAAAAGAATCAACTTTCGTATTAATCCTTCCGCCATTGGAAAAAAGAATTAGCTCAACTCTGATGTTAGCTCGACTTTATGAAGCTCTTAGATCTGGTGCCATTCCTGTAATACTTGGTGCTGACGAAGTCCGTTTACCTTATGCTGAAACCATCGATTGGCGACGTTTAACAATTTTGCTCCCAAAAGCTCGTATTACCGAACTGCATTTTTTGTTACGTGCTATGCAAGATGTTGACCTAGTTCAAATGCGTCGTCAAGGCAGGCAGATTTGGGAGAGATACTTAAGCTCGGTGCAAGCAACCGTCGATACAATAATAGCTAGCCTACGAGATCGTCTAGGTATACCACCACGTCCAGTCCTTCCTATTGTCGCGCAGAGTGTATTCAACAGTACATTTATTCCACTTAAATCTGATCCCCCGGTAGGATTAGATACGGAGCCGGAGGAATCATTAGGTCCTATAGAACCACCATATCCGAGTCCTGCATTCCGACGTAATTACACGATTTTGCGTATGCAATCTGGTGAGGCATGGAACGTATGGGTAAGAGAATAAGAATAAGGTCTTTTTTCTGAATGTTTCATTTTATTTTTAATTATAGGTTGACCCTTTTTACATGTATCCACAATTACCTTTTGATCCAGTTTTGCCCGCTGAAGCTAAATTCCTTGGGTCCCACATGGGTTTCCGACCCATTGGAAAAGGCAGCGGTGGTGCAGGCAAGGAGTTCAGTGAAGCCCTTGGAGGCAACTATCCGCGTGAACAATTTACTATTGTTATACTTACATATGAACGCGAACAAGTTCTTATGGACTCTCTTGGTCGCCTTTACGGTCTGCCTTATTTGCACAAGGTAGTGGTAGTGTGGAATTCCCCAAAACCTCCGCTTGATGACTTGCGTTGGCCCGATATTGGAGTACCAGTTGCGGTGGTACGTGCACCAAGAAATTCCTTGAACAACCGTTTTCTACCTTTCGACGTTATTGAAACAGAGGCGATTCTCTCTGTTGATGATGATGCTCATTTACGTCATGATGAAATATTATTTGGCTTTAGAGTTTGGCGAGAGCATCGCGATCGCGTTGTAGGATTTCCAGGTCGATTTCTTGCTTGGGATTTGAACTCAAATCGGAATTGGAACTATAATTCCAACTACAGTTGCGAACTAAGCATGGTGCTAACGGGCGCCGCTTTTATACATAAATATTATATGTATCTTTACACCTACCATTTGCCTCAGGCTATACGCGATAAAGTCGATGAATACATGAATTGTGAAGATATAGCTATGAATTTCTTAGTTTCGCATATAACCCGCAAACCGCCTGTAAAAGTAACATCAAGGTGGACGTTTCGATGCCCAGGCTGTCCAGTATCGCTCAGCGAGGACGATACACACTTTCAAGAACGACACAAATGTATAAATTTTTTTGCACAGGTGCGTAATAAAAAACATTTTTAAAATATGCAGATGTAAATGATATTTTAACAACTAATAATTTTTTTCCTAGGTCTTTGGCTATACCCCATTATTAAATACTCAATACCGCGCTGATTCAATACTCTTTAAAACACGAATACCGCACGACAAACAAAAGTGCTTTAAATATATCTAAAATACATAATGAATTTTTTGACAAGGTTTGATATGCACAAACTATATTACGAAATCTACTCTACACACAGATATGTATATTGATGAACGGTTATTGATTTTACAATGTTTTTATAATACCACTAATTAAAATACATGTATGTAATATCTAACGCGATTAAAATAAACAAACACTATTTTTTGTTGTGCATCGTTATGAATTACTTAACTAATTCCCCTTCTCCAAATTATTTTAATAGTTGTTTTTGAATTGATTGAGAATATGAAAACAAGTTAGTTAAGTTATTTAAGCAGTTTTATATAGTTTTGTTTTCAAAAAATGTGCAATTATTATAAGTTTCCACTTTGTTTTAAAAAATCTGTATATGTATATACATATGTGTATATATAATTCAAGCAATAATGTATCACTAAAATTAAAAAAAAATAATAATATTACACTTTAAAAAAGTTGAAGTACAGTATATTGACATATTTATTTTCTTTCATTATTGGTTATCCTATAAATTTTATTGTAATACAATGTATGTACTATATGTTTTCAATAGCAATTTAGCATTTTTTTGCCTTTAGTTTGTAAATCGTTATCCCTTACGTTATATATACACTTGAGATTGTAAGCCTAGATCAAAGTATTGCCTTTAATAGCAATTTCGCATTAATTTATATTGCATATTTTATTTTTTAACAAAATCATTAACATCTAATGTTCTTATTAGGCTATGTTATGTATACAGTGGATTTAATGTAGTATCTTCATCATGTACATACATATATCTCTACTGCTTTATTCATTAAGTTTTATACCTAAAATATTTTCAGTTCAATTGATAAATATTTTAAAATTCACAAAGCATGTATCTGTTAAAACTCAACGCATTAAGAACGCTTATAATAAAGTTTTATTAAAAGGAGCTGATGTCGACCTCCTGATTGCTTGACTACTTAGTTCCCACGATAAGCCGGGACAAACATACATGCTTTGGGATTGTAATAGGCCTATGTTTAAATAAATGGCGAAGTATTTATTTTAAATTAAGGCGAATTAACCCATATGGATATTATTTATACATTCATCTTGTTCCAAATTTTAATATGTTTTATACATTTTTTTTATAATTTACAAACACTTGAATTCAAGAGAAACTTTTGTTATCACCTCTCCGTCATAATATATGCCACCTATTTTGAAGCTCTTTACAATCGCTGGAAATACACTGAAATCAAATTTTGTAATCTTACATAATGCCTTGCTTTTAAAATTAGGTTATTTCACTAGCGAGAATTCAGTTTATTAAATTTGTTAGTTTTTCCTTCAACAAGTGAATCCACGAATAAAAACAGAAAATTAGTTCTCCTGCAAACTCAACTTCAAGGCCTGCTCAAGCATTTCTTGTTCTCGCTGCAAAGCCAATTCATATTCTTCCTGATCATGACGGCTAAGACGCAAAGCCATTGCTAAATCAGGATCCACGTATCGAAATCCGCCATCATCATCGTCTATCACTGGGGACCCAATAGTATGTGCTGCACCGCATAATGACTCCTGTAGAACTCTATTTTTATAAGGAAAAGCGAATGGGATATACGAAGCAAATAGCATTTACTCAAGACATTTACTAATAACATATATTACGTATGGATTCAATGAGAATAAGTGTAAACTTTTTTTAGTTCGTATTTAAATTAGCTAAACGCATAATGACTCCTGTAGAACTCTATTTTTATAAGGAAAAGCGAATGGGATATACGAAGCAAATAGCATTTACTCAAGACATTTACTAATAACATATATTATGTATGGATTCAATGAGAATAAGTGTAAACTTTTTTTAGTTCGTATTTAAATTAGCTAAACGCTTTTATAAACAGTAATTGATAAAATGTAAGTATATGAATGCATAAATTGATTTTACATCATGATTCCACTTCACTAAAATGTTTAAAAGTTTTGATAATGACATTTAAAAGGGATATAAATGATAAGAAAAATTAATAAGCCAACTATTTAAATATTTTTTTCATGTAAGCAATATCTGTTTTAAATTGATTTGTCGGTGTTGGAGTGGTACGCCCACGATGAGGTGTAGCTGTTGGCGATATAGAATCACGCAATGTTTCAGTACTTAATAGTGTGTTTGTAGGAATTTGTAAGTAATTTCTATTTGTCTTTGTGAATTCTGGAACGTTAGATGTGAAACGATTTGGCGATCCTCGAATATTATTACATGATTTAGGGGGAATATGTAATCTACGTTTAGGCAAAAATTAGCATGAGCAATGCGAAATTAGCAACATAATTTAAAAGAAATATAAATAAGAAAAAAATAAACAATATTTTGATTCAACTGTATATTATACCTCTGTAACTGTTCGTCTTCATCTGGAACTCCATCGGTTCCTTGCCCACGTAATGCTTCCCATATATCCACTTTATCCGTATCCTCTGTAATATTTTGTATAGAGGCAGCTCTGTTCGTGGTTTGTACCATGCTTTGTTCAATGGCGTATTGTAACATATCATCTTCCTCCAAAGGTAATTGTCGTCGTAAGTCCACATCTGAAAAGTGGGAGTATTACACAATTTCCTTCATATATTTAATAATTTTACCTCTATTGGAATAATGGGTTGGTATATCAAAGCAGCGGTCATCCACAATGCAGGTTATGCGATCGTCTTCGTTAATAGTCGTTACATTTTCTACAGCGCTTGTCATACCAAATACGTTGCCAAATGTAATGCATGCATTTAAGACATGGAATAGAGGTATTTCAACTTTTACAGGGAAACCCGATGGCAGCTGCATGGTAATAAAGTCTTTCAATTTGGACACATGTGGACTCGCCATTGTTGACATCAAATCCAATATAGGAAGAACTTGTTCTTGCAATCGCATAGGATAGTCTTCGGAAAGCCATAAATTAGCCTTAAATCTCTGAACCTATAAAATAGATACAAATTTATTTTATGAAAGTAGTGGGTGAACTAACTGCTATTGCAGTTTAATAGCCCTATCGATTGCTCAAAATTCTTTCATTTAGCACTAAATGTTAAGTTTATTCGAATATAAGCTATTTATTTAATTTAAAATAAAAAATCTTTTTGATGTATACCTTAGTTGTGACTTTCTTGGGACGCCCAATGTCGCATCCATTTAAATCAACATCGACAGAAAAGTATGCCTCTGGTGTAATAACGAACTTAGGTGAAGTAGTACCTGAACTACAACTAGCATTCTCTTCTCCTGTACTATTTTCAAGACATTCCTCCCGACCCAATGTTTCAACGGAGGGAGAGGGCGTCTGAAGTGAATTTAAAACATTAAAAAGTCCATTTAAGCGAATAAGTTTTCGTTATCATAAACTTAAGAATACTTAAAATTAAAAAATTTACTAAATAAGTTATTCTTTCTCAATGAAAAGTTAATTCAGATTAAATCAACTACATAAGTAAAGGAATTACTAAAAAAATTATGTTAGATATATACGTATAATTGGAAGTCGCTTGTAAAAAAATTTCGGTATGAAATATTACCCGATCTTTGGAATTTATTCCTTCATTAGAGCGTGTACTGGAAACTTCATCATCAGCAATACCTAAAAAGCTATGCAATGGCGTGCGCGCACATTTATTCTGTTAAAATTTTTTAATTGTTTTAATTACTTATTACATTCTTTAAGTATTCATTGGAAATCAATAGAGGTACCTTTATTTGCTCTTCATTCAAATGATCCATTCGGGTGCGTGTTATAAACTCAACATTGCTCGCACCATACACTTTGCAATTATATCCGTTTACCATCTCGGACTTTTCACTACGCCAGCCCCAAATCCCTGATTTGTTGCGTTCAAAGCTTATCTTATCCATTTCAATGTTATTCGTAATAACAGGCGCATTGAGCCTAGCACGGACAGCTCCAATTGGGGGTGGAATTGCCACAATATCTCCTATATCACTATTCATTTGTTCCTCCATGACTTCATGAGTGTCATGATCGATTTCAATCATTACGGCAGAGTCTTCTACATGTAAAATAAGAATACAAGTGTTTAATTTTAATAATTATTAAATTCATATAGTATTAGAAAGTAAAATAAAAAATAGATATAAACTTATGCGAAATAATACACATTTTCATAACAATTTCTTTCCTTTAGTGTGTCTGTCACACACACCAGCAGCATTCAAAAATTTATTTCGTGAGCTGTACCATTATAGTAAGAAGTGGTTTTATACCTACAACCTTAATATGCCCACTGTATTTAATTTAACTTTTTTGATGCAATAAATAATTTTAACTTACTTGCTCCTTTGAAAATATAGGAGCGATTCCCTCGTTGCCAAGTATTATTATCAAAGCCAAGCAATGTGGTATCGATTCGGACATTCGCGCCACGTTTATAAACTTTGTAGGTGTCACTAGGACAAAGACGAGACATTAGGGGTACTGCAATGTTTGATTAAGTAGTAAACGGAAGTTTAATTTCAGCTTTCTATAAAAATAAATTAATTACAGCTTACCCCAAGATGTAAATTCCCATTTCATTTCAATGTAGAAATCAGGAGCGTCTAATAAGTGCTGCAGCAGTTTCGGTACATGCGTTACCCGTTGAACATGACGTTGCAAATCGCGGACTTCTATGATAGCCGTCAATATAGCTTCATCTCCTGAACAAACGGCTTCTTGTACAACTAGCAAAGAACAGTTTATCATGTATTATTTCATCATAAGAATTTAAACTCTCTTACCTGACCATCCCTCATGTTCAAAGCTGGCGTTACATTTTGCTGCTAAAAGGCACTTCACACATTGTAAATGTGATAATTTTACCGCTAACATTAAAGGTGTCCTCCCACGATTATCAACTTTTTCTTTGTCGATCTTTTAAAGAAAATTAGAAATTATTTGAGTACTTTTTACAGAACGAAATTACAAACATATTTATTATTTAAATCCAAATATTCATTAAAGCTAAAGAATGTTGGACCCACCTTGGACCTTCAATTAAGAAATTGATAATATCTATGTATATATGATTCTTGTACTTAAAGAAAACTTACTTTCCCTTGAAACAAATTTTAAGGGTTTTTAAAGAATTTATTAAGTTCTTTCTTTGCATTCTTTGAAGCCTCTATTAATCTACATACGTTATTATGCTCGACGAAACAGATCCACTTCCATTAAGAAATGTAAATGTAAATTTGAATAGTTCCTCTAATTAAATTAGCATATTGATGTAATCTGACATATCACCGGGTAGCAGAGCACCCCTTTTAGGTGATTTGAAACAAAAAATCTTTGTCTATTCAAAACCAAACATGTTGAAAATTAAAATTCTAGTGAATATATAATCCCACTAGTACTCTGTTTATATTGACATAGACACCATCACTAATCTTTATTTCGAATCATCTTCATTATCGTCATTCACTTCCTCACCGTTTCCGTTTTCAACACCCGTTTTAACTCATCTACGTTGTTGATCCACACCAGCCAGTGCAGGGGAAATTCATTTTGAATATCCTCCAATGTTTTCATGACTAGAAGCAAAATTAGTTCACCTTCTGGACTATATGTTTCCAATATGGACTCTTATATTTATTATTCCTCTGGTAAATCAGAAAAAGTTAATTTCCTTACTACTCTATATTTGTCAATTGATAATGCATTCTTCGCTGTACTGACCGTCTGTCAATAAGTAAAATTGTAAATTCTACGAAAGAGACAACTATAAATGTAAAGTCGACCTATACATTCACAATATACCTTTCCGAAAGACCACAAAGCGCATTGCCACACTCAAAAAGATACATCTGTAAAGCTAATTTATATATGACATGCTTGACATGTGTGCAAGTTCGTCTTCACCATCTGCCACATTTGTCTACTGCCAACGAAATATCCTTAGACAGACGGTAAACAACGTGAATATATGTATATGTACAATGGTATGGAAAGTAAATGGATGTTAATTTCTAAAAATTTTTGTTTCTATAAGTTTCCTAAGGCTGTGTTGACAAAACTATTCGAAGCTATTTTATACGTGTGGATCGTTCATCCTTTTCTTATTAGCCACTATTCACAGTTCTCTTTTTATGTACATAAATAAAGCAATAGAATATGCCTTCGATAATTACTAATGAAGTACTATCATATGTACAAAAACAACGTTGTGTTTACCTCATAATGTCAAAATCAGCTGATTTGCTTTGTTTTCATGATTAAAAATAAATATAATTTTAAACAGTAAAACAACCTTTTAAATCATGGGAGACGATATACCCGTTAGGTCAAATGTAAAATTCGTTTGTTTGTCACTAACATTTAATTAGTTTCCATAAAAATTCCTTCAATATATTGGATGGCGTAATAACGAAAGCTCAAACTTCACGCTGGTAAATGAATTAATATATGAAGAATTGACCAACTGCATTGCTTTGATTTGCTGACATACATATGTACATGTAAACATACGCTTATGCTCCTGATATATGTAGAATCAGCTTAAAGCTCAATGAAGCTTCAAAATTAATATGAATGTAATCATATGAATCTAATATATTATTTGGATTACAGCAGTGCTGGGCAGTGTGGCCCAGCTTCGTTCTGGATACTGTAGCAGGTTAAATTCCTACTTATTCAGAATAGACCAAGACATATCCAATATACATATGTCCTACATGCAATGAGTCTCCGCAAAACCTCTTGAGTGCGTAATGTTAATTATTTTTCACGGAACATCAATTAAGCAGATAAAAAACATCTATACATCTATTGCATAGTAATACTAAGAAAATCAAAAGCAGAGCAAGTTATACATATGTTAAAATAGTCGTCGTCCCTGTTATTTGCTTCTTTTCCAGTATTTCTTATATGCATGCCTTTTTTATATAATCATTACATCCAATTCCAATTATAACATCTAGAACAGCTTTAAATGTTACCTTTACACCTTTAGTGTATCGCACTCACAAAAGTTACGAAACACCTTTAAAGCTTCGAGGATTTTAAATTAGGGTAGATGAAAGGAAAGCATGTTCGTATGATGTCTGAGTATGCATCCAATAAAGGATTTTGCTCCATTTCAGGAGTAGCATGTGCGATTTTTCTAAACTTATTAAGATCTTTAAAAATATCTTATATCGGGTGATTTTTTAAGAGCTTGATAACTTTTTTAAAAAAAAAAACGCATAAAATTTGCAAAATCTCATCGGTTCTTTATTTGAAACGTTAGATTGGTTCATGACATTTACTTTTTGAAGATAATTTCATTTAAATGTTGACTCATGTGGTTTCAACAAGATGGCGCTACATGCCACACAGCTCGCGATTCTATATGGCCATTTTGAGGGAAAACTTCGGAGAACAATTCATCTCAAGAAATGGACCCGTAAGTTGGCCACCAAGATCATGCGATTTAACGCCTTTAGACTATTTTTTGTGGGCTACGTCAAGTCTAAAGTCTACAGAAATAAGCCAGCAACTATTCCAGCTTTGGAAGACAACATTTCCGAAGAAATTCGGGCTATTCCGGCCGAAATGCTCGAAAAAGTTGCCCAAAATTGGACTTTCCGAATGGACCACCTAAGACGCAGCCCGTGGTCAACATTTAAATGAAATTATCTTCAAAAAGTAAATGTCATGAACCAATCTAACGTTTCAAATAAAGAACCGATGAGATTTTGCAAATTTTATGCGTTTTTTTTTTAAAAAAAGTTATCAAGCTCTTAAAAAATCACCCGATATATACTCATTCAATATATATTTGAATTTAATTTGAAATATGGTAAGTTTTTAGTGTCAACAAGCCCAGAAAATTGGTTAGCTATTTTAAGATCATGTTTATCTAAAATTAAGAGAATCTTGGATTGAAACACATAAAATCAAAATAAATTGGTTCTTTATTTTAGCCACCTAATGAAAGTGTTTCAAATAATTCTTCAAGAACTTAACTGCAATAACATTACACTAACAAAGTTAAGATTGTCTGTACTATGCGTAGACGCTGTAAACATATACATATATACATAATATTTAAATATTGTTTTCTGAGGATTGACCATAAAATTTATATTTATGTTATTCAAAAGTAATAATAAAATCGTTTACTTAAAAGGATAAATAAATGGTTTATATTTTTATCCAAGATTTTTTTTGTATTAATTGTATTATCCTAATAATTATTATTTTTGTTTCAATTGTTTTGTAGTTTTGAATTAATTGTTTCCTTTTGACTTTTATTTTCTATTGATACCAGTTTAATGTTTTTGTTGTGCAGTTTAACTGATATTCATTTCTGTACTTAACAACATTTGCGATTGTTATTAGCTCCACTTATGACTCGGGAGTGTTGCATGTCAGTGCGACGCTGACGATTGTTCCTGCCTTGGATCTCACGCACCTGATTTGCACGCAGAATGGCATTACGTCGAAGGTTTCGACGCTCGTAAATTGCTAGACTCTAAAGGATAGATAAATATAATAAGAACGCATTGAAATATTTTATATTTTATTAATATATAAAAGAAATCGAATTTGTTGACGACCCTATGGGTTTGTATGGAATTTAAGTAAATCGTATCATGTTCAATTGAACACTCAGTTTGAACTATTTACTCTGGTAAACAAAAATCTACTTGTTTTTTGTGACATGAACAGAACAAAGTGTTTATTATGTAAAAATTGCCAAAAATGCAAAAAATTGCTACAGATTTCTTCTATCACCTATTGTTTTTTTGCTATGAGAAATTTTGTTAAAAAAACAGCGATAAATATATTATTGTTATATTATTATATTAACCAAAGAGTTTTTGTTTTTCGCCGATATTTTGTTTTTGGAGTACACCCTAACAATGTCCAGCAGTAATCGGTAAGCAAACTTGCACTCCACTTGCCTTGGTACCGTTTCTCCAAAAAAAAAATGCAACCAAAAACACAAGAGAAGGAGAATAACTCTCATTCAAAATCTTAGACAATGCGTGCAAATGCAATGAGTGGGCGCCGTTACTTGTGTTGTACATGCATAAACAAGTTTCACATTGAAGAAAAATACGCATCAGCGTCGGAACTAATTGAAAAATTAACTAATATTGTCAAAAATATTTTTATTGTGTATAAAAAGTATATAATCTTGTAAAAGTTGGTGTGAAAGTAGTGGAAAATATTCAAGTTACATATTTTTTTGGCATTTAAAGGTGTCGAAAGGCAAAAACTTAATTGAATGAGTGAATGTTGCTGATGAAAATTTAGTGTCAAAAATATATGTATATACATTTTTTTGTGAAAATTAAAAATATGCAGTGAAAAAATTGTGGTGTGTGTAAATCAATAAATAAATGAAAAGTATGCAGTGTCTGTGTAAATCAATATGTTGTGAATTAATACATGAAAAAGATCACCGAGTAAAATTGTACAGGTAAGTTAAGGAAAATTATAATTTTGCAGTATTTTTTTAAAGAAAAAAGTTGGATATAAATACAATTAAATTCAAAATAAAACCCCGAGGTAATTATAATGAGTCAATGTAATGATCTAAATGTTTTAGCATTCCTTAATAATGTTCAGCAGTAATCGGCAAGCAAAGTAGCACTTCACTCGAAGAATTCACCTTTATAGCTTCACAAAACGAGCTGTATCTGAAATACTAATTAATATTTTGACGTGAAATTTAGAACAGATGTCACTAATAGTACTACCAACTTACAGAAAAAAATAATTTACCGATTCGAAATACACGCGAAGTATAAATTACAAATTAAATTAGAAGTTACATAACATCTGTGGGTGATAGAAAAATTCTGCTTTCAGATTTGACTTCAGGGTATCAAACTGCATTAAAAAACCTAAGAATTTTCATGTCAGAAATTATGTGTCTACCAGTGTTATTTGTATATATATATACATACATTAATAGGATTTACGACATTTCCTTTTGGGTGTTACCCACATTGTAGCAAACTTAATATACCCTATCGTGGTACAAAAATAATATATAATAATACATACATACACACCTTTTGGCTATTCAATGCAAATAGCTCCATTTTGAGATTAGCGGCATTACAGTGGTCAACACGCGGAGTTTTGGCACTTTTTCTGATATTAGGTTCAGTTTTCTAGTTAAAAAGAAATAATTAATATTTCGTTTTATTATTATTTTAATACATCGTATTTCGAACTCACTTGTTCTAATATAGCTGCTGATGGCTTGACAAAAACAATTTCATGTGACTTTTGAGTATAGAAGTTTTCTTTTTCCTCCTGAATCTGGCTAGATTCGCTTACTTCGACATCGAATTTTACGAAGCTTTCAGACGTTTTTTGAGCAGTTTTAATACTGTGGTATATTGACATACTGCATGGTGATCAAATGATATTTGTCCATTAAAGATAAACGTTTTTAGGCTGAACTTAGAAATAACACTTATATTAAATATTTACCTTGGATGCTCTATAAGTAAATTTTCAAATGGTGACATCTCCATGTAAATAGGACCAGTTGAGATAAAGCATGGCGGAGGTGTCATATACCACGAATCCACCATTGTAAATAGTTTAGCACCAGAACCGTTGCTGTCAATACTGACACTGCTAAGATTGGGTTCTAAGTCTTTGCTATGGTTAGCAACTTGCAGCAGTTGAGCGTCATTATTATCAGTTAACAATCTTGTTTTGTTGGCGACATTGACGACGGATTCGCTAGGTATATAACCTAAATTATTTAATGGTGATAACTGTACTGCAGTAGGTCCACTACTAGCTTGAGAAAAACCTGATGTAAGGTCAGGTTTGTGCTTTTCATAATTGTTTTGCAGCGTTTGAGAAGAGTTGTTACAAATATTATGCTTCTGCACTGTTGTAATATTTAAAATCTCTGAAATTGGTGTTGATGTTCTATTGTTATGTTCAGCTAAAATCAAATTTTCTTTTGAGCCCTTTCGAAAAAAGCTATTCGGGATATCAACGTCTTGAAAAAAAAAATAATAATAGTATTAAATATTTTCAATGTATGAACTATTTTATTTATCAGAGATCTATTAATACATACCGCCCTTTTGAACGAGAAGCCAATCATCATCTAAGTCAAAATCGACATCAGATAATTCAGAGGTTACAACATCTAAAATCGGTGCTGGTTCTATAGTAACTGCCTTTATTTTATTTAGAACAGGCTTCTTTCCTTTATTCTTTCGATCGTTGCGCTTATTATTATTATGTATTCCTTGTTGATATTCGCCGATAGTTTCAATATTATTAGAATCCGCTTCCAAGCTTTCTTTCCGTTGTTTGTCGTTAGTAAGATAACAAATTTGGGAATCTTCAATGGGTTTACAATTCGTGCCTTCTGTGGTACTTGATCCAAAGATAAATGCCGCAATACTGCTAAACATTATACAGCAATGTACTTATCAATAAGACACCAAAAGCTTAATGCCAAACGATTCGAATAACAAGTTCCTGTCACAGCAATTTTAACAGACTATCTGCTTTAATTGCAATGTTTAAGTTTTTATGGACAATTTGAGATCCTTTCCTTAAAGCTGAAAATATTGCTTTTGTCCTTTTCAGTCTTATTGATTTGCGCGAATGAGGCTTACTAAATACTATTTCTTAGCTTTTACTCTGAAATGAGAAAAAAATACTACTTTATATAACATATTGTAAAATTCGAAATCTGTTTACGTCTTTAACATGGAAGTTTTTCGTTGTATGTATTAAGAGCTTAACTCTCTAAATACGAAATTTCTAATTTAAAAGATACCTACAACAAAGTGAAAAAACTTCAATGATGAGCCATAAAGATACTTAATAACATCAAAAAAAGAAATACTAATACAAAATTTGCAAGTGTAGTCAATGTCTTAAATCAACTAGGAACAATATATACTTCACATTAACAAATCAAAATTTTGTGCATGCTGACCTTGAAATAACTCAGAAATTCGTTAATTTAAAATAAATAACAAACTGTATTGAGATATACATACATATGAGTTATATATAAAATAATCAGTATTGAGACAAATATGTATGCATGCATTATTTCTATAAGTATATAAACTCATAACTGAATCGATTTGCATACAAATTCATATACATATAGTATGTATGTACATACGAGCAGTATTTATGGGTTGTGTATGTATGAATATTACTTACTATACAATATATGTCCATATAAAAATTATAAATTGTTATGTATGTATCAATATTTAGATTTTGTTATCTAATGAAATCTGACTTTTTTATCTTTTCATAAAATATCTTTTAGAAATCAAATTTCAAAAATATTAGACCGAAAGGCTTTTATTATTTGTAAATTATGAAGTGTAAAAACCAATTTATTACTAAAAGTAGTACTTAGTATGAAAACTTCGGTTCAGCAGTGACAAAATCCAAAAGGCAACATTAGTCTTGAATAATTAAACAATTTTTAAAATAAATTCCAAAATTTTTGAGATAATCAAAAGTCTTGCAATCAACTCTGAATAAACTGCTTTAATTCAACCAATGTCAAACTAGTCTTGAGGAAATTTTAAAACGATACATTAGGTAATAGCAAAACTTTTAAGAACCTAACCTAAAATTATATATAAAATAAAGACAAAGAAAACGTTTAAACAAATAATTATTAATAATCTCATATACCTACATACAAATCTATAGATGCACGAATTTTTTCCACATTATATACATACATACGTAAATTTTATTCGGTCTAAATAGATTTGTATATTAATAAAAACTCAAATGTGTGGGTTTATTTGTATGTAAATAAGTTCATTTAAGAGTTTGAACCTATTTACCAATGATTGCTTCAAACAATGTTATTAAACACTTTTATTTACGTATTTCAAATTCAATTTCACTGTGTTTCACTGCTTGTTAATAATCGGTCAATCACTTACTAATTCGACACAAAATTGTTTACTAAATTTAACGGTCAGGAGTCATTTTGGTAAAAGTCGAAAATATAATAGAATCCTATCTCACAAATCAAAAACAACTACCACCAAATAAAGTACACACAAAACATACCTGCATAGAAAGGTGTATGTATCTAAGCAGAACATTCACAAATGTTGGATACATACATATTTATGTACTCTGTACACACATTTGTTAAGAACACAGGAACGGATAATGGATGGTAAATAAAGAGAATTGTCGAAGTGTTACATCAACGGGATATACTATATGTGACACAAGAGCGAACAGCTGATCTCTACGGAATAATATAAATAAATTTATAATATGAATGCAAACGCCAGCTGATAATTGTTTACTAACATAATCACATGCTATGAAAACTTTGGCATACAAAAACATTTAGTTGAAATATGTCTCATATGCATGCAAGAAAACTCATACAACCATATTAATTCCCCATTGTTAGTATGTTGTTCTTTGTACTTATTTTCAAACAATTGTTTTCTGTTATTATATTAGGTCCACAACGCTCGCCATCAAAATTTTCTATTTTCCTTTGTGTACATATAGTATATTTTGTTTAGTATAAAATGGAATAAATGCATCCATATGAGTGTATATAAATATAAATTATTAACTTTCTGCGCAATTTGCGCGAACTTTGAGCTCTTATGATGAAATTTTTTCCTTTTTATATGAATCAACCCAAAAACAATTTTTCCTCTATCCATTTCCAATTTTCACTTTTAGACGCTTTAAAATGACTTAATTTTAATAAAATTTATTTAACACATCTCTTTTCAAAAGTTAACTAAATCTAATAACTCTGTTCCACAAACCTTACGTTTAGATGTAAGCACACATGCGAAATGATCACTCTATATCATAAATTTACTAAATATTAAACTATTATTCCAAATAATAAGAAAGTACAAAGCTTTTTCTTCTAAAGCGTAATTAAAATCGTATACTGAATTTGAGAAACGAAAGCAAACACGAAAAACGATTTGCTTTCCCATCTGTCAAAGCCATTCAAAGATGCCACATATTCGAATAAAATATAAATAATTATTTCTTGGTATATGTTCAGGAGACCGGCTTTTCCGTAAACATGCACCAATTTTCACGGGAAATGCCTTAAAATTCTTGTTATCAATTCTACTTTACGAATATATATGGCGCATGCTTTTAAAACAATATTTTTTTTTTGTTTTTACTGAAAAAATTCCATCTTTCGCGATGTTTAACATACTATCAATTCTCGTTCAGTCTCGAAAATCTAGAGTATCGATAATTTAAAGACGATCACTGCTTGAATCAATAGTGCCGATTCGAATTTATATGTTCTCCATTTTTT